>NC_138775.1:125725250-126325250 GCF_965119305.1 Pelophylax lessonae
CTTAGGACCATGCGATATTTCAGTTTTATTTTTTAATTAAATCTGCAACAATGTCAACAATTCTGTGTTTTTCTGTCAGTATGGGGTGGCTATGTGTACATTCATGAGGAAGAAGAATGAACTTAAATGATTTTAGCAAATGGCTGCAATATAACAAAGAGTGAAAAATTTTAAGGGGGTCTGAATACTTTCCGTACCCACTGTAGTCACCTTCCTCTTCAGAGTCTGAATCTGAGGGGCTCGGTTTGCGGCTGAGGTGAAGGTTTTCTGGATTTCCCCTTTGGTTTAGAGGTTTTAAATACTAGAGAAGAGGTGGACGGCCGGTCTTCACCCTTCATCTCGTTATTTGGCTGATTGTAGGGATCGAAGTGTGGAAGTCATTTATTTTTTGAAATCGAAGAAGTCTTTCGCCAGAGGCTTCGTTTCTTCATTCACCATTTTCTTGATGCACCTATTGCAGAGTAATTTCTCGCTGTCGGGCGGGATCTTTACTCCGCACGTACGGCAGTACTTTTTCTTCTTAGGCTTGTCCTCCCACCTCAGTTCCTGGCTTTTGGGCTGTGGAAAAAATAGAGACTACGGCCTTGGTCCTTTGCAATTGGACCTCCGCCATTGGACTGCCTGGAGAGGAGGGATGACGCCTGAGGAGTGTGTTTCCGAATGCTGCCGCGGTCCTGTCATTTGAAATTCACGGTTAAAACGCACAAGGGCCCGCCTATGCCCAAAAAGGAGGGCAAAGGCGGCAGAGTTAGCCCACAACCAAGATGGCCGGCCGCCCACTTCCTGTAGCGGCGCCATTTTTTACGACTTCACTTCTGCTCCCGACGATCACCAAGAGTAGACACACCAGAAAAAAAAAAACACTGGCATGAGCAGGAGGAAAGCGAGGACGCCGAAGCCCCCCTTCTCCCACGTGAGCCTGCCCAAGGCTGGAGGCAGAATACCGCAGCGGGACAGCACCACTGGTCTAGCAGTAAGTCATTCCAGGCTCTTCCCCCATCCTAAACTTCACCTAATGCAAGGATGGGAGGAAAAACATATAGAACCCCCCTTCCCTATACTGTTAACGCAGCCTGTGGCCTGGCCTACCATTCTTTACCTGGAGTTCGGGGGTTCTATTTCCTCTCTCCTCCACTCCTTCACCCCATGCCTGTGACTGACTGCCTCGTCAGCGATGGCACTGGGGGGGGGGGGGGGGGGGTTGAGGGCGGTATCCAGGGTTAGGCAAAATAAACTGGGGAACTGTCCTCCCCGCCAGTGCCGGTGTTTGCAGGATGCAGTAAACACAAGAACTGAAGGGGCAGCCCAGGGTGGGCTGTTTTAAACTTGTGTGTGCTTGTGTTTCCTGCAGGAGGTGGAGCCTATCTCTCATGTGACCGTCCTGGAGGATGACTGGGAAAAATTGGATTATTGACTTACCGTAAAATCCTTTTCTCTGATGTTCATTGAAGGACACAGCTCCAGAATCTTCTTAACCAATGGGTTATGCTGCTCCCTACAGGAGTAGGACACTAGGCAGAAAAAAGCTTTAACACGCCTATGGGGCAGTCCCAAGGGATATACTCCCACACTCTGCTATAGGCATTCAAGTTTAGTTGCAAGCAGTGTCAGAAAAAAAAAAAAAAATAACCCAACTCAATAGAGTGGTGGATGCTGTGTCCGTCAAGGGACATCAGAGAAAGGATTTTACAGTAAGACAAGAATCTAAATTTTCTCTTTCGTTCATTGACGGACACAGCTCTAGAATCTTCTTGACCATTGGGATGTCCCAAAGCCATGTCAAACAGGAGGGGTGGGGAAAAAAAAACAGCTGAAAAAATACCCAAAAGGCTAAACCTAGCCAACCAGGTAACGTGGAGCTCAACCAGGAACAACTGGAGCTCACCTGAGGAAATAAAAAAAAAAAAAAAAATACATTCTCAAAGAGGACTAATCCTCTCAAACAGTGGCCTGCAAAACGTTGCGGCCAAAAGCAGCATCCGCAGATCTATTGTATTATAAAATTTTGTGAAAGTGTGCATAGATGACCAAGTTACCCCTTTGACAACCTGCACCACTGACACCTGATGGCGGAAGGCCCAGTAGGCACTAAGCGCCCGTGTAGAATGCACCTTAACAAGGAACAGAGGTACCTGACCCTTGATGGAATAGGCCTGCATCACTGTCTGTCTTTTCCATCTTGAAATGGTTGTGGCAGACCAACCCTTTGCAAGATCCATCCTTAGGGACAAATATTAAAGGCGGATTTCCTAAATGACTCGGTTTGCCACAAGGTACACCCTGATTGCCCAACCCACATCCAGAGAGTGCAAGGCAATCTCCTTAGGATGTTCAGGCTTAGGACACAGGGAAGGCAACACAATGTCTTCATTCAGATGGAAACCAGAAACAACCTTAGGAAGGAACGACTGACATGGGTGAAGCACCACTTTATCTCTGTGAACCACAAGACAACGCCGCCAGCTCCGACAACCTGCATGCAGAAGTAAAAGCCACCAAGAAGGCTACTTTCTGGGACAATGCAAGCAGAGGAAGCTCATGAATATTTTCCAAAGGCGGGTACTGGAAAACCGACAGCACCAAATTGAGATCCCACGGAGACCGCACTGGGGGAGCCAAGTGGCAAACCCTCTAAATAAAGGTGCGAAACAAAGAATGTGAAGCCAAAAGGACTGTAAAGACCACCCAAGGCCGAAAATTTGGCCCTTGACGGTACCCAAGGCAAGGTGCTGCTCAACACCAAAATCCATGCTACTGAAAGGGAACTGAGATTAACCCCAAGATACTCACACCACGCATCTTCCTAGAGGTAGATTTTCTAGCCTTTTTGCAACTTGGGAATCACCAATTCAGACAACCCCCTATCCTTCAACACCTGGCTTTCAACAACCAAGCTGTTAAAAGCCAGCGACCGTAAAAGCAGGATGGAAGATTGGCCCTTGGGCCAATAAATCTCCTCTTAGAGGAAGTCTCCAAGGGGCATCGGCGACCAGTTGTACCAGATCGGCATACCAGGACCGGCAAGGACAGTCTGGAGCCACTAGGATGACCGAATCCCTTCTACTAGATCCTTCACAGAAGACTTGGCAGAAGTTTCAGTGTGGGAAAGGAGTATATCAAAAGACACTGGCCCCAAGGAGACAGCAGTGTGTCTGACGTCGGCCAAAGGATCCTGAGACCTTGCCACAATTCTCTGTACCTTCCTGTTGAGACGAAAGTCCACCACGGGAGTTCCCCACCGGAGACACAGCTGAACATTAGAATGCCGGCAACCTCCCGAACCACTCCAGCCACCATCATTGAGGCCTCCCAAAACAGCGTCCGGCCGATAGGCCGCGGCCTACATTTCTGCAGATGTGAACCCATCTACTCCCCCAGCCCAACACAACAGCCTGAAGCCCTTAGGACCCCCCCTGCCCAGGTTGCTAACCAGGGTCACAAGAATTAGAAATAATAAAAGAGGAAAGAAAATACTTATAAAAAAGAAAAAATGCTAGGACCAGAGATCCCAGCAAGGAACTAGGTCCTTACTCCTGACTAGGCCAAAAAAAAAAAAATGTCTATAGCAGGAAGTGGGAGTATACCCCCTGGGACTGGCCCTTAGGCTTGATAACGCTTTTTCCTGCCTAGTGTCCTACTCCTGGTTAAGAAGATCCTGGAGCTGTGTTCGTCAATGAACGAAAGAGGGAAAAAAAAAAAAAAAAAAGTTTTTTTTTTAACTTTCTGCTATAAAACATTCCCAAAAAAAAAAAAAAACTAATTTTTTTTTTTTAGGCCAAATTGTATTCTGCTACATATTTTTGGTAAACAAAAAAAAAAAAACCAAAAAAAAAAAAACCAAA
Organism: Pelophylax lessonae; assembly: GCF_965119305.1. Taxonomy (NCBI): domain Eukaryota; kingdom Metazoa; phylum Chordata; class Amphibia; order Anura; family Ranidae; genus Pelophylax; species Pelophylax lessonae. Next base: position 125,729,093 of record NC_138775.1, read on the forward strand.
AAAAAAAAAACAAAAAAAAAAAAAAAAATCACAGGAAGCGTATATTGAATGATTTGCACAAAAGTTATCGCGTCTAAACGAGGGGAAAGATTTTTTATTTACTAGTAATTGCGGCGATCAGCGATTTTTAGCAGGAGTGCGACATTGCGGCAGACAGATTGGACAACTGACATTTTTGACACTTTTGGGGGGGACCAGTGACATTACTACAGTAATCAGTGCTAAAAATATGCACGGTTACTGTACTGACACTGGCAGGTAAGGGGTTAACACCAGGGGCGATCAAAGGGTTAAATGTGTCCATAGGGGGTGCTTTCTAACTTTGGGGGGGGTGGGCATAAAACACAGAGACCTGTGTTCCTGAATAAGGGGAACACAGGATCCCTGTGTACAGCGGTCTGCCGTATTTACAACAACAGAACGCTGTTCTGTCTCCACGGGGAGCGATTACAGGTGCCTGGCGGCAATCGCGGCCCCACTGATTAGCTTCCCGAGACTAATGGGGGCGCGCACGGTCCCGGGAAGCGACGTACAGGTACATAGTTTCTCGGGAGAGTGTCGACCTGCAGCCGTAAAACTATGGAGGCTGGTTGCCAAGCAGTAAAAAAGGCACATCTATGTATGCAGGCATCTGGGGTAAAGCGGTCCACATAGACCATCCTCCACACCGCCATCAATGTCATCTCTTCCGCGTTGCGCTCCAAGAGTGCATCAAGCCTCACTTCCAGATCGCTCTACTGTAGGGTAGTCTTCTCGCTCATGATTGCAGACTGACAGTGGTGAGAGCTGGCGGTGCGGAGGATGGTCTAGGTGGACAGCTTTATTTGAAGCCTGAATACTGAATCCCCGCTAAACAGCTTCTAGGCATGCCCAGAAGCTGTGGAGGAATGCGGCGCCGCACCGGAAGTGACGAGCAGGGCCGGTGCAGGCGCATTCTGGGACAAGAAGACGCGGAAGGGGACGCCGAAGAGGATCGCGCTGGCTTCAGCTGCCCACAACAGAGATGGCAACGCTGGAGAAGAAGTTTTAAAAGTGAGTATTTCTTCTAAAAGGTAAGTGCGAACCGGGACAGATCAGAGGCTAGCCATTGTGGAATGTACTAGCCCTGACTGTCCCGGGGGTAGGTTTGTTGAAAAATGGTTTCTGTGCCCGGAACTCCGCTTTAAAGTTTCTACTTTGCTACCTCTGGGATTAAATGCAGATTTTGACATCAATGGTTTTAGAAGGGACCTATGATTATCATAAATATTAGCCTTAAGGGAAAACATTTAACCTTAAACCTTTATCTGCACAACAGAAAGTGGTGCACTACTTATTTAGAGCAATTCCCTTGTGAATGTAATATATTGTATGAGTTTTAATGGTACTGCTCTATTAAAGTCCCCCTTTCTTTCTGAGCTGAGGAGCCCTAAGGAAGTTTACTATTGGAGAGAGAACATCTCATTAACACCAGAGGGGACCTCACAAGGAGGGAGCAGCCTTGCCTTGGAGCAAATCCCCTTAAATAGTGGAACGAACATCTGTTTTGATACACATTTAAACAGGGTCTTGCGATTGATGCACTTTATCATGCGTTGTCATACATGCATATTTTGATGGCTGATTGCAGTTACATTTCATGCTATTCACGCCAGCAGATTACAGTCTAGTTATTCATACCAGATTTCACGTTAAGGTTATTGATGCATTTTTCAGGCATTTTTTTTTTTATGCGCAATTTGATGGTCATTTACATTTACTGTTTATGGCATTAACACCCGAAGATATTTGTGTTAGATCATGAACACCTTTTACAGTATGTGTGTTTATATAGAGCAGGGGTGGGGAACCTTTTTTCTACCAAGGGCCATTTGGATTTTTGTAACATCATTCGGGGGCCGTACAAAATGTATGCATAAATGTAATAGGCATTGCTTTGCGGCAAAAAACGCTGTAAAAAATTGCGTGACTTTGAGGTCACAAAAGCGTGAAAGGGGCCTTCAGTAATCAAGGTATAGTGTGCCCCCTTTCAATGCAGACTGACCACAGCGTGCCCCCCCTTTCAATGCAGACTGACCACAGCGTGCCCCCCTTTCAATGCAGAGTGACCACAGCGTGCCCCCTTTCAATGCAGAGAGACCACAGCGTGCCCCCTTTCAATGCAGACTGACCACAGCGTGCCCCCCCTTTCAATGCAGAGTGCCCACAGCGTGCCCCCTTTCATTGCAGAGTGCCCACAGCGTGCCCCCTTTCATTGCAGAGTGCCCCCCCTTTCATTGGGGAGTGCCAACAGCGTGCCCCCTTTCATTGGGGAGTGCCAACAGCGTGCCCCCTTTCATTGGGGAGTGCCCACAGCGTGCCCCCTTTCATTGGGGAGTGCCCACAGCGTGCCCCCTTTCATTGGGGAGTGCCCACAGCGTGCCCCCTTTCATTGGGGAGTGCCCACAGCGTGCCCCCTTTCATTGGGGAGTGCCCACAGCGTGCCCCCTTTTAGTGCGGAGTGCCCACAGCGTGCCCCCTTTTAGTGCGGAGTGCCCACAGCCTGCCCCCTTTCAGTGCGGAGTGCCCACAGCCTGCCCCCTTTCAGTGGGGAGTGCCCACAGCCTGAACAGCGTACCAAGCCCCAGTGCACTTCACTTGCCTGTTTTAGCGGCGGCTTCCTCTTCAGTCCCCGCGTCTCTTCGAGAGCTCCCGTGTCCCGCCTCCTCCTCGGCCAATGGATCTGTGAGACAGTAGCGAATTTTCATTCGCTATTGTCACACAAATGGGCGGGCTCGAGGCGCACTGCTCTGTGTCTCGGGTCCAGCCTTGTCGGAGATTCACAGTGTCAGAACGGAGCCATCGGCTCCTTCTGACACAGCGGCACGGGGGGCCGGACAGAACGATCGTGCGGGCCGCATGCAGCCCGCGGGCCGGAGGTTCCCCACCCCTGATATAGAGGTATATTTTGCTATGCATTCAGTGCTAAGCATTTTTACCAGTTTTTTTTTGTAGTTGCCCATCTAGTGCTCCCGTTAATTTCATTAACACTAAAGCAGCTGAAATTGATTAACAACCCCCTCTGCTACTTAACTGATCAGATCAATATCCTAGGAGTTTAAAAGACAAAGGCATAATGAGCTAGTAGTAGTGCATCGCATACTAGCTCATTATGAAATACTTACCTTAAAACAAAGCACCAACACGGACGCCCGGACACTGCTGTGGGAGCGGTCATGCTCCCCCGACGTCTCTTCCGGTTTCAGCGGCTCCGGCGCTTTTAGTGGCCGGAGCCGCAATGACGTCACTCCCGCGCATGCGTGCAGGAGTCGCTTTCCGGCTAGTAGCCGGCAAAGAACTCTGAAGGTCCGCCGGACCTTCGGAGCACATGCGCTGCTAGCGTCAGCGACTGCATGCAGGGCAAATATCTCCTAAACCGTGCAGGTTTAGGAGATATTAATTGTACCTACAGGTAAGCCTTATAGGCTTACCTGTAGGTAAAAGTAAAATAATTGAGTATACTACCGCTTTAATTGACTTGATGCTATACTCTGGTTAACCACTTTACCATCGGAGGATTTTCCTGCTTTACGTCCAGGCCACTTTTTGCAACTTGGCACTGCGCGACTAATTGACAATTGCGCAACGCCGTACCCAAACGAAATTTACGTCCTTTTTTTCCCACAAACAGAGCTTCCTTTTGGTGGTATTTGATCACCTCTGCGCTTTTCATTTTTTGCGATACTAATAAAAAAAAGTGAAAATTTTGCGAAAAAATTGACATTTTCTACTTTGACAGTTAAATATCCAATATATTCAATTTTTGTCATATATTTAGGCCAAAATGTATTTAGCTACATGTCTTTGACAAAAAAATTCTCAATGAGTATTTTTAACCGCTTTAAGACCGGAAGATTTTACCCCATTCCTGACCAAGCTATATTTTGCGATTCGGCACTGCGTTACTTTAATGGACAATTGCGGACGTGCGATGCTGTACCCAAATTAAATTTATGTCCTTTTTTTCCCCACAAATAGAATTTTCTTTTGGTGGTATTTGATCACCTGTGCGATTTTACATTTTTGAAAAAAAGAGCGACAATTTTGAAAAAAAAAAAAAAAATTATATATATATATATATATATATATATATATATATATATATATATATATATATATATATATATATATATATATATATATATATATATATATATTTGCAGTGTGAGTTTACCTTGCGTTTTTAAATAGTACAGCGCGATTGCAATGCAAATTGTATTGCGTAAATCATGTTAATTAAGCTCAGATGCGATTTCTGCACCGGCCAATCCAAATAAAATGGGTGTAAACTTCCTGTGGACTTCCTGGTTTTTGTGGGGAGAGTACGTTGTGGAGTGTCAGCTGTGTTTTAGTGTATTTTATGTCATTGTTTTTGGCAGTAGGTTTCATTTGCCCTTGGTCATGGCAGCAGTTGCTACGGTCACTGCTGCAGTCTTGATCGATATGGACAAAGAGGAGGAGGATGAGGATGATGAGAAAACGAAGATATTGGGTTCATCCCATAATTTCAAATAGGGAAGAGAGAGGTCAGTTCAGTGTCCTCTATAATCATCTCCGTAAACATGAAGAGAAGTTCAACTATACTCGGATGTCAGTTAAGAGGTTAGTATGTGAGAGGGAGTCTCTCCTTTCTTTTTTTTATTTCTTAGTTTTGACAAATTACTTGGACTACTCTTTTCCCGTTTGGAGCGTCAGAACAGCACCTTCGGTAACAGTGTTGTCCCTGCTGAAAGATTGCTTGTTACATTACGGTAAGTGTGATATATTTTGTGAAATGTCATGTATTTTTTTCTCCATAGTAAACAATACAGTGAATGCAGACAGATATGATGGCAAAGTCGACTTCAAAAAAAGTTTTTCTTTATTTTTTATTTTGTTGCATTTAACAAGAACAAAAGAACAAAAAACAGAAACATTATTTGACGGTCCACTTGGGGGCCTATATTGTGGATAGGGTGGAGGTACGTTTGATGCAAATGCACTTGATTGTGGTGGTGGTGGTTGTGGTGGTCTGCTGCAGGGGGGGAAATGGGAAGTGGAGACATCCGATGTTCTACTGTGGGGGGGGGGGGGGGGGGGAGGTTACAGAGGGAATTGGGGAAGGAATAGGATATGGGATCTAGGGGTCTCATGAATGCTCCGATATTGTTCAAAACTGGATGGATAAGGGTTTGGTGGAATGGCAGAATAAATGGGTGTGAAATTTGGGGTCCATGGATTGTCTTGCGGGAACTGTTGTGGTACAGTGAACGAATGTGTACAGTTTTGTACTGCCATTCTCATCTCAAAATACCTTTCAGGCGGGACCTCTTTGAGAAGAGGCACCAAACTGTGAGCAAATAATGTGTGTGGGCATCTATGTGCATCTATTTGCTGGCTGATGCCAGACACAATGCCTAGTAAGTGTTTTGTCTGCTCGTTTTCTTCCACCTGAGCAGTTGCCCTGCTGCCTCGCCTCCTGTGGGACGTAGAGCCTCGACTGTATCGACTTAGTGGCCTGGTGGAAGGCGTGGAAGCGTCAGTTTACTCATACTCCAGTTCCGGTTCCTGAGCGGATATGGACTCATCCAAGTCCTGTGCCTCAATTGCAACGTTAACATTTGAACATGCAAATGCGATGCCTTCTTCGTCAACTTGAGCTGCATGCTCCTCCTCCTCCCCTTCCTCCTGCTCATTCTCCACCTCCTCCCAACTTGCTTGTGTGCTGCAATTACAAACATGTAACTACTTTTCATTATCCACTCCAAATACAATTTAGATGATAGGTGGGGATTAGGGGTTGAGGGGCGAAGAGGGAGGGGGAAGGATGGGTTAATAAGCGATAGAGGGAATTTGACAATAACTTACTTCCGCATTTCTAGAACCGGTAGCAGAAAATCCAGACATCTGGCAAAGGCATAGGGACGCTTAGAGGGGGCGTATTAGTAATTCTGTAAGAGAAAAACATGACATGACTAATAATAATTTTCTATTTTTTATTTCAGGTACCTTGGAACTGGAAATTCACTTGCCAGCTTGCATTACAAATTCAAATTGGGGAAATCCACTGAAAGCACAATTGTGCGTGATACCTGTATTGCCATTTGGGAGGTCCTAAGCGATGTGGTGATGAGAAAACAGCCAAAGAGGAGTGGATCTCTGTAGCTGATCTTTCTTGGGAGCGCTGCAACTTCCCTGTGTCGGTGCTATAGATGGCAAGCACATCAGGATTGTGAGACCAGTTGGTAGCAGTACCAAATATTTTAATTACAAAAAATATTTTTCATTGGTTTTGCTGGCAGTGGCGGATGCAAATGACTCATTCACCTACATAGATGTTGGTTCGTACGGGAGCAGTTCCGACTCCAGCATTTTTTCCCACTCCAGTTTTGGAAAAATGCTACGTGCCAAAAGCCTGGACCTCCCACATGAACGACCACTGCCTGGAACATCTCAACCCAGTCTCCAATTTTTGTTGGGGACGAGGTTTTTGCACTTTCAGAACACCTGCTACGCCCATATGCAAATCGCTCACTGGCTATCGAAAAGAGAGTTTTCAACTACAGGCTCACAAGAGCGCGCAGAGTTGTGGAGTGTAGTTTTGGAATTCTAGCAAATAAGTGGCGATTTCGTCACACACCAATGACTAACCATAGATAAACGCCATAATTGCTGTCAAAGCTGGCTGTGCACTCCACAATTTTGTTAGATCAAGAGATGGATACCTCTTCGAGGACTCGATGGATGATCTGGAAGGCGCAGAGTGGATCCACACCAGGGGAAACTACAGAGGGGCGAACATCAGGGAGGATTTTACAGACTTCTTTATGAGTCCTGCCGGTCAAGTGCCATGGCAGCTTGATTCCATTCAATAAAGAGTGTTCATTCATTCTCTGTACTTTGTTTAAATAAATACACTATTGTTCAAATGTTCAACATTGCGTAATGCAGTTATTTTTGTTTGTGGTTACATACTGAGCATGCATGGTCTTCCACTTGCTCCGTCCTTTGGAGCAGGGCCCCCCATAGATCCCCTTTCAAATCAGGGCCCCCATAGATCCCCTTTCAAATCAGGGCCCCCATAATTCCCCTTTCAAATCAAGGCCCCCCATAATTCCCCTTTCAAATCAAGGCCCCCCATAGATCCCCTTTCAAATCAGGGCCCCCCATAGATCCCCCTTCAAATCAGGGCCCCCCATAGATTCCCCTTCAAATCAGGGCCCCCCATAGATCCCCCTTCAAATCAGGGCCCCCCATAGATCCCCCTTCAAATCAGGGCCCCCCATAGATCCCCCTTCAAATCAGGGCCCCCCATAGATCCCCCTTCAAATCAGGGCCCCCCATAGATCCCCCTTCAAATCAGGGCCCCCCATAGATCCCCCTTCAAATCAGGGCCCCCCATAGATCCCCCTTCAAATCAGGGCCCCCATAGATCCCCCTTTCTGTGATGAATATATACACACAGGATCTTCTTACCTTTATGTTTCCGCACTTGGGGTGTGAATCCATTCCAGTCCTCATACAGGCTTGCACAAATCTCTTCCCCACGCTCTTTTCTTCAAAGCATTATTTTTGTGCTCTGCTGAACGGCTGTCCCATATATATGGCCTGGCACGGACAAGCCTGATCAGCTCCTCATTGTCGATCCCAATACGTTTGGGTGCCATGTTTGTGGATGTCCAAGATGTTTGTGGATGTCACATGGAGGCTCGGGACAGGAAATAGAGGGGTGGAGCTGAAGGGACAAACTGTACACATAGTCGCACATATCTGAACTGTACATGCGAGTTCAGACCGATTTACATTGATGTCTATGGAGACTAAATTCGCAACACAGCGCTGTAAACTCACACAAGACCCTTTTTATCATTGCATCACATTCGCATCGGGATCGCAACGCATAGATGTGAATGACCGTCACGAATTCAATGTATTTTGTAAATGCATGCTATTGGAAACTATTTAGAACGCATCGCATTCGCAGTACAAGAGCATAAGTGTGAACCAGCACTCAGGCCAATTTGTTTTCTGCTACAAAAAAAAAAAAAAACACATCACAATAAGCGTATTTTGATTGGTTTGCGCAAAAGTTGTCGCGTTTACTAACTACGGGAAACATTTGTCATTTTTATTGGGTTTTTTTTAACTAGCAATGGCGGCGATCTGCCATTTATTTTGCGGGACTGCGACATTGCGACGGACAGATCGGACCCCTAACTGACATTGACACTTTTGGGGGGTACCAGTGACATTACTACAGTAATCAGTGCTATACATATGCACTGTTACTGTAATGATGACACTGGCAGGGAAGGGGTTAACTTTATTGGTGATCAAGGGGTTAAATGTATGCCTCATGCTTACTGACGTGTGTAGGGGGGAGGTGATTGTGAGACAGACACAGATCGCAGGTTCAGCTATGCTGAATCCTGTAATCTGTCCCTGCCTGTCACATAGGAGATCCGCCCGCTTTGTTTACACAAGTGGGCGGACTTCCTCACTTGATCCCCGACGATCGGGGAAGAACGGTGGTGATCACCGCCTCTCCTCCCCTGGCCCGACTCCCGCTGTGTCTGAAGGGGAGAGTCTGGTGACGTAGGTCTACCTCGCCAGACGATAACGAGCCACTTTGCCGCAGTACCAGCTCAGTGAGCGGTCGGCAAGTGGTTAAAAAAAGAGTGTTAATTTTTTTTAAAGCAGTGTATATTTTATAAAGGCAATACCCCCCTGCAATAGCCATCCCAACTCAGTTTGGTCGCAAGCAGTATAATGTATAAGAACCCCAATAGAGGGGCAGCGACTGTCGGAGGACTCAGAGAAAGGAATTTTACGTTAAGATTGTCTTCACTTATGGGGATGTCCCAAAGCAGTGTAGACATGAGGGGTGGGCAACGCAACGCAGAACCCACATCAGAGAAAGGAACCTTACATGAACAGAAAGGCAACCTTCTGGGTAACAAAAAAGGGCTCAACAAGACAACAACCCAAAAAAACAAAATAACCAAGGGGAAAACAACCCCAAAAGCCAGGGACCCACACAAAACCAGAGTTCCCTATGGCACCGCCGCACCGAGAACTTTGCGGCCAAAGGAGGCATCAGCTGACGCCAGAACATCAATTTTATAGAATTTGGAAAAGGTGTGCACCGACGACCAAGTCGCAGACTTGCACACCTGGGCCACCGAAGCCTGATGCCGGAAGGCCCAGGACGCACTCACCGACCTGGTAGAATGCGCCTTGACAGGGAAGGGAGGAACCCGTTCCCGCAACGAATAGGCCTGTACAATGGTCTGTCTGATCCATTTGGCAATGGTTGCCGCAGACGCAGCCATACCCTTCCGAGGTCGCTCAGGAAGGACAAAGAGAATCCGACTTCTGAAAGGATTCAGTCGATGAATGCTTTTGGATGCTTAGGGTTCGCACAAAGCGAAGGTAAAACAATGTCCTCATTCAGGTGAAAATCCGAAACCACCTTCGGCAGAAAGGACGGATTAGTTCGCAAGACCACTTTATCCCTATGAACCACCAGGTAAGGGGAACAGCAAGACAACGCCGCCAACTCCGACACTCTGTGAGCAGAAGTGATCGCTACCAGGAACGCAACCTTAAAAATAGCATAGGTAACGAAATTTCCCTGATGTTTTCAAACGGGGAACGCTGCAACACGGACAGAACCAAGTTCAAGTCCCAATGAGGCAAGGGGTCCCATCTAGTAGGGGCCAAGTGACACACACTCTGAATAAAAGGTGTGAATCAAGGAATTCGACGCCACAGGGCACTGGAAAAGAACAGCCAGTGCAGAGACCTGAGGTATGAGGGGCTTGCGCTTAGGATCACTTGGTTTGGTAAATAGATGTGTAAATAGCCAAAAGAATCAATATAAATAACACTAAAAAAATATATAAACTATGTATAAATTACCATAAATAAGCTGCTGCTGGTAAAAAAGGGGGTACCTTTCAGACAATAAGAACACTAAGTACCTGCGCTGCTTAACCACTTGCCGACTGCCTAACGCAGATCTACGTCGGCAGTCAGCCCCTCACAGGCAAAGCGACGTATGTCTACGTCGCTAGCCTGTGAGGGTCTAGGGAGCGAGGTCACGCACCCCCCCCCCCCCCCGCGCGCGCGCGTGTGTGTGTGTGACCAGCGGACCCGATGTCCGCCGGTCACTCGGCGATCGGCGGGGGAGAGGGAGAAAATCAGGCGGCTTGTGTAAACAAGCTGCCTGTCATTCTCCCCGGTGTATGAAGGATGAAGGTCGATCACTCTTCATACATCTGAAGCCACAGCCAATCACAGTAGAAAGCACGCCCCTAGGGAAACACACAGCCCCTCCCTCTCAAATAAACCCCTTTACTACCAGTGTATTTTTACAGTAACAGTGCAAATGTATAGCACTGATTACTGTAGAAAATGTCACTGGTAACCCCAAAAGTGTCAAAAATGTCAGTCTAGGGTCCGATCTGTCCGCCGCAATGTCGCAGTACCGGGAAAAAAAAAAAAATTCGCAGATCGCCGCCATTACGCGTTAAAAAAAAAAAAAAATGACAAAAATCTTTCCCTTTGTTAGTAAACGCGATAACTTTTGCGCAAACCAATCAAAATACGCTTTTTGCGATTTTTTTTACCAAACATAGGTAGCATAAAACAAATTGGCCGAAAATGTTAAATTTTTACATTTTTTGGGTGGGGGAATTTCATATAAAAAAAATGTGAAAAATATTGCTATTTTTGCAAAATTGACTCTCTTTTTTTGTTTATAGCGCGTGATATATAAAAAAAAAAAAAAAAAAAAAAAAAAAAAAAATCGCACAGGTGATCAAATACCACCAAAAGAAAGCTCTGTGGGAAAAAAAAGAACGCCAAATTCGTTTAGGTACAGCGTCGCACGACCGCGCAATTGTCCGTTAAAGTCACGCAGTGCCGAATTGCAAAATACCCCCTGGTCAGGAAGGGGGTAAAATCTTCCAGGGCTTAAGTGGTTAAAACCGAAACCCTTAACATCAAATAAATTATGCTAGCTTTATATTTATATATAACAATGAAATCCTTAAAGTGCTCGTGCAAAGACTGTTTTGTGTAATTATAATCCAATCAATATGCATTCAAATACTGTGCAAACAAAACTGAATATCAACAGCTAAACAATAAATTGTGAATAAAAATATTTCAAAATTAACTTCATGTGTATAAAATATATAGTTCATAAATTCTTCTTCCAATAATATTAAAGTGAAAGTCTCTGTGCACATAAAAGTGCCACGTGCTTATGCAAAGTGCCAGTGCTCAGTCCTAGTGATGGCCTATAGAGGTGTTTACCACCCAGGACCACTTATAAGGCGAATAATTACTCAGCTTCTGGTGAGTGGGGAAATGAGAGGGGAGCACATACTCACTAGGACTGAGCACCTAGTGAGTTAAAGGAACACTTTTTAATCAGAGTATAGCATCAAGACAAACTCCTGGGATATTGATCTGGTCAGTTAAGTAGCAGAGGGGGTTGTTAATCAGTTTTGGCTGCTTTGTGTTAATTACCAGGAGCACCAGGTTTGGCAAAAAAAAAAAAAAAGGAATGGTTTTACAGGTGGAGGCCACTAACTTTTTTTTTCTCTACTCATCTTTTCTGACTGTTTTTCACTAGTTTTGCATTTGGATAGGGTCAGTGTCACTAATGGTAGAATGAGGCGATACCTAGAGCCAATAGAGGTTGCACTGGCAGTTCAGCTCCTCCAGGGTGGCACACGTGCCATTGCAAGAACGTTTGCTGCGTCTCCCAGGACACTCAAGAGCACGGAGGAGATTCCGGGAGACAGGCAGGCAGTTGCCAAAGCCCTGCAAAATGACCTCCATTGAATGTCTATGAACAAACAATCAGAAACACATGAGGGTGGCCAGAGGGCCCAAACGCCCTCAAGTGCTCACTGCCAAGCACCGTGGAGCTCGACTGGCATTTGCCATTGAACACCAGAATTAGCCAGTGGCGCCCTGTACTTTTCACAGATGAGAGCAGGTTCACCCTGAGCAAATGTGACAGATGTGAAAGACCCGGAGAAGCCACTGAGAATGTTATGCTGCCTTTAACATCATTTGGCATGACTGGTTTGGTGGTGGGTCAGTGATTGTCCTGGGAGGCATATCCATGGAGGGACGCACAGATCTCTACAGGCTAGACAATGGCAACCTGACTGCCATTAGGTATCAGGATGAAATCCTTGGACCCATTGTCAGACCATACGTTGGTGCAGTGGCTCCTGGGTTCCTCCGGTGCACGACAATGCCCAGCCACGTGTGGCAAGGGTATGCAGCCAGTTCCTGGAGGATGTAGAAATTTATAACATTGAATGGCCCTTATGCTCGCCTGACCTAAATCCAAAAGAACACCGCTGGGACATTGTTTCTGCCCATCCAATGCTGCCAGGTTGTGCCTCCAGTGTGTTCTGTAGCTCAGTAATGCCCTGGTTCAGGTCTGGGAGGAAATATCCCAGGACACAATCCTTTGTCTCGTTAGGCGCATGACCCAACGTTGTCAGGCATGCATACAAGCACGTGGGGGCCATACAAACTACTGTGTACCATTTTGAGTTGCTGCAATTAAATTTTAGCAAAATGGACTAGCCTGCTACATCACTTTTTCACTTTGATTTTCGGGGTGTCTTTGAATTCAGCCCTCTGTAGGCTGATAATTTTCCTTTCCATCAAATGATATGGCGTCCTTTTGCTCCGAACACATTACCCAGTCCATATCAGTATAGATATCCAGCATTTTATTTTTTCATTCATATTTTTACCAGTTGAGATCTGATGTGTTTTTCAAAGGGTTTCTTTAGTTTTTTGAGCAGTGTATAATGGTTTGGGGGTTTTAACTAGCCTTCAAGACTAAAATTATTTTTTTCAAACATGTGCAAGAGAACATAAAAATGGCTCTGGCAGTGAAAGGGTTATGAATTCTACGTATACTTAGTAGTTGAGGTTGAAGACAGACAATAGTCCATCCAGTTCAACCTTTGTAGGTGTGTGTGGACGTATTGATTTCCCATACCCCTGAATGTTTTTATCTTGGAGATGTATGTCCAAGAGTCTTTTAAAAGTAGCCATACTCCCTGCAGTTAATACCATTTGTGGAAGAATGTTCCACAATCTTATTGCCCTTACTGTAAAAACCCCTTTGCGTAGCCTGAGGTTAAATCGCTTCAACCCCAAAATCGCATTGTATGGTCACGTGTCCTCTTACACTCCTTGCGACTGAATATTTATTTTTCTATGCTGAGATCACCGTTGAGGTATTTGTAAGTCGCTATCATGTCTCCTCTCAAGCGTCTCTTCTCTAGGGAGAAAAATAAAGCGCTTGTTAAGATTGGAGGGGATGTTAAGGGACTATATACAAGACTTTAGTAATGAAAACAGTATTAGTAGTAATCAACATGGATTAATGAAATATCATTCTTGCCAGACCAATCTATCAAACTTCTTCGATGAAGTGAGTTGCCATCTAGATAACGAAAGGCCTGTGGATGTGGTGTATCTGGACTTTGCAAAGACATTTGACACAGTTCCCCACAAACTCTTACTGTACAAACTAGGGTACGTAGGTATGGACCATGGGGGGGGGGGGGGGGGGGGGGGAGTACCTGCTTCGAGAACTGGCTCCAGGGGAGGGTCCAGACGGTGGTGATAAATGGGGAGTACCCAGATTGGGCGGGTGTGGAAAGTGGGGTCCCCCAAGGATCTGTCCTGGGACCAATCCTGTTTAATTTATTCATAAATGATCTATGAATGATTATTCTCCCACTTTACAAGACTCTGGTCCAGCCACATCTGGATGTGCTGGAACTGGAGAGAGTCCAGAGCAGGGCAACAAAAATAATTAGGGGAATGGAGGATCTAAGCTATGAGGAAAGACTACAAGCATTGAACTTATTCTCTCTGGAGAAGAGACGATTGAGGGGGGATATGATATCAATGTACAAATACTGTACTGGTGACCCTAGCATAAGGAACAAACTTTTCAGAGAAAGGGAATACAATAAGACACGTGGCCACTCACTAAAACTAGAGGAAAAACGTTTTAACCTTAAAATACGTAGGGGGTTCTTTACTGTCAGAGCAGTGGTGATGTGGAATTCTCTTCCACAAGCAGTGTTATCAGCAGGGAGCATTGATAACTTTTTTGAAACTATTAGGCACCTTAAAGACCACAACATATAGGGGTATACAATGTATGGTTAACATCAAACACACACGTTGAACTGGATGGACTGATGTCTTTTTTCAACCTCACTATGCAACTATGTAAACGCTCCTCATAATTTAGGTCCTCTAATCCCCTAATTTGCTTAGTTGCCCTTCTTTGGACTCTTTCCAGTTCCAGCACAGCCTTTGAGGATTGGCGACCAGAACTGACAGAATACTCCAGATGTGGCCGGACCTTATTTTGTAAATTAATCGTTTGTGGGTGACTATCGAATGCCTTAGCGAAAACCAGATACACCACATCCACAGGTCTCCCCCTATCTAGCTCACAGCTCATCTCCTCGTAGAATGTTAACAGAATTGTCTGACAAGAACGTCCTTTTGTAAACCTGTGCTGATTACTGCTGATGATACTGTTGACTTTAGCAAATTCTTGGATATAGTCCCTCATCATCCCTTCCAGTAATTTACATACTATTGATGTCAGGCTGACCGGCCCATAGTTGCCCAGGATATGCCTCTGTTCTTTTTTTGAATACGGGTATCACGTTAGCTTTCCTCCAGTCACCTGGTACATACATTTCCTGTCAAAATACTATCTGCAAAGATCAGGAACAGTGGTCTAGATATAACATTACTGAGTTCATTGAGTACTCTCGGATGCATGCCATTCGGTCCTGGTGATTTATTTGCGTTAATGATATCAAGCCTTTTCATGATTTCACTCTCCGTTAGCCATAGCGGGCAAGTCCTGTGAAGTACTGCTAACCATACAGTCATGTACCAGTATACCCCTCCTTTTCCTGTGTAAAAACTGAGGAGAAGAAAGCATTTAGCACAGTTGCCTTCTCGGTGTCCTCTGTAACCATCCTCCCATCATCGTAAATTATGTGTGCAACATGCTCTGACCTCGTTTTCTTGCTATTGATACATTTAAAGAATTTCTCATGTTTCCTTTTACTTTCCTCTGCTAGGTCTCTCAAATTCGATTTTAGCCTTTTTTTAGCCTTTTCGGAAGCAAACGAGCGGAAGTTCCACTTTTGGGTGGAACTCCGCTTTAAATGTGATCATCCTGTGATCACTGGAACACAAGTTGTCCCGGATTCCAGCATCTGAGATTAGATCTGTGTCATTAGTAATTAATAGATCTAGCACTGCATTCTTTCTAGTTGGAGAATCCACCAACTGAGACATGTAGATGTCCTGTAAGACAGGGCTCGACAATCCCCAGGCGCCAGGTCGCATTTGCGACTAGAATTAGCGACCTGGCGCCTGGGGTGCCCTGTCCCTTTTGCGCCCCCACCTCCTTCCCCGAGTGCACGGACTTCCGTGCCGTCCAAAAATTGAGGCCCTGGCTTTTCGGCCTTCTTCTGTGAGATGAGAGAGGCTGGGGAACTGGCGCCCTCTTGTGGTGGCTGGGAGTAATGCCTGTTCTCAATGCCTTTCCATCTCCTTCCAAACAGGAGAGAGGGAAGTTTTTGCAGGCTTCATCTCTCTGTCCAGTTACCTTTGCTTAAAAGGTAAGTGGACAGGGAGTAGGGTTATTAATTTAAAAAAAAAAAAAAATTCTTTTTTTTTTTTAATTATTAAAAAAATATTTTTTTTTTTCTTCAATTCTTATTAAAAAAATTATATATATATATATATATATATATATATATATATATATATATATATATATATATATATATATATATATATATATATATATATATATTTTTTTTTTTTTTTTTATTATTTTTTCCTCATTACCGTGCCACAGGTCCGCCTGTCAGTTTTTCAGGCAGACCTGATCGGACCCTTCATTCTCCTCTATGGAGCAGTAATCTGCCGCCATCCGATCCTGTCCGCCAAAAACAGACGGATGGTGGTTCTATTTTCTATCCATCCCGTGGATCGGATCAGATGGCATCGGATGGAAAGAGACAGTCTGTTTCCATCCAATTGCGCTATAGAGGAGAGTGGGGTTCTATCCGTTTTATTAAATAAAGCTTGGTTGTTAGTTTAAAAAAAAAAAAAACTGGCTCCTAACTTTTTTAGCTGGCTCCCAGATTTCAGGCAAATTTGTCAAGCCCTGCTGTAAGATATTCATGATAAGACGGGCCTTTAGTGAGTGTGCGTCCCCTCTTCCTAGTCAGTGTCGGGATAATTGAAGTCCCCCAACATGATGAATGGCCCCAGCTTTGCCGCGTTACCCAACAGTGACAGAAATTCCAGCTCAACCTCCTCCCTTTGGTTGGGCGGCCTATAACATACCCCCACTATTACTTTCCCCTTTATTCCTTCCCTATGGAGTTCTAACCACACGGATTCTAACTCCGTACTCATCCCATCCATAATGTCACTCCTCTCTACCACCCTTACATTATTTTTGACAGAGAGAGACATACCCCTCCCCCTCTTTTTCCTTCCCTGTCCTTCCGATACACAGAATACCCTTGGAGATTGGCCAGCCAGTCGTGTGATGGGTCGAACCAAGTTTCTGTTATTCCCACAAGGTCTATGTCATGTATTAACAGTTCCAAGTCATCCATTTTATTAGCGAGGCTCCTGGCATTTGCGCATACCCTTCTTAGTTTTGTAGATGTGGATAGAGAATTGTACTTAAGTTTACTCCTGTTTGGTCTGAGGTTTGTCCGAGGTATGAGTTATTTTGTAAAGTTACTTTGGTCTAGCTACAGTGTTCACTGCGGTCTTCCAGGTCCCGTGGCCGAGCGTCTGCTCTGCTGCATAGCAACCATAGGGGGGGGGGGGGGGGGTCGCTCAATCACCATAATGGAAGTGGAGAAGCAGGACAGCGACATCACAGAACAGACAAAATATGCATATGTAATACTTTTTTTTTTTGAAGAGACACTAAACAATATCCTTTTGCCAAAAATAAGCCACACACATTCACTGCTTAAAGCGAGTGAAGTCAAAATTTAAAAAACGCTGACAGACCCTAGAGGTCTCTTGTAATACAGTGGATATAAAAAGTCTACAAACCCCTGTCAAAATGTCAGGTTTCTGTGATTTAAAAATGTGAGACAAAGACAATTCCTTTCAGAACTTGGCAATTTTTGTAAAAATAAAAACTGTTGCGCTCCCACTACCAGCACCGTGAAGGGGCACACTCCAGAGGTCACAGGAAGTAATCAAGCGGATGTACAGCTGCTGGATTACTTTTATTAGAAAAGTAACAGTCAGCAGGCTACAGCCACCTAGACAAGAACGCTGTACAAATTTGGACATAAAATATTACAACAACCGCCAGAAAGTTCTCTGGCAGTCACAGGTCCCAGAAGATTGCCCATCCACTGAGGATGTGTAGCACGACTCGCGCATACGCACCCGGCTGTGCAGCTGCAACTAGTGACGCCAGTGCCACGGGGAGACGAGGGAGAGAGCCGGGGCTACCGTCGGCCACATCGCTAGATTGAGTGTGTGTTCATTAAAAAAGTCAGCAGCTACATCTTTTGTAGCTGCTGACTTTTAACCACTTGCCGACTGCCTAACGCCGATCTACGTCGGCAGTCAGCCCCTCACAGGCAAAGTGACGTAGGGCTACGTCACTAGCTTGTGAGGGTCTAGGGAGCGAGCGCGCGCCCCCGGAGGCGCGCTCCCGCTCCCGCGTGGTCACGGACCCCCCCGCGCGTGTGACCGGCGGACCCGATGTCCGCCGGTCACTCGGCGATCGGCGGGGGAGAGGGAGAATGTCAGGCAGCTTGTGTAAACAAGCTGCCTGTCATTCTCCTTGCTGTTAGGATACTGATCACTCGGATCTAGTATGTAGATCCGTTGATCAGTGTCCATACAGCTCAAGCCCCAGCCAATCACAGTAGAAAGCACGCCCCTAGGGATACACACAGCCCCTCCCTCCCAAATAAAGTTAACCCCTTCACTACCAGTGTATTTTTACAGTAACAGTGCATATATATAGCACTGATTACTGTAGAAATGTCACTGGTAACCCCAAAAGTGTCAAAAATGTCAGTCAAGGGTCCGATCTGTCCGCCCCAATGTCGCAGTACCGCAAAAAAAAAAAAAAAAAAAAAAAAAATCGCAGATCGCCGCCATTACACGTTAAAAAAAAAAACAACAAAAATGACAAAAATCTTTCCCTTTGTTGGTAAACGCGATAACTTTTGCGCAAACAAATCAAAATACGCTTTTTGCGATTTTTTTTACCAAACATAGGTAGCATAAAACAAATTGGCCGAAAAAGTAAAAAAATTTTGATTTTTAAATTTTTTTTTTGGGGAATTTCATATAAAAAAAATGTGAAAAATATTGCTATTTTTGCAAAATTGACGCTCTTTTTTTGTTTATAGCGCGTGATCAAAAAAATCGCACAGGTGATCAAATACCACCAAAAGAAAGCTCTGTTTGTGGGAAAAAAAGGACGCCAAATTCGTTTAGGGAAAGCGTCGCACGACCGCGCAATTGTCCGTTAAAAGTCACGCAGTGCCGAATCGCAAAATACCCCCTGGTCGGAATGGGGGTAAAATCTTCCGGGGCTTAAGTGGTTAATTAACACAAAAATGGATGGAACACCGCTTTAGGTGGTTAAACTGCCCACATTTAAAGACCAAAGCCCAACCCGTCGATCTAAAAGAAACAAAATCATACAATGTAAAAAAATGTGTTTATAGTCATCTCCCAGCATGGAGGCTCTTTTTTTTTTTTTTTTTTTTTTTTTTTTTTTTAACCACTTACCGCATACTAACGTATGGGTACGTCGGTAAACTTTGCAGTAGTGCAGTGGTTCTCAAATCCGGTCCTCGGGACCCACCAACAGGCCAGGTTTGCAAGATAACTAAATTACATCACAGGTGATCTCATTTGCTTCTCAGTGATTGCAGTATTCTAGTCTGCATCCCCCAAGGTAATACTTAAAATCTGGCCTGTTAGTGGGTCCCGAGGACCGGATTTGAGAACCACTGCAGTAGTGTACCGGGATGATGCCTCTAGCTAGAGGCATCATCCTGGTACCGAGGTTTAGAGCCGACGGTTGGCATTCCGTCAGTAACGACCGATGCGGCTCGGGAGCCGCTCAATCGTTACCCGGGGGGGGCGGGAAGGGACGTCCCCCCCCACCTCCCGCCGCCTTCCGTGGCTTTTACCGGGGCTCCCGTCCCACCGAGAGCCCCAAGCACCCAGCCGGCACGTCCGCCGGCTGGATGGAGTCCCGATCAAAGCCGGAAACGGCTTCGATCGGGTCTCCGATGATGTAACCCGGAGGTGGCGTCCATGACGTTTTTCTGGGTTACTGTGCTGCAAAAGGCGGCAGATTTGAAAAACGGCTGTATGCAAAAACGCCGTTTTCGGCGTTTTGCATACAGGGAAGTGTAGTGGAGGGGTCTAGGGTCTTTTAGACCCTCGATCCCTCCATAAAGTGTACCTGTCACTACATATTGGTGTCACAAGGGATGTTTACATTGCTTGTGACAGCAATAAAAGTGATCAGATTTTTTTTTTAAAAAACTGTAATAGAGAAAAAAAAAAAAAAAAATTAGCCGCCCCCGTCACCGTTAGCTCGCGCACAAAAAAAACATACGGAAGTCTAGCCGCAAATTAAATCGCTGTTCAAACCACACATGTGAGGTATCACCACGATCGCCAGAGCGTGAGCAATAATTTAAAAAAAAAAGCTACACTCTAACTCTAAACTGGTAACCGTTAAATACATTTAAAGCGTCGCCTATTGAGATATCTATTGACCATAGTTTGTCGCCATCCCACGGGGGGGGGGGGCGCAATTTTAGACTAACATGTTGGGTATCTATTTACTCGGCGTGACATCTTTCACAATATACAAAAAAAATGGGCTAACTTTACTGTTTAGTATTTTTTAAATGCAGTGAAATGTGATTTTTCAAAATTTTTCCAAAAAAAAATGGCGTTTTAAAGACCGCTGCGCAAATACCGCGTGACAAAAAATATTGCAATGACCGACATTTTATTCTCCAGAGTCTTTGCTAAAAAAAGATATATAATGTTTGGGGGTTCTAAGTACCGTATATACTCGAGTATAAGCCGAGTTTTTCAGCACATTTTTTTTGTGCTGAAAACGTCCCCCTCGGCTTATACTTGAGTCAAGGAAAAAAAAAAAAAAAAAAGTCCCTGGCCGCTTCGATGGGCTTAAGCTTTAAAAATGGCGCCGCCCGTCGCATACATGTCACCGCGCACGCGCCGCCGCTCGGGAGAGGCTGGGAATAGCCGAAAGTATACGAGCGCCGGCGGCGTGTGCGCAATGACGTGGCAGCGCCATTTTTAAAATGAAGGCGCCTCTGGAACAGGTAAGTGAAACAGCTGCACTACCTGCCATTATGCAGGGCTGCGGGCATACTACAAGGGATGCAGTGCTGCGGGCACGGCCCACCTGTACCATGCCCACAGCACTGCATCTCCTGTAGTATGCCAGTCACCCTGCATTCTCCTGCACCATGCCAGTCACCCTGCATTCTCCTGCACCATGCCAGTCACCCTGCATTCTCCTGCACCATGCCAGTCACCCTGCATTCTCCTGCACCATGCCAGTCACCCTGCATTCTCCTGCACCATGCCAGTCACCCTGCATTCTCCTGCACCATGCCAGTCACCCTGCATTCTCCTGCACCATGCCAGTCACCCTGCATTCTCCTGTACCATGCCAGTCAACCTGCATTCTCCTGCACCATGCCAGTCAACCTGCATTCTCCTGCACCATGCCAGTCAACCTGCATTCTCCTGCACCATGCCAGTCAACCTGCATTCTCCTGCACCATGCCAGTCCCCTGCATTCTCCGGCACCATGCCAGTCACCCTGCATTCTCCTGCACCATGCCAGTCACCCTGCATTCTCCTGCACCATGCCAGTCACCCTGCATTCTCCTGCACCATGCCAGTCACCCTGCATTCTTCTGCACCATGCCAGTCACCCTGCATTCTCCTGCACCATGCCAGTCACCCTGCATTTTCACCCTAGGCTTATACTCGAGTCAATGATTTTTCCCATCTTTTTGTGGTAAAAGTAGGGGCCTCGGCTTATACTCAGGTCGGCTTATACTTGAGTATATACGGTAGTTTTCTAGGAAAAAATACTGATTTTAACTTGTGAACAAAAAGTGTCCGAAATAGGGCTGGGGCTTAAGTGGTTAACAGCTGTATGACATGGCGGTGGCAGTAAGAGTTAAAAGCTGAACTAAACCCTCCTTTCCTCTACAGGCAAGGAATCTGCCATCCTAACCACTGATCTGCAGTTTCCATGGTGCTACACAGGCCATCAGCTAGGACACCAGAAAGCCATTTGATGGCTTAACCACTTAAGCCCCGGAGGATTTGGCTGCTCAAAGGCCAGAGGCCTTTTCTCAACTTGGCACTTTGTGACTTTAACTAACAATTGCGCTGTCATGCAATGCTGTACCCAAACAAAATTTACGTCCTTTTTTTCCTACAAACAGAGCTTTCTTTTGGCGGCATTTAATCACTTCTGCACTTTTTTATTATATACAAAAGAGTTCCCCTTGAGGTATGGGACTATAAATGCCGCTAGACACTGTATACTATATAAAAAAATACTTTATTGGTACAGAAAAACATATAATGAAAACACAATATGGGAAGAAACACAAACACACATACAGGGCATTAAAATTGCATGCATTTGACAGACCGAATACCGAACCAAGATGTGGACACCTAGGTACATAGGGCAATCGTGGAACCGGAACCGACCCTACGCGTTTCGGGCGTGAAAGCCCTTCCTCAGGGGTCACCCAGAGTTACCATATAGAGCACCTAGTGTATCTAGAAAAATAAAGCAGTTTAGTAAATTGTAAAGCAAGTATCTGTGTAGTTGCATATCTCCTAGTGTATCTAGGAAAACAAAATTGCTTTGATATACTTTCAAACAGACATTCGTACAACTATATATACACCGGTCGACAGTTGTAAAATCTGTCTTTCAATATCAGCTCTATGAGGATCGACCTACCCTTTGTGTCCAACCAATGGATTGGATCGATCTGTCGGATAAAAACGGTATTGCTACCGTGTGGAGGGATGCCCAAATTTTCCCAAAGCCCGGACAGGGCATGGAGCTCCGTACGAGTATGAAGAGTATAGTAGCAGTAGCTGCCTGGAGGAATCGACAGGGCACCACGATGACCAGTCAGTGGCTCAACATGGACCGCTCACATGTAGAGGAGTATAGACATTTGTGATACCTAATGCAAAGAATACAAGAGTACAACACCAAGGGTTGGAGATAACTAGGAACAGTGATTCCCTATGAGTTTGACTTAGGCCCATGATGGGGACCATGGAAGTATTTACCTTGAGTATATAAGGTCAGGGCTTGACAAATTTGCCTGAAATCTAGGAGCCAGCTAAAAAAGTTAGGAGCCAGTTTTTTTTTTTTTTAAACTAACAACCAAGCTTTATTTAATAAAACTGATACTAAATTTACACATAAATACGACTAGAACCCCACTCTCCTATATAGCGCAATTGGATGGAAACAGACTGTCTGTCTCTTTCCATCCGATGCCATCTGATCGGATCCACGGGATGGATAGAAAATAGAACCACCATCCGTCTGTTTTTGGCGGGCAGGGTCAGATGGCGGCAGATTACCGCTCCATAGAGGAGACTGAACGGTCCGATCAGGTCTGCCTGAAAAACTGACAGGCGGACCTGATCAGACAGCCCGTGTGAAAGGGGCCTTTGGCTGTGGCACGGCGATGAGGAAAAAAAAAAAAAAAGATATATATATTTTTTAATAAGAATTGAAGAAAAAAAAAGAAAACATTTTTTTATTTTTTTTTTTTTAATAATTAAAAAAAAAAAGAAAAAATTATTATTTTTTTTACATTTAAAAAATAAATTAATAATAACCACACTCCCTGTCCACTTACCTTTAAGCAAAGGTAACTGGACAGAGAGATGAAGCCTTAAAAAACTTCCCTCTCTTCTCCTCTTTGGAAGGAGAAGAAAAGGCATTGAGAACATGCATTACTCCCGGCCACCACAAGAGGGCGCCAGTTCCCCTAGCTTCTCATCTCACAGAAGAAGGCCGAAAAGCCGGGGACTAAATTTCTGGACGGCGTGGAAGTCCGTGAACTCGAAGAGGAGGTGGGGGGCGCAAAAGGGACAGGACAGCTCAAGCAGGGCACCCCAGGCGCCAGGTCGCTAATTCTAGTCGCAAATGCGACCTGGCGCCCGGGATTTGTCGAGGCCTGTATAAGGTGAATATGACCGAAAGGTCAAATAAAGTAGATATAATATAAATCTTATGTTGGCGTGGTCAACATTGTGAAGGTGGTCTGAAAAATATAAAGGAGGGGTATAGAGGCTATTAGGGCCCCAATGGATTACAAAAAGTAAAAATAAAAAGAAAGAAAGAAAAGGGGGGAGACGTGATGAAATCAACATCCCAGATCCGTGTAGAAAGACCAGGAAAACCATGCACAACACATAATAGTGCAACAAAAATTAGAATTACCAACAAATGTGCATAGGATACAAAGTGCATATGACATGCGCATAGTGGAGGGCATGGGCGTGCAAGTGCCTGAATTCGTTCATAATGTGCAGCATAACAGTGTGCTATATCTTCACACTGACATGACTTCAAATAGTCAAAAAGGAAATTAACTCAAGCTGTCCACATTGATGTATGCCATAAACATATGGTCAAATATACATAAGCAGTATAAGTTTAAATCCCAGGCAGTGCACATACATGGCCCCCCACACCAACCGGTAAAACATGCCCCATAGCAGAGTGATGATATAAGGAAAAAAGGGGGTGATGAGTTTTAAATCTTGGAGAAGAAATAAATGTGAGGAAAATACTAGAGGAAAGGGGGGAGGGTGTGGTGAGTGAGGAATTGTATACTGAATAGTAGTACAGACCATTAGACCAATGGTACAGGTCGGGAGCATGCAAAAGTACAATAAGAATCAAAGTAATAAAAAACCAGATTAGTGAGCCGATGACATATGGAAAAGAGAGTTTTCGTACTTACTGTCCTTAGGTGTAAATGGGCTTGGCATCCTCTGCGGATAGTCATACGCCCAGGCTATTTAAGGATCCTCGCATGACGCCAGCGCCTGCGCAGTGGCGACGCATGACGTCGGTGCGAGCGGTTCTGAGAGCCTATCTGGTCATCCGCCCGGAGAGCGCGGGCCCCGCCCATCCCGGAAGGAGAGGCCAGGTCCGCGTTCCACGGGCACCGACGCGGGAAACCAGCTACTCAGGAAGAGAGCTGGAATAGGCGGGGAGCCAGAAAGACTAGCGCCCCCTACCCGCGCCGGGGGAGCCTGCAGTCAACAAGGCAGCCAGAGTAAAGCCAGCAGGACGCTGGTGAACATAAGGGGATAAACAAGAAGGAATATGGTAGAAGAGAAATGAGATGGAGCGGAAGGGGGAAAAAAGAAGAAGGAAGAAAGAAAGGGGAAGGAGGAGAGAAAAAAGAAGGAGAAAAAGAACAGATAAAGGGAGCAGGGCATTGATGGACAGGAAGGAAAAAATCTCAGACGAAAAAATGTGAAAAATAATATACTTGTCCATCGCGGTGGCACAGTATTGGTCTCTCAATTGCATGTTACAGACAATATACAGAAACCATACAAAGTTTATATACATAACCGAAGGCATATTTTACATCATATATTAGCCAGAAGGGACCACAAGACCATCATATAGGGTGGTATTAAACCCTGCATATTATCAAGTCAAACCGTGTCAGTTGTTGCACAGAAACTACATAGCATATTGTATGAGTATATGATATTGCAGTACATATAAAATATATGATACCCTGCATATAATTAGGTCAGATCATGTCAGTTGTAGCACAGGAACTCCTAGCATATTGTATGAATATATTACATGATAGTACATATAAAGTATATGATAGAAATTTTGAACAAACCACCATCACATAGGATAAGATGTACAATGTAAATATCACAATAATGTTGTCAGGTTATCTTGAAAAGGAGCTCTAACCATAGATATTGTGTCATAGAACCAACCTATAACCCCATCGAGTTGTATAGTGATGTTAAACTAAACCCCAGAGCATCTACGTGGGCAATCTAGTGGGCAGTACAGTCTATTTTAAAAAGGATGTAAAGGGGGGAAAAAAGGAAAGAGGAAAGATTTTATTAGGGAATTTATTTGTTATATGTGTACTTACTCTTAGTTGGAAATATAAGCATGATCATTGTTCCCAGCCCCCCGAAGAAAAGCCCTCCAAAAATGGCCTAAAACTGATCACATCGTTTAGGCCCGGGGCTGTGGTGGCATTTAAGTCCAAGATCCAACGAGTTTCCCGCTGTAGAAGGGTCTTATTCCAGTCCCCGCCACGGGGACTGGGGTGGACCCTATCCAGAGCGAGAAACTTTGGGACCGGGGGCATACCTGTATGCATATCACGTACGTGTCTGCCCAATGGCAAATCCGGATCACGTTTTTGCATGCTTAATACATGTCGATAAATACGTTTGTGAAAGGGCAGCTGGGTTTTCCCTACATAGTAGGACCCACATGGACAAGAGAGTAAGTAAACCACCCCTGCCGTTTTACAATTAACAAAGTGATGTGCCTTAAATATCTTACCATTAGGGAGACGAATATTAGAGTCTCTGTTGATGTACTGGCAATAATTGCACCCTCCACATGTAAATGTTCCGAATCTTTTACAGGGGTCTTTTCGGTATTTGCCAACAAATTCACTCCTTGTGAGGTAATCTTTCAAGGCTTTAGTTCTACGGTACGTAATGGCCGGTCTCTGCGTAATATGTGGGCTGATACTAGGGTCGCAACTCAACATATGCCAATACTTTTGAATCGCTTTAAGTACTTGTTGATGCTGTTCTGAATATTGCATTATAATGCGGGGAAGATTCGCATCTACAGTGCCTGATTTGGTTTTATTCTTATTTTTAAACAGCAGTTCTTGCCGCGTAAAAGAGTTTGCTCTGTTAAACGCTTTTTTGAGGCAGGTTTTAGAGTAACCTCTTTCGCGTAAACGCGCCCTCAGATTGTTGGCCTCAGTTTGGAATTGTCTGTCATTTGAGCAATTTCTGCGAATACGCAGATACTGACTAAAGGGTATAGATCTGACAAGTGGTGCAGGGTGTGAACTTGACGCATGTAAGATGGTGTTCGCGGATGTGGGCTTGCGGTATAAAGTGGTTTGTAAGTTTCCTAGACCGTCCTTCCTGATGGTAACATCAAGAAAATTAATTGAGTATGGGTCATAATTCATAGTAAACTTCAAATTGAAGTTGTTGTTATTCATGTGTGTGACCCCCTCAATGAGTTCCTCAGACGAGCCGCTCCAAATAACTAGAATATCATCAATGTAGCGGTGCCAGGTTAAGATATTCCTGGTCCAGCTTGTAGATGAGTCTTCAGATAACAATTGGCGTTCCCACTCCCCCAGGTACAGGTTGGCATACGATGGGGCACACGAGGTCCCCATCGCAACCCCCTGCACCTGGAGGTAGTGGGAACCATCAAAGGAGAAAATGTTATTGGTAAGTATAAATCTAAGGCCCTGTATGAGGAACCCATTGAGGCCACTTTGATGTCTATCAAATTGAGACAGTATTTTTTGGACTACCTGGATGCCCTGTTGGTGTGGTATCGAACTGTAGAGTGCTTCTACATCGATAGCCACCAACAGGGCATCCGATGGAATCACTATCGAATCCAGAATCTGGAGTAAGTGAATCGTGTCCCTAACATAAGAGGGTAGGCTCTGTACGAAAGGACGTAGTTTTGAGTCTATGAACCTACTTAAATTCTCCGATATACTCCCACATCCTGACACTATCGGGCGTCCTGGAGGTTTGGATGGGTGTTTATGAACCTTCGGTAGGCTATAAAAGGTGGGAACCACCGGAAATTTTGTTCGTAAGTAATCCCATGTGGGCTTATCTATAATATTGTAGAGGTAGGCATGATCCACCATGGTGTAGAACTCTAAATTAGATCTGTCTATGGCCCCTTTTGAAATAGGCCTATACCACTCCCTATTATTGAGGATTTGGAGACACATGTCTCTATATTGGGAATTACTGAGTATGACTATGTTCCCGCCCTTATCTGATGGTTTGATCGTGAGATCATGTTGCTCTATTAAGGTTTTTAGGGCTATTTTCTCCTCGTTGGACAAATTAGAGATGGTATTAGAAAATTTAATTTTGTTTATCTCCTGTGTGGTCAAGGAGACAAATGCTGCCAAATTTGGGTTGAGGTTAAGGGACGGGAACATGTCTGACTTCTTTCGGAATATAGGCGTTGTTTGGACTATTGACTGGTCACGTTCAGTCTCAACAAGGTTGAGTAACGAGTCCAGATCAATATTGTCAATCAGGTCTCTTTCTTCTTGTTCCTCAAGGAGTGATATAAGACAATCTAGGGCTACATTTTCCTTTGTAGTTCTGCTGTCTGTATTGGCAAGAGAGAGAGGGATTTTAGTTTTTTTGTCATACTGTGTTTTAAGTAGGACCTTCCTAGCAAATAAATGTAGATCTTTTATCATAGAAAATTTATCCGGTTTGCTTTGAGGGCAAAAACTCAAGCCCTTTGACAGTAAGGATAGTTCAGCGGTGGTGATAGGGTAGTCCGTGAGGTTAATGACGTCACAGTGGTCCTGTTCGGTGTTTATGTTGTTGGGGTCTATGTGTGGGAGTACACTCTCTCCCGGAATTTTGGAACGTAAATCTAGGTTGTAGTTTTTACTTATATCTCCTGATCCTCTGTTTCTAAAAAACCGTCCGAATCTTCGTTTTCTGATCCTATTTCTGTTTGGGCCGTGTTGGTGTTTAGACGTTTAGTTTGTTTAGACAGGGCATTGGTAGAATCAGATGTGCCAGGCACATTACGCTTTTGGCGGATGTTATATGTTCCTATTGGCGTAGGGAGTGCCCGATTTCCCTCTGTTATTTGCTTTTTAGGTGGATTTTTAACCTGTTTATTAGGAGAATTACGTTTGTTCTTGACAGATTTTCTAGGGACATCCTGTTTAAAGGACGAGGAGGAGATGGATGAGTTTAAGGAAGAATTTGACCCGTATTGGTTTTTAGATGGTCTTAGACCCCTAGATAGTTGGTACATTGGATGATTGGACCACCTGTAGGCCACATGGTCACGGAAGGCCACTCTATCTCTACAGATTTTACGTTCTTTTTTAACAATGTTCTCACTAATAGTTTTATCCAATTGTATCTTGATGTTGGACTCTAGATTTCTATATCTAGGTGAGTCCTGGAAGGGTATCAATTTTTCATAAATTTTGTCAATTTTACCTTCTAATAGTTTGATACGTTTATTGTACTCCTCTATCAGTAATAGCATCATATTTTTAGAGCAAATCTGTAGGTTTGATTCCCATCGCTTCTTGAATGCGTCATCCAGATCCTCCATGGTTGGGAAGATCTGGATGCGCAGACCGAACGGATTGATATCCTCCCTCACATACTGCTCAAAATTTTCAATATGTAAATGTAGATTCGTTCTTTTCTCAACCATTTTTTTAAGCTGAAAAAACAAAGAGTCCAATTCAGACTCTTGGGCTTCCTTTTTGCCCTGCTCCCTATAAGAGGACAGAATACTCTCAAAGTTCTTGCCCTTGAACATTGTGGGCTAGTAAGTGTTCGTAAATAAACGAAATTTGATGCAAAAAGTGATTTAAACTTTAAATAGGATAAATATAATCTAAATAAGCATGTATACTCATACACATTTCTTTTTATTTTTATTTTTTATTTTTTTTTTTTTTATTTTTTTTTTTTTTATTTTTTTTTTTATTTTTATTTTTTGTAATCCATTGGGGCCCTAATAGCCTCTATACCCCTCCTTTATATTTTTCAGACCACCTTCACAATGTTGACCACGCCAACATAAGATTTATATTATATCTACTTTATTTGACCTTTCGGTCATATTCACCTTATATACTCAAGGTAAATACTTCCATGGTCCCCATCATGGGCCTAAGTCAAACTCATAGGGAATCACTGTTCCTAGTTATCTCCAACCCTTGGTGTTGTACTCTTGTATTCTTTGCATTAGGTATCACAAATGTCTATACTCCTCTACATGTGAGCGGTCCATGTTGAGCCACTGACTGGTCATCGTGGTGCCCTGTCGATTCCTCCAGGCAGCTACTGCTACTATACTCTTCATACTCGTACGGAGCTCCATGCCCTGTCCGGGCTTTGGGAAAATTTGGGCATCCCTCCACACGGTAGCAATACCGTTTTTATCCGACAGATCGATCCAATCCATTGGTTGGACACAAAGGGTAGGTCGATCCTCATAGAGCTGATATTGAAAGACAGATTTTACAACTGTCGACCGGTGTATATATAGTTGTACGAATGTCTGTTTGAAAGTATATCAAAGCAATTTTGTTTTCCTAGATACACTAGGAGATATGCAACTACACAGATACTTGCTTTACAATTTACTAAACTGCTTTATTTTTCTAGATACACTAGGTGCTCTATATGGTAACTCTGGGTGACCCCTGAGGAAGGGCTTTCACGCCCGAAACGCGTAGGGTCGGTTCCGGTTCCACGATTGCCCTATGTACCTAGGTGTCCACATCTTGGTTCGGTATTCGGTCTGTCAAATGCATGCAATTTTAATGCCCTGTATGTGTGTTTGTGTTTCTTCCCATATTGTGTTTTCATTATATGTTTTTCTGTACCAATAAAGTATTTTTTTATATAGTATACAGTGTCTAGCGGCATTTATAGTCCCATACCTCAAGGGGAACTCTTTTGTATACACTGATCAGGGATGATGGCCGCTGGCACTGGGCACCGAGCACCGAGCATGAGAATACTTTCTATCCTTCGCACTTTTTTATTATTTGCGATAATAAAAAAAAAAAGAGCAAAAATTGAGAAAAAAAAATACATTTTCAACTTTGTCTTTTAAAAAATATCCAATATACTCAATTTATGTCATATTTTGGCCAAAATGTATTTACGGTAGCTACATTTCTTTGACAAAAAATGAATTTTTATTGGTTTGCGCAAAAGTTATAGCGTCCACAAACTATGATGGTGTAAATAACGGAATTTTTGTAAAATCTTACCGTAAAATTCCTCTCAGTCCTCCGACAGCCCACTCATACAGTCTTCACTTATGGGGTATTGACTTCATCTCCACAGGAGTTTCTAGACATAAGACTTGTAAAACAATAAATCTACATAGTCACACCCATGGGGGCTGTCCCTCTAGTCCAATACCCCCCTGCAATAGCCATCTCAATTCAGTTTGGTCGCAAGCAGTGAAAGTGTATCACAAAGGACCCCAAAAAGAAGGGCGGGGGCGGCGACGGTCTGAGGACTCAGAGAAAGGAATTTTACAGTAAGATTTTACAAAAATTCAGTTTTCTCTTACGTCATCCGACAGTCGCCGCCCACTCATACAGTCTTCACTTATGGGGACGTCCCAAAGCAGTGTAGACATGAGGGGTGGGCAACGACAACTGCCAGAAAAGCAACGCAGTACCCACATTAGAGAAAGGAACCTTACATGTACAAGAAGGTAACCTTCTGGGTAACAAAAAAAGGGCTCAACATGAGCAACAACCCAGGAAAACAAATAACCAAGGGGAAATCAACCCCAACAGCTAGGGACCCGTACAAAAACCAGGGTTCCCTATGGAACTAAAAAACATAAAATTGCTGCGCATTAAGGTAAAAAACTGTAAAAACAGCAAATATACAGTAGTGGGTACAGCAGCCACACTAATCTGAAATGTAGCAGATTAAAAGAAATAAAAAACAAAACTGTGGCGCTAAGACCCTTTATGAATGACAGTCCCACTTGAGGATGTGTAAAAAGCAATAAAAAAGCAGTCCATGTGTGTCCGTCTCCACATAAAGAAGTATCTCGAGCAGAAAACCACCACCAGAAAGCACTCCAACACCAGTACTTCTTACCAAAAGTGATTGATCTCCATCACAGAGATCAAAAGTAGCGCATAACTGGAAATCATGAAGGCTTCTCCAATGCGGTCCTAGTAAGCTCACGATGTGGTATGTTATGCAAAGAGAAAGAGGGACATCACATAGCGCAGACCGCTTTAAAAGGCTTTATTCCTAAATAGAAGAATGGTACTCACAAAAAAAGTACTACATCTCGCATGTAATACATGGGCACCGAGACCTCCCAGATGTCCTTAGGGCGTCCCAGCCGTGGACCACCGAATCTATGGCCGTCCTGTCTCCTCCACAGATCGTAGCACGCGCCACCAAGCACGCCACCCGACGTACGTTTCGTCCGATTGGACGTCGTCATGGGGTGTGGCTACAGGGTGCGCCAGTGCTTTCTATAGCGGAGGAGAAAACCGCCCACCGGAACTAAGTGGCCGGAAGTGAGGTATGCGCTCCACACGACCAGAACCACCACTCTGACCGGAAGAGGAAGGGAGAGGAGAGCAACATAATGGGGAAATGAAAGGAAAAATCCCTTCACAAAACCCCACACTGCGATGTCTCCCCCATCCTTCAAATGAGCAATGTCCTATAAATGGGATCAACCAAAAAAGGCATTACCCCATATACCATATCAGGTATATAAATACCCAATATATCAAACCACGGCCCGAGGAGAGACAGCGCCATCTATCGGTGCTCCTATCGTGGAACACCCAAGGTACAAGGAGGTCTCAGAAAAGCACAAAAATACATACATCAATTAATAACAACATACAATAATACAAAACATGCATTAAAATGCTACATAATAAAACAAATCCAGAAATATTGTACACGTTGAATAAAACTAGCAAATATTGCACAGCAAATACCAAGGAGAGGGAGGGGAACGCCAATCTAGGAATTATTAATATGGGCATTTAAATCCCATTCAATGTTAAGACCCAAGGGGGTATAGGATTTGAGTCTATATATCCAGCTCGTTTCGAGCTTGGAAACCCCTCTTGTTAGATTGCTTCCTCTCCAATGTCCTGAAAATTCGTCTATCCCCAAAAACAAAGTGCCACTAGGATCCCTATTAAGAGTGCTTTCTGGTGGTGGTTTTCTGCTCGAGATACTTCTTTATGTGGAGACGGACACACATGGACTGCTTTTTTATTGCTTTTTACACATCCTCAAGTGGACTGTCATTCATAAAGGGTCTTAGCGCCACAGTTTTGTTTTTTATTCCCTATGGAACTGCCGCACAGAGAACTTTGCGGCCAAAGGATGCATCAGCTGATGCCAGAACATCAAGGTTATAGAACTTTGAGAAAGTGTGCACCGACGACCAAGTCGCAGCCTTGCACACCTGGGCCACCTAGGTCTGATGCCGATAGGTCCAGGACATACTCACCGATCTGGTAGAGTGCGCCTTGACAGGGAAGGGAGGAACCCGTTCCCGCAACGAGTAAGCCTATACACAATGGTCTGTCTGATCCATCTGGCAATGGTTGCTGAAGACGCAGCCATACCCTTCAGAGTTCCTTCAGGAAGGACAAAGAGAATCCGATTTCTGAAAGGATTCAGTCGACGACAGGTAAACCCTGATCGCCCGGACAACATCCAAGGAATGCAAGGCAACCTCTTTTGGATGCTTAGGATTCGCACAAAGCGAAGGCTAAAACAATGTCCTCATTCAGGTGGAATTCCGAATCCACCTTAGGCAAAAAGGACGCATTAGGTCGCAAGACCACCTTATCCCTATGAACCACCAGGTAAGGGGAGAGGCAAGACAACGCCGCCAACTCTGACACTCTGCGAGCAGAAGTGATCGCTACCAGGAAAGCAACCTTCTTAGATAGCATGGGCAACGAAAGTTCCCTGATGTTTTCAAAAGGGAAACGCTGCAACACGGACAGAACCAAGTTCAAGTCCCATGGAGGTAAGGGCTCCCCTTCTAGGAGGAGCCAAGTGACGCAAACCTTGAATAAAGGTGCGAAGAAATTAGACGCCACAGGGCGCTGAAAAAGAACAGCCAGTGCAGAGACTTGGCCCTTGATCGTGGCCAATGCAAGACGCTGGTCCACACCAGTCCGGAGGAAATCCAACCCTCTCGCCACAGAGTAGGAACGAGGAGAGAAACCCCTAGACTCACACCAGGCAAAATAAGCTTTCCACGTACGGTAATAAATCTTACTAGGAGGCTTTTCTAGCCTTAATCCAAGTAGGAATGACCTCTGAGGGGAGATACCCGTCTCTCAGGACCTGGCTCTCAACAACCAGGCCGTTAAAGCCAGTGACTGTAAAGCAGGATGGAAGATCGGTCCTTGAGACAGCAGATCTTCCCACATTGGCAGCCGCAACGGAGGCTCTATGGCCAGGTGAACGATGTCCGCGTACCAGGACCGGCGAAGCCAGTCCGGCGCCACCAGAATCACCAGCGATTGTTCCGAGGCCAACCTGCGAAGGAACCTGGACAACAATTGAATCGGAGGAAAGGCATAGATCAGTCGATACTGACGCCAAGGCACCACCAGCGCATCCGAGGCGTCTGCCAGAGGATCGCGCGTTCTTGCCATGAACCTTTCCACCTTGTGGTTTAGCCGAGACGTGAACAGATCCACATCCGGGGATCCCCACTTCGCACACAGCATTTGAAACACCTCTGGGTGTAGGGACCATTCCCCCTGGTCTAGGGTCTGGTGGCTCAGATAGTCGGCCTGCCAATTCTCCACACCCGGAATGTGAACCGTCGATCTCGCTGGGACATGAGTCTCGGCCCAAGACAGAATACTGGTCACTTCCTGGGCAGCCCGGGCACTCCTGGTGCCCTCTTGGTGATTGATGTACGCCACCGCAGTGGCATTGTCCGTCTGCACCCATACAGGGCGTCCCTGAAGACTATCCGACCAATGGATCAGGCACAGCCTGATCGCTCTCAATTCCAAAACGTTTATCGGAAGGGAGGATTCCTCCTCCGACCAAGTGCCCTGGGCAGACAGGTTGCCCAGGACTCCACCCCAGCCCGACAGGCATCCGTGGTCCCTACCGTCCACAGAATTGGCCGGAAGGACTTTCCGCCCGACACGGCCGGGGACTGGAGCCACCACAAGAGATCCATTCTGGTCTCAGGTCCAAGGACTGAAGCAGTCTGTCCCACCTGGTCAGAATCTCCGCTTGAAGAGAGCGCGTGTGAAATTGTACAAATGGTATCGCCTCGAAGGCCGACACCATCAACCCCAGAGACCGCATACAGGTCCTTAGAGACGAGGATTCGTTGTCCCTGAGGGACCTGACCTCGCTCTGCAGGGTCCGGAGCTTGTCCTCCGGTAAGAACACCTTTGCTTGAGCAGAGTCCAGGACCATTCCCAGATACTGCAGACGACCCGAAGGCGACAAGGTCGACTTCTGAATGTTGACGGTCCACCCGAACTCTTGGAGCTTCTGGACCGTAGTGGACAGATCGCGCAGCAGGCTCTGGCTGGCACTCGATCTTAACAGGAGATCGTCCAGATATCCCAAGACCACAATGCCCCATGCCCGCAACAGGCGCCAACACTTTGGTAAAGATCCTTGGAGCCGAAGCGAGACCGAAAGGCAACGCCACAAACTGGTAATGCTCCTCCGCGATAGTGAATCGGAGGTACCTCTGATGACCCTTGAAAATGGGGATGTGCAGATAAGCATCCTTCAGGTCTATAGAGGCCAGGAACTCCCCCGGATTCAGGGAGGTCACCACCGAGCTGAGTGATTCAATTCAGAACATTTGAAGGCGCACAAAGCGGTCCAGAGCTTTTAAGTCCAGAATCGGACGCACTTTGCCCTTCCTTTCTGGGCACGGTGAACAGATTCGAGTAGAAAACCCGAAACCTGTCCTGATGAGGCACCGGGAACATCACCCCCCTGAGCGAGAAGATCCTGCACCGCTTGATGTAGGTCCTGTAACCGCCCTGGGGTCAAATGAAGATTTGAGGGAAAGAATCTGTTTGCCGGCCCTGAAAGAAATTCGATCTTGTACCCTAAACCGAATGATTTCCTGAACCCACCTGTCCGTGATTCGGAGCAGCCAAGGTTGGAGGAAACCGCGCAAACGTCCCCCCACCCCTGAAATGGGTGAGGGCGCCCCTTCAGGCAGAGGCGGACAGAGCCTGGTCGGATTTTTGCTTGCCAAACCAGGGCTTCTTCTGGCCACTTTGGCCCTTGAAGGGTTTTCCCTCGTTCTGTGCCTTAAAAGGCACGAAAGGACCCCTGAGTAGGTTTAAAGGAGGGGGCCCGCTTACCACGGAAAAACGTACCCTTATGGTTCTGGGGCAGCAAAGTGCTCTTACCCCCAGTGACTCCTTTAACCAATTCATCCAGGGATTCCCCAAAAAGGCGAGCCCCCGCATAGGGGATATCAGCCACCGTCTTCCTTGATTTTTGGTCAGCCGTCCAACATTTCAACCAAATTAAGCGACGGTTAATCACAGCGACACTGGACAGGCGTATCGCCAAAGGGGCCTAATTTAGAGCCGCATCACACAAATACATGACCCCACAGTAGATCTGATCCACCATCTCCACTGTAGCGGGAGGGGCAGAATCGGCCACGAGGGTGCGTTTGAGCACCTTGGTCCAATCTGCCACAGCCTGAGCCACCATCACAGAGGCAAAAATAGGCTTGAGCATGGAACCCTCCACCATGTAGGCGTGTCGGGCAAGAGATTCCAGCCTCCTATCCGTAGGGTCCCTAAACACCGAAGAGTCCTCGGCAGGGAGCAGGGTAGATTTATTTAATCTAGCCACCATGTGATCCACTTGAGGAGGCACACACCAGCGTGCCATCGTAGTGGCCGCAAAAGGGTAGAGAAGCTGAAACTTCTTAGGCACCACGAAGGTGTGTTATAAATTACGCCATAGCTCATTCACCTTATGGTGAAACACTGCAGGGCAAGGAAAAACCTGTGCCGTCTTGCGGGTTCTGTGTGTGCCAAAAGAGGACACAACGCCCGGAGAAGTGGGCTCATACTCCAAATGTAGTGTTTGCTTTACCGCTAGGATCAACTCATCCATAGCTGCGCGTTCCTCGGGCGACCCGGGGGGGAGGGGAAGTCATCCACCCCTGTAACCTCCGCCTCCCCCTCAGACACTTGCGGGTCAGAGCAAGACCCCGAAAGGGCCACGCTACCTACAGCAACCATATCACATTCAGAATCAGAAGAAAAGGAAATCCTAGGCATTTTTCTAGCAGCACGTTCAGACATCAGCACATCCATTTTTTACACCAAAGTTGCCACAACAGCAGCCAAATTAGTGACTGTAGAGGATTCAGAGGACCCTGAATCCCCCCCACCAAAGCTGGAGGAAACTTGCTGTCCTGGGATTCCATAGCAGAATTTTTTTTTTTTTTTTTGGAACTGGCCCTTTAAGAGCGCTGTGGACCCCACAGCACACCGCTATCGAGACTGTGACACACAGACCCCCCGCAGGGACAAAACTGACCAGGAAGCCTGCACAAAGCAAGATAAGAAAGGAACAGCAGGACAGATACCCCACAGTGCATTACCAGCTTCTTCGGTCGGCTCTGTGAGAAAGGAGGAAATGATGTCACCGCTGGAGGCTGAACTAAACTAATGGGAGGCTTCGGCAAGACGGCCGCCACCATGAGCTCGGAACGATCGTGCTGCCACATACAAGATGGCGCCGTAAGGCGCGAAAATACACTACATAGCATGCTGTATGAGCGCCCACAGTGAAGCCAGACATGCTGCCCACACTTAAAATGGTGGACCGGCGGTCTTTTAATCCGCAGCGGTCGCCGCATGTGTCTGCATCCCCAAGCACCCTAAAGTGACATTAGGAGAGGGACCCCCAAAACCCCCATACAGCGCTGCTGTGAGAATAAAAAACCCCTGCAGGGACCGGGACCAGGGAGCCCAAAACGCACAGACACAGGGGACACCACAGACACACAGGACTCCCGACCCCAGACAGAGGCCCCACATAGAATATACTTACCTGTACCTGATGGCGTGGGGTGCCTCATGTCAAGCAGGAAACCGCCAACCTTCAGATGGCAGGGGAGTGCCGCCAGCCCAAAACGCAGGACACTATCAGTGCACCGATGAACCTATGCTGTGTCCAGTGAGGTAGCCACCTCACATGGCTGCATCCCAGATGGACAGGGATGGGTCGTTTGTGAGGCCAGGGCAAACACATAGCCTGCGAAACGCTCGATGGCAGGCTGGGGTTCCATCTGGCCCTCTGTCCTGAAGAACCAGGACGGTCAGTCCAATTCCCGGCTCCAAAGACGCCGTCTTCATCCGAAGATCTACTAACTAGTGCTGATAAAATAAACAGCTAGCAATGTAAAGAAAAAAAAAATGACATCTTTTGAAAATAAATCATAAGAGAAAAAGAAAAAAGGCTGAGATTGTAGCCTCAGCACAGGGAAGCCTATCCACTCCTGAAGCTAGGCAGAAGACAAACTGAATTGGGTTGGCTATTGCAGGGGGGTATTGGACTAGAGGGACAGCCCCCATGGGTGCGACTATGTAGATTTATTGTTCTTTTACAAGTCTTATGCCTAGAAAATCCTGTGGAGATGAAGTCAATACCCCATTAGTGAAGACTGTATGAGTGGGCGGCGACTGTCGGAGGACGCAAGAGAAACTGGAATTTACGCAGCTTCAATATCTGACTGCCTATCTCATTTCATGAAGTGCTAAAATGGCAGGGCAGTACAACCCCCCCCCCCCCCCCCCCAAATTACCACTTTTTGGAAAGTAGACATCCTAAGGAATGTCCTGTAAAAAACTAATTTAAAACCCGCGCTTATGGATATTCAAGTGAAAAAATCAAATATATATAGAAACTTCAAATAAGATGTGTAAAAAAATATATATAAAAAAATGTGTATATAGAGTGCAGCTGCTGCACACTAAGAAAATCTTAGAAAGAATATTAAACTCAAATTTAAGCAGCGCTAGCACTCAGGTGATAAAATTGAATAACACTATGTTTTCTTCAGAATAAATCAATAAATAACACTCTAATAATAATAATATGTGCTCAATTATGTGATAAAAAAGTCCTCATAATAAATAGTGTTTATATGAATTAAATAACCATAATAAAAAACTCCATTAGTAAATCACAATCTAGTGGTGGTAAAGTGAAGTGCTAAAATATTGTAGGAAAAGTCCATAAATAAAATAAATATATAATAGTTTCCTTATGGTGATCCAAAGGTAAAGTGCTCCGTCTATTTCCTGCAATGCACGGAGCGGCACGTCACTTCCGGTCAGCTACTTCCTGCCCGTGGAACGCACGCCGAGCGGCGTAACCACGAGGTTTTTGTTGTATATGCCCATATACTTTTTTTATGCTGTAAGTATGTTTTTGGCTATGAAGCTTGATTAAATCATATATACATACTTCACTATGTACGGCCTTTTCTATTTTAATGGTGGATGCGGAAGCGGACCCATGTATATGTATTGAAAGGCGTATGGAGAATCTTGTCTAAGAGTCCTGGTGCCAAGGGCTTATGTGCAATAATATCAAGGCTTCCAAATATTGGCGAGTTGGTGAGTGGGGAACCGAGAGGGGCACCTATCACTTTTGGAGCACTATATTGTATATCAGCACTGGAGCACTTTACCTTTGGATCACCATAAGGACACTATTATATATTTATTTTATTTATGGACTTTTCTTACAATATTTTAGCACTTCACTTTACCACCACTAGATTGTGATTTACTAATGGAGTTTTTTATTATGGTTATTTAATTCATATAAACACTATTTATTATGAGGACTTTTTTTATCACATAATTGAGCACATATTATTATTAGAGTGTTATTTATTGATTTATTCTGAAGAAAACATAGTGTTATTCAATTTTATCACCCGAGTGCTAGCGCTGCTTAAATTTGTGTTTAACCTCCCTGGCGGTATGATTATGTCAGGAATTACATACCAAAAGTGGTACAATTCTTTTCATGGAAATTTGGCGTTATGTATTATAGGCCTACAATTCTTAGTAATTACTGACTTAAACCTGACCAAAACAAGACTAAATATGTGTGTGTGTGTGTGTGTGTGTGTGTGTGTGTGTGTGTGTGTGTGTGTATATATATATATATATATATATATATATATATACACACACACACACACACATACACACACACATATATACATACATACACACACATATAAACACATATACACACACATAAATACATTATATATATATATATATATATATATATATATATATATATAAATAATATAAAATGTGTTTTGTGCAACGTTTTTTTTTTTTTTTTTTTTTAAATTTCCCTCCCTAGTTCCGCTTCCATGCAGCATTGCTGCTGCAGGGAACGGAACTAGGAAGTGATCAGAGCCTAACTAACTAACTGTATAGTCTGTGGCCCTGTCACAGAGCTTGTACAGCTTGACCCCGTACTTGGCACGATTGCTGGGGAGGTACCGTTTCATAGCAAGGCAGCCAGTAAACTTAATCAGTACTCGTCAACGCAGACAACTTGTTCGGGGGTAAACAAGGCTTCAAACCGCTGATTGAAGTGGTCTATGAGGGGCCGAATTTTGTGGAGCAGATCATATTCAGGGTCTCCCCGAGGACCACAGATTTCATTGTCGTTGAAATGCAAAAATCACAGAACTTGCTCGTATCTCGCCCTGGACATGGAGGCAGAGTACACGCGCATATGGTGAATTGGGCTAGTGGACCAATATAGCCGCAATTCACTCTTTTTGGTTATGCCCATGTTGAGGGAAAGGCCCAGAAAGATTTTAAAATCGGGAACCGTTATAGGTTTCCAGCCGAATGGTCTGGCAAGGGGCGAATTTGCTTTGGGAGCGATGAATTGTTGTGCATATAAATTTGGTTGATCCACAATAGATCCGTAAAGATCTTCTGTGAAGAACCGCTCAAAAGAATTCAGGGGCGTAAAACCAGCTGTCTCCACGTGGATTCCAGATTGGGCAGTGAATGGGGGGGGGGGGGGGGGGGGGGGGAGTACTGGCGCTGTAAAATCAGTGGGTTGCCAATTGGGATATGCCAGCACATCAAGGAGGGCACTATGGGCTCTACAGGCCTATTTTCGAATACGCGGTGGCTGCGGGCCACTACTCGTGCTAGCCACCGCACCAGCTTCAACTGCACTTATGGGACTCGCCACGTCACCAAGGGTTACTGCAGTGCTGATTGTACTAGGTCCAGGGTGTACTAGGCTGCTGGGGCTTGCCAGACCACCAGAAGGATGAGCGGCACTAGTACCGACACTCTGCACCATATGAGCACCCTACGATTCCTGCATCTCAACAACTCCAGAATGGGGTTGGGTACACCTGGGTCTAAAAGGACCTCACCTGTCATTGGAGCTATCTGTCAGGGAGCCGCTGCTGTCATCAGGTTCGTATACTGACCCTGATTCTGCCAGTGAGGCTTCCTTATCGCTCTCATCTGACATGGCCAGTATACTGTAAGCCTCTGCACTACTGTACCAACATTTGGACATTTTGGTAACTAAATTTACCGGTACAGTAGTGTGACTCACAGGTAATAAAAGCACCTGGTTGTCAAGGACTATTTCAAACGCTACCAAAAAAAATGCTAATGCTAGCAGGGATCAGGCCTGACTCTGCGAACAGCGGTTTTGCGTGTTGTGTTTTTTTGTAAGTGACAGTAATCTATTGATTACTACACTTGCCTGGGTGGGGTGGGCGGGGCGGAGGAGTTAAACACAGGTGCTGGCAGGAATCAGTGCTGATAGTGCAAACACCACGTTTTGGGAACCCTAGTATAGTTCTGATCAGATCAGATATTGATCTGTTCAAACACTATACTAGTAATGGAAGTGTATGTGCGTGTGGTAATCAAGGGGTTATTTCTAACTATGCACCGGGGATCTGCGCTATTTTAGAATGACGCTAACATTAGGCTAATGTCACCTGTGTCACTAATAGTAATCAGAAAACAAACTGTACACTATAAAAAGTGACACTGTGGCAGGGCAATGAAGGGGTTAACTGGGGGTGATCAAGGGGTTAAATCTTTATTGGGGTGGTGGCAGGGACCCTAAACCTCCTTTGGGACAGAAACAAACTCGCTAGCGCTAACTCAAGTCACAATCACACTAATACAAAATACAGTAAAACTATATTACGTGTGTATTAGTGTGCAATGTGACAGGGGGGGGGGGGGTTAACTGGATGTGATCAGGGGGGGGATCAGGGGGTTAAATCTTTATTGGGAGGGGGTGGCAGGTATCCTAAGTATAAAAGGAAAGGCGGCAAGCGCTAAACCTGGTCACAAGTCACACTTATACAGGTATATAGAAAATGCTATATACTGTATACAGTGTGTTGTGAAAGGGGGTGTAGGGGTGATCAGGGGGTTAAATCTTTATTGGGGGGTGGCGGAGACCCTAAACCTACTTGGGACAGAAACTAAGTCGCTAGCGCTAACTTAAGTCACAATCGCACTAATACAAAATACAGAAAAACAGTATATTGCGTGTGTATTAGTGTGCAATGTGACGGGGGGGGGGGAAGGGGTTAACTGGGGATGATCGGGGGGGGGATCAGGGGGTTAAATCTTAATTTGGGGGGTGGCGGGTATTTTAAGTGTAAAAGGGAGGGCTGCAAGCGCTATACCTGGTCACAAATCACACTTATACGGGTATATAGGAAAATGCTATATACAGTATACAGTGTGTGTTGCGACAGGGGCTGTAGGGGTTAACTGGGGGGGGGCAGAATCGGGGGTTAAATGTGCCTATACAAGTGTGTGTATGTGTGCTTGGTGCAGTACTCACAGTTAGATGTGCTCTCTCCTCTCGATGAATCCAAAAAGGATCATGGGAGGGGAGAGCAGGCCTTTTCTGAGCCTGTGTTTACATTACACAGACTCAGAATAGAATCTGATTGGGCAGGACCGATCAACAGGTCCGGGCCAAAAATCATTGGCCTGGACCTAATGACTGATCGGTTCTGAACCCAATCAGGTCATCAGTGGCGGCAGGGGCGCGCCCCAGTAGGGTGGGAGCTAGTGACGTATGGATACGTCACTTTGCCTGCACTGGGCTGACCGCCGCAGTATATGTACTTGCGGCAGTAGGCAAGTGGTTAAAGTGGTACTGAAGTAAAAAAAAAAAAAAAAATGAAACAAAATAAAAAAATAAAAAAAAAACCTTTAAGTTAAGGGCATAATGTCCTAGTATGCATCCCTCCAGTAGAGCATCACATGCACCAGTGAGGTCACTGGCTGCTACAAACGTGAATATCTGCTAAATGGTGCAAGCCTCAAGCCTAGGACATATTCATTTTATCTCCAGGTAAGATTTATTACAGGTTTACCTGTAAGTAAAAGCGACCAAGCTGTGTATACTGCCTCTAACAGTTTGTTGGGAGCACAAGCAAATCAGACAGTTCTCATTCACTGCATGCCTTGAACGTAACCATTTCAGAAAACGGCTAAAGGAGGAGTTCACCTTTTCTAAACATGTTACATGTTCTACCGATTTTTAGGGTGGAACATGTAACATGCTCCCAATACTGCAGCCACTCCCCACTGCCTTCTGTCCCTGTAACAGCAATATGGGAGGGGGAGTTCCCAATACAAGCTGTCGCTTTTTGAAAACAGTACGGCCATGAGGGGCTCCTAAAGTCCACAATACTTAACCCCTTAAGCCCCGGAAGATTTTACCCCCTTCCTGACCAGGGCCTATTTTGCGATTCGGCACTGCGTGACTTTAACGGACAATTGCGCGGTCGTGCGACGCTGTACCCAAACAAATTTGACGCCTTTTTTTTCCCCACAGAGCTTTCTTTTGGTGGTATTTGATCACCTGTGCGATTTTTTGATCGTGCGCATATAAACAAAAAAAATAGCAACAATTTTGCAAAAACAATATTTTTCACATTTTTTTTATATGAAATTCCCCCAAAAAAAAAAAAAAGTAAAAATCAAAATTTAACATTTTAAGCCAATTTGTTTTCTGCTACATATGTTTGGGGAGAAAAAAAAAAATTAATATATAAATATATATATATATTATATATATATATACACACACACACACACACACACACATATATATATATACATACATACATACATACATACACACACATATATATACACATATATATATATATATATATATATACATATACATATATATATATATATATATATATATATATATATATATATATATATATATATATATATATATATATATATACACACACACACACACACACATATATATATTTACACACACACAGTGCCTTGCCAAAGTATTCGGCCCCCTTGAACTTTGCGACCTTTTGCCACATTTCAGGCTTCAAACAAAGATATAAAACTGTAATTTTTGGTGAAGAATCAACAAGTGGGACACAATCATGAAGTGGAACGAAATTTATTGGATATTTCAAACTTTGTTAACAAATAAAAAAACTGAAAAATTGTGCGTGCAAAATTATTCAGCCCTTTTACTTTCTGTGCAGCAAACTCTCTCCAGAAGTTCTGTGAGGATCTCTGAATGATCCAATGTTGACCTAAATGACTAATGATGATAAATAGAATCCACCTGTGTGTAATCAAGTCTCCGTATAAATGCACCTGTACTGTGATAGTCTCAGAGGTCCGTTTAAAGCACAGAGAGCATCATGAAGAACAAGGAACACACCAGGCAGGTCCGAGATACTGTTGTGGAGAAGTTTAAAGCCGGATTTGGATACAAAAAGATTTCCCAAGCTTTAAACATCCCAAGGAGCACTGTGCAAGCGATAATATTGAAATGGGAGTATCAGACCACTGCAAATCTACGAAGACCTACGAAGAACCCATGATCACTCTGGATGAACTGCAGAGATCTACAGCTGAGGTGGGAGACTGTCAATAGGACAACAATTAGTCGTATACTGCACAAATCTGGCCTTTATGGAAGAATGGCAAGAAGAAAGCCATTTCTAAACCACTTGCCGACCGCCGCACGACTATCTACGGCGGCGGTCAGCCCCTCACAGGCAAAGTGACGTAGGGCTACGTCACTAGCTTGTGAGGGTCTAGGGAGCGAGCGCGCACCGCCGGAGGCGCGCTCCCGCGTGGTCACGGACCCCCCCCCGCGCGTGTGACCG
The DNA here is from genome assembly GCF_965119305.1 of Pelophylax lessonae. NCBI lineage: Eukaryota > Metazoa > Chordata > Amphibia > Anura > Ranidae > Pelophylax > Pelophylax lessonae. Next base: position 125,773,362 of record NC_138775.1, read on the forward strand.
GCGGACCCGATGTCCGCCGGCCACTCTGCGACCGGCGGGGGAGAGGGAGAAAGTCAGGCAGCTTGTGTAAACAAGCTGCCTGTCATTCTCCCCTCTGTATGAGAGATGATCATACAGATCTACTATGTAGATCCGTTGATCACTCTGCATACGGCTGAAGCCACAGCCAATCACAGTAAGAATCACGCCCCTAGGGACACACACAGCCCCTCCCTCTCAAATAAAGTTAACCCCTTCACTACCAGTGTATTTTTACAGTAACAGTGCATATATCTAGCACTGATTACTGTAGAAATGTCACTGGTAACCCCAAAAGTGTCAAAAATGTCAGTCAAGGGTCTGATCTGTCCGCCGCAATGTCGCAAAAAAAAAAAAAAAAAATCGCAGATCGCTGCCATTACGCGTTAAAAAAAAAACAAAAATCTTTCCCTTAGTAAACGCAATAACTTTTGCGCAAACCAATCAAAATACGCTTTTTGCGATTTTTTTTACCAAACATAGGTAGCATAAAACAAATTGGCTGAAAATGTTAAAAAATTTTGATTTTTACATTTTTTTGGGGGGGGATTTCATATAAAAAGTGAAAAATATTGCTATTTTTGCAAAATTTACGCTCTTTTTTTTGTTTACAGCGTGATCAAAAAAAAAAAAAAAAAAAAATCGCACAGGTGATCAAATACCGCCAAAAGAAAGCTCTGTTTGTGGGAAAAAAAGGACGCCAAATTCGTTTAGGTACAGCGTCACAAGACCGCGCAATTGTCCGTTAAAGTCACGCAGTGCCGAATCGCAAAATACCCCCTGGTCGTTTAGCAGCCAAATCCTCCAGGGCTTAAGTGGTTAAAGAGATCCATAAAAAGTGTCGTTTAAAGTTTGCCACAAGCTACCTGGGAGACACACCAATCATGTGGAAGAAGGTGCTCTGGTCAGATGAAACCAAAATCAAACTTTTTGGCAACAATGCAAAACGTTACACTGTCAAACATGGTGGTGGCAGCATCATGGTTTGGGCCTGCTTTTCTTCAGCAGGGACAGGGAAGATGGTTAAAATTGATGGGAAGATGGATAGGGGAGACAAATACAGGACCATTCTGGAAGAAAACCTGATGGAGTCTGCAAAAGACCTGAGACTGGGAAGGAGATTTGTCTTCCAACAAGACAATGATCCAAAACATAAAAGCAAAATCTACAATGGAATGGTTCACAAATAAACATATCCAGGTGTTAGAATGGCCAAGTCAAAGTCCAGACCTGAAACCAATCGAGAATCTGTGGAAAGAACTGAAAACTGCTGTTCACAAACGCTCTCCATCCAATCTCACTGACCTCGAGCTGTTTTGCAAGGAGGAATGGGCAAAAATTTCAGTCTCTCGATGTGCAAAACTGATAGAGACATACCCCAAGCGACTTGCAGCTGTAATCGCAGCAAAGTATTAACTTAAGGGGGCTGAATAATTTTGCACGCCCAATTTTTCAGTTTTTTATTTGTTAAAGTTTGAAATATCCAATAAATTTTGTTCCACTTCGTGATTGTGCCCCACTTGTTGATTCGTCACGAAAAATTACAGTTTTATATCTTTATGTTTGAAGCCTGAAATGTGGCAATAGGTCGCAAAGTTCAAGGGGGCCGAATACTTTCGCAAGGCACTATATATAAGGGCTGAACGATATTCGATGTAACATCGAATATCGTGCTGCCAGCGTGGGCGATAGTCACATCGCCGGATCATGCGATATTGGGGACTCACAGTGAAGGTAGAAGTGAAGGTAGAAGAATACAGTCCTACATCAGTCCTTCATGTCAAGTCTGTCCTGCAGCTCTCCTGACTGAGCGGTGAGCAGTGGCACAGGGAACCAATCATGCATGCCTGTACACCTGATCGGTTCGCTGTGCCGCTACTCACAACGCAATTGGTTCGCTGTGTGCCGCACTCACCGCTCGGTCAGGAGAGCTGCAGGGCAGACTTAACATGTGGGACGGATGTCGGGCTGTATTCTTCTACCACCACTGACTCCCTAATAGTCACGATTAACCTGGGTGAATCACCATATAACGAATTATATACAAGAAATCACTAATGGCACAGTAGTGACTTTGGTAATGGACGTTCCTGCCTCTCCTCCACCTTCCTACCATTCAGCTGGCTGAGACAATTGTGACAACTGTGATGGGCAAAGGGGTCCTATGAGGCTCTGCCTTCCACGGCAAAGTCACACTGTCAGTGTCTTAGTAACCTGCAGTTCCCTGTCCACCCAGTTCCCTACATTACCATTAACCCTGGCCTGCCCTGTATGGTGCAACTGTAATGACAATCAGAAGACTGCTGCTGCACTACTTCCCAAATCCTACTACAGTAACATTAACCCTGGCTGGCCCTGTAGTACAAGCAGAAGAAGGCTGCTGCACAACTTCCCAAGGTAATTGTTGACTTTAGCCTGGATTGATGGCTCTCTCAATATATATAGTTGGAAAAAAAATATCGCAATGTACTTTTTTTCCAATATCGTGCAGCCCTAATATATATATATATATATATATATATAACATATACACACACACACACATTTCTTTTTTATTATTTTACTTTCTGCTATATAACATGCCCAATAAAATAAATAAAAATAAGTTTTCATCATTTTAGGCCAATTTGTATTAGGTCACAGTTTTGGTAAAAAAAAAAAATCCCAATAAGTGCATATGGATTGGTTTGTGCAAACGTTATTGTGTCTACAAACTAAAGGGAAATATTTGTCATTTTTATTTATTTTTAATAGTAATGGCATCGATTAGCGATTTTTAGCAGGACTGACATTTTGGCGAACATATTGGACACCTGACATTTTTGACACTTTTGGGGGGAACCAGTGACATTACTACAGTAATCAGTGCTAACAAATATGCACTGCTATTGTACTGACACTGGCAGGGAAGGGGTTAACACCAGGGGCAAACAAGGGGTTAAATCTGTCGCTAGAGGGTGCTTTCTAACTGTGGGGGATGGGCTTTCTGCATGAACACAGAGACCCTTCAGAAGAGCAGTCTGCCATGTTTACAACCGCAGACCGCCGCTTTGTCTCCACAAAGAGCAATAATGGCCGCTGGACCCGCTGATCGGCTTCCTCTGTGGCCAATCCTGCAAATCGATGTAGTTACGTTGTTTCCCTCGACCTGCCGCAGTAAAACTGCGGCGGACGGTCTTTAAGTGGTTAAAATGTACAAATGTTTAGCCTTTCGTTCTACTTTAACTATCCCATATTCTAACCAAAAAGGAGGGGGGGGGGGGGGGTTAATTTTACATGTGCTTTAAAAAGTGTAACTAAAAGCAAAAAAACTTTACTTTTGGATAGAGTGGAAAAAGGATTTGAACACAGGTCAGGTTTTTGATTGCCATCTGTGCTCCTATTAGGGAGATTCACCCTCTCCATTTGCCCGTTGAAGTGGTTGTGAAGGCTGAGTTATTTTTACCTTCATGCATACAGTTCTTTCTGAAAATCGACAAGCTTTCATTTTTTTTTTCTTTAAATAAAAAATTTGATCTCTGAATCTGATAATATTCACCAGATTCAACCTCTAATAGTACATACTGTATATCGCTTCTGTTTGTTATTCTCAGAGTGGATTCGAGATTTTGCCAACCATCTAGTTGGTTATTTATATATTTACCACTGCATATAGATAGTTAAGAATAAATTGCCTTTTTTTTATACTTTACATATTAACTAAAAATTCTACACCACACTTTAAAGCGGAGTTCCACCCTGGTTATACTTTTTTAAATAAAAATACCCCCGGGACAGTCAGGGCTAGTACATTCCACAATGGCTAGCCTCTGATCTGTCCCGGATTGCACTTACCTTTTAGGACAAATACTTACCTTGAAAAAGTATTCTCCAGCGCTGCCATCTCAGGTGTGGGCAGCTTGAAGCCAAGGCAATCCTCTTCTGCGTCCTCTTCCTTCTTCGGTCCCACGATGCACTGCACGGGCCCCGCCGTCACTTCTGGGGCGCGCGTGTCATCCCTCCACAGCTTCTGGGCATGCCCAGAAGCTGTTTAGAAGGGAATGACGTGCGCGCACCGGAACTGACGTTGGGGCCGGTGCAGGCGCATTGATTCCTGGGAGCGATGATGTTCAGCTACCAGGAATCAATGCAAAAGCCAGGAAGTGACGAATCGCCGAGGGGAGGAAGATGGAAGGTAAGTATATTTTCTCTACAAGGTAAGTAAAAAAAAAAAAATTTGCGATTATCCATTTGTTTTTCAGGTGACCCGGAGCAAGAAGATGGAAGTATAAATTTAGGGTGGAACTCCACTTTAAGGTTATTATCCGATTATTCTAAACAACTAATCGGCCAATTAATCGATAATGAAAATAATAATTTGTTGCAGCCCTAGATTGAACACCGTTTAAATATGTGGGCGCAACTTGCGTTCGATTCTGTGCGCAAGCTCCGAGGGACAGGGCGCTTTATTTATTTTACCTTTTATTTTTACACTGTCCCTTTAAAAAAAAAAAATATTAGATCACTTTTATTCCTATTAAAAGGATAGTAAACATCCCTTTTAACAGAAATAAACAGGACAGGTCCTGTGAGATCAGGGTCAAAAAGGTCTCCCATCTACACTTAAAGCAAAAAAAAACCCCTTGAAGGCCGTTGGGAGGAAGCGACGTAGAACGTCGCTCCGGTCCTCCAAGGCCTGAGTCAAGTGGGGGCCATCTTGCCCTCACTCGACTTCCTGCCTGGGACACGGACGCACAGAATAGTTTTCCATGCTACCAACGATCCGGGAAGCAGCAGGCACCTCTTCCACTGTCCATAAAAGTGATCTTGCGGTGAATCACCGCTGGGACCACTTTTATTTAAAAGAGAACAGCCTGCCCTGTAAGAAAATAGTGGGGTTATGGCAAGTATCTGCTGCCATAACACTGGTATTTAACGTCAAAGTACCGATGTAAAACTATGGCGGCCGGTCCGGAAGTGGTTAACCACTTGCCGACTGCCTAACGACGATTTACGTCGGCAGTCAGCCCCTCACAGGCAAAGTGACGTAGTACTACGTCGCTAGCTTGTGAGGCTCCGGGGAGTGAGTGCGCACGCGCCGCTGGAGACTCGCTCACGGACGCTCACGCCGCAATGTCGCAGTCCCGCAAAAAAAAAAAAAAAAAAAAAAACCACGCAGATCGCCGCCATTACTCGTTAAAAAAAAAAATCTTTCCCTTTGTTAGTAAACGCAATAACTTTTGCACAAACCAATCAAAATACGCTTTTTGCGATTTTTTTTTTACCAAACATATGTAGCAGAAAACAAATTGCCTAAAATGTTAAAAAATTTTGTTTACTTTTTTGGGGAATTTCATATAAAAAAAGTGAAAAATATTGTTATTTTTGCAAAATTGTCGCTCTTTTGTTTATGTCAAAAAAAAAAAAAAAAAAAAAAAAAAAAAAAAAAAAAAAAAAAATCGCACAGGTGATCAAATACCACCAATAGAAAGCTCGTTTGTGGGAAAAAAAGGACGTCAATTTCATTTGGGTACAGCGTCGCACGACCACGCAATTGTCCATTAAAGTCACGCAGTGCCGAATCGCAAAATACCCCCTGGTCAGGAAGGGGGTAAAATCTTCTGGGGCTTAAGTGGTTAAATAGGAAGTAAACTCCCCTTCTTTGTACCTATAGGTAAGCTTATAATGGAGGTTTGCTGCAGGTACTGTAAATATCTCCTAAACTTGCACCCTTTAGGGCGGTGATCACTAAATGGCGGACCGCGGGCCACATGTGGCCCGCGTCATGTTTCCATTCGGACCGCCGCGGTACCGCTATTTAGCAGCCTTTTCTTCCCCTGCCGTCGCTCTGTAATCCATTGCTCACAGAGCAGACAGCAGAAGGCAGGACAGTTCTGGATGGAGGGCGGAGCTGCCCGAGTTTCACAAGCAGGGATTGGCTGCTAGGATGAAGGGCAGTCCTAGCAACCAATCACGATCTTGCAACGCCCCCCTCCATCCAAATATGCTGTGCCTGTGCCTCCCTCCAACCTTCGATCTGTGTAGGCAAGGTAAGACAGTAAGGGAGGGGGTGAAGTCCCAGGGAGTGAGGACACTAGTTTGAAAAGCTGAAAATGAGGAATGTGTGTGCTGAGGACAGTGATGTGTGTATTTGAGGACAGCGAAGTGGAAGAGCTGTGGTGTGTGTATGTTGAGGACATTACAGTGGACGACAGAGGATTTTAATGTGGGGTGTGGGGGGAAGGTTAGGACATTCAAGTGGGGAGGCTGAGGACTGTGATGTGGTGGGCTGAGGACATCATAGTGGGGGGGGGGGGGGGAGCTAAGGACATTAAAGTGGAGCCCTGAAGACTGTGATGTTCGGTGGGCCCTGAGGACATTAAATTGGGGAGGCTGAGGACTGTAATGTGGGGGGGAATGATGACTGTAATGTGGAGAGAGCGGAGGAAAATAAAGTGGGGGACTGAGGACTGTAATGTGTGTGTGTGTGGGGGGGGGGCATTAAATTGGGAAATTGGGGGAGGCTGAGGACTGTAATGTGTGTGTGTGTGCGGGGGGGGGGATATTAATTTGGGGAGGCTGAGGACTGTAGTGTGTGTTTGTGTGTGTGTGTGTAGGGGGGGGACATTAAATTGGGGGAGGCTGGAGTGCGATGCGCGGCGCGGGACTAATGGCTGCTTGAATTTACAGCTCTGCTCACCTCGGCCGTGATTACAGCTTCAGGGGCCATTAATCACCTTAAAACCCACTCTAAAGATCACCCCCTGCAAGCGGCAACAGCTGTGCATGTCGTCCAGTAAGAAAAAGCACCGAAAGACTCCACAGAAGTCCCTCACTCATTATCTTCTGAGAGCCCGGGAGAAGTTCAGCATGGAGCAAGATGGCACCCCCCCTCCCCCTACACAAACAGGCAGCAAGCTACAGGCATCTGGCTCTAAATCACCCTCTGCTTCATCAAACAGTGAGTACCCTGCTCCTCTCACTAAACAAGATCTAGACAACAGCCTTGAGGTTATGTGCTCTAAACTAGTGGCTAAATTCCAGTCTGAACTCCACAAAACAGAAAGCACCCTTACACAGGAAATCTCTGCTCTTGGAGGCAGAACTGACAGACTTGAGACGAAGCATGATGAGCTGTGCCTGGCTTATAAGGAGTTGAGTAGAGATCATGAAGTGTTGAGCTCAGAGTTTAGTCAGCTACAAGCACATGTGGAAGACTTAGACAACCGAAATAGGCGTAATAACTTGAGGCTGAGGGGGATCCCAGAAACATATACGGATCTTATTCCCACAGTAAACCGTTTATTCAAATCTCTATTGCCTGAAATAAATGAATCCCAGTTTGCATGTGATCGGATCCACAGAGCCCTTCGTCCAAAACCCCCTGCTGATAAACCCCCGAGAGATGTAATCCTATGTATGAAGGATTTCCTAACCAAGGAGGAAATTCTCAGAGCCGCGAGAAACACCCCAAATATTCTCTTAGACGGCTATAAGTTACAGATATACCCAGATATCTCACAGGCTACGCTTGAGAGAAGACGCAATTTGAAAGAAATCACTACTTCACTACAAACAGCACGGATACGCTATAAATGGGGTTTCCCCTTCAAACTAGTTATCCCCCACAATGGGTCCACATACGTTGCCACGAACATCACGGAAGGTCGTGAAATCCTGATCAAACTGGGTTTGATGGATCCCTCCGTCAACCCCTCACCCCCCCCGGCCCCTAGACCCTCTCCATTATGGCAGACCCCGGCTTCAAGAAGAGGTAACAGGAGAACACGCAACGACAAGATCTAAAACCATCCTGATATGACCGACACTTTCTGCTTCTTATGAGTCTGGAACTATGTTATGCTCTTCCTGGAAATTTTTCTATATACCCTTAAAATGCAAATCTACCTGACATATTTATGCATTTTTCATTCATCCACATTTTTCTTTTCTACCCCGGCCTTTTTTCTCTTTTTCTTTTTATACTCTTCCCTTGCAAAACAGGTGAACTGTGCAGCATTGCATTCTATCTCATGGACAACCGGTGACACCTACTGGTCAAACTCCTCTCTACAAGATGCTCACATTCAAGCAACCTCATCATTTGCGAACTCTTCCTCACCATCGTGACTCAAAGATATTGAATGACCTCCTTCTACCTTGCAAGTTTAATTTTTTTTTTTTTTTTTTTTTTCGCAAGAATATATTTGAAATGAGCCATTTGCAACTGCAATTTCCTGCTATATAGGAATGCGAACTATCTACCTATTATTATGTAGTACAGGATAGTTTACCCCTTATCTTATCAGTCATGATATTTAGACATCTTCCCCTCCCCTTCTCTCCCTTTTTTTTTTTTTTTTTTTTTTTTTTTTATTTATTTTTTTTTTTTTTATTTGATTCTTTCCAGGAATATATCATAACCAGACGATGCACCAAATCAGATTCCCTTTAAATTATATTGGAATCTACAAAAGGCCTAAAAGAGGCCCTGCGCTTGTACATGTTGTACCCACTCAGGCGTTCGACGGCCATTGGCGGCAGTGGGAGGGTCTCCCCTTTCTTGGCACTCCAGTTGGGATCCCCTCTCACTCTGTTTTGTTGTTGGCTCTCGTTCGCCTGTTTAGAAGGAGTTTATCCTTCATTAAGGTTTTTTTATCGGTACCTTAACGGTCTACTGATCCATGTTCTACTTTTTTTTTTGTTAAACTTTATTCTGCATAGTTTTATTTTTTTTTCTACACCATTATCAACAACTGTCTGTAAATATCTCAAATTTTGTACTTATTCAGAAAGTTTTTTTATATCCTATGCCTGGGAAAACCTCATCCGGACACTGGTGCTTTATGAATTATACAACCAAAACCTCTACTCTCATGATGCGCCCCTACTCTCTCTACAACTCCTCCATACTCTAACCCTCAAAGACGTTGTCCTAGACACCTCTGTTGCCCGGAAGATAAATCTCATTAGCTCTCAAATCCCCACCTTAAAATGACTATCAGGGTAATTTCACATAATGTACAGGGGTTTAATTCCCCCAATAAACGCAGAAAAGCATTCCACCAGTTTAAACGTTTGAATGCTAAAATTCTACTACTCCAAGAAACACACTTCTCTGAAAATAATCACCCAAAATTTTTCCATAAAGCTTATAGTCAGGTATTTTATACTACACACTCATCCAAAAGTAGAGGAGTGGCAATATTTATCCACAACTCATTCCCAATGGAAGTCCAGGAGATCTGTAGAGACACGGAGAGTCGGTTTATAATAATCAAAGGGCGCATCATGGGAAAGGAATTAACGATAGCCAATATATATGCACCTAACGGTGCTTCAGTTCAATTCTTCACGGAATTCTTTAATGAACTTGAAAAACACCACTCCTCACACACTATCTTAGGCGGAGACTTTAATGTGGTCTCCCATCCCACTATGGACAGGAGCAACCCAAATGCAACCTCCAAGACCTTCCCTAAATCCCTAGACCATAGACTTAATAGCTTACAACTGGTCGACACTTGGAGATGTCTAAACATGGGCTCCAGAGAGTTCACGTTTTACTCGAACCCACACAACTCATCTGCTAGAATCGATTACATCTATTGCTCTCAGGTGATCCTAGCTAACTCGATTTCTGCAGATATAGTTCCATGTGTGTGGTCTGATCACCATATGGTACTTTACGACACATCAGGGATAGGTCTTGCTCCTACTCCATTCTCATGGAGACTTAATGACTCCCTGTTAACGTGCCCGATAGATTCACAAGAAATGTCAGACTCCATTACGGAGTTTTTCAGGCTGAACCCCACTGAAGATACATCAGTACCGAACACCTGGGTCACTCACAAGGCCTTTATGAGGGGCAAATTAATTTCATTGGCAGTTAAAAAAAACCGCACACGTACCAGTAGAATTCAAGAGCTCACCAAGGAGTTGCAAACATTATATAAAAATTATAGTACACTACATACTCAATCCACTAGGCTTCTGATTGATCAAAAGAGAACAGAGTTGAATAGCATTCTTTCAGAGAATGCAGAGAAATCCCTCAGACACTCACGGTCAAAATTTCTACTGTACGGTAACTCTGCGTCCACAATGCTAGCTAGAAAATTAAACCAAAATATCAAACCCCCACATGTATACAAATTAAATACATCTTCTGGGATGACCACTTCTCACCCTAAAGAAGTTTTGAATATATTTGAAAAATTCTACTCCACCTTACTCTCCCCCCCCTCAGACATTACACCCACCCATTCTCAAACATGGTTTGAAGAAATCCCGTTACCATCTCTTTCTCCTCTAGATACGGAGCAATTGAATGCTCCCATCACCGAAGCTGAAGTAACCCTTATGATTAAATCCCTACGTAACTCGTCTGCGCCAGGCCCGGACGGTTTCACGGCATCATATTATAAAAAGTTTTCCCCTATTTTATCCTCTAAACTCACACAGCTCTTTAATTATATACTTAAAGGCAATACCTTCCCAGAAGAAATGTCTCTAGCGAACATGACTCTTCTCCCTAAACCGAACAAGGATCTATCAAACCCTCAAAACTTTAGACCTATATCAATTATTAATAATGACCTGAAATTGTTCAGTAAAATACTAGCATCTAGACTTTCCCATATTATTCCAAAACTTGTATCCACGTCACAATCAGGCTTTATCCCCAATCGCCAGATCACAGACAACATCCGGCTGGCGTGCAATATTATACAAGACGCAAATTTATTTAGAAAACAGTTATTAATATTAGGCCTTGACATACATAAAGCATTTGATAGTGTCACCTGGGACTATCTTAGAAAGTTATTACCCAGATTTGGCTTCTCAAACGAGTTCCTAAACGGCTTTACGGCCCTATATAAAAATCCCATGACAAGAATTAAGATCCCGGGCTGTAACTCCTCTTTCTTCCCTCTAGGTAGAGGCACTCGACAGGGCTGCCCCTTATCACCACTGCTATTTGCCCTAGCCATAGAGCCCCTATCTGTGGCTATTAAAAGACACTCGGGAATATCAGGTTACGAAAAGGACGTAGAAACATTCAAATTAAGCCTGTATGCTGATGACGCTCTCTTGTATATACCAGACCCTCTCATTTCAATACCCAATCTATTAGACGTTTTGGAAAATTTTGCGGCTGTTTCGGGTCTCAGCATAAATTTATCTAAATCGGTAGCCCTACCAATAAACTTCTCTGAATCAGACATTATTAATTTGAAGTCACTCTTCCCATTTGTCTGGGCCTCGGATAAAATCTCCTATCTAGGAATCCAATTGAATAAAAACTACAACTCCATTTTCCAGTCTAACTATCCCCCGTTATTTACCAATATACGGAATATGCTCCAAATTTGGTCTTCTTATCAATTATCCTTCTTAGGCAAAATCACAGCGATCAAAATGACCATCCTCCCGAAATTCATATATCTCTTCCGTGCTCTCCCCATCTATCTCACAAAAGCCTATATCTCCAAGTTACAATCCACCATAAATAAATTCATCTGGGGTGGTAAAAGACCGAGATATGCAACCAACATTTTGTACCATCACCCACGTGCTGGTGGACTAGGCCTCCCCAATCTTTGGTCCTACTATATTAGTAGTAGACTCGCTCAGATGGCACAGTGGCATGATCGTACCTCTAGTCTGCCTTGGATCATCTTTGAGAGAAATGCGGCTACCCCCTATCATTTAGCTGGACTATTATGGGATCTTACAATCCCCATACGCAAAATTTCCTCCCGCAATTCAATCATTTCAGACACACTCAAAATTTGGAGATCTATCAACAAGAAATGGCCTCTCTCATCTAACCCACCTCTCGGCACCTCTTTTCTGGGCGACCCCAGATTCCAGGAAGCTTTTCACACTCCCGAAAGGTTTACTTGGTGGTCAGACAATGAATTGACCTCGCTATATGACCTCTATGATGGGGGGGTTTTCCATTCTTTTGACACATTGATACGCATTAAAAATATCCCTCAGTCTGAGAAACCCAATTATATTCTCATTAAAAACTTCCTTGAATCACACTGCCCTAAACCTTCAGGATCTTCACTTACTACATATGAGCATATATGCTTGAAGGACCTCACAGGCAAGAGGCATATTTCTATCATATATACCTCGCTCAACACTGATACCTCAGACACAAAATTGAGTTATATGGTTAAATGGGAGTTGGAACTACAAACTTCTCTATCATGGGGAGACTGGCTAGATATGTGGCTGAATATGCGAAAAGCCACCAAATCACTTGCCGTAAGGGAAACAGCCATTAAAATATTTACAAGATGGTATTATACCCCCCAAAAACTAAATAAATTCTATCCAGAGATCTCCCCTAATTGCTTTAGGGGCTGTGATACTGTAGGCTCTATGTTACACATTTTCTGGGAATGCCCCAAAGTTAAAGATATTTGGCTGGAAGTATTCAACCTGATAGAAAAGGTTACCGGAAAAAAATTCCCGCTCTCACACTTGCAATGCCTCCTATTCCAAAAAATTCCTGAAATCTCTACACACCTAACACGTCTAACACATACCATCAACATTGCGATGCTATGGGTCATTTCTAAACATTGGAAAGAAGCTTACATCCCTTTCAACCAAGTCTTAAATAGAATTGAGGATATCAGATTGATGGAACAATGTCATCATACCATTACAAATACAAAGCTAATCTTTGACCAGAAATGGACCCCTTGGTATCTATACAAATGTTCCTTGGTCACATGATTGAAATATCATTTGATAATAGATTAACTAAAATATTTAAAAGAAAATCTACACTATTATGCATTATTGGTAAAGTATCCAGAAACTAAGTTGGCACACTTCCTACTCTCGCTGGAGAGATGCCCGGATTATCATCTTTATGTTAAGGTTTCTATAATCTCTTTCACTCAACTCAATCATATCTGAATTATCTGGTAATGTTATGTCTCATACAAAGACAGATATTTAATGTTCACTAAATTTTATTCTCTGTCTTTTTATTTTTCATCTTTTTATTTTCTTTTCCACTTCTATGTTCTTTTTCATGTTCTACTACGTGAAAAATAGTTTTGAAAATGCACTTTTATGTTACTGTCATATATATTCATGATTTTGTAACTGAATATTTCTCTAATAAACGTTTATAATCAAAAATTGGGGGAGGCTGAGGACTGTAATGTGGGGGGGACTGATGATTGTAATGTGGAGAGAGTGGAGGGCAATAAATTGGGGGAGGCTGAGGACTGTAATGTGGGTGGGCTAAGAAATGTAATGTGGGGGACAATAAGCAGAGTAATGTGAAAGGGGCTGAGGCGGGGTAGCTCAGGATTGGATTGTGGGGGGGGGGGGGGGGATTGTGGGGACAGAGAACAGTAATGTGGGGGGGGGGTGATGTAAATAGGGGCAGAGGATAGTACTGTCAAGGGGGGGAGGGTCGATGACAAGGAAGTGTGAGAACATTACTGTGAAAGGAGTGGAGGGGGGTGATGTAAAGGGGAACCTGAGGACCCTCATCAAGAGGAGATCTTAATGTGAAGGCGCGGAGGGGACTGTGATGAGCAGTGGGGACTGAGGGATTCAGATCTGTGCATGTGGCGCACACATCGCAGGCTGAACTACCCACGAGAAACATAGAGAAAGAAGTCCTTGACCTTTTTTTTCCAAAATCGCACAGAACTGAAATGCTGTTTGGCACATGCGAAAAGACACCACGGGTTCCGACATGATATTCGGACCTCTGCTACAAGAAAATTTTACTGACCGGACCTCGATACATTTTAATTCAATACCCCTGCTTTAGGGGATATTTACTGTACACTACGTCATTGGCTCATGCGCTCTGAAGGAACAGCTGCCTGTGCCGTGACTGGCGGCTCACCCGCACATGCGTAGGATTGACGTTATTGCGGCTTAGGAGTCAGCAAACCCGGAAAACACCGGGGAAAAGATGTCAGCCTTGTAAGCAGCGTGCAGATGCCTGTGCTAGTTCGTTCTAAGGTAAGTATTTCATAATGAGCTAGTATGTGATGCATACTAGCTCATTTTGTCTTTGTGTTGCAGGGTTTTTTTTTCCCTCCAGGGGGGTTTACAACCTCTTTAAAAGACTTTGTGCAGGGAAGATCAGCATCTGAACCCAGAGAAGGTGGAGGCTGATACACTGGAGGCAATACACGGCTCATAAAAATTTAAGGAACACTTTGAAAACAGATCTCTATACTGGTATTGTGTTAGGAATTAAAGGATGCCAAATAATTTGATGGAAATTAAAATTATCAACCTACAGAGGGCTGAATCCAAAGACACCCCGAAAATCAAAGCGAAAAAGTGATGCAGCAGGCCAGTCCATTTTGCTGAAATTTCATTGCAGCAACTCAAAATAGTACTCAGTTTGTATGGCCCCCACCCGCTTGTATGTATGCCTGACAATGTCGGGGCATGCTCCTTATGAGAGGGATGGTGTCCTGGGGTATTTCCTCCCAGACCTGGACCAGGGCATCACCGAGCGCCTGAGCAGACTAAGGCGAACCCTGACGGCGTCAAATGGACTGAAACCTAATGTCCCAGAGGAGTTCTTTTGGATTTAGGTCAGGCAAGACTGAAGACCATTCAATGATATCAATTCCTCCATCCTTCCATACATGGCTAGGCATGATGGAAATTGTAGTTCCTGAACAACTGCAGGGCCGTAGTTTGGGAATCCCTGGTCTAGCCTATAGAGGCCTGTGCGTCCCTCCATGGATATGCCACCCCAGAACATCATGAACCTGCTCTCATCTGGTGTTTAATGGCAAATGCCAATCAAGCTCCACGGTGCTGGGCAGTGAGCACAAGGCCCACTAGAGGATGTCGGGCCCTCAGGTCACCCTCATGAAGTCTGCTTCTGGTTGTTTGGTCAGACATTCACACCAGTGCCCAGCTGCAGATCATTTTGTAGGGCTCTGGCAGTGCTCATCCTGTTCCTTCTTGTGCAAAAGGAGCAGACACCGGTCCTGCTGATGGGTTAAGGACCTTCTATGGCCCGGTCCAGATCTCTTAGAGTAACTGCCTGTCTCTTCCTCCATGCTCTTAGAACTGTGTTGGGAGACACAGCAAACCTGTCGGCAATTGATGTGCCATCCTTGAGGAGTTGGAATGCCTGTGAAAGTCTATAGGCTACAGGTATTGCCTTGTGCTACCAGTAGTGACACTGACCCTAGCCAAATGCAAAAGTAGTGAAAAGCAGTCAGAAAATATGAGAAGGAGGGGGGGAAAAAAAAAAATAAATAAAAAAAAAGGTCAGTGGCCCTCACCTTTAAAACCATTCCTATTTTGGAAGTTGACTTGTTGCCTATCTAGTGCACCTGTTAATTTCATTAAAACCAAAAGCAGCTAAAACTGATTAACAACCCCCTCTGCTACTTAACTGACCAGATCAATATCCCAGGAGTTTCTCTTGATGCTATACGCTGAATAAAAAGTGTTCCTTTAATTTTTTGAGCAGTGTATAAAGCATTACAATTACATTGTGGGTGTGCGAAGAGCTGCACTAACAAAATCTCACTCCGCGTCGTATGCCAACACCCCAAAATTGTACCCAACACACATACACAGTTGTGCGCATAAGTTTACACACCCTGTCAGAATTTAGGATTTCTTGGCCATTTTTCAGAGAATACAAATAACAAACATTTTTCACTCATGGTTAGTGTTTGGCTAAAGCCATTTATGATCAATCAACTGTGTTTACTCTTTTTAAAATCATAATGACAACAGAAACTACCCAAATTACCCTGATCAAAAGTTTACATGCCCTGGTAATTTTGGCCTTATAACATGCACACAAGTTGACAGAAAGCGGTTTGAATGGCTATTAAAAGTAACCATCCTCACCTGTGATCTGTTTGCTTGTAATTACTGTGTGTGTATAAAAGGTCAATGAGTTTCTGGACTCCTGACAGACCCTTGCATCTTTCATCCACTGCTGCACTGATGTTTCTGGATTCTGAGTCATGGGGAAAGTAAAAGAATGGTCAAAGGATCTGCAGGAAAAGGTAGTTGAACTGTATAAAACAGGAAAGGGATATAAAAATATATCCCAAGGAATTGAGAATGCCAATCAGCAGTGTTCAGACTCTAATCAAGAAGTGGAAAATGAGGTGTTCTGTTGAAACCAAACCACAGTCAGGCAGACCAACTAAAATTTTAGCCACAACTGCCAGGAAAATTGTTTGGGCTGCAAAGAAAAACCCACAAATAGCTTCAGGTGAAATACAAGACTCTGAAAACATGTGGTGTGGCTGTTTCAAGACGCACAATAAGGAGGCACTTGAAGAAAGATGGTCTGCATGGTCGAGTTGCCAGAAGGAAGCCTTACTACGCAAATGTCACAAAGTATCCTGCTTACAATATGCCAAATAGCACAGAAACAAGCTTTAAACCTTCTGGCACAAAGTCATGTGGAGTGATGAGACCAAAATGTAGCTTTTTGGCCACAACCATAAATGCTACATTTGGAGAGGAGTCAACAAGGCCTAGGATGAAAGGTACACTTACACTAGTCCTACTGTGAAACATGGAGGTGGATCGCTGATGTGCGAGGTACAAAAGGCACAGGAAATTTGGTCAGAATTGATGACAAGATGAATGCAGTATGTTATAAAAAATATACTGTAGGAAAATTTGCATTCATCAGCCTGGAAGCTGCACACGGGATGTAGTTGGACATTCCAACATGGCAATGATCCTAAACACAAGGCTGAGTTGACCTGTCATTGGCTACAGCAAAATAAAGTGCAGGTTCTGGAGTGGCCATCTCAGTCTCCTGACCTCAATATCATTTAGCCACTCTGGGGAGATCTCAAAACGTGCAGTTCATGCCAGACAGCCCAAGAATTTACAGGAACTGGAGGCTTTTTGCCAGGAAGAATGGGCCGGTTTACCATCTGAGAAGATAAGGAACCTCATCCACAAATACCACAAAAGACTTCAAGCTGTCATTGATGTTAAAAGGGCAATACACGGTATTAAGAACTGGGGTATGTAAACTTTTGATCAGGGTCATTTGGGTAGTTTCTGTTGTCATTATGATTTAAAAAGAGTAAACATCAAAACTATAAATCAGCCAACTAATCGATTTTGAAAATATTTGTTAGTTGCAGCCCTAGTTAAGGCACATTTGAGCATTCCAATGGCCAGAGTACAGTATTAATTTATTCTGGCCTTTGGAATGAGTGAACAATCAAGCACATTTATGCGTGTCAAGCATTTTCTCCACTCTTCAGCTCCTCTCCTGAATGAACTTTGTGATGGTTTCTTTATTCAGCCTGTAAACACTTCTCTTCTAGAACACCTGTAAATGCCTGTCATGGGCACATAGGCTAACAGAAGTGCTCTTACAGGCTGAAAAAAAAGCCTGTTAGGGCTGGTTTACACTTGCTTGAAAAGGTGGAATTGGACACGCTTTTTTTTTTTTTTAAAGCACTCTGAATGCCAACCAAAGCCCCTGTTACTGAATAAAATTAATACCTTACAGACCTGTTTACACATCGTGTTTTGCTTGGTGCTTCAAAAGCATCTTTAAAGCCACCATGGTTTAGGACAACATAGGACAAAGCTTGCCTATAGCACCTCCTGCTTTTCAGAGGCTTTTATTCATCTTTAGCTTCACTTTGTTTGTTTAGTAGGTATTGCAAAGTATGAGATATCCCAGGATGCACTGGGACACCAACAAGCAAAAGAGAAAGACCTCATCAGGAGTCACTTTGGGTCCCTGTGTATAGATTCTAGAAGTGTCTGGTGCAGACTGGTAAGCAGCAGAAAGGTGAACTGGGTCAGGACTGTTGCAGAACAACTAGCAGACGGCATGTGTGGTATGTAACATGGAAACGCTATGGCGGGAGGTGAGAAGGGAACAGAGAGAGGAGGATCAGCAAAGCTAGGTGGGTTACTACTGAGTGTGGCTTCAGCAGAGAAGGTACAAATGAGCTGGGGATATGCTGAGTAGGGGCCTGACAAAATTGCTTTGAATCTATAGTTAGCAGCCAGGTTTTTTTTTTTTTAAAAACAGCTGCCTGGCAGCCAGAACTGCATGTACGGGGCATCAGGAAATAGGAATTGTTCACGCCTGGTGCCAAATGAAACAGGCCGGAAAAAAAAAAAACACTTTTTTTTAGTTTGTTATAAAATTTTACAAATAACGGAATTTTTGTAAAATCTTACCATAAAATTCCTTTCTCTGAGTCCGCCGACAGTCGCCACCCACTCATACAATCTTCACCAATGGGGTATTGACTTCCTCTCCTTAGGAGTAGCTAGGCAAAAGACTTGTTAAAACAAAAGCATTTACATAGACACACCCATGGGGGCTGTCCCACTGGTCCAATACCCCCCCTGCAATAGCCATCCCAACTCAGTTTGGTAGCGAGCAGTTAAGTGTATAAGAACCCCAAAAGAGGGGGGGGCGGCGACTGTCGGAGGACTCAGAGAAAGGAATTTTACGGTAAGTTTTTACAAAAATTCAGTTTTCTCTTACGTCCTCCGACAGTCACTGCCCACTCATACAGTCTTCACCAATGGGGATGTCCCAAAGCAGTGTAGACATGAGGGGTGGGAAACGCAACCATCAGAAAAGGCAACACAGTACCCATATCAGAGAAAGAAACCTTACATGAACAGCAAGGGAACCTTCTGGACAACAAAAAAGCTCAACAGGCGCAACAACCCAGGAAAGCAAAAAACCAAGGGGGTAAACAACTAGGGATGCACCGAAATGAAATTCTTGGCCGAAGCCGAAGAATAATGAAATGCTTGGCCGAAGGCCGAATACCGAACGTGGTGTTGCGCATTTTTTCCATTTATTTTGCAAATTTTTAGGGGGCACGCTGATGGGCAAAACAAAACATTTAAATCAGCGTTGCTCTTAACATAAAATATGCCCATTAGCGTGCCCCTTAACATAAAATATGCCCATCAGAGTGCCCCTTAACATAAAATATGCTCATCAGCATGTCCCTTAGCATAAAATAAGGGGCACGCTGATGGGCACATTTTATGTTAGGGGGCACGCTGATGGGCACATTTTATGTTAGGGGGCACGCTGATGGGCACATTTTATGTTAGGGGGCACGCTGATGGGCACATTTTATGTCAAGGGAGCACTCTGTTGGGCACATTTTTTTTCTTTTTTTTTTTAAGGGGCACTTTATAGGGCACTCTAATGTAATGAGCATGGCAAGTGGCAACAACATATGGCAGTCTGCACACTAATGCTTGTGCAGCTACCGTATTCTCCCCCAAATGTGCTCAGCTCCACATACCTGAACTGCAGCCAGGTCGGAGCCAAAAGCCGCGAACAGGGGGGGCGGGGCGTGCACATAGTGTCACGCTCGCTGGACCTAGTGTGAAGGAGCCGCAGTCAGGAGCAGGGGGCGGGACGCGCGCGACGTCACACCTCCTACTCGCGGCCGGACAGGACACCGGCGGCGTGTGAGAAGGGAGCCGCAATGAGGAAGGGGAGCGGTCCGGGCGGAAGCTGACATTGTTCGGCACAAAATTATTCGGCCTTTTGACTTATTCGGCCGAACACCGAAAGTGCTATTTTCTCTATTTTCGACCGAATAATGTTCGGCCGCCGAATATTCGGTGCATCCCTATAAACAACCCCAACAGCCAGGGACCCACACAAAACCTGGGTCCCCTACGGTACTGCCGCACAGAGAACTTTGCGGCCAAAGGAGGCATCAGCTGATGCCAGAACATCAATTTTGTAGATTTTGGAAAAGGTGTGCACTGACGACCAAGTCACAGCCATGCACACCTGGGCCACCGAAGCCTGATGCCTGGAGGGCCTATGAAGTAGTCCCCGACCTGGTAGAGTGCGCCTTGACAGGGAAGAGTGGTACCCGTTCCCTCAACGAATAGGCCTGAACAATTGTCTGTCTGATCCATTTTGAAATGGTCGCCGCAGACGGAGCCATACCCTTTCGAGGTCCCTCAGGAAGGACAAAGAATCAGATTTTCGAAAGGATTCAGTCGACGACAGGTAAACCCTGATCGCCCTGACAACATCCAAAGAATGCAAGGCACTCTCTTTAGGATGCTTAAGATTCACACAGAGCGAAGGTAAGACAGACAATGTCCTCATTGAGGTGAAAATCCGAAACCACCTTTGGAAAAGGACGGGTTAGGTCGCAAGACCACCTTTATCCCTATGAACCACCAGGTAAGGGGAGCGGCAAGACAACGCCGCCAATTCCGACACTGTGAGCAGAAGTGATCGCTACCAGAAAGGCAACCTTTTTAGATAGCAGAGGTAACGAGATTTCCCTGATGTTTTCAAACGGGGAACATTGTAACACGGACAGAACCAAGTTCAAGTCCCTTGGGTGTAGAGGCTACCTTCGAGGAGGAGCCAAGTGACGCACACCTTGAATGAAGGTGCGAATCAAAGAATTCGATGCCACAGGGCTCTGAAAAAGAACAGCCAGTGCAGAAACCTGGCCCACGCAAGGCGCTGGTCCACACCAGACTGAAGGAAAGCCAACACTCTCGCCACCGAGTATGAACGAGGAGAGAAACCCCTAAACTCACACCAGGCAAAATAAACTTTCCATGTTCGGTAATAAATCTTACCAGACAAGGCTTTTCTAGCCTTGATTAAAGTAGGAATGACCTCTGAAGAGAGACCCCTGTCTCTCAGGACCTGGCTTTCAACAGCCATGCCGTTAAAGCCAGCGACTGTAAAGCAGGATGGAAGATCGGTCCCTGAGACAGCAGATCTTCCCACATTGGCAACCGCCATTGAGGCTCGACAGCCATGTAAACGATGTCCGCGTACCAGGACCGGCGTGGCCAGTCCGGCGCCACCAGAATCTCCAGTGTTGGTTCCGTAGCCAACCTGCGAAGGAACCTGGACAACAACTGAATCGGAGAAAAGGCATAGATGAGACTATACTGATGCCAAGGCACTACCAACGCATCCGAGGAGTCTGCCAGAGGATTGCGTGTTCTTGCCACGAACCTTTCCGCCTTGTGGTTTAGCCGAGACGCGAACAGATCCACATCCGGGGATCCCCACTTCGCACACAGCATTTGAAATACCTCCGGGTGCAGGGACCATTCCCCCTGGTCCAGGGTCTGGCGGCTCAGATAATCTGCCTGTCAATTCTCCACACCCGGAATGTGATCTGCCGATATCGCCGGGACATGAGTCTGGGCCCAAGACAGAATACTGGTCACTTCCTGGGCCGCCCGGGCACTCCTGGTGCCCCCTTGGTGATTGATGCAGGCCACCGCCGTGGCATTGTCCGTCCGCACCCGTACAGGACGGCCCTGAAGGCTATCCGACCAGTGGAGCAGGCACAGCCTGATCGCTCTCAAATCCAATATGTTTATGGGGAGGGAGGATTCCTCCTCCGACCAAGTGCCCTGGGCAGATAGGTTGCCCAGGACTCCACCCCAGCCCGGCTGGCATCCGTGGTAATCACCGTCAAAAGTAACGGCCGGAAGGATTTCCCTTCCGATACAGGCGGGGACTGAAGCCACCACAAGAGATCCATTCTGGTTTGACGACTCAGACACTCTCACGTCCAAAGACAGAGGTAGTCTGTCCCATCTGGCCAGGATCTCCACTTGGAGAGACCGCGTGTGAAACTGTGCAAATGGTATCGCCTCGAAGGCCGACACCATCAACCCCAGGGACCGCATGCAGGTCCTGAGTGACGAGGATTCATTGTCCCTGAGGGACCTGACCTCGGACTGCAGGGTCCGGAGCTTGTCCTCCGGTAAGAAAACCTTTGCTTGAGCAAAGTACAGAACCATTCCCAAATACGGGAGACGAACGGAAGGAGACAGGGTCAACTTCTGAACATTGATGGTCCAACCAAACTCCTGGAGCGTCTGGACCGTAGTGGACAGATCACGCAGCAGGCTCTGACTGGCACTCGATCTTAACAGGAGATCATCCAGATAACCCAAGACCGCAATGCCCTGTGCCCAGAACAGGCGCCAACACTTTGGTAAACACCCTTGGAGCCGAAGCGAGACAGAAAGGTAACACCACAAACTGATAATGATCCTCCGCGATAGCGAACCGGAGGTACCTCTGATGACCCTCGAAAATGGGGATGTGTAGATACGCATCCTTCAGGTCGATAGAGGCCAGGAATTCTCCCGGACTCAGAGAGGCCACCACCGAGCGAAGCGATTCCATGCGGACCTTTCGAACTAGCACAAAGCGGTTCAGAGCTTTCAAGTCCAGAATCGGACGCACCTTGCCCTCCTTTCTGGGCACAGTGAACAGATTTGAGTAAAACACCCGAAACCTGTCCCGATGAGGCACCGGGACAATTACCCCCTGAGCGAGGAGATCCTGTACCGCTTGATGCAGGTCTTGTAACCGCCCTGGGGTCAAATGAAGATTTGAGGGAAAGAATCTGTCTGCCGGCCGTGAAAGAAATTCCATCTTGTACCCTGATCGAATGATTTCCTGAACCCACCTGTCCTGAACTCGGAGCAGCCAAGGTTGGAGGAAAATGCGCAAACGTCCCCCCACCCCTGAAATGGGTGAGGGCGCCCCTTCAGGCAGAGGCAGACGGAGCCGCCGCACTAGCATGGACGGATTTCTGTTTGCCGGCCCAGGGCTTTCTCTGGCCACCCTGGCCCTTGAAGGGTTTCCAAGCAGGGTAGACCGCTCCAGGTGAGACTGGGATCAGGTGCCGGTCGGATCCGCAATCCAGGATAACTTAGGGTGATGAATAAGCGACATATCCAGTCGTGAAACGCGTCCACCGATTGTCCTGCATTCACAGTGTGTACCTGTACCTGCCATTTGATTGATGTGGAATAAAGATACTCCTTTCTTTGAAAATCCTTGAAGGGTTTCCCCTTGTACTGTGTCTTGAAGGCACGAAAGGACCCCCAATTAGGTTTAGAGGCTGGACCCCGCTTGCCGCGGAAAAACTTGCCCTTAGGATTCTGGGGCAGCAGAGTGCTCTTGCCCCCAGTGACCCCCTTAACCAATTCATCCAGGGATTCCCCAAAAAGGTGAGACCCCACATAGGGAATATCAGCCACCGCCTTTCTAGATTTCTGGTCAGCCGACCAGCTTTTCAACCATATCAGTCGCCGGTTAAGCACAGCGACACTGGACAGGCGCACAGCCAAAGGGGCCTCATTTAAGGCCGCATCGCACAAATACATGACCCCTTGATAAATCCTGGTCCACCATCTCCACGGTAGTGGGGGGGGGGGGGGGCAGAATCAGCCACGAGTGTGCATCTGAGCACATTGATCCAATCCGCCACAGCCTGAGCCGCCATGACAGAGGCGAAAATAGGCTTAAGCATGGAACCCGCCACCACATAGGAGTGGTGGGTAAGTGATTCCAGCCTTCTATCCGTAGGATCCCTAAATACCGGAGAATCTTTGGTAGGAACCAGAGTAGCCTTGTTCAATCTGGCTACAGTGTGATCCACTTGAGGAGCCACACACCAGCGTGCAACCGTAGTAGACGCAAAAGGATAAAGAAGTTGACACCTTTTAGGCACCGTGAAGGTGTGTTTCAAATTGCGCCATTGCTCATTCACAGTGTGATGAAACTCAGCGGGGCAGGGAAAAATCCGAACCGTCTTGCGGGTTCTGTGTGTACCAAAAGAGGACACAATGCCCGGAGGATTGGGCTCATCCTCTAAATGTAGTGTTTCTTTAATGGCAGAAATCAGCGCGTCCATAGCTGCGCGTTCCTCTGGCGTCCCAGGGGGGGAATCATCCACCCTGTAACCTCCGCCTCCCCCTCAGACTCTTGCGGGTCCTGAGAACAGCGAGACCCTGACAGGGATACGATGATTACCTACAGCAACCATGTCACATTCAGAATCAGAAGAAAAAAATCCTAGGCCTTTTTCTAGCAGCACGTTCAGTCATCAGCACATCCATTTTGGACACCAAAGTCGCCACAACAGCAGCCAAATTAGTCAGAGCAGAGGATTCAGAAGAACTTGAATCCCCCACTAAGGCTGGAGGGAATTTGCTGTTCTGGGATTCCATTGCAGAAAAAGTTTCTTTTTTTTTGTTTTGTTTTTTAAAGGTACTGGCCCTTTAAGAGCGCCGCGGACCCCGCAGCACACCGCTACAATGAACTGTGGAACACAGACCCCCACAGGGACAAACTGAGGCCAGGAAGATTGCACAATGGAGGAAAAGAAAGGACAGAGCCCACAAGTGTGTTACCAGATCCTTCGGGCACTCCTGAGTAAATAAAGTGATGTCAGCGCAGAGACTGAACTGAGGCTGCAGGCTAAGGTAACATGAATGCCTATGCAAATCAATGGGAGGCTTCAGCAAAATGGCCGCCGACATGTGCTCGGAAAGATCGTTTTGCCATACACAAGATGGCGCCGTAAGGCGCCAAAATACACTACATACAATGCTGTATAAGCGCCCATAGTGAAGCCAGACATGCTGCCCCCACCTAAAATGGCGGACCGGCGGTGTTTAACCCCGCAGCAGTCGCCGCACATGTCTGTACCTTCAAGCACCCTTAAGTGACACAGGAGGGGGATCCCCCAAAACCCCACACAGCGCTGGCTGTGAGAGAAAAAGACCCCCACAGGGACCGGGATCAGGGAGCCATAGGGGACACCACAGACACACAGGACGGCCAGTCCGATTCCCAGCTCCGCAAACGCCATCTTCATCCGAAGATCCGACTAACTAAAAGCTGACAAAATAAACAGCCAGCAATGCAAAGAAAAAAAAAATGACATTTTCAGAAAATAAAATCATAAAATAGAAGAAGAAGGCTGAGATTGTAGCCCCAGCACAGGGAAGCCTGATTACTCCTTAACTAGGCAGAAGACCAACCGAAGTGGGGATGGCTATTGCAGGGGGGGGGTATTGGACCAGTGGGACAGCCCCCATGGGTGTGTCTATGTAAATGCTTTTGTTTTAACAAGTCTTTTGCCTAGCTACTCCTAAGGAGAGGAAGTCAATACTCCATTGGTGAAGACTGTATGAGTGGGCGGCGACTGTCGGAGGATGTAAGAGAAAAGTATTTTTTCTCCTTAAGGGATGTGTGCTGTTACGGCTGCACTGATGGGCACTCCCCATCATTCACCGTCGGTAACAAAAGGTCACCAGATTAAGCCCGCAAACCCCAGCTGGCAAGGAAATGTCGGAGGTTGCTGGGCAATGAGGGCAAGCAAGGGAAGCATGCCACGCTCATCAAAACCCCACCCACCAGAGGAGAAGGTCTGTACCCACTAAATGAGCGCATATCCCGTACCAGGAGGCCACAAAGCCACAGCCTCAATTACCGGCCAGACCCACCTCTTAGTCTGCACGCCCACACATGGGGAGACCGAATCTAGACCGCAATTTCCAGTGGCCATGGCGACCTGGGATTTGTTGTGCCCCGTTCATTGAAGACACTAGCTCTGGTGACATTTCAGGATTCCCTTGGAGGTTTTTCCTCACTTCCTGTTTTGCTCATGGGACAGGAAGTGTAGAGAAATTACCCTATGGGACACATATGGCAAGAAAAGAAGCTCACTGGCGTTACGTGATCCAAAACAGGGGTGGGATTGCCTTTAGTTACACTATAATTATTTTCAAGTATTTTGTGCACAACCTGTAAACCCCCCATATTGTCAAACATAGTAAAGCGTGAATTAGGAGCCTTGACATTTTAAGTTCTACAACACTAGGTGACTTC
The DNA here is from genome assembly GCF_965119305.1 of Pelophylax lessonae. Lineage (NCBI taxonomy): Eukaryota > Metazoa > Chordata > Amphibia > Anura > Ranidae > Pelophylax > Pelophylax lessonae. The sequence goes on from NC_138775.1 coordinate 125,799,070, forward strand.
AGTCCCAAAGCAATTTCAAGACAATACTTTACGATGTCCTCACCTGTACTGGATTCTCAACTGCAACCCGTCTCTTCTCAGTTTGCAGCAAATCCCTGTAACTGAACTCTGAACATCTGTCGTCGGTCGGGTCTGACAGGGGTAGCTCCAGCCTAAACGTCTCTTCCGCACTCGACTTTTCTTCCTCTGTTTTGCTCATGAAGCCAGCCTCCCCGGCCATTGAGGAAGAAGCGGCTGCTTCACGTTGCGGCCGTTGAGAAGGAGTCTGTTGCAGAGGCCTCGCCTGCTGCTGTGTGCCAGTCAATTGAGGCCTAGCTGGTTGTTGTGAGCGCTGAGCTGCTGCAGGGGAGAGCAGAGGACTCCGCTGCTGTTCCACTATCAGAGTTGCTGCACCCTCACGCGGCTTCATAGGTGAAAGGCTAACAAATGGCACCCGGCGTGGCTCCGCCATTCCCACAGCACTCCAAGGCTTTGTACAGCTGCCCAATGAATTGACTCTGCACGTGTATCACCGCTCCTTTTATTCCCGCACACTATCTCTATCACGGCGCGGTTTACTGCTCTTGACGGGCAAACTATTTCGTCCTGAACATAGTGAAAAACTCATGTACCTCAACCAGCCCGACCAATACCGCCATTTTGAACCCCACATAAATAATAACAAGGCCACTTCTCAACTCGCATGCGCTCGAATGTCGCCTAGTATGGGCGTGAGAAAACGTCATCACGTTGTTCATTCACCTCTCTTTACATTCGTTCAGAAAGCGTTTACGGAATGCACGTCGCGGCGTGACGACGGAGATGCGTGCGTTGTCCGAGTAACGAGGACGCCGTCTATGCAAGCAATACCGTAAAATGAGTAATAGATGAGAATGTGCCGAGGTTTCTAGTTTTGGTAAAGATATTACGATTTGTGTGGCACTAGCCGTGCGTTTTCTCCGTTACATGCAAATTTCAAATGAATATTGAGGATTTATTTAACCACTTCAATACAAGGCATTTATACCTCCTTCCTGGCCAGACCAAAATTCAGCTTATAGTTCACAATTTGGACGATAATTACACAGTCATGCAAAACTGTACCCAAACAAAATTGTTATTTTTTTCACACAAATAGAACTTACTTTTGGTGGTATTTAATCACAACTGGGGTTTTTATTTTTTTGTGATATAAGCAAAAAAAGTTTGAAAAAAAAAAAAAACACTTTTTTTAGTTTAGATTATAAAATTTTGCCAAAAAGTAATTGTTTCTTCAAAAATTTGGGACAAAAATTATACTGCTACATATCTTTGGTAAAAATTGCCCAAATTAGTGTGTAATATTTAGTCTGTGTGAAAGTCATAGGCCCCTTTCACATGGGCGATCCAATCCGCCTGGCGGACCTGATCGGATGCTCCATACATTCCTATAGGGGAAGCGGATGTCGGCGGTGACATCTCTGCTAACACCCGCTGCTCTCCGATCCGATCCTGTCTGTGAAATCCGGACGGATGGAAACCCTATTTTTCATCTGTCTGGAGCAGGGCAGCCATCAGAAATGTTGGGGCCCCTTACACAGCTTTAAGACTGGGCCCCCCGGTGCTTGACCACCAATCTTCCCCATGGCCCGCCCACTGGCCGTCCCACCAAATTTCCAAAATGTAAACCACAGTGCCCCGTACATCACTGTGCCCCCTATACATAACAGTTCCACTTACATCACAGTGCCCGTACATCAGTGCTGCTTACATCACAGGGCCCATATATAACAGTGCAGCTTACATTCAGTGGCGGCTGGTGCTTAAAATTTTTGGGGGGGCGCAAACAGAAAAATTTAATAGTTATTGCTTTGAGGCAAAAAAACGCTATAAAAAATTGCGTGACTTTGAAGTCGCAAAAGTATGAAAGGGGCCTTCAGTAATTAAGGTATAGTGTGCCCCCTTTCAATGCAGAGAGACTGGCGTGCCCCCTTTCAATGCAGTGACCAGCATACAGGCCCCCTTTCAATGTAGTGACCAGCATACAGGTCCCCTGAGAATGTAGTGACAGGCGTACAGGTCCCCTGAGAATGTAGTGACAGGCGTACAGGCCCCCTGAGAATGTAGTGACAGGCGTACAGGTTCCCTGAGAATGTAGTGACTAGCGTACAGGTCCCCTGAGAATGTAGTGACCAGCGTACAGGTCCCCTTAGAATGTAGTGACAGGCGTACAGGTCCCCTGAGAATGTAGTGACCAGCGTACAGGTCCCCTTAGAATGTAGTGACAGGCGTACAGGTCCCCTGAGAATGTAGTGACAGGCGTACAGGTCCCCTGAGAATGTAGTGACCAGTGTACAGGTCCCCTGAGAATGTAGTGACCGGCGTACAGGTCCCCTGAGAATGTAGTGACAGGCGTACAGGTCCCCTGAGAATGTAGTGACAGGCGTACAGGTCCCCTGAGAATGTAGTGACAGGCGTAAAGGTCCCCTGAGAATGTAGTGACAGGCGTAAAGGTCCCCTGAGAATGTAGTGACAGGCGTACAGGTCCCCTGAGAATGTAGTGACAGGCGTACAGGTCCCCTGAGAATGTAGTGACAGGCGTACAGGCCCCCTGAGAATGTAGTGACAGGCGTACAGGCCCCCTGAGAATGTAGTGACAGGCGTACAGGCCCCCTGAGAATGTAGTGACAGGCGTACAGGCCCCCTGAGAATGTAGTGACAGGCGTACAGGCCCCCTGAGAATGTAGTGACAGGCGTACAGGTCCCCTGAGAATGTAGTGACAGGCGTACAGGTCCCCTGAGAATGTAGTGACAGGCGTACAGGTCCCCTGAGAATGTAGTGACAGGCGTACAGGTCCCCTGAGAATGTAGTGACAGGTGTACAGGTCCCCTGAGAATGTAGTGACAGGCGTACAGGTCCCCTGAGAATGTGGTGACAGGCGTACAGGTCCCCTGAGAATGTAGTGACAGGCGTACAGGTCCCCTGAGAATGTAGTGACAGGCGTACAGGTCCCCTGAGAATGTAGTGACAGGCGTACAGGTCCCCTGAGAATGTAGTGACAGGCGTACAGGTCCCCTGAGAATGTAGTGACAGGCGTACAGGTCCCCTGAGAATGTAGTGACAGGCGTACAGGTCCCCTGAGAATGTAGTGACAGGCGTACAGGTCCCCTGAGAATGTAGTGACAGGTGTACAGGCCCCCTGAGAATGTAGTGACAGGTGTACAGGCCCCCTGAGAATGTAGTGACAGGTGTACAGGCCCCCTGGGAATGTAGTGACAGGTGTACAGGCCCCCTGAGAATGTAGTGACAGGTGTACAGGTCCCCTGAGAATGTAGTGACAGGTGTACAGGTCCCCTGAGAATGTGGTGACCAGCGTGTGTGTGTGCCCCCTTCAATGCAGTGTGCCCCCCCTGGGCAGGGATGGGGATGATGGAGTTGCATTGTGAAAATAGATGGGGATGATTCTGGGTGGAAGTGAGAGTGACTAAGTGAAGAGGCTCTCCACAGTGTAATTCCTTTCCCCACACAGAATCATCCCCAGCCATTTTTACAATGCAACTCCATCATATCTGGAGTCTGTCTGTCTGTGTCCCATCAGGAGTCCTGTGCAAACAAAAGAACAGGTGGACAGGCAGCACATTCAAAGTTCAGTCACTTACCCTCCACTCTGATCTTCTTTCCGCTGCATGTACCGAGCGGCTGGGGACACTTCCTCCTGCATAGTGATAACTCCACCCCCATGCTGAGTGCTGGCCAATCAGCTACTTGCCAGCCAGGATATACGGCCACTCGGAAGCCTGTATTATGCAGGGATTTCATCTCTCCTCAGTCAGACGGCGGCAGCGGTGGGGGCGTGCGGCGACGATCTTACTGGTGATGATTAGAACGCCGGCGCCCCCACCCCCATTAAACACAGTAATGCACAATTTAACAGTATTATCCCATAATCTCCCCCCCCCCCCCCGGCGGGGGGAGGGGGGGCCCGGTGCGGGCGGCGGTCGGAAGTTCAGAAAATATTTTTTTTTTTAAAGTGTAAGGGAAGCAGTCCCCGCCGGGCCCCTCTAGAGGCTGGGGCCCCTTACACCAGTACTGCCTGTACCCCCCTGATGGCGGCCCTGGTCTGGAGGATCGGATCGGATATAGAACAGCGGGGATCTGACAGCTCCGTCTCCACACACAGAACGGAGACAGAGCTGTCATCGACCTGCTCAGTAGGAAAATGCGGATCGATCCCCCGCTGAGCAGAACTGACTCCATTAGGCGTTGCGCCCGTGTGAAAGAGGCCATAGAGTCTACAAGCTATAGAGCCAATTATTGAAAATTGATCACACCTGATGTACTGATGGCCTATCTCATTTCTTGAGGCCCTGAAATGTCAGGACATTACACTAACCCCCAAACAGTGTTGGGGGTAACGAGTTACAATGTAACGCGTTACGTTAACTACGTTACTTTTTTTGGTAACGTATTAACGTAACGCGTTACATTCGTAACATCGGTTACCCAAGCTGACATGGAGGAGGCGGGAGGACCGAGGAGAGTGGGGGATCGTGTGTGGCCGAGGACTCGGAAGAGGTGGGAGGACTGAGGAGAAAACGCCTGCCACTGCAGGTAAGTGCACTGGTCACTCTGGCATTAAAAGGGTGCACGCTGTGGTCACTCTGGTGGCACGCTGTGGTCACTCTGGGGGCACACTGTGGTCAATCTGGGGGCACGCTGTGGTCACTCTGGGGGCACACTGTGGTCAATCTGGGGGCACACTGGTCACTCTGGCATTGAAAGGGGGCACGCTGTCTCTGGCATTGAAAGGGTGCACACTGTGGTCAATCTGGGGGCACGCTGTGGTCACTCTGGCATTGAAAGGGGGCACACTGTAGTCACTCTGGCATTGAAAGGGGGCACACTGTGGTCACTCTGGCATTGAAAAGGGGCACACTGGGGTCACTCTGGCATTGAAAGGAGGCACGCTGTGGTCACTCTGGCATTGAAAGGGGGCACGCTGTGGTCACTCTGGCATTGAAAGGGGGCACGCTGGGGTCACTCTGGCATTGAAAGGGGGCATGATGTGGTCACTCTGGCATTGAAAGGGGGAACACTGGGGTCACTCTGGCATTGAAAGGGGGCACGCTGTGGTCACTCTGGCATTGACAGGGGGCACACTGCGGTCACTCTGGCATTGAAAGGGGGCACGCTGTGGTCACTCTGGCATTGAAAGGGGACACGCTGTGGTCACTCTGGCATTGAAAGGGGACACGCTGTGGTCACTCTGGCATTGAAAGGGGGCACGCTGTGGTCACTCTGGCATTGAAAGGGGGCACACTTGGGTCACTCTGGCATTGAAAGGTGGCACGCTGTGGTCACTCTGGTATTGAAAGGGGGCACGCTGTGGTCACTCTGGCATTGAAAGGGGGCACGCTGTGGTCACTCTGGCATTGAAAGGGGGCACACTGGGGTCACTCTGGCATTGAAATGGGGGCACGCTGTGGTCACTCTGGCATTGAAAGGGGGCACGCTGTGGTCACTCTGGCATTGAAAGGGGGGCACGCTGTGGTCACTCTGGCATTGAAAGGGGGCATGCTGTGGTCATATATATATATATATAAATAAAACAATAAATATTGTATTGGATTTTTTGTGAACTACAAATAAATATGCGCATTGGAATTTGTTCATATTTTTTTTTCAAAAGTAAAGTAATAAGTAGTGAAGTTACTTTTCAAATGCAGTAACAATTTACAGAAGTAACTAGTAACTAGTTACATTTTTTGAGTAACTACCCCAACACTACCCCAACACTGCCCCCAAATGACCCCTTTTTGGAAAGTAGACAGTCCAAGGTATTTAGGCATGGTGTGTTTCCACCTATATCTTTCTGGACAGCTACTTGAGAGATGATTGGCTCTGCCCTCTACAGGAAACACAAATCATATATAATTTAAAAGGCCCTCCCCTTTCCTCTGACCCTCAATTTGTTTTGTGTTTCCAGACCCTCCAGGAGTACATACCGTAATTTTTGTTTCTTTCTTTTGGTCTGGTAACTGTGGTTGGCGGACCCCCCTCCCCCCCCCTTTTTTGGCATATAGTCAGATTAAGCTGTGGCTAGTTCTACTATATCTTTTTTATGTTTGGTTATTCTCTCTGTGCAGAATTTCAGGTTGCTCCCACAGGCCTCTATCCGCCAAATAATGCAGTTATTAGGCTTAATGGCCACAGCAGTCCCGGGAGTGCCATGGACCCAGTTACATTCCAGAGCCCTTCAGTTTTTCCTTCTCATTGGGATCGCAGGAACAGTTCTTTAGATCAACTCGTTCTTCTTCCAGGAGGGGATTCTCTCGGTCTGTCCTCGTGGAAGCAGCGGGAACTTCTGCAGAAAGGCAAGCTGTGGGCACAGCGTTTCCCAAAAAAGGTTACCACCGACGCCAGCAGGTGGGGTTGGGGTGCTCAGGGGGTTGGCTTCCAGAATAGGAAGCCCAGTCTTCCAATCTCAGGGAGCTTCTTGCGATAGGAAGAGCTTTATTTGCACTGGATTCAAGGATCCAGGCAAGGGAGCTGTTGGTCCTTTCTGACAATGCCATGGCTTACCTCAACAAGCAGGGAGGTACCCGCTCGCACAGTCTTCTGTCTCTAAGTCAGCAGATTCTGAGCTGGGTAGAGAACCATGTTACTTCCATCAGGGCAGTTCACATCAGTGGCACAGCAAATATTCTAGCGGACTATTTAAGCCAAGTGAGTATCAGCTGCGGCAACTGGGAGCTGAACTAAGAGCGCTTTCAAGATATCTCTCTAAGATGGGATCTTCCCCCAGTGGATCTTTTTGCAGCCAGTCTGAACAGGAAGCTTCCGACCTTCTACCTGGAGAGGGAGACGGAAACGTTAGGGACTGATGCTCTGACTTACCCGTGGAAGTTCAGCCTAGCTTATGCCTTCCCTCCCTTCACTCTATTACCTCCGGTGGTCAGGAAGATTGTCCAGGGTCAAGCGGAGGTAATCCTAATTGCTCCTTGGTGGCCCAGGAGAAGTCGATTTTCCGCTCTCTTGAGACTTTTAACAGCTCCCCCCTGGCCCCTGCCAGAAGACTGCCTTTCTTTTAGCCATCACTTCGGGGAGAAGAATTTCAGATTTGAAATCCCTCTCTTGTAAAGACCCCTTCTTAAGAGTTCTAGAAGATAGGGTAGTGATTAAACCTGACCCTTTGTACTTACCCAAAGTCTCTTCCGGTTTTCATAGGTCTCAGGAGGTAATCCTGCCTAGTTTTTGTTCTTCCCCCAAGAATTCAGAGGAGGAGGAGTTTAGCCTTTTGGATGTCTTCTGCATTATTTACAGGTTTCTAGTATTTTTAGGAAGTCATCTCTGTGACGGTGGCGGGTATCAGACCCCTGGCCTTCTCATCCAACTCATGACGAAGGACCAAGCAATCTCATGGGCGGCCCCGGAAGCTTAGCAAAATGCCAAGACACCTCCCGCTTAGACAGATTACTAACAGAACTCATATCTCAAAATATGTAATGGTTACATTCTTGAAACTGATATTTTATTGTACGGCAGTGAATCTATTTTCCACAGACACTAAACACAGGTTATCTCGGAATAACCTCTGACCCGTAAGGCATCTGACCGCTAGCTTGTCTTCCCTAGGGGCGAATGTGATCAGGTTTAATCTTAATTCGATTGGTATTTTATGTGGCATTCAAATATATACTTTTTGTCAATGTGTCATGTTCAGGTAAAAAGTTATGAATTTGTGTGTAACTGTGGTCATTTTCCTAATGACCAAGTTGCTGTGGAATTCCACACAGCCTGTAGTGGACATCTGCTCTCAGATAAGACTTTACAACCTGGCCTGCCAGGATGTGTTTTGAGATAAGGCGCTCTTTTAAAGCCTTGCATACTAATGCAAAAGGGACCCAGGGGGTAATTAACACTGCAAAAAGGAGCTGGGGTGAGGGGCTGGTAAAGGAATGACCTTTTTGGTTTTGAAAACTGTCAGCTGAGCTCTGAAACACAAAATGGTTGCTTTCGTATCCCAGCGCAGGATATTCAGTGTACGATAAGAATTCAGAGGAGGAGGGGTTTAGCCTTTCGAGGTCTTCGGCATTATTTACAGGTTTCTAGTATTTTTAGGAAGTCATCTCAAGTGTTGATTTCCTTTAGTGGTCCTAAGAAAGGGACCAAGGCCTCCAGAGGCTCAATTTCCAGATGGATTAGGGAAGCTATTTTCGCAGCTTACAAGTCGTCAGGTCAGGCCCCTCCTACTAGGGTTTGGGCTGGCTCATTCTACGAGATCTTTGGCACATCATGGGCAGAAAGAACAGGAGCATCGTGGGAGGAAATATTCAATGCTGCTGTCTGGTCCTCTTCTTATGCATTTATCAAGCATTACCGAGTCCAGATGCTCTCCAGCCAGGACCTCTCCTTTGGAAGGAAGGTTTTACAGGCTGTCGTCCCTCTCTAAGGTATAGAATCTTGCTTATCCTCTCAAGTAGCTGTCTTGGAAGATGAAGGGGGAAAACCCCCATTAGACTTACTGGTAACGGTATTTCCATGAATCTTCCAGGACAGCGTCTAGATTCCCACCCTTTTTTTTTTTTTTTTTTTTTTACACTGGTCTCCTTTTTTACTTTGGTGGTAGTGTTTTGAGATTGGTTCTATTATTCCTCTGCCTGCTACACATTGGTGGAGGTTTTCTTGATCTTCATAACCACTGAGGGTCAGAGGAAAGGGGAGGGCCTTTTAAATTATGCCTGATTTGTGTTTCCTGTAGAGGGCAGAGCCAATCATCTCTCAAATAGCTGTCCTTGAAGATTCATGGAAATACCATTACCGGTAAGTCTAACGAGGGTTTTTTTTGAAGTTGTCATTTTTTCCCACAATTCTTGGGAAAATGAAGAAATATATATATTTCTTTATACAAAATTGTCATATTAACAAGTTATTTCTCACACACAGCATACAGTATGCATACTTGCAATTACACCCCAAAATACATTCTGTTACTCCTTCTGAGTATAGCGATACCACATGTGTGGGACTTTTGGGCTAATAAATATGGTTGTAGCATCTGGTCATTTAAATCCAGCCCCCCCATGAACTGATTATAATCATGGACACATTCGGGCTTTACAATGGGGCCGCATCTTCTGTGAATCTCCACCAAGGGGTCATTGTAGATGGTCGACATGAGATAAACATCTTTCTTGTCCCTCCACAGCCAACACTTCTTAATTTTTCAGAAATTCTGATTCCCCCTTTGTAGCCTTTTTGTGACTAAATTTTGTGGGAAGCCCTTTTTTTTTTTCTTTCTGGAGGTACCATAGGCCAGGGTTTTTTCACGATATAGGTGACGAAAAAGGGCCAAACTGGTGTAATAGTTGTCCACATATATATGATATCCTTTTTTGAACAGGTGGTATGCCAGGTCCCTGATCATTTTCTCACTGGTGCCGATATATGTTGGGCACTGAGGGGGCTGGAGCTGGGAGTTTTTGCCTTCATAAACGCGGAAGGTGTACTTGGCTCTCTTACTGGGAATATACTGTTTGATGTGCAGCTGGCCAGTAAAATGGATAAGGGATTCATCTACACAAATATTTTGGTCTGGGACATACACTTCAGCAAATTTCTTGCAAAAAAAAAATTTATTAGAGGGCGTATTTTATACAATTTATCGTGGTTGGGATGATTTCAGGGAGGGCACTGCACGTTATCATTAAAATGTAGGAAGCGCATAATCATGTCATAGCGTGTCCTAGACATGACAGCAGAATAAATTGGCATGTGGTGGATGGGGTTGGTGGACCATTTTGCATGCAAAGGTGACGAAAAAGGGCCAAACTGGTGTAATAGTTTTCCACATATATATGATATCCTTTTTTGAACAGGGGGTATGACAGGTCCCTGATAATTTTCTCACTGGTTCCGATATATGTTGGTCACTCAGGGGGCTGGAGCTGGGAGTTTTTTTTTATAAACGCGGAAGGTGTACTTGGCTCTCTTACTGGGAATATACTGTTTGATGTGCAGCTGGCCAGTAAAATGGATAAGGGAATCGTCTACACAATTATTTTGGTAATTTCTTGGAATTTTTTTTTTATTGAGGGCGTATTTCATACAATTTATCATGGTTGGGATGATCTCAGGGAGGGCACTGCGCGTTATCATTAAAATGTAGGAAGCGCATAATCATGTCATAGCGTGTCCTAGACATGACAGCAGAATAAATTAGCATGTGGTGGATGGGGTTGGGGGACCATTTTGCATGCAAATCATTTTTCTTTGTAAGCCCCATATTAAATGAAAGGCCCAAAAACCATATGAGCTTGTCTAGTGTGAGATGACGGCAATGAAACATATGGGTGTAGGACGAATCAAGGTGGGAGACAATAAATTGCTCTGCAAAGAGATTTGTTTTGTCCACCATATACTGCAGCAAATATTGTGGGAAAAACAAAAAAAAAAAAATATCTAAGGCTCCATTAAAACCTGGGCGTTTTTGAGCGTTTTTCAGCTCCAAAAACGCTAAAAAAAAAAACGTTTCAAAACACCCAACAAGTAAAACCCCATTCATTTAAAGCGGAGTTCCACCCTGGGAAAGTTTTTTTAATAAAAATACCCCCGGCACAGTCAGGGCTAGTGCATTCCACAATGGCTAGCCTCTGATCTGTCCCGGGTTGCACTTACCTTTTAGAAGAAATACTTACCTTGAAAATGTATTGTCCAGCGCTGCCATCTCAGGTGTGGGCAGCTTGAAGCCAGCGCGATCCTCTTCTGTGTCCTCTTCCATCTTCTTCGGTCCCTCGATGCACTGCACCGGCCCCGCCGTCACTTCCGGTGCCGCAGCGTCATCCCTGCACAGCTTCTGGGCATGCCCAGAAGCTGTTTAGCAAGGTATGACGGCGCCTGCACCGGAACTGACATCGGGGCCGGTGCAGGTGCATTGATTCCAGGGAGCGATGACAATCAGCTCCCAGGAATCATTGCAAACCAGGAAGTGACGAATCGCCGTGGCCGCCGAGGGGAGGAAGAGGAAGTTAGGTGAGTATATTTTCTTCTAAACAAGGTAAGTAAAAAAAAAAAATGTGATTATCCATTTGTTTTTCAGGTGACCCGGAGCAAGAAGATGGAGGTAAGTATAATTTTAGGGTGGAACTCCGCTTTAAATGGCCCCTTTTCACATCTGAGCGTTTTAACGCCTGAAGCAAAACGCCCAATGCTCAAAAAAGTACATGAGCTTCTTTTTGGGCATATTGCAAGTGTTTTTGCTCCCATAGAAATGAATGGAAACGCTAAATATTGCTGCGTTTTTTGCTGCGTTTTTCAGCCACACAGTTGCTCTCCACCCCTTATTCATACCCCCTCCACCCCTTTTCCACACCCCCTTACAGGAAGCACATGGTGATCAAGATGGAGGACAGTAGCCTTCTGTATGAAGCAGAAACTTTTATTGCTTCGGTGAGGGGACATCCCTGTATTTATGACCCCAAATATAAAAACAGGAACATCAAAGCTAGAGCGTGGGAGGAGATCACATCCCAAATGGTTCTCGGGTGGTGCAATTTGACGCAAACCCAGAGGCATGATAAAGGTAAGTTTTCTAGGTCTTCTGCACCCATGTTTTTCCTAGCTGACTGCTCACATGTCATGTATTTTTTGTTGTTCTACTTCCTGTACTGCACTGTTCTGAGTTGAACTTTTTCACACGTTCTCCCCCCCCGCCACGCATGTGAAATCGCAGGGTAGGTCTACCTGCAAGGAAATCGCACAGTCAAAAAGAAAAACCACGGGAGTTCACTGTGGGTCCAGATCTGCAATTTTACTTGCATGGGATGCTATTCAGAATATGTGGCATCCCCACGCATGTGAAATTGCAGGGCAGGTCTGCGACCTGCAAGGAAATCGCATGGTCAAAAAAGACTGATTTGAAAACTAAAGACTAAGATGACATATAAAAAAAAAGAAAAATACACAAAATTAGAGGAAAAAAACGTTATTGTGCACAGCAATACAGGAATATAGTATTGGAAGTCCTTATTTGCAAATGTATTTGAAATTGGCATCTTAGCAATTTTCAATGGCTTCCAGTTGCCATGGAACCTGTCCAGTATTCATGAAAAAAGTGGCAAACTCATCCCGAATATGGGCACCACTTGTACTCCCACGGCTGCCGCTCCATTGAGCCCTCTGCAAAGGGTGCATTAAGGCATCCTCAAAGCAAACGCCATCCCGCTGTCTTACAAAATTGTGCAAGATGCATGCTGCCTTCACTGCACATATAGCATTCTGCATATTTAGATTAATTGCGCTTTGCAACATACGCCATTTGTTGGAAAGCAAGCCAAAGGCACATTCCACCACTCTTCTTGCTCTAGTCAGCCTGTAATTGAATACCCGCTTTTCAATATTAAGATTTCTACTGGAGTAGGGCCTTAGCATGTGCTCTCCTAACGCAAATGCTTCATCACCAATGAAAACATAGGGTGCAGGTGGGTGATTGGTTCCTGGTAGTGGAGGGTTTGCAGGCAGGTCCAGATCATTGGAACGCAGCATCTGGCCAAAGGTGGAGTGGGCAAAGATGCTGGAGTCTGAACTACTTCCATAGGAACCAATATCAACATATTGGAAGCAGTAGTTGGCATCCACAAATGCCAATAGGACAAAAGAAAAATATTTCTTATAATTAAAGTATTTGCTTCCACTTTCAATCGGTTGAACAATGCAAATATGTTTTCCATCTACCGCTCCAACACAGTTCGGAAAATTGCACCTCTCCCAAAACAAAGTTGATATTGATAGCCATTCCTCCTTCGTAGGCTTTGCCATCACCATATTGTGCATCACATCCCACAATGCCCTGCACGTGTCATGTATTATATAGCTCGCAGTGGATTTTCCAACCATGAAAGAAAAGTGCAAACTGCCCAATGATTGTCCAGTAGCTAGGTACCTGTGGAAGAAAGAAAAAAAAAATATTTTGTTTTGTTTTGCAGTACTCCTCATGAAAAAATGGAAAAGCATCAAAGACGCTTACACCAGATTTCGTAGACACTTAAGGGAGTTTCGAAGTGGCCAGGCTGCCAAGGAACCACCTAATTACCTCCACGTGAAGGAGTTAGATTTTTGAAGGCCAATTGTAGAAATGAGCAGGTAAGTCTTGCTCCTTTGTAAGTATAACATATAAAGTATATAGACATTCTAAAGCATGTTTATTTTTTTCTTTACAGTACCCAAAGTTAATGGGAAACAGAAGCTGCTGCTGCTCCTGATGAATACGAGAGCCCTAATAAAGAGAAGCCAGCCAGTCAATGCCTCAAATGCTGCCAGAAAATTTGGATAGCCAATCAGTCGCATCTTCTGGCGAAAGCTTGACCCCTCGGGCTGAATTAGTCACTCCTCCAGCTGAAGTGGTCATCCCTCCGGCTCAATCAGTCACCCCCTCCGGCAGGAGTGGTGCACCGTTCAGTGCCAAGGCCTACTCGAGGCAGAGGGCAGGATCGATTTAATAGGCTGGTAGATTTGATAGATAACCTATTCTGAAGAATGGAGGACAGCCCAAGTATTGCATTTTTAAAAAGTTTAAATGAATTTGTTCTACAAGTCCCTGAGTCAAGCCAGTTAGAAATGTGTCAAGCTTTGCTGAACACAGTTTCAGCATTTATTCCTAAAACAACACCCTCACAACTCCCAACTCCCACCTGCCCCATCAACTACTCAATATACTACTAGTCCTCATGCTCCAACATACATATTCACGCCACCACCTGCTCCCTACACATATTTCCCACATTACCCACCCAGCTTTTATCCCCCTCCTCCATCCTCATACCACCATGAGCATTATCTCACAAACACAGTTCCCTTAAGTTCCCAGGATACCTCCCACCTTTCCACACATCCCTCTCAATCTTCTACATCCATTCCAGCCTTCTTACATGCACAATTCCCCAAGGTCATCATCTACCTCTGGATATTTTCCTTGCCAACCAAATACATCCTCCCATCCTGCTCCTTCCACTGCACCTGCCACGGAAATGAACAATTAAATACATTTTCCAATATCATCCTCACCACGTAGATTTGAGAATCTATGACGTTTCTTTTTTTTTTTTTTTTTTGGAGTAGCACCTTGTGTGGTCTTCTGCTGCTGAAACCCATTTGTCTCAAATTCAATATGCCTATCTCGCAGTCTGCCCATTCTCCTCTGACTTGAGGGAGAGAAAAGAGGTTATCCCTGATGCCACACATCTGTGTGGTCCTATAGATGGCGTTCAAAGTGGCAACCTCTGCCTGCACCAGGCCTGGTCCAGGCGAAGGCTGTCACTCTGAACACCATCTATACATCTGTCTCACAGGTCAATGCGTTCAAAGAGGATATTCTGCATAACCTTGGTTAGGAAAAATGGTTACTGTCGCCTTATCAGTCTGCCCAGTCTGGGGGGGGGGGGGGGTCCTTGTTTTGTTATGTTACGTTATATTAAGCATACAGTTAAAAAAAAAAATTTGTGCGCTACAAGTACACTTTATGCAACATCTGTGTTTGTGTCTATTCTTCATGGTGGGTAGGGGAAAGAGTGGAGGAGGTTGGGAGTAGGAGGTAAGGGTTGCAGGGGAGGGGGTTAGGGTTGCACTGTTTTCAACTAGTGTCAGCTAAGGGGAAATTCTCTCCATATTTCTGCCACGGGGAGTGGGTCAGAAAATTCTGAATTGGGAACGTATTACAATGTAATGCATGTTCCCAAGGGAGATCTAATGAGGGGGAAAGGGGGGTAGGGACTGAGAGATGGGGGTCTGGAGAGAGGGTATGGGGAGTTTGGTAGGAAGGTGGGTTGTTGCTTACCTCAGTGTGATGATGAGCCTTTCCACAGGTGGAATACTCTTCCGAAAAAAGGTGTCTTCTCTCTGCAAATGTGGAGAGAGTATCCCAAGCAACTCATCGAAACTGTTGGTAGATAAATAACATATCACACATTGTTATGATTGTACAAGCTTTGTGTGCATGAGGAGATGAACCCACCTTTTTACAGACATCCGCGTGTACTCAAAGAATTTCTCTTCATGCACACGGAGATCACTGTACATTGCCCAGAACTGGCTACGCTGTTCTCTATTGGCAATAATAGGGTGGACCCAGTATCTGCGCTTCTTTTCTTGCTCTTGTTCCTCCAGTATCAGTTGTGCAGCTGTTGCACATGCGAGGAAACCATTCATAGCAGACATCTTCCAACAAAAGGAGAGCGCACGGAGATCACAAATGACTCACACCAACACTACACACAAAAACAGGAAGAGTAGGACCCCTATACAGAAGTTCAGATGTCATGCCTGCCTCAAAACGCCTGAAAAACGCCAGAAACAAAAACGCCCAGGTGTGAATGGAGCCTAATTGTGAAAACTTTGTAGTGTTGGGCTGCACACCTGGCTGTGCGGTAAAAAGGGGGTATTATTATTATTACAGGTACTTATATAGCGCTGATATTTACGCAGTGCTTCACAGATATTGTACATTCACATCAGTCCCTGCCCTCTAGGAGTTTACAATCTAAGGTCCCTAATGAAGTCTCAGCGGGAATAAAAGCTGCTGATTTATAACAATAATAATCTGCACTTCAGAAACTATATGCAGAACTATTTGTCAGAAAAGCATTCCTTTATGTCCTGTAGTTTGGCTGTGAGCAAAACAGGTGTATGAAGCCCCATTTGTGGATGTTCATAAGGAGAGAGGTCCAGCAGAGCCCAGTAGCTACAGACCCCTCTGCTATGCCGCCCGCTGTCATTCCTCTTCCTCCCCCCATTGCCAATCTCCTTCTGACCCTCTCTCTCTGCAGGAGTAGGGACAGCGCTCGTCTGGGTTGCACATCTGCTGTCTGAGACAAGTGCAGTCACTGAGGCATAATTCAGTATTTATTGAACAGCATGGTCAGACAGCGGTGGTGGGGGTGAGATGCTGTTCACTGAGCTAGCTCAGGATAAGTACCACCTCGAAAGATGAGGGAAAAAAAAATGCACTTTGTCCCTTGGAAGACTGAGGTAACTATGAAAAACTTTGGTGAAACAACTTCCTTATGCAGTGTTCATGTGAGTCGGCTAACTTGTTAAGCCTCAACCTGCATGTGATCACTATGGTATAGATACGACAAAGTGATCACATGGTTGGAAACTATTTTGGCTCCTGAGAGTTCGTGGGTAACAGAGTTGCTGGGATTGAGAGCCAGCAGCCGTACCACATGTTGGTTTA
The DNA here is from genome assembly GCF_965119305.1 of Pelophylax lessonae. Lineage (NCBI taxonomy): Eukaryota > Metazoa > Chordata > Amphibia > Anura > Ranidae > Pelophylax > Pelophylax lessonae. Next base: position 125,815,257 of record NC_138775.1, read on the forward strand.
TAAAGTGGTTGTAAACCTCAGACATGAAATAGGATAAGCGCATCTTTCTCATATATATATATCTTAGTCTCAATCCAGAGCACTAAGTGTCATTTCTGTCTGCTGCCTCCTTCCTCTGCTATCAGCATGAGTCACTTCTGATGAGTTTTCCTGACACCAAGAGAAAAATAGTGAAAGGGGAGGGACCTCCAGCACACAGACTGATTGACAGCCAAACTATTTTGATTGGCTCCTGAGAGTCCGTGGGTAACAGAGTTGGTGGGATTCAGAGCCAGCAGCCGTGCCACATGTTGGTTCATAAAGTTGTTGTAAACCTCAGACATGAAATGGGATAAACGCATATCTCTCCAATATATATATATACATACATACACACTAGGGCTGAAACAACTAATCGATTAATCGACAACTAATCAATTATGAAAATAGTTGTCAACTATTTTCGTAATCGACTAATCGGTCAGCCGATTAGTTGTCCTGCATACAGAATGCATTATTTGTTTACATATCAGAAAATACAGTGCAATGCATATACAGCTAAGGACACAGACCGTACATGTCAGTAGATGGCAGAGAACTTGTGAATGTGTGAGGAGCAATGCATCATGGGAAATGTAGTCCTGGGCAAGAGAAGAAACCAAGTGATTCTAAAGGCAGATTTTTTTTTTTTACCTTGCTTACAATCACTTTAAGGGCTCTATGCAGGGAAGATCAGCATCTGAACCCAGAGAAGGTGGAGGCTGATAGACTAGAGGTGATGTAAGGCATTACAATTACATTTAGAGTAAAAGTTTACTAGTATTGTGCATTATATTTAAAATTATTATATCCATGAAAAAAAAGTCTCAGCTGTTAGTACTACTTTATTATGTAAATGTTATTTTCCACATTTCATATAGCTTCATGTTTGACTCCCAGTTAAAATATCCTGCATATCCGACTTCTGGGCCTATTTTTTTTTTTATATACATACACATGATACAAGATATAAATACTTTCACTGTTTCACAGTAGAAAATATAATTATATTACAGTAGCGATTATCTGCTGTTTTTTTTACTATAAAGGGCTATTTTTTTTTTTTTAACCTCATCATGAAAAAAAAGCATGCTGCTGCTACTAAATGTCTTATGCTGCCCATACATGTATTGGATTTTTGGACAAAAATATTTGCATCTATATTTATACAAAAATGATTTGTATATTTGTTGAATATAACTTCTGAGCAAAAACCACATACACTATTTGAAGATTTGTTTGATCGAGAAGTTTTCTATTCTGCTCCTTCGAATTTCCCTGTCACTGTGGTCAACAACAAACACCAAATGGACCCCACTAATGGTTGTAAAATCGGATGAATCTTTTTAAAAATGTTCTAAAAAAATTTAGTTTGTGTATGGCCAGCATAAGTGACAGCAGGCGCTGGGAGCTTGTATCAAGCTACCTGTCTATTAATAAGGGAGTGTGTCATTAATAATCTATACCAATCCGGTCTGAAAATTTGCAAAAAAGTGTTGGTCTCTGAGTCTGATATGTACCACATTTAAACCTCCAATAATACATATATCTGTCTCAGAGTGGATTACATATCCAACTATATAGCTGGATATTTATATTTACCACTGTATTATAACTGACCCTGAGCTGGCAGGCAACCATAAGGGGATTGCCAGGGCATGAGGAAGGTAGGTTTGGGCCCGGATTCTTCTGGTGTCATGTGGTATTTCAGTGTTGTTACTGGGCTCCTCTTCCTGGGGTCTAGCTCTGTTTGTGTTGGTGCGATTGGGGTGTTTTGCGCTGCTGGTGATAGGCAGGTCTTCTGATCTTGTTCTTATTTTTTTTATAGAAGGGACTGTTTCATCCTCTAATTTTGTCCCCAATCCACTACTGTCTACTAGCTCAAATTTCGAACTAGAATCGGATGATGAGAGCTCCCTGCTGCTCTCATCATCTGACATAGTAAGAATTGTACTGTATATGCCTCCTCAGTAAAAAAAATCTTTTGGACATGGCAGCTGGTACTGATGGCCTGTTGGATAGATCACTGATGGCGGTACTGCTGTGATAGCCTGTGTGACAGGTCACTGATGGTGGAGGTACTGATGGCCTGTTTGACAGGTCACTGATGGCGGTACTGATGGCCTGAGCAATAAAGTGCAAATGATGCAAAATACAATACGTGGATGCAATAATGTGCAAATACTGCAAATCACTTAAAACATGTATAAAAGTGAAAAGCTTGTGCAAAATCGTTCCAAAGTGTCCATAACAAATGTCATATAATAAATAAGTCCATATAGTATTAAGTGACAACGGATATCCAAATAATGGAAGACACTTGGTGACAAATGCAGTTGGTAGCAATATACACCTCCACCAGATCACCCAGAGTGTATATGTGCTTACCGAAAGCCGTGGACCCCTTCAATTACAGGGGGTCAATAGAGCAGGTAAAGGGACAAACACCAGGCATCATATAGGGCAGTGGTCCTCAACTCCGGTCCTCAGGGTCCACTAACAGGCCAGATTTTAAGTATTACCTTGGGGAGATGCAGACTAGAGTACTGCAATCACTGAGCAGCAAATGATATCACCTGGGATGTATTTCAGTTATCTTGCAAATCTAGCCTGTTAGTGGGCCCTGTAGGCCAGGGTTGAGGACCAAGGATATAGGGGACCGCCTCCACATATTCCAAGATTATTCCACTCCAATATTAACCTGGGGATGGGGCTCCCATTCAGTACACCCAGGAAAAACAGAAGGGTCTCAATAGTGAAGTACGTTAAACCAAGTAAAGTTTATTAGGAGACGGATGCACTTACAGTTAGTAGATAAAATCAGGGCATAAAGGATAAACTCGCGGTCTCCGGTTCATGGACGCCTTCCGCATTCCATTTGCGTGCCACCAGGAGCCGGAAGTAGTGTGTTGGTGCAGTCACAGGTCCTACGTCCCGACGCGTTTCATCAGCACGTTTTCCTACGTCATCAGGGTCATGTGACCGTGACTGCGTCTACGCCATTTATACAACCAAGCCTCACAGGAGTATCCAATCCATCTCCGCCATATAATAAGCCCTCCCACCGGAACAACAATGGAAAACGGGAGCCATAAACCCACTGTACACATTATGGGAGGACTGGCAAAAGTATTGGCAAAGATTAGCCATAATAAATAAGGGAAAGATAATGGCAATAATAAGCCACATTTTGTAGTACTAGATCCCCGTAAACTTATAATTCTGAAAAAAGGCGGAGGAATAGGTATCTGAGAGGCACAAATTCTAATTAAATACTATAAACATTAATCCCAATTTATATAATATAAAACTAATCCAACATATCATATATTACTAGAGATAAATATATGCACAAAATAATTAATTGACAATAAATACAAAGACTTTCAATATATAATAAAACGATCAATAGAAAATCAATAATTTGAGTGAATAACAATTGGAGCTAATATATAAAAATTAATAAAGCTTAAAAAAAGTTATAAATGAATCCTGAAAAAGCAGTCCATATCTGATGTTAATTAAAAATCTCATAAAAACTCATAAATATTGAATAACAGAATCACAAACGGATCCTAAAAAACAATCCATATCTAATATTCCAAATAATTAAACATTAGTAATTGGATATAAAACAATTTAGGTCTATAACAATGTTTAACCCTAAAGGATGTAAAGTCTGCAAATGATAAATCCATTCTGTTTCATTCATGGATTTTTTTTGGGTTAAATTGCCCCCTCTCCAATGAGATTCCAACTTGTCAATGCCACATATAGACAAACCCCTGGGATCCTTATTGTGGCATAATCGAAAATGATTTGAAAGGCTATGTTTCGGATATCCCTTACAAATATTATTAATGTGCTCGTTGATTCTAGTACTTAACTTGCGTGTTGTCCTCCCAGTGTATTGGAGACCACAGGGACAGGACAGCAAGTAGGTAACATGGGTAGAGTAGCAAGTAACACATTTTTTGATGTCATAGAAAAAAACAGTAGTATTAGATTTAAAGGAATTTATTTTCTTAAAATTCTTTGTAATGGTGCAAGTTTTGCACCTTTTGCAGGGAAAAAAACTCTTTTGATCTAAAAATGTAACTAATTTCTTTGGAGGATCCGGAATATTAGGGGCTAAGTTGTGTCTTAAATTTGAGGCCCTCCTATAAATAAACCGAGGCCTATCGGGAAGGATAGAACCCAAGGTCCTATCTTTCTTCAAAATAGGCCAATGCCTCCGCTGAATAGCTTCTACTTTTTTGTAATCACGATTGAAGTTAGAGAGAAAAGCCATCTCACCTTTATTGACATTATTGTCCTTATTCTTATCGGCCAATAAGTCCCTTCTTGATATCAGTTTCACCTTGTCTCTTGTTTTTGAAATTTCCAGTCTATTGTACCCTTTTTCTACAAATCTTTCAATAAGTAGATTAGACTGCATGTCATAATCTTCGTTTTTTTCTACAATTACGACAAATACGGATAAACTGCCCCTTAGGGATAGCTCCCAACCATTTAGGGTGGTGGTAGCTATTCGTCGGAATGTAGCTGTTTTTATCTGTTTCCTTAAAGTAAGTTTTGGTACAGATAGTGTTGTTATATTTCTCCAAAGTGAGATCTAAGAAGTGTACTTGTTTTTTGAAAGTAAGACCGAATGGATTGTCATTAATTTCTTCTATGAAATCCTTGAGTGAATCTTCCGACCTACTCCATAGAACCAAAAGGTCATTAACAGGGCTGCTGTTAGAAATCGCGGGGCCCTGTACAGACTACCTGGCAGCCCCCCCCAAGAAAATATTAAAGATATATTTAGCTAAAATGACAACAAAATCACTATTAGCAGACACAACAACAGCATGACTCACATAATTCCTGCTAAATCTAAAAGAAAAAACTATGTTAATAAATAAAAACAAAGAAGAAAAATTTACATGCTGGGAAGTTGGAGCACTGGGATCAGAGAGACAGAGGGAGAGAAACAAAGTTATAGATAAACTCAGGAGCAGAGCAAACAGAGTCAGTGCTGGGAGGGGGGGCCCACACAGGGAGGTTGGATTAGTGAGGGACGACTGTCTCTTTCTCAGCAGATACACCCAAGAGTATGTTTGCCACACTGGGCGCATATTTTGCGCCCATCGCTACTCCTTTTATTTGATTATAGCATTTCCCCTGATGCCAGAAGTAGTTTCCCATTGCTAAATTTAATGCATCACACAGAAACTTCTTTTGGGCATCTTTGAGATTAGTTTTGGAGTTTAATGCTGAGGTAGCGGTGGAGAGAACATCAGATTGTTTAAGACTAGTGTAGAGAGATTCAACGTCAATGGTGACCATAAACGTATCATCCTCTACAGATAGATCTTCCAATAATTTAATAAGGTGCTTACTGTCTTTCAAGTGAGAAGGATAGGTAGGTACTAAGGGCTGCAGAAAAAAATCCACATATTCCCCTATCCTAGAAAAAATTAACCAATCCCGCTAATAATAGGCCTCCCGGGGGTATTGGTCCTATTCTTGTGGATTTTTGGTAATTGGTAAATTGTTGGGAGTCGTGGAGCATCCGGTACCAAATACCATTCTCTTTTGATTTTTTGACTAATTTCTCCAATTTAATTTTAAGCTTGGATGTTGGGTTAGTTTTCAGCTTTTTGTACGTGACACAATCTCCTACTAACCTGTCCAATTCTATAGGATAATCAATTTTATTTAGAATAACAATCCCCCCCCCCCCCTTTATCAGCCGGTGTTATTACAATATCTTTTCTCCTGGCCAGTTCTTCCATACCCTTATCAAAATCTTTCTGTGTGTAATGGTACTTGGGTTTGATTTTCCGTATATCCTCCTCTACCAAATTCCTGAACACCTAAAATTTTTTTAGCTTTATTAATTTTTATATATTAGTTCCAATTGTTATTCACTCAAATTATTGATTTTCTATTGATAGTTTTATAATATATTGAAAGTCTTTGTATTTATTCTCAATTAATTATTTTGTGCATATATTTATCTCTAGTAATATATGATATGTTGGATTAGTTTTATATTATATAAATTGGGATTAATGTTTATAATATTTAATTAGAATTTGTGCCTCTCAGATACCTATTCCTCCGCCTTTTTTCAGAATTATACGTTTACGGGGATTTAGTACTACAAAATTTGGCTTTTTATTGCCATTATCTTTCCCTTATTTAATTTGGCTAATCTTTGCCAATACTTTTGCCAGTCCTCCCATAATGTGTACAGTGGGCTTATGGCTCCCGTTTTCCATCGTTGTTCCGGTGGGAGGGCTTATGATATGGCGGAGATGGATTGGATACTCCTGTGAGGCTTGGTTGTATAAATGGCATAGACGCAGTCACGGTCACATGACCCTGATGACGTCGGACAACATGCTGACGAAACGCGTCGGGATGTAGGACCTGTGACTGCGCCAACACACTACTTCCAGCTCCTGGTGGCACGCAAATGGAACGCGGAAGGCGTCCGTGAACCGGAGACCACGAGTTTATCCTTTATGCCCTGATTTTATCTGCTAACTGTAAGTGCATCCGTCTCCTAATAAACTTTACTTGGTTTAACGTACTTCACTATCGAGACCCTTCTGTTTTTCCTTGGTGTACTGAATGGGAGCTCCATCCCCAGGTTAATATTGGAGTGGAATAATCTTGGAATACATGGAGGCGGTCCCCTATCTGATGCCTGGGGTTTGTCCCTTTACAGTGCCTTTTGCCACATTTCAGGCTTCAGACATGAAGATATAAAACTGTAATTTTTTGTGAAGAATCAAAAACAAGTGGGACACAATCATGAAGTGGAACAAAATTTATTGGATACTTCAAACTTTGTTAACAAATAAAAAACTGAAAAATTGGGCATGCAAAATTATTCAGCCCCCTTACTTTCAGTGCAGCAAACTCTCTCCAGAAGTTCAGTGAGGATCTCTGAATGATCCAATGTTGACCTAAATGACTAATGATGATAAATAGAATCCACCTGTGTGTAATCAAGTCTCCATAATAAATGCACCTGCACTGTGATAGTCTCAGAGGCCCGTTTAAAGCGCAGAGAGCATCATGAAGAAAAAGGAACACACCAGGCAGGTCCAAGATACTGTTGTGGAGAAGGTTAAAGCCGGATTTGGATACAAAAAGATTTCCCAAGCTTTAAACATCCCAAGGGCCACTGTGCAAGCGACCACTGCAAATCTACGAAGACCTGGCCGTCCCTCTAAACTTTCAGCTCATACAAGGAGAAGACTGATCAGAGATGCAGCCAAGAGGCCCATGATCACTCTGGATGAACTGCCGAGATCTACAGCTGAGGTGGGAGATTCTGTCCATAGGACAACAATCCGTCGTATACTGCACAAATCTGGCCTTTATGGAAGAGTGGCAAGAAGAAAGCCATTTCTAAAAGATATCCATAAAAAGTGTTGTTTAAAGTTTGCCACAAGCCACCTGGGAGACACACCAAACATGTGGAAGAAGGTGCTCTGATCAGATGAAACCAAAATCGAACTTTTTGGCAACAAAGCAAAACTTGTTTGGCATAAAAGCAACACAGCTCATCACCCTGAACACACCATCCCCACTGTCAAACATGGTGGTGGCAGCATCATGATTTGGGCCTGCTTTTCTTCAGCAGGGACAGGAAAGATGGTTAAAATTGATGGGAAGATGGATGGTGCCAAATACAGGACCATTCTGGAAGAAAACCTGATGGAGTCTGCAAAAGACCTGAGACTGGGACGGAGATTTGTCTTCCAACAAGACAATCAGGGATCGAGTCCTGCAGGAATGCATGGGAACGGTGTTCCCGCACTATTTCCACAGCGGGAACGCCGTTCCCATTGCTCCTCCGACCTCTTGCAGGACCAGGGCAGCAAGAACTTACAGTGCAGTGCAGGCAGCCGCAGCGTCTGGCCGCTCGCGGCGCCTCTCTTTGCAAACAGGCCGGCAGAAGGGGAAGTGCACAGCGAATGACGTCACGAGCAGGAGAGTGCGCTGCCCAGCAACAAGAACCACCAGCCAGTCACAGGCCCAGCCCAGGCCTAGAGCGCGCGCGGAATGGACAGGCGTGGGCGTGGCCTGACTGGAGTGCATTGAATCGATGATCGCTTGGTGAGGCGGTGAGACAAGGTGAAGAAGGCAGCTGGCAGCAGAGCAGAGACAGAGAGCAGGCCAGCAGCATATCCAGAAGAAGAAAACTGCAGCAGTCAGAGGAGCAGGCCGGTTTTAGCAGTGGCACTGTGGCAGCCTGCCTGGGAGGTGAGTCACTGGAGCAGTGAGTCTCCACAGTCCACTCACTGCACATTTACCTCTCATACTGTCCCTCACACACTGTAAAATTATGTCAGCCACATTGTCATTTTCAGGGATGTGTGCTCACACACCCCTGAAAATGACAATGTGGCTGACATGCTGACAGAATTTTACAGTGTGAGGTTGGTATGAGAGGCAAATGTGCAGTGAGTGGATTGTGGACTCACACTGCCAGAAGAAAACTGCAGCAGTTAGAGGAGCAGGCTGGCTTTAGAAAGTGGCACTGTGGCTGTGTGGCAACCTGCCTGGGAGTGGGAGGTGAGTCTCAACAGTCCACTCACTGCACATTTGCCTCTCATACTGTCCCTCACACTGTAAAATTCTGTCAGCATGTCAGCCACATTGTCATTTTCAGGGGTGTGTGACTCACACACCCCTGAAAATGACAATGTGGCTGACATGCTGACAGAATTTTACAGCTGAACTGCTCCACTTACCTTACCTGCCACTTCTAAAATCGATGTCCCCAGGCCTGCTCCTTGTGTGCTGGCTGTGTCTGGCTCCTCTGCTGCGTGCTGCTGCCTCGCCTTACCGGTGACTCCACTGATGCTGTCTGCACACACTCTGGGCCTTTAAATGCGCGGGAGCGCGCCTCCGCGGGCGCGCACTCGCTCCCCAGACCCTCCCAGGCTAGTGACGTTAATTAACGTCACTCTGCCTGTGAGGGGCTGACCGCCGCAGTAAATCTACTTGCGGCGGTCGGCAAGCGGTTAATACTATATGGACTTATTTATTATATTACATTTGTTATGGACACTTTGGAACGATTTTGCACAAGCTTTTCACTTTTATACAAGTGATTTGCAGTATTTGCACATTATTGCATCCACGTATTGTATTTTGCATCATTTGCACTTTATTGCTCACATTAGTGTTTTAGTTTAGCGCAATCTTTTTATTTAGCAATAAGTATCCCATTTTTCATTTTCTCACGTTCACGTGTTGATTGCCGCTTCTATTTTGGGTTATCCCATACTAATATTTTTACACATATTGGTTTGATCCTCACTTTTCAGTTTTTCTTTTATTCCATTTGCGCTGGTTTTTGGTTCATTACCATATTTCACATTTTCACTGATGGGAGTACTGATGGCCTATGTGACAGGTCACTGGTGGCAGTACTGATGGCGGTACTGATGACCTGTGTGACAGATCCAGATGGACTGTGTGACAGATCCAGATGAGCTGTGACAAGTTCTCTTTATTGGGGGGGGGGGGGGGCATGTGGTGCACAGTAATGTGTACAAGTAACAGTAAAATAGAAATAACTCACTGATCCCTGCTCTCCTCTTCACACAATCGGTGTGTGAGGAGAAGAACCCGGGATCTCCCTGTAATGGCTCCTCTGTTGACAGCTGTGACCGGCTGTGATTGTACACAGCCGATCACGAGGTAAACAGCCAATTTCATTGCTTTAATTTCATTACCATGATCAAGCTGTGTCTGAGAGACAAGTGTTAGCCCTAATCGCTGCGGTGCGAGCATTAGCGGAGCACACTGCTAGACATCATATGACGCCCAGTCAGAATAACTTAACCACTTTGTTGCCATTATTTTGCTATATGATGGGCGGGAAGTGGTTAAAGTCGTATTTATAGTTGATGAGTCAGTGGTGGTGAACTGGAAAGTTATAGCGAGCCTCAAGTGCGGCCCCTGACACTTCCATAGATCCGAACAATAGCAGCATATCATTGCACCTTGCCACCAAGAAATTGTGGTCCTACTGCATTATTTTGCAGTGTATTGGAAGCAACACAGAAGAAGTTGAAGTGCAATAACTACCAACATTGGTGTCAGTGGATGAAATAATAAACTCAATATTGATGTAAGTACTATTAACATTAATACACATTGGTGCATACCTCCCACACACCCCCTTAGGGCTGGGTTCACATTAATGCGAATTGGATGCATGGCAGGAGACCAGATTAGTGACCAGATTAGTGGAGCCGGTTCACACAGCTCTGGGGTGGCCTTGTTGGAAAAGAGTGTGACGGACGCGGGTATCAGAACCCTGCCCTTCTCACTTACTCATGACAAAGGTCTAACCAATCTCACACCCCGCTGTCACTTACATAACAATGCCCCTCTTAGCTGCAACCTGGAAAAAAGATTTTCCAGCTCACGGGACCACAATCTAGGTGCCGGCAGGCTGAGAGCAACTGTCACTGGACTAATTAAGCAATTAATCCTTTAAATGCAACCACCTCTGTTTGGTCCGAGCAGGAGGAAGCTCATAATTCTAGCAATACCAATTATGATTTTCGAATAGTCGTCTGTAACACATACTGTCACCACAGACAGGTATGTTCATAGGATTTATCTACAGTAGGACTCTTCAAGAGACAGGTTCTTTTTTAGCTTGCATTATGAGCCTAGGGACAAGGTCAACACTTTTCAAAATAAGGTTTTAATAATGAAAAGGTCAAAGTTGGTTCAAATAAAATATTTACAGAAAAAGGTGTTTCAAAGAAATAGAGACATAATTCAGCAATTGAAAAATAAGGTAGAATTGAAGAGGATTCTTTTTTTAAAAGTGACTCCTCAAAAGGATAACATACAGCAAAACGTTTGAGAACCACAAAGGATAATTTTGGTTGTTCCCATTCCTTAGTCAAAATAAGGCACATAAGGAAGTATCAAACGACACAGCCACATCCGTAGCTACATCAGCCGCATCTTACATATTTAAAGTCTCAAGCACTGCAGTGATAACTGTGTCTACCTTTTTCATTCGCTTCTGCGACCATGGAGGCATCATCCTCACTATCAGATGGATCAGGGGGTGTGATAATAAATCCCGCTGGACGGGCCGTGTCCACAACGGCATCAGGCTAATCAGATGAGACAGCCTGAGCAGGGGAAGGCTGGAATGCTTCCTTCTGGGCCTTTGCCCACACGCCACTTCCACCGGGACACTAAGAACTACAGGACCATCGTCAGTGCAACCATGGCAAGCTGGGGTTCAGAGGAACCTGCCACCTCCATGAGCTGGTCAGCGGGGGGAGATGTGACCCTGAGGCTCCATAAGGAAAGGAAGACCTTGCAGTACAAAAACGATCTTTTGGCACCACTAAAAGATCCCCTCAAGGCTCAGGGTACCTATCAGCAGAGAGAGATAACAGGGACCCCAAAAGACTCACCCTACCAACCGAAGGAGCGCAGAGAATTCAAACTGGACGCTATCCCTGTTCATATGTCCCGGGCACAGGAAAAGGAAACTAAGAAGGTAGAGGAAGAGTAGGAGCGTCGGCATCTTCAGGAGGCTTCAGTTGTCTCCAGCATCTCCCAGACTAAGGGAAAATGGCCCCAGTGACATCATCCAGCTGCACAAACATGTGCCTCTAAAGCAGCCGGGACTCCTGGCGAAACCGGTCAGGCCATTGTTTGCCTGTTCTTTGGCTATCCCTTAATCTTTTTCTTGAGATTTGAATGAGAAAGCCTTGGGATCCTTTATGGAATACATTTGACCAACCAACCATCCCCCTCTCCTAAGGATGAGTATTGTATCTCATACTTCTTAGTAAGATTGTTTGCTATGCTGTGAGCAAGGAATTTTACATCTGAGCATTGACTTTGTTTCCCCCCTCTTTGGATGTTGCTCACTATTAAGACATGGATTGCTTTCTGTTTCTGGAAAAAGACTGTAATCAATAGGTGTACACTACATATACGCTGTTAGCAGAGACTATATGCAAGCAATCATTAGCATGTCTATATAAGAAATGTGGAATTACATATTTGTGGATCTACTTACCAGCAAGATACATATGGCATTTGGTTTCTGGGGTAAGGACTGTGATCAACAAATATACCCTATACACCATTGCAGAGACTATATGCAAATCATCAGCAGCATGTTCACATAAACTGTGTGGGACTGCATACATAGAGCGCTCATCTGTGTGAGGGAGACAAAGATGCAATCCAGCCTTCTGATCAGTGGATACATTTGTGTTTTTCTGTCTCCTCTGGACCACAGGGACTTTCCTCCAACGAAAAGAGTCAGTAGTAGCCAAGTACATCCTGATCGCCCGAACCACATCCAAGGAGTGTAACGCAAACTCCCGAGGATGACTGGGCTTAGGACACAGGGAAGGTAACACAATATCCTCATTCAAGTGAAAATCGGAAACCACCTTAGGAAGGAAGGATAGATTCGGACGAAGAACCACCTTATCCTTATGAACCACCAGATATGGGGAACGACAAGACAACGCCGCCAGCTCCGACACCCTGCGTGCAGAAGTGATAGCCACCAAAAAGGCCACCTCCTGGGATAAGGTAAGCAAGAGAATCTCCCTAATATTTTCAAAGGGAGGTTTCTGGAGAACCGACAACACCAAATTAAGATCCCAGGGCGGCAAGGGCGTGCGCACCGGAGGAGTCAGGTGCCGCACCCCCTGGATGAAATTCCGCACCAAAGAATGAGTAGCCAGTGGCCTCTGGAAAAAGATCACCAATGCTGAAACCTGACCCTTGATAGTGCTCAAGGCCAGCTTCTGCTCAACCCCCCGTTGCAGGAAGGCCAATATCCGAGCCATCGAGTAAGAATGTGGAGGAACCCCGAGGGACTCACACCACGCGATATAAGACTTCCATGTGCGATAATAGATCTTTCTGGAAGTCGCTTTCCTTGCTTTAATCAGAGTAGGAATAACTGAAACAGACAAACCCCTGTCCTTCAGCACATGGCTCTCAACAGCCAAGCCATCGATCGTAAAGCAGGATGGAAGATCGGTCCCTGAGACAGCAGATCCTCCCTGAGAGGAAGTAGCCAGAGAGCGTCCGCGACCAGCCTGACCAAGTCGGCGTACCCAGCCCGACGAGACCAGTCCGGAGCCACAAGGATGACTCGAATTCCCTCCGCCTCTATTCTGCTAAGAATTTTCAGCAGCAACTTGAGAGGAGGAAAAGCATACAGCAGCTGATACTGCCCCCACGGAGCAACCAGTGCGTCTGTGGCGTCCACCAGAGGATCGCGGGAGTGGACTACAAAACTCTGCACCTTCCTGTTGAGCCGAGATGCCAACAGATCCACATCCGGGGTGCCCCAACCCGTGGCATTGTCCGACTGAATCCAAACCGGGCAGCCCTGAAGATGCTCGGTCCAGTGAACCAGGCAAAGCCTGATCACTCTCAGTTCCAACACATTTATCGGCAACCTGGATTCTTCCAGGGACCAGAGCCCCTGAGCAGACAGCCTGCCGAGAATCCCTCCCCATCCGGATAGACTGGCATCCGTGGTGACAATCGTCCAATAGATCGGAAGAAAGGACTTTCCCTGACTGAGCATCGGAGACCGAAGCCACCAAACCAGAGACTCCCTGGTCCGCTCGCTCAGCCGGATCCGATTGTCCAGGGAATCGGGATTCCGGTTCCATTTGAGAAGAATCTCCTTTTCCGCGTATGACACTGAGCCTGCGGAGACTCCGCACAGAGGAGGAGGTCGTCCAGGTAGCCCAGGACCGATATGCCCCGCTGCCGCAACAGCGCCAGAACTGGGGCCAAAACCTTTGTGAAAACCCGGGGAGCAGAGGCGAGACCAAAGGGTAACGCCACAAACTGATAATGGTCCTCTCCCACAGCAAACCGCTGGTGTCCTGCGTAAATGGGAACGTGAAGATAGGCCTCCTTGATGTCTATGGACGCCAGAAAATCCCCCTGATGCAGAGAGGCCAACACTGTGCGAATGGCCTCCACTCCTTGTTGCATCAAGTCCTGCACTGCCCCCAACAGAGCCGTTAGGCGATTCGGGGACAGTCGCATATTGGAAGGGAAGAACCGCACCGGTGGAAGCGATCGAAACTCGATCTTTTATCCCGACCGTATGACCTCGTGAAGCCATTTGTCTTGAATCCTGGAGAGCCACGGGTCCAGGAACCGGCGAAGACACCCCCCCACCCCCCCCGGGGGGGGGGGGGGGGGGGGCTTTGGAGGGCTTCACCTTGTCGCCCGCCCCGGTAGAGCGAAAAAACGTCTTGTGAGCTGAAAAGGAAGGTCCCTGTCTGCGACGAGGTTCCTTACCCTTATTAGCCTGTGGTAGAAAGGTGCTCTTGCCCCCAGTGAGATCTTTGATAATCTTATCCAAGGTAGCACCAAACAGGCGATCCCCCTGAAAAGGGAGATCAGTCAAGGCTTTTTTTGGAAGCCTGATCCGCCGACTAGCACTTCAACCATAGCATGCGCCAGAGGACCACCACCGAGATCGACACACGCTCCAGCAATGAAGCAGCGTCCAGTGCGGCTTCACAAACAAACTGTAGCCCCTGTACCATCTGCTCCAGCAAATCCGTCACAGTAGGGGGGGAGACTTCTCCCCTCCAGGTCATGGTGTAACAGCTTGGCCCATTCCGTCAACATCTGTGAAACCAGAGCAATGGTAAACACTGGCCTTAAGGCCGACCCTGCCAGGGAGAATATGGAACGGGACACAGATTCCGCCCTACGATCAACTGGATTCCGAAAGGACGGGGAATCCTCCAACGGGATAACAGTAGCCTTATTTAGTCTGGAAACCGGTGGATCCACCGAAGGTGGCACCGTCCATTTCTTAAGGAGGGACTCTTCAAACGGGTAGCGCCTAGCAATCCGTTTGGGCATCTCAGGGGGTCGTTTTGGACGGACCCACTCCTTCTCAATGATATCGTCAAAGCATTTGGGAAAGGGAAACACCTTCGCCACCCTGGAGGGCTTGCGAGTGCCAAAGGCAACTTCCGGATGAGCTGCATCCGCAGGTGCAACCTCCAGTTTTAGGGTCTCCCAGGCAGACACAATCAGTGCGTCCACCAGTGCCTTGTCTTGCGCTATGGCGGAGGCAGAAAGGTCATCCTCACTATCAGAGGAGACGGGGCGCGAGACAGCAGCCCCAGAGGAGGAACCCACAGCAGCAGCGACTGGCTCAGGATCAGAATCTGAGGCATCAGACAAGACAGGGGTAGGCGGGGGTCGCTTTTTAGCCCCCCGTCCCTGACAGGCCACCTCCACCCGGGACACAAAAATTACTCCAGGACCGCCGAAAGAGCATCAATGGTGAGCGGAGAATCGGAGGGCCCTGCGGCCACCTCGAGGGGATCAGGTGGGGACACATGTGCAGCAGGGTCCATGGCAACACCAGGGGAACCAGTCAGCAAAATATGACAAAATTGAAAAAAACTTTTTTTTTTTTGCAAAATGTAACCCAGCGCTGCAGCGCCCCTCAATGGTCAGACAGCATGCCTCGAGACCCCCGCAGAGAGAGAGAGAGACCCCCAAAAGGCTCACCACACAATGCACCAGAGTTCAACAGGACTGCTCTCAGCGTTTGTCTGCATGACAAGGAAGTCCTGTGGAGTGATCTTCCAGGGTCTAGGGAGGGGCTCCGCCCCCTCACACGCCCTCAGTAACTCCCACAGCTGCCCAGCTCTGCAAACAAAATGAGCTGGGTGTACCAAGATGGCCTCCCCCATGAGCCACATGAGGGACTCCAAACAAATGGAGGCCCCGCGCGCTGCAGTGGGAAGGGGGGTCCCCACATCCACTAACAGGCGATCGATCGGCAGGTAGGCCCTGGAAATCCAGGGAGGAAGCCCCCCGCACATCAGCCATCCGCACTCGGGACCCCCCCCGCCCCCTTAGCGGCTTGCATGAACGGCGAGCCTCCCCACACACACAAACATCCCCCCCGTAGGGGGGAAGGGAGGGGGAGAGGGAAACCACAGGGGGAGGGTGCACAGGGGAACAGAGGGGAACCCAGATTAGTGGGGGTCCGACCGTCCCAGGGAGGGGCCCGGGTCCACCCCAGAGTCAGCCATGAGGAGCAGGGTGGAAACTTTTATTCACCATACCGGAACAGAGCGGGCGCCACTCCAGACAAAACCCCTCACCGCCCAGTGGGGGGGGTTGGGTTTCGGCCAAAGGAGACGCTGTGACTCGGGCGTCGACCGGTCGTATGCGACTAGGCGGGACGTTTAACCCGCGGGCCAGTCCCCGTCCAGCGGGACTATGTTGCGGCCGACCCAGCGTGGAGCTGGGTCTGCACGCGCTTGTAGGCCGGCTGGGGTGACCACTGGATCTCAACATCCAGCTCGTCGCCCAGATCCGGCATAATTGCTTGAAGATCTCACAGGAACAACTGGAGAAAAAAGCTAACTAAAAAAAGATTTATCTAAAAAAGCTTGCCAGGACCAGAGATCCCAGCAAGGAACTTAGGTCCTTACTCCTGACTAGGCAGAAAAAAACTGACATCCTATAGCAGGGAGAGAGAGGATATAGCCCCTGGGACTGCCCATAGGTGTGGCCAGAACTTTTTTCCTGCCTAGTGTCCTACTCCTGCAGGGGGCAGTATAACCCTACGGATATCAAGATATCAGTCCTGCCTCTGTCAATGAGCGACAGAGAAAGTACAATTGTAATACTAATGTGATACCTACATAATCATGTGTATAAAAATCTTCAATTGTGTCAAATAAAGCAGAACAGTTATTTTGGAAAGATGTGGAGTTTATCTTTTTGTGTCTGTTCCCTACTGCAGTAGTTATTATTTGGAACCACTGATCAATATGAGGATAGGAGTTGCCTTTCTATATAATGTCCAGAACAAGCCACTGGAAGGCATTCTAATTTTATTATGTCTAGTATGTGGGTGTTTTTTGTGTCATTTTATCAGTGTGCAATTAAAGGTTTATAGCTCACACCTGTGGCTTTGTCTCAATCACACTTAGTCTTGCATATAGTTTATATACATTCATGCAATGAAATTTGGTCTGTGCCAATCACTTTAGGAGCACATATACAAGGGTTGAGCTCTTATCCATAGAGTAGGTTTGTTGTATTGCTACACAAGCATGGCCACCTACCGGAGACCAGCCAGACCAAAGGAAAATGGCCCCCGTGACATCATCCAACTACACAAACATGGCCGCCAACCGGAGACCAGCCAGACAAGGGAAAATGGCCACCATCAGCTACAAACACTGAAGCATGCTGCCAGGATCTTTCCTGCACCCTCTGCAAGGGGACCCCCCTGAAGGCAAGACACACGTTTAGGGGAGACTCTGCTGTGCACTCTGCACCAGTCTCTGCACTGGGACCCCCCCTGCACTATACCCACACTGCAAACAGCAGGGCATGCACCTAGGGGTCTCCTACACTGGGACCCCTCCAGACTGCCAGGGTGGGACACACACTATCCCAGGACCCTTACAGAGTGGGCATAGTGGGGGGAGACCCCAGGGGTCTCTGCCGCATTTTCTGCCCTGGGACCCCACCAGACTCTAGGTCCAGACAGGGGGGAATGGGAGTAGGGGAAACCCCGCTCAGTGAGGGATTTAAGGATGGTGGGAAGGAACCTGCTGGCAGGTTCCACCGTCCCTGGAGGTTACCTGCGTCCAGCCCAAAGAAAACCATCAAAAAGGGGAGAGGGGGGACTGTACTTACTCTTCCATGGTGCAGTTAACACTCCAGACAGAACTCCTTGTGACTGAAGTAGGGGAGCTGTCAGCCAAGGGACCACTGCGACTCAGACCCAAGCCTGGTTGTATGCGACCCTGCATGATGTTTAACTCATGGGCCAGCCTCTGTTCGTGAGGCTATGTCGCGGCCGACCTAGTGCGTAGCTGCTGTCTGCACGTGCTCAATGGCTGGGCTGGGGGGACCACTAGATCTAGATTATCCAGCCCATCGCCCAGCCCGACAGTTGATCGTAGATCTCCGAAAGAAAACAAAAAATATGTAAGGAAGGAGACAATTGCTAGGATCAGAGAACCCAGCCGGGAGCCTTACTCCTGACTAGACAGATTAAAACTGATTACCTAGAGCAGAGAGGGGGGTTATATACCAGCTGAGGACGGCCCATGGGCGTAGCCAGGTGTTTTTTGTTCTGCCCAGTCCTACTCCTGGAGGAGGCAATATAACCCACTAGTTATGATTTATGGAGCAATGTGTCCATTGATGAATGAAAGAGAAAATCACTCTACAGGGGAAAGAAGTAGTGGCAATGGCAAAATGTGCAGTGAACATGGACCCCGAGGGGGCCTACTGTGCTCTGACACACAATGCACCCATAGATGTTATTTGTAATTTCAAGCAATGAAGGCTGTGCAGTGTGCCCCTTACATGTCTAGGCACTGCAGCTGTGCCTGTCACTGCCCTCTTTGTCCTGGCTGCCTGTTGCTGTTTGGGATCTGCAGGTAGCTGTCACTATGGCAGGTGTCATCAGCCATGCCCATACAAGTTCCCAAACTATAGCACAGTATTGGCCATGTGGGGAAACAAGCAACAAGCAGGGGGAAATATGACAAGTGAGCCTAAAGGAAACCTCACAAACACCAGATGACAACAATATAAAAGTCTGTATGGATCAGTTAAGTGTGATGATATCACGTACCTGGAGGTGAGCCTGAACGGTGAGGAAAGCCTCTCTTACGCCTCTGACTCGGGACCCCTGATAGTGCAGACAGGAGGTGCCGAGTAGCACGAGTGCCTGATGTAGCTGGAAGCAGGCTGATGTCCACAGACAGGGATAGCCAGGTAGGTCCAGAGCAGGTATGCAGGCAACTGGTGCTGGTGGCAGGAGCGTAGTGAGACAAGCCGGGTCAGAAGCCAAACGGTCATACAGGAGCCAGAAGGAGCAGACTGGAGCGGAGGTCAAGGGACAAGCCGAGGTCGGTGCAGGCGGAGAGCAGAGGATAGTCAGGACAAGCCGAGTCTGGTACTGGTACTGGTAAACAGGATACAGGTAGCAGGTTCAAGTCAACAAGGCTGAAGACAAAGCAGCACTGAACCTGTGTGCTGATCCAGCTTAAATAGTGCTCTTCCTTGATGAGAAGGGTGGAGCCAGGATTAGCCTGTGAGTTTAACTCATCTTCTGCCAGAGCCTGTCTGACAAAACCTCTTCTTACAGATGATCAGCATTACATCGAGTGCTAAACCTTGCACTAAGTATATAATCAAGAAAAACTAGTCCAAAATGAAAGCTGTGAAATCCTTAGGGGTTAACTTGGTAAAATTGCAGTTTTCTTCCAAAAAAGTGACTGAAGGCATTCGTTTGTACATCTGATTTATAGTTTAGAGTCCATGGAACCTTTTCTCTCCCCTTATCTTAGACTGTAGTCTGCAAGCTTTGCTGTATTGCTGCTTCACTTCATGCTCTGGAGTGGCTGACCTGAGTATCCAGAATCATTACCTGAGGATTAGTATTGAGGATGTGACTGAACTGAAATTTGGTGAGTGGACACGTTATTTTATAAAGCCCCGTACACACGTATCGATCGTCGGCATACAAATGTTCGTCTTTTCTCCCCGGGATGTCGGTGTCTGTTGAAAAGTGCAAAGACAGCACAAGGACAGCACAAGAATTTTGTCTGCAGACTTCAGCTGACTGCAGAAGTGATGTCATGTAATGGTTAACTTTCCCTGTGTTTTTAATTTTCTGAGCATGCCCAGTCTTGCAAATCTGCGGTCTGTCGGCCGAATTCTGTACTGACAGGCGAACAATCGTCCGTTCTGGTGTCCGCAGACAAAAATTTTCATGTTTGCACGAAAGACTTTTGTCCGCGGATTGTGCGCAGACAGCTGTCGGAGGCACCATACTAACACGCGTACAATCGGCAGATCTTTCATCCGCCGACGTTTGTATGCCGACAATCGGTACGTGTGTACGGGCCTTTACTGTATTAGAGCCACAATAACTTATACTATTGGTAAGAAACGCATCAGGGACTCTAGTCAACTCACAAACAGCATTGCCTGGCTGTCTATATACTGTATGTACTATATGTTTAACCACTTTACCACCGGAGGATTTTGCTGTCTTACATCCAGGTCACTTTTTGCGATTCAGCACTGTGCAACTTTAACTGACAATTGCGCGGTCATGCAACGCCGTACCCAAACTAAATTTACGTCCTTTTTTTCCCACAAACAGAGCTTTCTTTTGGTGGTATTTGATCACCTCTGCGCTTTTAATTTTTTGCGATATTAATAAAAAAAATGCGCACATGTTGAAAAAATAACAATATTTTTTTACTTTGACAGTAAAAAAATATCCAATATATTCAATTTTTGTCATATATTTAGCCCAAAATGTATTTAGCTACATGTCTTTGACAAAAAAATCCTCATTGAGCGTATTGTTTTTTTTTTTTTTTCCAATAAAAGTTTAATTTTATTCAAATTAAATGAACAACAATACAGCAATAATCAACATACATTGAATACATAGAAAGTAACACTCTTCTTGGTACATAGAATTAGCATAGGTTTCGTTTCTAGAACTGAATACAAATGTGGGGGGGGGGGGGGTGGAAGAAAGGCAAGAAGAAATACAGTATCAATTTAGACCATCATTTATAGGATACGACATAGCTCTTCCTATGACAGTTTGGATCAAAGATGTTTAAAACTGTATAGCCAATTTGTTTGAGGAGAGATAGCCCCACACATCCCTGGTGTAGGGGGGGGGGGGGATATCTCCCTGTAAAGATAGAGTTTGAATTCCACGAGGGAAAAAGTATACTACCCCTAAACTATATGCAGATTTCTTGTAAAATGTGTTATGTTTGTTGTAAGATAATCCCGTCTTTAAGTTCTGTGTATTGGTTTGTGGTTCAGAAGTGCAACCAACATGCCCAAGTCTGGTAGAATTTTGTTGGTGTATCTTTGCCAATATTTATGAGTTCCTCCATTTCTGCAATCTTGTTGATTTTTTTAGGTAGGTCTACGTTGCTGGACGGAATCGAGCCACTTTGCCGCAGAACACTCCATGTGAGTGGTCGATAAGTGGTTAAATGGAAACTGGAAACCACCTTTGGAAGGAAGGACGGATCCGGACGAAGTACCACTTTATTCCTATGAACCACTGGATAGGGAGAACGACAGGACAACGCTGCCAGTTCCGACACCCTGCGCGCAGAAGTAATAGCCACCTTCTGAGATAAAGTAAGCAAGGAAATCTCCTGAATAAATCTCCCTTGGATATAGCTACGTACCAGGGAATGGGTGGCTAATAGCCTTTGGAAGAAAATTGCCAAGGCTGAGACCTGACCCTTAATAGTACTCAAGGCCAAATTTTGCTCAACACCCCGTAGATGGAAAGCCAAGATCCGAGCCACCGAGTAAGAGCGAGGGTAAACTTTCAAGAGACTCACACCACACAATATACGACTTCCACGTGCGATGATAGATCTTTCTAGAAGTTGCTTTTCTTGCTTTAAGCAAAGTGAGAATCACACAAGCAGACAATCCCCTCTCCTTCAGCACCTAGCTTTCAACAGCCAAGCTGTCAAAGCCAGTGACCGTAAAGCAGGATGGAAGATTGGTCCTTGAGACAGCAGATTCTCCCTGAGAGGAAGTCTCCAAGGAACGTCTGCGACTAGCCTGACCAGGTTGGTGTACCAAGCCTAACGAGGCCATTCCGGAGCCATAAAGATGACCGGAATCCCTTCTGCCTTGATCCTGCAAAGAAGTTTTGGCAGCAACTTGAGCGGAGGAAACACATACATCAGCCGATACTGGCCCCTTGGAGCCACCAGCACATCTGTGGTGTCTGCCAAAGGGTCCCAAGAACGGGCCACAAACCTCTGCACTTTTCTGTTGTTCCGATATGCCAACAGATCTACGTCTGGAGTGCCCCAACGAAAACAGTTGCTGGAACACCTCCGGATGGAGAGACCATTCCCCTGGAGTCAAGGTCTGCCGACTGAGGTAAACCGCCTGCCAATTGTGAATGGCGGAGAGAGCCAGAAAAAAGCTTTCCGCCCAATGAAGGATGCCTGCCACCTCCAAGGCCGCAAGAACACTTATGGTGCCCCCTCGTGATTGACATTAGCCACAGCCGTGGCATCATCCGATTGAACACGCACTGGACAGCCTCCGTCCAGTGGCTCAGGCAAAGCCTGATCGCTTTCAGCTCCAGAACATTGATCGGTAACTGGATTGCTCCAGAAAGCAGAACCCTTGAGCAGAAAGCTTGCAGAGAACACCTCCCCACCCGGACAGACTGGCATTCATGGTGATCACTGTCCAATATATAGGGAGGAAGGATTTTCCTTGTTTGAGTGACGGGGACCAAGGCCACCATAACAGGGACCTCCTGGTCACCTGGCTCAACTGGATTTGATTGTCCAGAGAACTTAGATCTTTGTTCCATTTGAGAAGAATTTCCTTCTGGAGTATTCTTGTATGAAATTGAGTGCAAGGCACCGCCTCGAAGGACGACACCATCAATCCCAGAACTCTCATACAAGTCCAAAGAGACAACCATTTGCTGGACAGCAATAGCTAAATTGCAGACTGGAGTTTTTGAAATTCGTCCGGAGGAAGAAACACCCTGGCTTAGGATGAGTCCAAAGTCAGGTCCAGTTAGTCCAGCCTCATGGAAGGAACCAGGGACCCAGGACCGATATCCCCTGCAGGTGTAACAAAGCCAGAGCCAACACCTTTGTATAGACCCGAGGAGCAGAGGCGAGACCAAAGGGTAATGCCACAGATAGTGATCCTCTCCCATGGCAAAACGCAGAAACTGTTGATGTCTTGCACATATTGGGATGTGAACGTAGGCATCTTTGATGTCTATGGAGGCCAGGAAATCTCCCTGGTGTAGGGAGGCCACCACCGTGTGAATGGATTCCATCTTGAATTTTTGAACTCGCACAAAGCAATTCAGTGCCTTCAATTCCAGAATTGGATGCACCTTGCCCTCCTTCCTGGGGACCGTAAACAGATTTGAGTAAAAGTCCTAAAAATGTTCAGAGAACAGAACGATTACTCCTTGTTGTACCAGGTCCTGTACCGTCTCAAAGAGAGCCTGTAAGCGATCCGGGGACAGTCGCACATTGGAAGGGAGAAACCTTACCGGAGGGACAGATTGGAACTCAATCTTGTAGCCGGTCCGTATGACCTCGTGCACCCACTTGTCTTGTATCCGGGATAGCCACAGATCCAGAAACCGGCAAAGACGTCCCCCCATCCCAGATACAGGTGAGGGTGCACCTTCAGGCCGAAGCAGCCTTATCCGCAGACCTGGAGAAACCTGATTTCTGTTTTCCAGACCAGGGTAGCTTGGAGCCACTGGAGGAGGCCTTGAAAGACTTTGATCCTTTATCACTTATCCCTGAGGGACGAAAAAACTTTTTATGTGCTGAAAAGGAGGCACCCTGTCTGCTATGAGGGTCCTTACCCTTGTTAGCCTGTGGGAGGAAAGGTACTCTTACCCTCTGTAAGACCTTTAATAATGTCATCAAGGGTAGCCCCAAACAGGCGATCACCCTGAAAGGGTAGATCAGTCAAAGCCTTCTTAGAAGTCTGATCTGCAAACCAGCATTTTAGCCAAAGTATACGCCAGAGGACCACCGCCAACACCCACAGTCGTGCCAAAATTGGAGCCGCATCCAGCGAGGCATTGTAAACAAAATGCAGCCCCTGGATCAACTGGTCTGTCAGCTCCTTAAAGGCAGGGGGAAGTTGTACCCCCTCCAGGTCCCGGCGTAGTAACATAGCCCATTCAGTCAAAATTTGCGACACAAGGGCAATAGTAAACACCGGTCTGAGTGCCAGGGAGTACATATTGCAGGCCACAAACTCCCGCCTTTCTATCCACTGGATCCTTAAAGGACATGGAATCATGGTAGCATCATGGAGTCGTAACATTATTCAGTCTAGATTCTAGAGGGTGCACCGTAGGTGGCACAGTCCACTTTTTAACAACGGACTCTTCAAAGGGGTAGTGCCTAGCAATCCGCTTAGGCACCCCAGGGTGTCGCTTTGGGCGGTCCCACTCTTTTTGACCATGGTGTCAAAATATGCGGAAACGGGGAAAACCCTAACCGCTCTGGATGGCTTGTGAATTGTTTAAGTAGCCTCCACCCGGGACTTAAAGGATTTCAAGACCGCCGACTATGCAGTGCATAGCTGGGATCCGGAGGGCCCTGCAGCCTCCCTGAAGGGGTCAGATGGGGAAAAATGTTCCACAGGGCCATGCTGCACCAGTGGAACCCCGTAGCCATTTTTTTTTTTAAAGCGCTCCACCGTGTTATAGCGCCCCCAAAGGATTAGGCAAAATGCACAGAGACCCCCAGCAGAGAGAGACCCCCAGACTCGCCACCCCACTAAAGATGAACCACGAAGGCCCAGAACGTCTGCACAGCACATGTCAGCACTAGGGTATAGGGAGGGGCTTCACCGCCACAAAAAAAACACCTCTAGTGGCTATAAGAACACGTCCGCCATTGATTTACAATAAGATCCACCGCAAAATAGCGCAAAATAGCCTATGAAGCTTCTAGGGGCCTACGAGGGAAACCCCCAGCCTCCTGGATCGGATTGACAGGAAAGGGGGCACTGGAGAGACAGGTAAATGCCCCCCTGCACAATCGAACGTTCGGTTGCCGGCAGCGCACCTCCCCGTCCCCACCATCGGCCTACGCCTGGTCCCAGTCCCCAGGAGTAGCTCCAATTGCCCCATAGCCCCAGTAGTGAGTGGGGGGGAAGGGGGACAGGTCGAGGGGTGCGTGACAGGACAGAGGGGAACCCGGGAATGTGAGGGTCCGACCATCCAAAGGAGGGGCCCGTGTCCACCCCAAAACCCACCAGAGGGAGACGGGGAACAGTTTACTTACCATACCAGGAACAGGCGGACACCATCTCCTGGCAGAACCCCTCGCTGCCGAAGTTGTGTGGCTGTCAGCCAAAAGGAATGCTGCGACTTGGTCCTAGACCCGGTCGTATGCGCCCTTGTGAGACGTTTAACTCTTGTTAACTCTTGTCTAACATTTTGTTAGGGGGCACGCTGATGGGCAAAACAAAACGTGTCCATTAGCGTTGCTTTTAACATAAAATATGCCCATTAGAGTGCCCCTTAACATAAAATGTGCCCATCAGAGTGACCCCTAACATAAAATGTGCCCATCAGAGTGCCCCTAACATAAAATGTGCCCATCAGCATGACCCTTAGCATAAAATGTGCCCATCAGCGTGCCCCCTAACATAAAATGTGCTCATCAGCGTGCCCCCTAACATAAAATGTTCCCATCAGCATGACCCCTAACATAAAATGTTCCCATCACAGTGCCCCCTAACATAAAATGTGCCCATCAGCGTGCCCCCTAATATAAAATGCAAAGATTGGGAAGGTTCCCCTAGGGTGGGACTTTTTAGGCACAAAAATTTGAAGAAATATAAAGTTAAGATTCTAGTATTTTATTAAACATGAATATACAAAAATATAAGGTTTAAAAGCAATTGCAAGCAACAAACATTATGCCATTACAGTGACCAACCACATTGTACAAAGACCAAATCCCGATGCGTTTCGAAGAATGTGAATCTTCTTCCTCAGGGGTGGCTTTGAGTGGTATTATGGTTGACTGTACATGGAATGAATAATGCTTTCAAGGGTATTAAAATCAATGGGTTAGCCGCAGTCTAATTGATGGTGTCTCACTTGTCATAAGGGTATAGATAATATAGCGGGTGGTGAAGCCAGCCAGGTGACTGAGTTTGCCTGTCTGAAGCCAAGGTTGTCCACTTTGTAAAAGTTTTCCTGTTTTCTGCATCTGTGAAGTTTATTCTGGCCGAGCCTCAGCAAGAGCCTCTGCAACCTTTCGGACTTCAGTTGTCCATTTTGGATGACACCTGGCCGGCTTCACCACCTGCTATATTATCTATATCCTTATGACAAGTGAGACACCATCAATTAGACTGCGGCTAACCCATTGATTTTAATACCCTTGCAAGCATTATTCATTCCATGTACAGTCAACCATAATACCACTCAAAGCCTTCGAAACGCGTCGGGCTTTGATCTTTGTACAATGTGGTTGGTCACTGTAATGGTATAATGTTTGTTGCTTGCAATTGCTTTTAAACCTTATATTTTTGTATATTCATGTCTAATAAAATATTAGAATCTTAACTATATATTTCTTCAAATTTTTGTGCCTAAAAAGTCCCACCCTAGGGGAACCTTCCCAATCTTTGCATTACTAAGGGATGTGGCACTTTTCAAGAACTCTGGTCAAGAGCACACCCATGTTGTCCTAATATAGAATGTGACCATCAGCGTGCCCCCTAACATAACATGTGCCCATCAGCGTGACCCTTAGCATAAAATTTGCCCATCAGCCCTTAACATAAAATAAGGGGAACGCTGATGGGCACATTTTATGTTAGGGGGCACTCTGATGGGCACATTTTATGTTAAGGGGGCATTCTGATGGGCATATTTTATGTTAGGGGGCACTCTGATGGGAACATTTTATGTTAAGAGGCACGCTGATGGGCAAAACAAAACGTGTCCATCAGCATTGCTCTTAACATTAAATATGCCCATTAGAGTGGCCCTTAACATAAAATATGCCCATTAGAGTGCCCCTTAACATAAAATGTGCCCATTAGCGTGACCCTTAGCATAAAATTTGCCCATCAGCGTGACCCTTAGCATTAATTATGCTCATCAGGGTGACCCTTAGCATAAAATTTGCCCATCAGCGTGACCCTTAACATAAAATAAGGGGAACGCTGATGGGCACATTTTATGTTAGGGGGCACTCTGATGGGCACATTTTGTTAGGGGGCATTCTGATGGGCATATTTTATGTAAGGGGGCACTCTGATGGGAACATTTTATATCACGGGGCCCGCTGATGAGCAAAACAAAAACGTGTCCATCAGCGTTGCTCTTAACATAAAATATGCCCATTAGATTGCCCCTTTACATAAAATATGCCCATTAGATTGCCCCTTTACATAAAATTTGCCCATCAGCGTGACCCTTAACATAAAATAAGGCGCACGCTGATGGGCACATTTTATGTTAGGGGGCACTCTAATGGGCATATTTTATTTTATGGGGCACAAATACAGTGGGGATCGAAAGTTTGGGCACCTCAAGTAAAAATTTGTATTAACCTCCCTGGCGGTATGATTATGTCAGGAATTCTGTACCAAAAGCGTTACAATTTTTTTCATGGAAATTTGGCGTTATGTATTATAGGCCTACAATTCTTAGTAATTACTGACTTAACCGCTTGCCGACTGCGCACAGTATATTTACTGCGGCAGTCGGCCCCGGCCAGGCAGAGTGACGTAGGTCTACGTCGCTCGCCTGTCACTCCTTCCAGAGCCAATAGCAGGCGGGCGCGCGCCGGCCGAGGCGCGCGCCCGCCTCGGCTCGTTCACGGAGGAGTGCGGGAGTGTGACTGGCGGACCCGATGTCCGCCGGTCACACTACGATCGCCGCTACAGCGGGAGAAAGACAGAGCGGCTTGTGTAAACAAGCCACCTGTCAGTTCTCCCTGTGTAAAAGTGAAGATCAAACAGTTCTACTATGTAGAACTGTTGATCTTTGTTTTTACACTAGTAGACCTGTCCCTACACAGTTAGAATCACGCCCCTAGGACACACTTAACCCCTCCCTGTCCAATACTGTTAACCCCTTCCCTGCCAGTGTCATTTTTGCAGTAACAGTGCATATATATAGCACTGATTACTGCAGTAATGTCACTGGTACCCCCAAAAGTGTCAAAAATGTCAGTCAAGGGTCCGATCTGTCCGCCGCAATGTCGCAGTACCGCAAAAAAAATCGCAGATCGCCGCCATTACTCGTTAAAAAAAAAACACCAAAAATGACAAAAATCTTTCCCTTTGTTAGTAAACGCGATAACTTTTGCGCAAACCAATCAAAATACGCTTTTTGCGATTTTTTTTACCAAACATAGGTAGCGTAAAACAAATTGGCCGAAAATTTTAAAAAATTTTGATTTTTACATTTTTTTTGGGGGGAATTTCATATAAAAAAAAGTGAAAAATATTGTTGTTTTTGCAAAAATTACGCTCTTTTTTTGTTTATAGCGCGTGATCAAAAAATCGCACAGGTGATCAAATACCACCAAAAGAAAGCTGTTTGTGGGAAAAAAAGGACGTGAAATTCGTTTAGGTACAGCGTCGCACGACCGCGCGATTGTCCGTTAAAGTCACGCAGTAAAAAATCGCAAAATAACCCCTGGTCTTTTAGCAGGAAAATCCTCCGGTGGTAAAGTGGTTAAACCTGACCAAAACAAGACTCTAGTAGACATCCCAGATGTGATAAATTTGAAACACAAACGCATGAATTATAATCTAATCAATAATATAATTTTATTATATAATATATAATATAATATATATATATATATATATATAATATAATAAAATTATATTATTAATTAGATTATAATTCATGCGTTATAATATATATATATATATATATATATAGGTGTATATATATATATATATATGTGTGTGTATATATATATATATATATATATATATATACATACATATATATATATATATATATATATATAATATAAATGTTATGTGTGTGTTTGTGTTTTGTGCAACGTTCAATGTTTGAATTTCCCTCCCTAGTTCCGCTCCCATGCAGCATTGCTGCTGCAGGGAACAGAACTAGGAAGTCATCACACCGACGGAGGACGGACGAGTGGCGGGGATCTCAGACGGCTGGCGATCTCAGCAATGGGAGATCATCGCTGGATCACCAGGAGAAGGTAAGAGACCGCTGCGCGCTCTGCCCATCCACCCCGAGCGTGACTCGGGGATACCGATCCTAGCACAGAAAATCCTCCCCGAGTCACGCTCGGGGTTACCGCTAGGAGGGTTAATGTGCATAAAGAAGCCAAGGAAAGATGGAAAAATCTCCAAAAGGCATCAAATTACAGATTAGACATTCTTATAATATGTCAACAAAAGTTAGATTTTATTTCCATCATTTACACTTTCAAAATTACAGAAAACCAAAAAATGGCGTCTGCAAAAGTTTGGGCACCCTGCAGAGTTAATATCTTGTACTGCCCCCTTTGGCAAGTATCACAGCTTGTAAATGCTTTTTGTAGCCAGCCAAGAGTCTTTCAATTCTTGTTTGAGGTATCTTTGCCCATTCTTCCTTACATAAGTCTTTCAGTTCTTTGAGATTTCTGGGCCGTCTGTCACGCACTGCTCTCTTAAGGGCTATCGATAGATTTTCAATTATGTTGAGGTCAGGAGATTGTAAAGGCCATGGCAAAACCTTCAGTTTATGTCTCTTGGTGTAATCCCACGTGGATTTTGAGGTGTGTTTAGGATCATTATCCATTTGTAGAAGCCATCCTCTCTTTAACTTCAGCTTTTTCACAGATAGCATCAAGTTACCATCCAAAATTTGCTGAAATTTTATTGAATCCATTTTTCCTTCTACTCGTGAGATGTTCCCTGGGCCACTGGCTGCAATACAACCCCAAAGCATGATTGATCCACCCCCATGCTTATCAGTTGGACAGAGGTTCTTTTCATTAAATTCTGTCCCCTTTTTCTCCAAACGTACCTTTGCTCATTCCGGCCAAAAAGTTCAATGTTAACCTCATCGGTCCACAGAAATTGTTTCCAAAATGCATCAGGCTTGTCTATATGTTAATTTGCAAAGTTCAAACGCTAATAATTTTTGTGGTGAGGACATAGAAGAGGTTTTCTTCTGATGACTCTTCCATGAAGACCATATTTGTACAAGTATCTCTTTATAGTGGAATAGTGTACAACAACTCCAGTGTCTGCCAGATCTTTCTGGAGGGATCGTGCAGTCAAACGTGGGTTTTGAATTGTTTTTCTCACAATCCTGCGAGCTGTTCTGTCTGATATTTTTCTTGGTCTTCCAGATCTTGCTTTAACTTCCACTGTTCCTGATGACTGCCATTTCTTAATTACATTCCGAACAGAGGATATTGACATCTGAAAATGCTTTGCTATCTTCTTATAGCCTTCTCCAGCTTTGTGAGCGTCAACTATTTTCAGTTTCCTAGACAACTGTTTAGAAGATCCCATGGTGCGGATTGTTGGGGCAAGGTCAGATGAGTCTGGGCATTTAAAACCTTTGAGATTGACATCACCTGGTCTTCCCAGGGGATGACTGAGAACAATCCATGACACTGGCAGGTCTCAGCCTTGCAAAGGGGGCAGTGCATGCTATAAATTCTGCAGGGAGCCCAAACTTTTGCAGACACCATTTTTTTGTTTTCTTTAATTTTGAAAGTGTCAATGATAGAAATAAAATCTAACTTTTGTTAACATATTATAAGAATGTCTAATCTGTAATTTGATGCCTTTTGGAGATTTTTTCCTTCTTTCCTTGGCTTCTTTATGCACATTAATACAAATTTTTTATCTGGGGTGCCCAAACTTTCGATCCCCACTGTATGCCCATCTGTGTGCCCCTTAACAAAATATGCCCATCAGTCTGCATTTTATAAAAATAAGCAACCCCCTAAAAAAATGTGCCCCACATACCTTTGGGAGCGGAAAATGCCAGAGCCAGGAGCCGCGAACATCAGGGGGGCGGGTCATGCATGTGATGTCACGCCCCAGCTTGCAGCTAGGCTTAGTGTAAGAGTCAGGAGCCGCAGTTAGTAGCAGGGGGGCAGGGCGCGCACGTGACATCACGCCCCAACTCGCGGCCGGCTGGGAGGGAGCCGAAGAAAGAAGCAGGGGGCGGGGCGCACACACGGGATGTCACTGGTTGCTGGGAAACCTGCGGCCCCAGCAAACCAATGACTACTTACAGTGGCGGCCTGACGGGTCCGGGCGGAAGCATCGTGCGGGCCGCTCCTGGACCGCGGGCCGCCATTTGATGATGGCTGCTATACATGTTGATGCATTGGATGGAACTTGTGGAGATCTGTAATGCGCTTTTTACTATTGCGAGTATAATATTTACCATGTTTTTATACAATAAATTTGTCTCGGGATAATGCACTAGGTCGGTGCGCCCTCTGTGTGTTTTGTATAGTTGCACAAAGTCATATGGAGAGTTTTAATTTAAAAAGAAAAAATATTGTGCTTAGGTTTAATACATGTCTGCGAGACTCTTACTTGTGGTACAGCAATATAAGTACTTTTATGTGTACTAAAGGGCTAATGTTTTATTTTTTGTGTCCCTTTGAGCCCCTCCCACAGTTATCCTAGCTACCCCCTTGGCACACTGAAAATCATGACCCACTAAGCACACCACTTTTTTTTTTTTTTGGAATAGTGGGGCCCAGCCTATGATCTTGCACATGGGCCCACTGATTTCATAAAAAGCCCCTGTGTAGAGGTACTACAATTAGGCCCAAAAAAACCTGCATAACTGCAGAAAATCCTCCCTGGCTAGAACCAGAGGAACCTATCACAGTGGGACTGATCCTCGTGTGTTTGGGATCAACATGTTGGGCCTTAAGCAGGGAAAACTTAGCTCTAATACAAGGTAAAAGCACTCCCAAATTGACTGCTGTAAGAAGGAGAGGTTTAAATGGCCAGAGGTGATCAGGCCCTTGTAGGAAGCAACAAGGGCTAACTGAGGTTAAACCACATGTCTCTTGCTAGAAGGAGCAGTGTTGGGAGGGTGCTACCTCACATTAAATTTCAGTAACAGGAAAGCCCAGTGTGCAAGTGCGACACTCAACCTAGTGATGCAGCACTCAATTCCTCAGTCTTAGTAATAAAAGCTCCCCAAGTTTCTAATAAGCAAAATAGCACCTGGTGCTTAACCAACATGGCCTACACAGAAAACGAGACTTCAAAGACTAGCCTACACCAGAGGCTTTGCCACAGACATGGACCTGAAAAAACACTCTGTGGCTAACTAATCCAGTACACAGAGGTCTGGAAAACGCCATAATGCAGTGCTTGAGGGTCACATTCCACACAGATCCCACTATTATCCAGTCCATTAAGAAACTATTCCAGACGGCTGCACTTCCAAAAATATTTTATTGAAGTTTCATATGACAAGTGGTTGATAGATGGAGTGGGGGATAAAGAGGTAGACGCGTTTTGCAAAAATGTTAACACTTAGTCATTACCAGTTTATTATCCAGTTCAGTGGTATTTGGGTAGGGCCCCCAAAGCTATTGCTGAAAAACAGTAGTCACACATACGTACACACACTTACTCAATCACACTCAGGTTCAACTGGATAAGCCGGTGTCTTTATTCAACCTTACCAGCTATGTAACTATTGCTAAGGATACACCAATCCAGATAGCTGCATAAAGAGACTAGCTCAATCAGCATACAGATGAAGCCTTGATAAATGCAAAAAAAATATTTAAAAAAAAATGTATAATCTTTCCTCAGTACAGAAAAGGTATCTCTCCTCCTGGGACACTGGTAAAAAAATAGGCTTTCTGGTAGTGGGAGGGCTGCTCATTTATTTGTTTACTGATGTCCAAACCCTCCTGTGGACTGCAGTATAACCACAATTGACTCCTATATTCCTCATTGAACGAGAAAAAAACTGTAGTTAAAGGCAGAGTTAGGACTTGATTTATGGAAATAAACTACCCTGTGACATTTAAACATATAAAGTTGTGTTTTATTGTTTATGTATGCAATATGATTTAAAAAAAAGATATATTTGCAGAAAAAAGAGCATCTGAACACTCGTTCTCCAGCTGGTTATATAGCTATCCAGGGTATAATCCTCCAGTGGATACAACTTGCAGAGCTTCTTCTAGAGACAATTTTACTCTTCTGAGAAATCTTGGCAAATTTATGTAAAAGTCAGTTATACTGGCACACGGTTATCCTTGCCCCATTTCTTCATTATTCGGATGATATATTCTACCTGAGTACTACCTGTACTTCTCAGCAAGTGAAGCACTTCTGTCAGTGTCTCTCTAAAACAAAAAGAGAATGACGTACACAGTTACATATTAATGTTAAAAAGCAATCCAATCATTTCAATCTGCTGTAAGTTTACTGCTGTTTAGATACATTTTATATAGTTTAAGTGCAATAAAAAGAAAATATTAGACTTTCATTTGGATATTGCTTTTCACATTTCAGTAATTTAACTGCTATCAAATTTGTTGTATCCAAGCTGTCTTTTTGAACTGTACGTTGAACCAAAAAGTTGTGGCTCCTTCAATGTAAGACAAAAGACATTTATCTGCCATGGGTTCCATATACATTAGCAAATCCTTCTTTATTAGTGTAAAGCTGGATACACACTATACAACTGTCTTTAGATTTTTTCCTTTAGACTTACCAAAACTATATAATATGAGGTCAAACCTAAACACTTTCAATTTGTATGTAATCAGGCAGGCCCTTGCACTACATAGGTGAAGGTAAATCTTAAGAAAACTGAACAAGAAAAGTTGTATAGTGTGTATCGAGCTTCATTGTACGTTCTCTTCCTTTCAATGTGCAAGGTCAAATGGAACCAGTGCAGAAGAACACTGCAGCAGTGGTGAAAGGGAACATGGACCTTTTAGTGCTGGGAGGAGAAATAGCCTGATCTACCATAAAACGCACCTATGCTGTGCATACTTTGACATTATGTCAAGAGCTCTTGCATTATGGCCAAATTTAGTTAGGTTTTAGGAGTTTCAATCATGTATGTACTTTAACCGGTAAAACTTATAAACATCCTAAGGGATTTTGCAATAATTCATCCTGCCATCTGCCCTTACACTTAAAGCAAAACTAAATCCATTGATTTTAACAATGTGCCAAAACAGCTACATTTAAGGGATGCGGTAAATGATAACTGTCACAGTTGCTTGTGCTCTCAACAGAACTGTAAAGCCAATAAATGGCTAATGTCATAAATAAACATGTACAGCACCATGGCAACCTGCAGATTAAACCGAAGCCGAGTTGGCTTTTGAGATTATTTTGATGTCTTTTTTTTTTTTTTTCAACCAGACTAACTATGTAACTATGGCAGCTTTTTTTGGCTGTAAAGAATAAGAGGGTTTAGTTCCACTATAGACCCTGTATCTTACCCTAAAATGTAACACGTATTTTGACCCTAAAATTTAACTCCTCCTCTTAACCCCATTTCCAACACTGAAACTTATTTCTTAAACACTAAGATCACCCTTTCAAGCAGAATTTTAGTTTTTCATAATAAATAGAAGCCTTTTTTATGTCTTTTCTGCCCAAGCCATCCCAATGTGCTTATCTTTTACTTACCTAGTCCATAGCAGCTTTGAATGTTCACCTCTCGTTTCAAAATTTTAAAAAATGCTTTCTCAGCCCATCACTTCCTGTATCATCCAGGAAACTTCATATCCCATCATGCACTACCTTACTGCATCACAGAATAGGGTGTGTGTATACTTCTGTGGACCACAACTACCCCATTACTACAACACATACATAGTTACATAGTAGGTGAGGTTGAATAAAGACAATAGTCCATCCAGTTCAACCTGTGTAGGTGTGTGTGGCTGTAATCATCTCACATACCCCTGAATGTTCTGATCCTTGAGATGTAAGTCTAAGAGTCTTTTGAAAGCCACCATACTACCCGCAGAAACCACCTCTTGTGGTAGAGAATTCCACAATCTTGTAGCCCTAACAGTAAAGAACCCCCCACGTTGCCTGAGGTTAAAACGCTTCTCCTCTAATCGCATTGTATGCCCTCGAGTCCTCATGCAATCCCTTCAAATGAACAGCTTTTTTTCTAAGCTGGGATCCCCATTAAGATATTTATAAATTGCTATCATGTCCCCCCTCAGACGTCTCTTCTCCAGGGAGAATAAATCGAGCGATTGTAGACGCTCTTCATAGTCAAGGTCCTCCAATCCCCTAATTAGTTTAGTTGCCCTTCTCTGGACTCTCTCCAGCTCCAACACATCCCTCCTGAGGACTGGCGACCAGAACTGGACAGAATACTCCAGATGTGGTCGGACCAGAGTTTTATAAAGTGGAAGGATTATAGTCTTATCTCTGGAATACATCCCTTTCTTTATGCATGCCAATATTCTGCTGGCTTTGGCAGCTGCCGCTTGACATTGCATGCTGTTGCCTAATCTATCATCAACCAAGACTCCCAGATCCTTCTCCATTTTTGATTCCCCCAAGGGTTCCCCTCCTAACGTGTATTGTGCTTTTATGTTTTTAGTCCCCAAGTGCAAAACCTTACACTTCTCCACGTTAAACCTCATTTGCCATGTCCGTGCCCACTCTGTAATTTTGTCCAGGTCATTCTGTAGGATATCTGCTTCATGCTGTGCAGTTATTGCTCTGGCCAATTTTGTGTCATCTGCAAAAACTGATATCGAACTACTGATCCCGACCTCAATGTTGTTTATGAATAAATTGAACAAGGTTGGTCCCAGGACTGAGCCCTGGGGCACCCCGCTTACTACCTCAGACCAGTCTGAGTATGCGCTGTTTATTACCACTCTTTGGACACGCCCTTTAAGCCAATTCCGTATCCAAGAGCAAACCCTGCTGTCGATACCTGCAGATCTTATTTTATAAATTAAGCGCTTGTGGGGAACTGTATCAAACGCCTTAGCGAAATCCAAGTACACCACATCCACTGGTCTCCCCCTATCTAGCTCACAGCTCACCTCCTCGTAAAATGTTAATAGATTGGTTTGACAAGAACGCCCATTTGTAAACCCGTGCTGATTACTGCTGATGATGTTGTTGTCTTTAGCAAACTCTACGATATAGTCCCTTATCATCCCCTCCAGAAGTTTACATACTATTGATGTCAAACTGACAGGCCTATAATTTCCCTGGATATGCCTCTGGCCCTTTTTGAATATCGGAATCACGTTAGCTTTCTTCCAATCCCCTGGTACATCTCCTGTCCTAATACTGTCAGCAAAGATCAGGAACAGTGGTCTGGATATAACCTTACTGAGTTCCTTGAGTACTCTCGGATGTACGCCATCCGGGCCTGGTGATTTGTTTGTGTTGAGTTTATCCAGTGTGACAGGAAGTCAGGTAAATCTGGGAATGTAGTCACTGAGAGGAGACACATTCCCACCTGCTTAGAAAGTCCATTAATTAATTTAGGGTGTTGGCTACAGAGCTAGCCAGCAGGAAGTTGAAAGGCCTTCACCTGTTCAGAATGAGGGAGTTAAGGCTCTATAATTTGTTCAGAGAAAGTCCTATTGTTTGCTGCCTCCAGAAGCTGTGTCCTGAAGCCATGTGGGCTGGGAGCAGGAGGACAGTCAGCGTGTGCCTCCCGACAGGATGTGTGGGCCTGGGAGAAGACCCCCCGGAGTGATGTGTGCCCGGGACGGTAACCAAGGGTGAATACGTCTCAAAGGTGAGAAGACGAACTGTTGATGTGAAAGAAACAAAGGGACATGTTCAATGGACAATGTTTGTGCTGTGTGAAAAGCAAACAAATGGACATTTGAGTGTCTGCTGTAGGATCAGCAGTGTCGGCCCAACAGTAGGTTGGAAAGACTTCTTAGGTAGGTTCCAGCGTGAGAAGGTAGCCGCCCACAGAGGCAAGGATTTATTTTGTCTTTTATTTTATTTTGGCTGTTTTGACGCTTGCAATTATGTGAAGTAAATTGCATGAATAAATCAGTCTTGTTTTCAACCTCTGCTCGGCTATCTCTCTGTGAAAACGCACCCCCAAAGGGGTCACCCATACGCCTACCACCGAGCTAATCCCTCACATATGGTGGAGGTATGCAGTGGGCATAAGCAGAGATCCCTGCAAGGAAGTGCAAATGTTTGATGAACTTTATCTGGTGCATGAGATTGCACAATCTATGTGTGCAGGAGAGAAGATCCTGACAGAAAAAAAAAAAAAAAAGTGTTTTAAAGAGACAGCGGTCTCAAAATTATTTGATGAACTTTGTTGTGTCTGGTGCAAGTGACTGCACAAACTGTGTGTGCAGGAAAAGAGATCTTGCAAGAGAGAGAAAAACTACATGTGTTAAAGAGACAGTGGTCTGAAAATTTTTTGCTGGACTGTGAAAAATTTGTGGAGTTATTGAAGATGGGGCGATCCAAACGCCTGAAAAATGCAAAGATAGATGAAATGAGAGACCGGATTCTATGGATGGAGGGGATGTTACCGTCTGAACCAGCCCCATCCATGCCTAAAGAGAGTCTACTAAAGAGGAAGGTTGTTGTCCCTAGCAACACTGATGAAACTGCTATGGAGACGCAGTGTGCTCAGATGAAAAGTAAACCCAAAATGGGGGAGATGCTGAAACAACGGAGCTTTGCAGCTCAACAAAAGGCTCATCAAGAGAGCATGGCAGGCTGGAAACAGAGACGCCAGCAGCCAATGGAGGCCATCGGTTTGGAGGAAACAGAGTATGTGTGCAGGGCTGAGTTGGATGCCTTGCAACGGAAAATGGAAGAAAAGGAACAAGCCTTGGAATTGCTTAAAATGGAGCATAGAAACTTGCAGGAAATGAATGAACTACTCAAGTCTCATGTGTTACAGTGGGAAGAATCCACTGCTCTTCTTTTGGTCGAGTTGCAAAAATGTCAAGACACTATAAAGGAGAAAGATACCATCCTCATGGAAAAGGAAATTGAAATTCAGACTTTGCAGAAGCAAAGTATGTGTGAAATGTTGGAGTTGCGTAATCAGCTGGAAAAAAGTCTTCAGTGTTTGGAAGTTACAAAAATAGACCTGCAGGAGTCGCAGGAACAGAATGTTGCTCTGAAAGCGACATTGTCTCTCAGCGACAACGAGAAAAGTGAAAGAGAGGCTAAATTACGGAGTACTGTGTATGAGCTCACCACTTTGAGCAATGTGGTAGATGAATTACGTGCAGACTGTGAAAGTTGGAAAGGTGAAGCCCAACGTTTCCAGCAGCAGTTAAAGGAGAAAGAAGCCTGTGTGGCAGAATTACAGTCTCATTCCCAGAAACTAGCCAATGAGGTGAAGGCTCTTATGCAGGGAAAAGGAGATTGTGAACATAAGAGGGAAAAAGTAGAGGCACAGCTTCTGGAATCGCAAGTCAAGGTGTCAGAAGGTGACCGATTGTGTGCTAAGCTGTCAGAGAAGGCAAACCGACTGCAGGTTGAGTTGGACAATGTTACAAATCAGCTTTCTCAAGCAGACAGAAAATCTAGAGAAATTGCGGAAGATTTTTCTATCTTGGAATCGCAGCTGCAAGACACGCAGGAACTCTTACAGGAAGAGAGGTGTCAAAGGCTGAGTTTTAGCACAAAGCTCAAACAAATGGAAGATGAGAAAAATGGCTTCCTGGAACAATTAAAAGAGGAGGCGGAAGCAAAGAAAAACCTATCAGAGCAAGTCGCAACATTGCAAGCTCAGATAGCGGATATGAAAAAACGCATGGAAGAAAGCGTTGGTTCATTACAGTGTGTTGAAGATGTGAAAAAGAAGTTTGATCAGATGCTTGGTGAAGAGAAGACTGTGTCTGCAAAATATGCAGAAGAACGCGACCGCGCAGAAGCGGAGGCGCGTGATAACGAGAGCAAAGCCCTGTTCTTGGCTCGCTCCTTGGAGGAAGCTCTAGAGTGTAAAGTTGAACTAGAAAGAGTTAACCAACAGCTGTGTACAGAAATGGAAGATTTGGTCCGCTCCAAGGATGATGTTGTGAAAAGCGTTCAGGAGCTAGAAAAGTCTAAGCGAGTCTTAGAACAGCAAGTAGAAGAGATGAAGATTCCGTTGCAGGAACTGGAAGAGGAATTACAGGCAACAGAGGATCTGTCCCAAAGAGGGGATAGTGTGCCTGATGCAGTTTTTAAAAGGATCAGTGTTTTGGGGTCTGTCCTGAGTGAGCCTCAGAAATGTGATGACATGTGGCTTGAATCACCCCTGTGGAATAAACCGTTCCTTCAAAAACTTCAGCAAACAAAGGAGCTGTGTAAGAAATGTGATGTTTTCTCAGTTCAGGCTGAAAACCTAGTGGAGAAAACTAAAGCGGAGAAAACTAAAGCAAGTGATATAAATCTGGGAGAAAAAAGCAAACGCCACCTAGTGGAGAAAACTAAGGCTGTTGATGAAAACGTGAAGCAAATTAAGTTCAAGTGCCTTTCAGGGAATATTTCCAAAATGGAACTGGTGAAAGACAGGTGGCAGAAATTTGATCGTGATCTTGAGATACATTCCATGTGGAATTCAGATAGAGAAAAGGAACTAGGTGACCTTGAGCGGTCAAATAGTTCAGCAGAAAGTGCATTGAAGAAACCTGTAAAAGAATGTGTTGCAGTTCCATGCTTCTTCACTGATGCAGAGAGGAGGTCTATAATGGATACCACCCAGATCGCTGGGTTCAACTGTGTTGTTGCCTTTAACCCCTATGTTGGTGGAAGGAAAGTTGATGATGTTCTGGTTGGCTACTTCTGTGAAGAGTTTGGCAAGAAATATAAACTGAATATCAAATCAAATAGTAGGCCTTTACTGCGACTCGCTCAGGAGGGCGAAAAGTTTAAGAAGTTGATGAGTGCAAATGCTTCAGATCTGCCTATGAATATGAAATGTTTGAATGATATTGATATCTCTGGGAAAAGGAACAGGGGTCACTTTGAAGAAATGTGTGACAGCCTGTTGTCTCAATTGGAAAATCCTCTGCACAGCATCTTAGAGCAAGCAAAGCTCAAGAAGGAAGATCATTCCCTTTTACAACAAAAAGTCAATGATTGTGTACAGCTGTATGGAGAGGCAACTCAAGTCACAGAGGGATGTCAAGAGTCCCTACTTGGAACAAAGCTTAGTGAAGCAAAGGTTCTCAAAGTTTTGTGGAAAACATTTATGGATTGCAGAGAGAGGCGTCTTAAGAATGTTGAAGACCTTAAGACTAGCCCAATTGAGTTGCCTATGGATCACGGTCCTCCATGGTGGATTGGACAGACGGTTATGAGGGACAAGCTGTCTGACATTTATGAGAAAGCTGTCAATGAAGATGACAGAAACGAGAAGGAGCAAAATGATGCCAAAAATGCAGTTGAAGAATGTGTATATGAGATGAGAGACAAACTGTGTGGCATTTATGAGAAATCCGTCAATGAAGATGACAAAACAGTTTCATCCGGAAGCTTGAGGATAATAGGAGGCTTATCAGTGAGTCAGCAGTGCCTGACACATGCGTGCCTGGAAATATGTGTCCCAACCCTAGGGTTGAAACAAGAGGGGGGGGTATGTGACAGGAAGTCAGGTAAATCTGGGAATGTAGTCACTG
Organism: Pelophylax lessonae; assembly: GCF_965119305.1. Lineage (NCBI taxonomy): Eukaryota > Metazoa > Chordata > Amphibia > Anura > Ranidae > Pelophylax > Pelophylax lessonae. Next base: position 125,855,516 of record NC_138775.1, read on the forward strand.
AGAGGAGACACATTCCCACCTGCTTAGAAAGTCCATTAATTAATTTAGGGTGTTGGCTACAGAGCTAGCCAGCAGGAAGTTGAAAGGCCTTCACCTGTTCAGAATGAGGGAGTTAAGGCTCTATAATTTGTTCAGAGAAAGTCCTATTGTTTGCTGCCTCCAGAAGCTGTGTCCTGAAGCCATGTGGGCTGGGAGCAGGAGGACAGTCAGCGTGTGCCTCCCGACAGGATGTGTGGGCCTGGGAGAAGACCCCCCGGAGTGATGTGTGCCCGGGACGGTAACCAAGGGTGAATACGTCTCAAAGGTGAGAAGACGAACTGTTGATGTGAAAGAAACAAAGGGACATGTTCAATGGACAATGTTTGTGCTGTGTGAAAAGCAAACAAATGGACATTTGAGTGTCTGCTGTAGGATCAGCAGTGTCGGCCCAACAGTAGGTTGGAAAGACTTCTTAGGTAGGTTCCAGCGTGAGAAGGTAGCCGCCCACAGAGGCAAGGATTTATTTTGTCTTTTATTTTATTTTGGCTGTTTTGACGCTTGCAATTATGTGAAGTAAATTGCATGAATAAATCAGTCTTGTTTTCAACCTCTGCTCGGCTATCTCTCTGTGAAAACGCACCCCCAAAGGGGTCACCCATACGCCTACCACCGAGCTAATCCCTCACACCAGCCTTTCCCTGATTTCACCCTCTGTTAGCCATAGTGGCAAGTCCTGTGTATTACTACTAACCAAACAGTCATGGTCAGTGTACCCCTCCGTTTCCTGTGTAAAGACTGACGAGAAAAAAGCATTCAGCACGGTTGCTTTTTCAGTGTCCTCTGTAACCATCCTCCCATCATTGTTAATTATGTGTGCAATATGCTCTGCCCTAGTTTTTTTGCTGTTGATATATTTAAAGAATTTCTTTGGGTTTTTTTTACTATCCTCCGCTATTTGTCTCTCAAAGTTGATTTTAGCCATCTTGATTTCTTGTTTACTTTTCTTATTTGCCTCCTTGTATTGCTCGAAAGCCGATACTGTGCCCTCTGATTTATACTTCTTGAAGGCCAATTTTTTTCCCCTAATAAGTTTTTTGACGCTACGGTTTAGCCAGCCAGGTTTGGCTTTGTCTCTTCTAAATTTATTTCCCATAGGAATGCACTGCAAGATGCCTTTGCCTAATATGTTCCTAAAGCATTCCCATTTTTCCTCTGTGGTCAGGGATCCCAGGGTTTGGTCCCAGTTTACCCTTTCCATCAATGAGTACAATTTTGGAAAGTTTGCCCTTCTTTTTATTTCCACCCACTTTCCTACTTCCTCCTTTAAGGTGGTCATATACTGTACAATCTGATTCTACATTCTCCTTTGGATCTACCATCAACTATGTATTGCAAGAGCCTGCCTGGTTTGATACAAATTTTATGGGTTGTTCAGGTGGGTTCTCTTATTAAATAGTTTTGGTAAACATAAAGGAAACTGTACATAGATTGTACAATCAGAATGCATAGTGTAAGGCCATCTTTTTTCAAGTACATGGGAGGGAGACATTTAGCTGTCAATGTTCTGGTAATCCAGATCCAGCTGAGGGAGGGTTTAAACACCAATTTCACTTTCAGGTACCATTCACACAGTACTGGGAGCACGTTTTTTGGTGCGTTTTTCACTTGACATGCACAGGGCAGCCCATTCATTTCAATGGGCTGCTCTATGCAAGACAAATGCAGCAAAGTAGCCCATGGGGTATTTTGGCACGTTGCGGTTTGCATATTTTTACCGTGTGTTTTTTTTCACTTGACAAAATGCACATTTGCTTTCATGCGCGTGTTTGGGGTGCTGTTAACAATTACCGGCCATGAACGCGCAACTAGTTCAGTTTAGGGGTATAAAGGTGGCCATACGCTATACAATTTGATTGCACAATCTCTGTACAATCTCCTGTAGATTTACTAGAACTATATAATAGGTGGACACACCTGTCTATACAGTCACTCTGTATCCAATCAGGCAGGCCCCTTCACTACATGATGGTAGATCTAAAGGAGATTGTGCAATCAGACTGTATAGTGTATGGTGAGCTTTAAAGACTTCCGAGGTAATGACTCTCCTGTTTTCAATACTACAGCACTTCTTCACACAGGCTGTTATGTGATCATTCAGCTCCTGCAAACTCTGCCAAATGAACGATCTATGCGAGAAGGTGGTACAAAACAAATGATTAGTAACGGAACACACTGGCTATTAATTCAGTGATCACTGACATTGCATTTCAGTACAGGGGTGGGCAAGAGCAATCTCCTGGAGGAGGAGGGCAGGTGCAGGGTGCATGTTAATGAGGTAATCTGCTGAACCATGCCCTTAGTTCACTAACTGTTTTTCCGCCCCATATACCAGGATGGATACCAGGAAGTAATGGAGGAGTTTTCTATACAATAACCTGAGGCTGAGGTAAGGTGTGTCCTAGAATATAAAGAAAGCTTTTTCTTTTCTGCAACAGAGGTACATTAACGTTATATTGGTACATAGGGAAGCTGGAATTTCAGGAAAAAAAAGAGGTGAACTTAGCGTTTAGGTCTTATGTAAACCCCAACAATTAACTTTTCTTTTTTTTTCTTTAAATATATCAAGTGCAAAATTTCAAAAATGGTCTGACTACCTTCCTTTAAAAGTGGAGTGCAGGGCCTAGCAGCAAAAGGGTTAAAATAATGTATCAAAGCTGTAAAAAAATGTACAGAAAGCTAAATCTAAAGGTAATTATTTAAATTAAACAATAAAAGTGAAATTAGATATTGCTATCCATCAGGATCCAGGGACAAACTGTCTCGGCGCTCTGTTACCCGCATTGCGTTCAGGCGGATCATTGAAAGGAATGCTCTGCCAACGTTCCCGATACCAGAAGATTATCAATATATCAGAGAGAGACTAGTGATGAATGAAACAGGAAACCAACTCATCTACCTATGTGTGACCAGAGCCTTCCTTTCAGTGAGCCGCCTGAAAGCAACGCGGGTAAGGGCGCGCCAAGACGCTTTTGTGCCAGGATCCTGATGGATCGCAATATCTAGATGGAGTTTGATGATTTTGAGCAGCTCTAGATCAGCATAAGCGTTATTAGCTAAACACGAGAGTGAATGGCAAAATCATCTGGTGAGCATAATTCTTAAGGAAGTGGAACCTGCACTAAACATCATAGTGGAGAATATATGGTATATAGCAGGGGTCTCCAAAATTTCTAAACAAAGGGCCAGTTTACTGTATTTACTGACTTTATGGGGGCCGGACTGTGGCCGCCCTGTCATTGGTGTCAGCAGAAGGGATAGGGTCCAATTGTTGGTGTCAGTGGGAGGAATAGTGCCCCATCATTGGTATCAGTGGGAGAAATAGTGAGTGACCCATCACTGGTGTCAGTGGGATGAATAGATCCCCATCACTGGTGTCAGTTTAAAGAATAGTGACACATCCTTGTTTTAGTGGGAGAAATAGTGCCCTGTTGTTAATGTCAGTATCAGGAATTATGCTCCATTGTTGGTGTCAGTGTGAGGAATAATGTCTTGTATCAGTGGAAGGAAAAGTGTTCCAAGGGCTGGATAAAGGCGAGAAAAGGGCCGCATCTGAACCCTGGGCCACAGTTTGGAGACCCTTGGTGTATAGCTTTGTGTTTCTTCATTAATACACCAGTTCTATCACACTTTGTTGGACTTGTCTTATGGACTCTTTTATGCACATTTGCTATATTTTTTCTTTATTTTCACTTGATTTTGATGTTATTTTATTTTAGTTGGTGTGCTGCTGTGAAATATTTGTTGCATTTAATTTCACCTTTATTGTTTTATTATGTTTATGTAAAGCAGCAGCACATATAGATTATTCACTATTATTTCAGAAGCGCAGTGCACATATTTAATAATTATTTAAATTACAGCCCTGCAATATGCACATTCTATGCTGCCCTATAGGTACTTTTTCTCAAAGCAAGAACTCTTAGTAATTGTTAGGATTACCTGCTACAAACAAAAAGTTAAAAATTACAGATTGTGGCCTGCTATCATGCTATACTCACTTTGGTTCCCGGCCTGCTAAAATCATCTGAAAGATTCCAACACATGCGCCACGCTTTCCTTCCCAGTATTCAGGACTTGGATCTAGCCTTTCCAATACATCAAAAGCCTTAGCTGCATAATAGAACTGACCCATCTATAAAACAAAACAAAAGAATAAATGACTAGGCAGGTACAACACTTGCATATATAAATTCAATTGTGTTTATATAGGAATACATAGATCACTGAGAATATTGTGCTTGGTATTGCACAAGGAAGGATTTACAGCTTAAACTTTAGGACTGCATTGGGTATTAGAGCAAAGCTTACCACAGTCCCTGTAGAACCCCAACCGGTGATGCAGGATGAGGCAGCTCCCCAGGGGACCTATTTCCCTTCCTGCACATTATCACTATACAGGTGTTCTCTTTAGAAAATAAAAGAAAATCAGCGCAATTTCTGTTAGTTCATCAATACTGAGATCTATTGTTGTAATATGAACTGTGTGCTCTATATGGATCCGAGATAAAAATGAATAAATAAAAAATCTCTTGGTTCAAAAATAAAGTGCAAATGTTGTGTGCCACTCCTGTATTGAAATCAATCACCTTGTATCTTGACAGTGATACCAAAGAAAGTGCTGGTACATAAAAAGCAATGAGAAAAAGATATAAAATTCAGTGCAATATTTGTTAGTTCATTGATACTGAGATAAAGTGGTTGTAATGTAAACTGTGGGCTTTATCTGAATAAAAAAAAATATTTTAAAGTGCAAAAAAAGTGCAAATGCAATATATCACTCCTAATGGTTGAACAAAATCCCCTGATATCTTAGGGATATAGCAAAAAAATATTAGTGCATGAATAACAATGTATACAGATACCACTATTAATGTGTCATATATAGTGCAAAAATAAAAAAAAATGATCATGAAAAAATGTTCCAATAACCTGCAATGAAAACGTGCTAGTGCAATGACATTAACTTGTGCTGTGATCACAGGTGTACTAATTGCACTAATTAATGCAAAATATAAATATAATCGAAATAGATAAATAAAAAATATAAATAATGATATTAATAAATGTGAATTATAAATCAAAGTCCATAATAAGAAAGTCCATGTAAAAAAGTCCAGTGACAAAGTACAAATGGTGCTGACATCCAAAAACAAAGTGTTCACACGTGAAAATGCTTCCACCCCCAGTGCTCCACCGATTCTCCTAGAAAGAACTCACCAGAACTGTTGCTGGTAAAGTTATAAACCAGCAAAAAGGCTTATCCACAACAGAGACCAGACAGATACTTTTCTCCTTTATTAGTGCTCACCACGGATGGGTCAAGGATCCGGATGGTACATATGAGGAAATAAAATGAGGAAGCCACCAATATCGTAATTCTGTATAACTATTTATTTATTCCATAAACCAAAATGATATGCACTCACAGAAGATGGTGTCTGCCTGACACTAGGAATCTGAGTATGAGAAGTCCTCCGCCGCTCCGGCCACCACGATACAAGCCACGAGCATGGATACAGTCTCTTTTTCATTGCAAGTTATTGGAACATTCCTTCATGATCATTAATTTTGTTTTTTGTACTATATATCTGTATACATTGTTATATATGCACTAATATTTTTTGCTATATCGCTAAGATATCAGGGGATTGAGTTCACCCATTAGGAGTGATATATTGCAATTGCACTTTTTTTTTGCACTTTAAAATATATTTTTTTATTCAAATAGAGCCCACAGTTTACATTACAACCACTTTATCTCAGTATCAATGAACTAACAAATATTGCACTGAATTTTATTACTTTTTCTCATTGTTATTTATGCACTAGCACTTTCTTTGTTATCACCATCCAGATACCAGGTGATTGATTTCAATATAGGAGTGGCACACAACATTTGCACTTTATTTTTGAACTAAGAGATTTTTTATTTATTCATTTTATTCAGCAGGGAGCATTGATAGTTTCAAAAAACTATTAGATGGACACCTTAAAGACCACAACATACAGGGGTATACAATGTACGGTTAAAAGCAAACACACACACGCATCATGGGTTGAACTGGATGGACTGATGTCTTTTTTCAACCTCACTAACTATGTAACTATGTAAAAATACTATTAATAGTTTTACCTTAAAAACTGCCAAGGCGCCTGATCTTTTTACATTGGAAACATTTTGAAAAGGTGTTCTCTTTACTTTGGGTCAGGTGCCTCTCAGCTTTCAGAGTTTTGTATGGTTTGTGCATTCAAAGAAGTAGTTGGTTGTAAGGGAAGGGAAATATATGCTTATAGTGAAAGGAAGAAAGATGACGTTTTTGGTGGCACGGAGAAGGGGGGGGGGGGTTGGGGGGTGATTGTGGTCAGGGGAATGGGATTCTTTTTAATTAGGAGGAAAAGAAGTTAGGGATATTTTGTGTATGGGGAAGGGGCGGGGGGGGGGGGTATTTTGGGGTTTGTATGAAGGAGATTTTAGCTGGGGGGGGGGTGCGGCGGGACTACTCTTGAACTTTGTACTCCATACTCAGGGTCTTACATTACAGCTGAACCCTGTACTCTGGACTGTGTATTAAGTGCTACTGACTACTATAGCGGTCAGGATTATGCAATGTACAGCACATGCAGGATGGTGCAATGAACTGTTGCAAAATATGTGGAATAGTGTAGTACTAACTCTATCTTCCCTTAATTTAATCACTGCTATATATGCTGGATTAATGTTAGGCTGCTAATGACCAGGTAAACAAAAAGCTGAAACCAGATTTAACAAAATCCTGTTCGCTTCTGGTTTCAGGGTCACAGAGAAAAAGAAACAATTTCAGTTCTTCTCTCTCTCTCCCTATATTGTTCCTGCCACCTGCAGTGGTCTCAGAGTCTGTGATTAGACAGGTGAGCCCGGGAAAGGTGGCAGAGGTGGCGGGAGGGGGACCCATTTGTGCTACCCATAGAAGTGATCAAGTGGCTGTTTAGCCACTCGACTCACTTCTGCCTAAAAGATAATCGGATGCTGTAAATTTTGCTACTGGGATGATGCTTGTAGCTGCAGGCAACCATCCCAGTATAATCACCCCAAGCCAAGGACGTTCTATGGTCAGGCAGTGGTTGAGGAGGAATTGGCTCCCTCCAGGCATACCTTTCCTTAATTTATTCATTGCTATACACTGTATGCTTCAACATGGAGGCTCTCAAATATTAGAGTTAGGACTGCACTATACAGAGGTGCCTTAGAAGAATAGGAATGAGTAGGATGGGAGTAGAGGTATTGGAGTCCACAAACCTAAAATAAACTAATGATATTTTAATTGTACAAAATTTAAAAGCCAAATACATAAAGACAAATTACAAGTGCATAATAAAAATTTCAACTATTGCCTGTTATATTTGATTTCATTACATGCGCACTACCATCTTTTACATGTTTTGTCAAAAGTGCAAATAATATAACAAAGCAAAGAACAACAATAGGGTTAAAATCAATCAGCCCGGGAAGCCTGTCCACGTGGGGATAGCAGGGATTATATTCCATACATTAGGTGCCCCTGATGAAGTCACATATGGCAAAACGTGTAGAGCAGAGCAACATACACATGCTACTGCACATGCACGGCTGAATGTTAGCTATTTTGGTTGCTGGATAAAGGACCTGTCTCTGTATTCTGGCATTTTTACATGCTGTTCACAAGAGTATACTATGGAAGTGCACTACATTTTAATAAACAAAGGTGTTTTTATGTTATTACACTAGGTTGAGCCCTTATTTTTCATATACTATGGTCTGCTGAGAGCAAGCCGGTGTTCACCTGATTACCAGATATAGATTTATGGCTGCCAGGAGGTTCCTGTGTCGGTGTCCTTTCCTTCCTTGTGACCCATTCCTAGTCATTGAAGTGAGTTTTGACCACCCTTTATAAGGGGGGTCACTGGCATTCCGGTAAGCCTCCTCTGTGGACTTTTTCTTGGGTGTCACCTTGGCTATTCCTGGATCTTTCTTCAAGCACATGAAGAATTGTTTTGTGGAACTTTTATTTTTTTCTATTCTTTTGAGGTGCACTTAGCAACACGTCACAGTGTATTTTTAACAAAGAGATTTTCATTGATGCTGTTACACAGTTATTTATCACATTTTCATGAATTTGTTTATATTTGTGCTGCACTTTTTTTTATTTTGCAATAGGTTTTTTTTTATTGAGTTTTACCGAGCAAAAGCAGAAAACATCTGGGTGGTACAACTTCGAAATGCTGCACATTTTTTTTTTTTTTTTTATGATATTCCATATAGATCCCATTCCGACTACCACATGAGTGAAGGATCATAACCGTATTCTAAGTGGGGTATACCTTTTTTCTGGGTATTGCTTCAATTTAATTTTAACCCTATTGTTGTCCTGTGCCGTTTGTACCCCCTCTGAGATTGGCCTAGCAGGGGTGTCCAAACTACAGTCCTCCAGCTGTTCAGGAACTACAATTCCCATGAGGCACTGTGAATCTCTGACATTCACAGACATAACTAGGCATGATGGGAATTGTAGTTCCTGAAGAGCTGGAGGGCCATAGTTTGGACATAGCTGGAAGGGTGCAGGTGTTTCTGGTGGGGGCGTGGGATTGTTGCTCTTAGGCTCTTAGGTGGCTTTGGCACCCTGCGGCTCCTTGGGATCGTTCCTCTGCCCTTTTTGGCACGCTGATTCCATCTTGGTGTAGAAGCTTTGTTATATTATTTGCACTTGAACACTTCCTGAAGAAGTTATTTTGGCAAAACATGTAGAAGATGTTAGTGCATATGAAATTAAATTAAATATAACAAGCAATGGTAGAAATTTGTATTATGCACTTGTAATTTGTCTTTTTGTATTTGGCTTTTACATTTTGTACAAGTGAAATATCATTATTTTATATTACGTTTGTGGACTCCAAAAATCCCATTTTACTCATTAATTTTCTTCTATTATTACCAGGAATGTGGTGCAGTTAGTATTATAATCTTTAGCCGTACAGTTCCTCTTTCCTTTTTTTATACAGAGGGGGGTTTTTATGTATACATTTGCAAATGTTGTGTAATTGTTTTTATTTGTATGTTTTTTTTCCGGCTAGCTAGTAAGTGTGATGGGATATACATTTAGGTTCACGCTCTCCATTTGCCCTGTTTACCGTTTTCAGTGAAAGAAGATCCCAACTTTTGAATTATCACCAGGACAAGAAAAGTCGGGAAATCTTCCAGTGGGAACATTTGTTCTGGAGACAACTGGGATTCCTTCACTTTGTTAGGATTTGCTCACGCTTCCTGTTTTGATGATTGAAGAGGAAAGTAAAGGGAAATTGCCTCAATGGGCAAAAAAAAAAAACTTGACAGATTATAAACCTCCCTTTTTCTATAAAGAATCTGGAAAAACTTGCCTTTAGTTCTACTTTAATGCATGATCAAACACATTCTGTGTGCAAAAACATTTACAGTATGTGGTGGAAGAGTTGTATGGTTGCAAACGTTGTCTTCTTATTCTATGGCTACAACTCACAGTTGACTCTAAACTGATAACCTGTAATGGCTTTTAAAATGTCGCCTATGGAGAATTTTGGGTACCAACGTTTTTTTTGTGATTCCACAGGCATGCACAATTTTAAGACTTGACCTGTTTGGAATCTGTTCACAAAACACAATCCAATCTTTTTTATCTTACCAAAAATGGGTTTTATACACTATTTTGTTTTGTTTGCACTAATATTCATTTTAGTGTATTTTTTTTCCTGAAGATATATATGTGTTCGATAAATAACTGCACAAATACAATGACTTGAAATAAAATTAGCTACAAACATTCAATGACCATATCTAAGCCTATATTAGTTGGTTTTTGCATGGGATGTTGGAACAGTGATTAAAATATTTGCTAGCAATGTATAGCGCATACTGTACAGATTCACTGTAAGCTAGGACTTTTACTAAAGTGGAGCTCCACCCAAAAGGGGAAGTTCCGCTTTCAGGCCTCCTCCCCGCTCCTATTTGTGTAATGGAGCTTTTGGGGAGGTGGAGGGGGGGGGGGGAGTGGCTAACCAATTTTGACAGGTACCCGCTCCCACTTCCTAGGCTATCGGAAGCGGTAGTTCTCCTAACTTTAGATGTAATTCCAGTCAAAACCTGACCAAGAAAAAAATCTACTCCTACACCGCTTTTAAGCCTATTCTATCTACCCTGTAAAAGGAAAGATGTCTGTGCTTACTGATTGTGAAGTTAATCTTGTCCGGCCTAATGATTTCTCCAGCGCTGGCTTCAGTGTAGAAGAGAGATCGCAGACAATGGCTGCAGAGTCTAGGCAATGACGTCACCCATAAGCTTACTATGGGGCAGGCATTCTCGGCTGTCTCTTCTCTACTCAAACGTCAGTGCTAGAAGCCAGTCATGTAACCAGACTGCAGCAACTTCAGAATTGGTAAGTATAGACAGCTTTCATTTCACAGTGTAGATAAATTAGTCTTAGCATGGGGGTGGGAGTAGATGTTAGCTTAGTTAGGTTTTGACTAGAATTACGCTAAGCTTTACACATAAAAAGTTCTTACCTTATAGCAGTCATTGGCAATCAGCTGGAGAAGGCTAAATGACTCCCCTGATGTTTCCATTTTCAAATACAACTCCCATGCCATCCTTGGTTTTTTGTTCATGATATCTGTATTTTACAAAATGATTACTATTTCATTACAACTACTTTTATAGAATGTACAAAAGTATAACTAAAGCCAAAACAGAATGTTTTTTACATTTTATACTGTTTTTAAATGTTCACTGGGGACAAAGCAATGTAGATTTAAATACATGTGAGTATATTGATGCCTAAAGGATGATTGGATACAAAGGGTATTATTTATAACATAATGTGGATATTGTTATCCAATTGCCGTTATACATTGCTAGGTTACTTTACAGCGCAGACAGATATTTGCAGCCTATTGATAAAATGCGAGCTGTGGTGGGGAGCCAGCAGTACGTCACTACATTCTTTTTTTTCTTAAAGCCCAACTCTGGGAAAAGCAAAAACACCATTTCTTTCACCCCTCTATAGCTGATTGCCGAAACAAAAAAGTTCCTAATGCCTTGTTTACTTATCTGAGGTCACGGTCACAAGCCTCTTCTCCTCTTCTTTTGTTTGCATCCAATGTGTCCAGCAAAAGGACCAGTCCCCAAGATAACAAGTTGCTTAAACAATCCAGGCTACATGCAAGGAAACAAGATTTCCGGGACAAGGAAGCAAGCGGAGCAAGATTTCCAAGGAAAAGGTGAGTGTTGAAGACTTTAATTTTATATGTGCCAGGACAAGGTGTTTGAAAAACCCACACAGGCCAAAGATAATAATATAGTAATTTACTATATACTGTAAAAATTTGAATATGCCCATAGTTGGGCATTAACTCTTATTGCAACAAGTATAAACTCAATAACTAGAGGAGGGGCTGGTCAGATTTTTTAAAATAAAAGCAATGGTATGGCCATGCTAAGGACTCTCCTTAGATGCACTACTCCCCTTTGTCTCTATCTCTAATACTTTTCCCTAGATTCCTTCAGATTCTCAAATCCGAAGGTATCCCCACGATTCCGATGGCTGCCTCCGTCTTGACTGGCCTTTTTAGCTCAATGTCTGATTTTGCACCTAGCTTCTCATTCTGCTGGCTTTAATGGCATGGGGTTATCTCTGAAGCCGGCCATAGACGGTTCAAATCTTGGTGGGTTCAACAGTGATCGACCAAGATTCGGACCATGTATGAACAGGCTAATTGTAAGGTAAATACATCCAAATCTCAGAATAAAATAGTAACGAATATAGATGTAGCCTCATCTCCGAATTAAATAGTAACACATTTTCTTGAAAACCATTAAAATTTGTTTTGTTTATTCATTCTCTAATGAATTCCAACTTTTCAGAAAGATTAGAATTCAGATCGGTCAAAAAACAATCGACCGATTCAAATTTTGTGTGAAGAACCGATTCAAATTTTGTGTGAAGAAAAAGCTGGTTGTTAAGCAGCGGGCCGGGAAAAAGCTCGTTCTGCGTCCTTAACAACTATCAAGTCATCATCTATCAGCGGGCCTCCCCACTGACAGATGAATGTAAATAAAACAATGCCAGGAATTGCCCAGCAATAGAAAAATGTTAAAACATTTTTTTTTTTTAAATCCAGCATGGGGTCCCCCCCCCCAAAGCCATACCAGACCCTTAACTCGAGCATGCAGCCTGGCAGGTCAGGGAAGGGAGGGGGGGGGTGAGCGAGCACCCCATCCCCCTCCTGAACCATACCAGGCCACATGCCCTCAACATTGGAGGGTGGGTGCTTTTGGGCAGGGGAGGCTCTGCGCCCCCCTACTCTAAAGCACCTTGTCCCCATGACAACCCTGGGCTGTGGGGGGCTTATTAGAATCGGGAAGCCCCCTTTAATAAGGGGGGCCCCAGATCCTGGCCCTCCCCCTATGTGAATAGGTATTGGTTACATTGCACCCCTAACCATTTACGAAAAAAGCGTCAAAACTGTTTTTGACAAGTCCTTTATTAAAAAAAGTGTCCGTCAATGTACATCCATCTTCAATTACGATGCCAGCCAGACCCAATAAATAAAAAAAATAAAAATCGCTCCACCTCCTGGGAGGCCTCCCGCTGTCTGCCGTCTCTGCACTTTGAAAGGTCTTATATAGGCACCGCCCACTTCTGATTTCACGTGACTCTCTAGATGTGCAAAGCTGGTAGAGACACACCCAAAAAGACCTGCAGCTGTAATTGCAGTGAACGGTGGTTTTACAAAGTATTGACTCAGGGGGGCTGAATACAAATGCATGCCACACTTTTCAGGTATTTATTTGTAAAAAATTTCGAAAACCATTTATCATTTTCCTTCCACTTCACAATTATGTGCCACTTGGTGTCGGTCTATCACATAAAATCCCAAATAAAATACATTTACATTTTTGGTTGTAACATGACAAAATGTGGAAAATTTCAAGGGGTATGAATACTTTTTCAAGGCACTGTATTGAGGTGTATTTTGTCAAAGAAAAAGCACATTTGTTTTAAATGACACAGGTTTTTGCAGCTCTTGTAACAATTGCTCACAAGGCCTCTTGCACACTGGGTATTTAGCCCCATCAGGATTCAGCCTCTCTTAGATTTTCACAGGCTCCTATCAGTGGGGCTGGGTGTGTACCCAAAATGCCCAGATTGCATAAGGCCTAACAAGTGAGTTTGTCTAAAACTATACACTTAAATTTATGGTGAAACCTGGCTTTTAAGTTCTTTAGGCCTCTTAGGCACACGGGTGTATTCAAATATTCCTTTCGAAGCTGGATCTTTCTGCCAGTAGATGGCAGAAAAATCTACTGTAGAAAATGATCATTTTGGATAATTCCTGGCCACCTGAATACATTTATGTGCACATGCTCATATTTGGTGCATTTTTGTGCATTTAGGTGTGCAAATTGTGCTCATAACCTCTTCACGGAAAACACAGCTTTTGTACATTTTCTATGCCTCTAAACACTGCTTTTAAAATACTGATATAAACACCTTATATGCATGGTCATATAGGCTAATATAGAAATGTGTTTAAAGGCATAAAAATATATGCTGTAAGCTTGTAAAAGCAGCATTTCTTTAAGCCTGCGTGCATGAGGTATATATTTTTCATATATTTAGTGTTCGTTTGTCCACCAATTAGCAGTAACTATATTTCTATGAGTTTATGTATAGTATGTATGAGAGCGTGTGTCTATATATTGTATGTATGGGTGGGTGTGTGTGTGTCTTTTACCCCAGACCTCCAAGATAACCTCTACATTTCCTTCCCCCTCACTTCGTAGGTTAAACACTCCTGAACCCTGCAATCTGTACATGGGTATGACAATTGGGAGTGGGTAAGATGACTGTGGCAGTTAGGCATTTTTGCCCTGGGCTCTGAATGACCTTGTCTGGCACTGGTGAGACCTAGGAATCTTTTTTGCCCAAGGTTGTGTCCTCTTTCCATCTCAATGAGAACATTGTGCTTCCATATTTTTGACCATCACCCTAGATTGCGCTACACACCTAAGATGTGGTTTCAGCTATGAAGAATCACCACAACCTCCTTTTGACAAACAAACTTTGTTTTTTTTACATTAGACAGCCCTTACAGAGGATGCCAGTGCAACCATCTCTCCATGGATTCACCTAACAATTTAGACTTATTCACCAAAGTAACAGAATCCCCTATAACCACTCATTTAACCAGAGCAGTGAGTGCTTGTTGGGACTTTTGACACCAGGTCTCAGTGTTCCAGATATGGAAAACTGCTATCTGCCCTGCTTTCACAAATTCGCAAGTTTTATCATTACATTTACACAGGCGATTTGTTTTGTGCAGTTCTGCCTTTTACCGACACAGGTGCTGCATTCATCCCTGTACCGCCATCCTATTTTATTCTGTTGGGACATGCGGCTGCATTGACACAGCCGCCGTGTCCCTATATGACATGTGGGTATGGGTCCCCGAATGCCCACAGGATGAATTCAGGGACCCACATGCGCATTTCATATAGGGACGCAACAGCTGTGTCCATTTAGCCGCATGTCCCAATAGATCAAAATGGGACACCGGCACGGGGATGCGTGCAGCTCTTGTGTATCCCCATGCTGGTAAAGAACAGCCCTGTATGAGGCACAGAGCTAATCACCCAATGTGAATAAGGGCCTTAGACATGAGGTCCTGCAGGCAGCAGTGTGATAAACACTACGATCTTTGAGGGTTTTCAAAGCTTTTATGGTTTGCCTGTCCCCCCTTTTTTGGGACTGCTGTGGATATTACTACCTCTTTCACTCATTCTTTTGGATATCATTTTGCATTCTTTGCCATTCGCTGCGGTTGAGATGTTATCAGGGAAGTTACCTTCCATTACTACAGTTTGCTCGCTGCTTGCTAGTCTTGAGCTTGTGCTAAACCATGCAGGGATATAGGGATTGGATGGGGCCCTGCCCTTTGCTTTGCCTAGCATACAACCTCATAGAGGCAGCAGCGGTACCCATCAGTAATTTTTCATACTATGTGTGTGAGTAAAAGAGAGCATTCCAGAGATGTATAATGGAAGTTAGAGTGACTACTTACAACATCGGGCAAGCCAGCTCAGGTAAACATAATCATTTTTTATCTTCTCGCTCTGTATTAATAAAAACACCTAAAACAGAGTTAGAAAAAAATATATATAATTAGTAATGTATTAATTAGGCAGAAGTGCCCTCAAAAAACAAGGATGTCAAATGAATCATAAATGAACAAAATATGGAACCACCACTGTAAGTTCAAACATTTGTACAATGCCAACCCAATGATGGGTTTGGAATCCATCCACTGCCATCTGATGTCAATCCCAGGCAAGGCGGTCCTAAAGAGGAACTAACCTCAGAGTTCCCCATTAGGTTCCATCCACCCAACAACTAGGGTTGCCACCTTTTCTTTAAGCCAAACCTGGACACTCTATAGACGCATGGCAAAATAATTCCCTCCCCCACCCCCTTAGAGTATCCCCATTAGATCAGGGTCCTCTTATATAGGCACCCCCACTCAGAGACCCCCCCCCCAATATATCAGTACCTCCCAAGGCTACATTCACACCAGAGATTAGGGCCAGTGAGAATAGTAGCTAGGTGCGGCTGCCAGCTCTGTTCATAACAGCAACAGGTCACGGACAGGCTCTGTTATTCGCTGCTCTCCACACAGCCAGTGATTACCTGCGATTACCTTCATAGTGGACAGGGCCGGCAGCAGAATCTCTGATTCCTGCCTCTAGCTACTATTCACACTAGCCCTAATAATTGCCGGGTGAATGTAGCCCTAGTAACCACCCATTATAGCAGAGTGACCCTA
Organism: Pelophylax lessonae; assembly: GCF_965119305.1. Lineage (NCBI taxonomy): Eukaryota > Metazoa > Chordata > Amphibia > Anura > Ranidae > Pelophylax > Pelophylax lessonae. The sequence continues at coordinate 125,871,419 of NC_138775.1, forward strand.
TATAAGCACCCCCCTTAGAGACCCCCATTCGATTAGAGCCCCTTTATATTAGAACCGCCCCATAGAGACCAACTGTTAGATTAGCACCCCCCTTAGAAACTACCCTTTAGATCAGAGTCCCCTTATATCAGTGCCCCCCTTTAAAACCCCATTAAATCAGGGACCTCCTTATATCAGCGCCCCTGCAAGACCCCCATTAGATTTCCTTACCATGTGATAGCCACTGCGAGCCAGGAAGTGGGAGCCAGAGTTGGGGGACTGAGCTGGGAGGTGGAGCAGCTCTACAAAGTGTTATTTTCCTCCCAATGTGCACAGTGGCAAAATGCATCATTGGAAGGCAAGAAATTGGTGTTGGGCACCAACAGTACCCGCGCAGTGGAAAACAATATGTGAATAAATATAAGTCAAAGAAAACGTAAGTCAAAAAAAGTGTAGGAATGATTCCTGGTTGGGAGCTGCAACATAAACATGAAAACGTGAAAAGTGATAACATTTTTTATAGTGATATATATAATAGCTGCGCTCGACCAATCCTATACACTCTAGTGCAGTGTTCTACATGTGGGGTTGAAAGAAACCATTCTGTAAGTGCATTCTTTATATTTAATAAATCTTTTACCTACGTACTTAACCATAAGAGCCCTCTCTGTTGTTTTATTATACCAATCAAGGGATACCTTTCCCGGGTTTGAGGATACTTGAAGGTGGATAGTGCTATTGATTGAGCTACTTACTGGATATTGAATTACTGGTTCTCGCCCGCAAACTACCCTGTCAACAATTTTTGAATTACAGCCTGAACTGACCTCCTATAACAAGGGGTCTGTTTGTTCTGGTAAGCATTTTCGTGCACACCGGTTGGTCCTGTGTCTTGGTGGAGATGTTGGAGAAATTAAAGTGGAATTCTGGCCTATTTTGCAACTTTAGTGATTCCTGGAGTGCTCGCTATGCTGATCCACAATTGGGCATTTTCAATTTTTTTCGGGGGTCCCTTACCTTATTTTCAGGGCATTTTTGATTGTACTTTCTCCTTCTCCCCCCCCCCCCCCTCTGTGGCCACCGACATCACTTTGCATCACCGACATCACCGCCTTTGCATTGCATCCTGGGAGCTGTTTGTCATCACTCCCAGGAGGCTGGAATCAGGAAGAACTCCCAGAACACTCCCTGGAATCAGGAAGAAGGACATAGAAGATTACACTGCGGCTTCAGATGCCCACATCCAAGATGGCTGCGCCCATACAGCGTTTTTAAAAGTAAGATTTTGACTAAAATCCAATACTGTACACCTTCTAAGTATGAGAATAGCGGTTCTGTATAGGGAGATGGATTAGTATTATAGGGGTATTTTTAGTTAAAAAAAGGTATTTGAGGCCGGAACTCTGCTTTAAGACGTGCAATTACAAGATCTTTCAGAGACTCTATTGAATATAGGATGGTGTTACTGGACTGATTATTCATTTGATTGTTTATGGTCCTACATACCATTATTTGATTATCTTATTTGCACATATACCTTTTCTTTCACTCTTGCACTTTAGGACCTAACATATTTACTTATTGATTCAATTAATCAACTATATACTACTGTACTTGATTATATCAGGGCATTTGTGTCACTTATATATATTTGTATATCTAAGTATTTACATTCATTTATTTATTCTTGCACATACTATTAAGTGTTTGTTCATATTCTCATGTGCACCTGGCAACTATTGATTCTTTTATGATCCTATTTATTTATTTTGTTAATTTTTGGCACTTGCACTTTAACACTAGTGCACCTGGCAATTAGTTGTTATTGATATATCACACGGTTTGAGAGTTAATTTTGGTACCTGCACTAGAGTGTATAGGAGTAATTTTTTATCAAAATGCATCATTGGTTGCTAGAACGCCGGCGGTCTTAGCAACCAATGGCTAAAAAGGTGAATGAGGTGGGGGGGAGAAGCCAGAGCACAGGCAGGCACTGCCAACAGGAATTCTCACTGGGTGCACTGGGTGGGAGTACATGTTGCACTCCCTGAGGATACATCACTGTGTGTGAGTGTAGCCCAGTGCCAGAACTTGCTCCTGCACTGTCTTCAGTCCAGTTCTGCAGGACAGATTCCCTTGAAATCCCTGGACGATTGGGAGGTATGTGTCTGGGTTTCCGAAACCCAGACACATGATTTAAAACCTGGACTGTCTGGGTGAACCCTGGACAGGTGGCAACCCTACCAATAACCCATTTCCCTACTGCTGCGCTGCTGGGTAGGCAAAGCCTGATAAGGAACTTAGAGACTAGTTCTCCATTAGTTAGGTCTTGGCTGTGATTGACAGTGGGCAAATTTGATAGCCACTATTAATCTGAATAACCGCTCTCTATCAATCACAAGCAAGACATATCTGATGGTGAACTAGTCTCTCAGAGTTCACCATGAGGCTACACCCACCCCATAACAAAACTCCTCAGCCATGCACCTGTCTGTGTGACAGGAGCAGTGGCCCGGGAAGGGAGATGCACTGAGGAAGGAATGTCCATTATGGGCACACCAACCTTAGTGCTCTCCTCTGAAGCTCTGACAATTGTGGTGCAAAGTTGGAACATACCTCTACAGAGTGTCTATGACATTCTTTATGTATTCCAGGGAATATGCGGTTTTTGCATTGGCCTGTATGTGTGAGTAGTACTGTTCAGCAACATGCAGAGTTTGCAGTTTGCGGTGAGGAGACACGCAAGGCACAGTGCATGAAAGTAACATAGCTAAAAAAGAATACTGAAATTAGTAACATTTACAGATTCTTGTAACCTTAAAATGTGCATGTATTTTCCCCCAGAAGTACTGGTCAGCAGCGTTTGTGGGCACACACAGACCTAAGAGCCTAAATCATATTGGCACTTTCACTAAAAGTTGTAAATTTGTATTTGTACCATCAACCTTTAAAGATGTCAATAGGATGGGTTACCCTTCTTTCCAGTAATATTGTCTGTAGCCTGCTGGTTTGAGTACATCCAGCTGTGCTTTGGAAATATGCTTGTTGGAGACAGACTGCTCATTCGGCTCAGTGTAGAATATTTTAATACTATAAACCCGTGCCACAGAAAAAATGACCCTTGACCCTGGAGGAATTACAGGTGGTGGTGAGCACCACCAAACCTAGAAAATTTCCTGGGCCAAGTGGCTTCACTTTACAGTACTACAAACTTCTACTCCCTGTATTAGGCCCCCACATGGTAACATGTTCAATGCTCTAGGTACCTCAGCGTCCTTTCATCCAGAGTCGTTGAAAGCACATATATCGGTCTTACCTAAGGACGGCAAGGACCCTCATCTTGTGGTAGCTATAGACCAATATCATTGTTGAATATTGATCTAAAATTTTGGTGACCCTCTCCAGCAACACTTGCTACTGTTAATACATTTGGACCAAGTAGGTTTTATACCAAATTGTGAAGCAAGAGACAACATTATTAAAGTTTTAAATTGTATTCATATTGCCAACCAGACTCATACTCCTTATGTATTTCTGGGAACATATGCGGAAAAAGCATTGGACTGGGTAAATTGGTAGTTTAACTTTACAGTACTGCAAAACATACGGTTGGGAGACAATGTGTTACATTGGATCTCGAGTATATACTCTTGGCCAATGGCTCAGGTTAAGGCGAACGGTATACTCTCTGAGCCCTTCCCCATCACTAATGGGACTAAACAGGGCTGAATCCACCTGAATCCCGGTATTACAGGTCTCTGTGTAAAAGGATCGTAATATGTGTTGGCAAACGCTGATAATATGCTTTTTCTGTGACTAATCCGGTCATTACCATCCCTAATCTTTTTCATGAATTTGAACTTTACAGAACCTTATCCAATCTAAAGATCAACTTCAATAAGTCTGAGGCGATGGCAGTGGCTGTGTCATCTGTCCTACTCTGGACTCTTTAACTTACCTTTAAATTCAAAGGGATAGATGTAGCCCTAAAATACTTGGGAACTTGCCTGCCAGCTTGTCCCTTACCTTTGACCTAAACTTCCCTCCACTTCTTAATACTGTCCACAAGCTCTTTGAAAAGTGGCAGCATAGTTTTCATTCCTGGTTCGAGAGATGCAATTAGGTTAAAGCAGAGCTCCAGGCTCCTTCAGAAAAAAATAAAAGTCAGCAGCTACAAATTAATAAAAAGTGTGTGGCTCTCAGAAATTGGAGAAATAGTGATAGCCTTGATATAGCGAGCAGCACCGATAAACAGTGCCTTGCGAAAGTATTCGGCTCCCTTGAACTTTGCGACCTTTTGCCACATTTCAGGCTTCAAACATAAAGATATAAAACTGTAATTTTTTGTGAAGAATCAACAACAAGTGGGACACAAGCATGAAGTGGAACGAAATTTATTGGATATTTCAAACTTTGTTAACAAATAAAAAACTGAAAAATTGGGCGTGCAAAATTATTCAGCCCCCTTAAGTTAATACTTTGTAGCGCCACCTTTTGCTGCGATTAAAGCTGTAAGTCGCTTGGGATAGGTCTCTATCAGTTTTGCACATCGAGAGACTGAAAATTTTGCCCATTCCTCCTTGCAAAACAGCTCGAGCTCAGTGAGGTTGGATGGAGAGCGTTTGTGAAGAGCAGTTTTCAGTTCTTTCCACAGATTCTCGATTGGATTCAGGTCTGGACTTTGACTTGGCCATTCTATCACCTGGATATGTTTATTTGTGAACCATTCCATTGTAGATTTTGCTTTATGTTTTGGATCATTGTCTTGTTGGAAGACAAATCTCCGTCCCAGTCTCAGGTCTTTTGCAGACTCCATCAGGTTTTCTTCCAGAATGGTCCTGTATTTGGCTCCATCCATCTTCCCATGAATTTTAACCATCTACCTTGTCCCTGCTGAAGAAAAGCAGGCCCAAACCATGATGCTGCCACCACCATGTTTGACAGTGGGGATGGTGTGTTCAGGGTGATGAGCTGTGTTGCTTTTACGCCAAACATAACATTTTGCATTGTTGCCAAAAAGTTTGATTTTGGTTTCATCTGACCAGTGCACCTTCTTCCACATGTTTGGTGTGTCTCCCAGGTGGCTTGTGGCAAACTTTAAACAACACTTTTTATGGATATCTTTAAGAAATGGCTTTAAAGGTTGGAAAATCTTTTTGTATCCAAATCCGGCTTTAAACTTCTCCACAACAGTATCTCGGACCTGCCTGGTGTGTTCCTTGTTCTTCATGATGCTCTCTGCGCTTTAAACGGACCTCTGAGACTATCACAGTGCAGGTGCATTTATACGGAGACTTGATTACACACAGGTGGATTCTATTTATCATCATTAGTCATTTAGGTCAACATTGGATCATTCAGAGATCCTCACTGAACTTTTGGAGAGAGTTTGCTGCACTGAAAGTAAAGGGGCTGAATAATTTTGCACGCCCAATTTTTCAGTTTTTTATTTGTTAACAAAGTTTCAAATATCCAATACATTTCGTTCCACTTCATGATTGTGTCCCACTTGTTGTTGATTCTTCACAAAAAATTACAGTTTCATATCTTTATGTTTGAAGCCTGAAATGTGGCAAAAGGTCGCAAAGTTCAAGGGGGCCGAATACTTTCGCAAGGCACTGTATAACATACTCAAACTATTTTTAAAAATTGTTTTTAAAAATTTGTATTTTCATGTATTCAATCTACGTAAACCTCTCCCGTTATCCTGGAGCCCGATCGAGTTACCTATCCTCACATATCTTTACCCAAGCGGCCACCTATTATCATTGAATGCTAGTCCAGAATGCACCTTATCAAGTCCCCGTTCGTCAATTTTATTTTATAATAATCAACTAAAGGTTTTCTCTGCCACCTGGTCTAACATATAATGGCCACAGCAAATTGTTATTGGGACATTAGCGGTTATTATATATTATTGACTAGAAAAACATGGCCGCTAGATCAAGAGACATTAACAACCCTATTTAAATGCAAAGCACACATCCCCTGGTAATCCCTAAACAAGTCAAAAAGGAACCTAGAAACACCACCCAAAAGGTTGATGTTCCAGAAAAAACGGGGGAGGGGGGATGTTGTGATGCTTGGGTAAGAAAATGTAAAGCAAAAGATGTAGGTATATATATAAAATATCAAACTTTATTAATACAATTCATGATAAAAAAGTATTTCATAGCAAAAAGTGCACAAAATAACAAAAAATATTCACATAAATCACAAGTAATACAGATTAATAAAAAAACACTAATGCCGGTATATAGGTTTGGAAAACCTTCAATACATCAGTAAACATCAAGCATATAAATGATGGATACCACACACTGTGGAATGTGGTATCCACAGTGTGTGGTATCCATCATTATATGCTTGATGTTTACAGATGTATTGAAGGTTTTCCAAACCTATATACCGGCATTAGTGTTTTTTTATTAATCTGTATTACTTGTGATTTATGTGAATATTTTTTGTTATTGTGTGCACTTTTTGCTATGAAAGTCTTTTTTATCATGAATTGTATTAATAAAGTTTGATATGTTATATATATACCTACATCTTTTGCTTCATATTTTCTTACTCAAGCATCACAACATCCCCCCTCCCCCGTTTTTTCTGGAACATCAACCTTTTGGGTAGTGTTTCTAGGTTATTTTTTACAATTATTGGGATGGATGCTAAAATACCATAGTTTACATGTGAGTGCAACTGAGCATATTAGACCCTAAAGAAGTCACGTGCTGTGAGGTAACGCGTAGGGCCCCAAAATACCGGAAGGGATGTGCGAACAAGCTCGGCGCTTGTGGATTCATCACATTTTAAACTCTGTTAAAGTGAGTATCCTGCTGTCATTTTTCGATCGACACCTAAATCCAGGCACTATCAGACCTCCCACTTCATAGATGTTGGGACCTGGCCCTCTACACAACTTCTGTTTAACTGTATTAATTGGTTCTACGACTCAGTGTAGAAGGTTCAAAGCAAGCATGTAAATCATCCCCCATGCAGGGGCGAACTTGTCTTCTCTCTTTTTTTCTACTTTTCCTTTATTTGTTTTTCATATACCAACAGAAAAATATAAAACTGCATACAATTCAATATATACAAACATTCACATTACATTCTCTCCCCCCCTCCACCTCCTACCTGCTCCCTCCCGCCTATCCCCTCTCCGTATTTTACCAATTTCTCTATTTCTCCTACCACCTTTGTTTTCTTCCATTCTCTTTTTCTCTTTCTATTCCTTTTCACCCCTTATCTCCATGTATTTCCTTGTTCTTTTGAATTCTGTCCATTTTTCCCAGGTGGTGTTAAACCTCTCTAATTGATTTTCTTCACAACTACTTGAAAATTAAATATTCATTCAATATTCAATTCATAGATCTACTCAGATTCTTTTTTGGTATTGCCCCATTTGCAGCATTCACCAAATAGGGCAATACCGTACTCCTATATTGCTTTATTGAACTGTTCTCTTTTATATACTGTCGCACTCTTTGCCAATACTCCCTTATCTTTGGGCACTCCCACCATATATACTGTATGTGCCATTGTGCCATTCTGATCACACCCTCTCCAGCACAATGGGGATTTTTATAATTGGTATTTACTTGTTTCCACAGGCGTTATACAGTCAGGTCCATAAATATTGGGACATCGAACACAATTCTAATCTTTTTGGCTCTATACACCACCACAATGGATTTGAAATGAAACAAACAACATGTGCTTTAACTGCATATGTTCAGCTTTAATTTGAGAGTATTTACATCCAAATCAGGTGAACGGTGTAGGAATTACAACAGTTTGTATATGTGCCTCCCACTTTTTAAGGGACCAAAAGTAATGGGATAGATTAACAATCATAAATACTTGGTTGCAAATCTTTTGCAGTCAATTACAGCCTAAAGTCTGGAACGCATAGACATCACCAGACACTGGGTTTCATCCCTGGTGATGCTCTGCCAGGCCTCTACTGCAACTGTCTTCCGTTCCTGCTTGTTCTTGGGGCATTTTCCCTTCAGTTTTGTCTTCAGCAAGTGAAATGCATGCTCAATCGGATACAGGTCAGGTGATTGACTTGGCCATTGCATAACATTGGACTTCTTCCCTTTAAAAAAACTCTTTGGTTGCTTTCGCAGTATGCTTCGGGTCATTGTCCATCTGCACTGTGAAGCGCCGTCCAATGAGTTCTGAAGCATTTGGCTGAATATGAGCACATAATATTGCCTGAAACACTTCAGAATTCATCCTGCTGCATTTGTCAGCAGTCACATCATCAATAAATACAAGAGAACCAGTTCCATTGGCAGATATACATGCCCACTCCATGACACTACCACCACCATGCTTCACTGATGAAGTGGTATGCTTTGGATCATGAGCAGTTCCTTTCCTTCTCCATACTCTTCGCTGCCCATCACTCTGGTACAAGTTGATCTTGGTCTCATCTGTCCATAGGATGTTGTTCCAGAACTGTGAAAACTTTTTTAGATGTTGTTTGGCAAACTCTAATCTGGCCTTCCTGTTTTTGAGGCTCACCAATGGTTTTGTAATGTTCTGGTACCTTTGGGTACCCTAATTACTCTTTCATAAGTGTATGCGCCCCACCATTCTCTTTTGGTAAGGTGCGCATACACCTTTAAGACTGATGCTGTCATCACTGAGCGCCGGACTGGATGGCTATTTAGATCGCCGGCTCTCACTCACATGTGTTCGTTCAAACTGCTTTGTGCCTTGATGCTAACCTGTCTTGAAGCTCACATGCTTGCAAGCATACCTCGCTGTCGGAACCACGCTGCGCTGATCCCTGTATCCCGCTACCGGATCATCCGCTCTTGCCGAACCTCTCCTCTGCTACATTGCTATTAGTGATAAGTACCCCACAGGGGAAACCTCTATAACCTTTATACTAAAGCTTACACTATCTAGCTCTGCATACTAAGGACTATTACTACATCTGCATTATCTAAGATTGCTAGCTCTTGAGCCTACTACCACCTGTTCTTGCACTGGGTTGATCTCTCTTGTATGTCCACCTGCTACTCTGTCATCTACTACCATACATGATTGCTAAACCTATCTGCATCCCATCTGCTACTATCTTACTTTCAAGAACATTTCCTTTCAAGTGTCTGTCATCTACCATCTCTACCCAACCTGTCTCTTCAGCCTATCATCACTGTGTTACTATATACATAAGTCACTCTAGGAAACATCTTATTGAGTGTGTGTATTTACTTGCTGAATTGAGATCCTCCACACATGATGAGTCATTGAGAGTTGGGAATGGTGTCTCAGCGTTTCTCTACATGACTACTGAAGTGGAATATTTCTGCAGCTGAAAATCCACATCATACGTAAAACGCAGAAGCGTTACAGGTTTACATCTTGTGGTGAACCCCCTGTATGCACTCTGGTGAAGTCTTCTTTTGATTGTTGACTTTGACACACCAACACCTACCCCCTGGAGAGTGTTCTTGATCTGGCCAACTGTTGTGAAGGGTATTTTCTTCACCAGGGAAAGAATTCTTCAGTCATCCACTGCAGTTGTTTTCTGTGGTCTTTTGGTATTGCTGAGCTAACCGGTGCGTTCTTTCTTTTTAAGGATGTTCCAAACAGTTGATTTGGCCACACCTAATGTTTTTGCTATCTCTCTGATGGGTTTGTTTTGTTTTTTCAGCCTAATGATGGCTTGCTTCACTAATAGTGACAGCTCCTTGGATCTCATATTGAGAGTTGACAGCAACAGATTACAAATGCAAATAGCACACTTGAAATTAACTCTGGACCTTTTATCTGCTCCTTGTAAATGGGATAATGAGGGAATAACACACACCTGGCCATGGAACAGCTGAGCAGCCAATTGTCCCATTACTTTTGGTCCCCTGAAAAGTTGGAGGCACATATACAAACTGTTGTAATTTAAAGCTGTAAATTAAAGCTGAAAGTCTGCAGTTAAAACACATTTTGTTTCTTTCATTTCAAATCCATTATAGAGCCAAAAAGATTAGCATTATGTCGATGTCCCAATATTTATGGACCTGACTGTATACCACCTACTCAAACATTTATAGTTCATCTCTATTGAGTTTCATATCTACCGCCGTATTATGAACAGCTCTCATGAGTTTACTCAATTGTTGCTAGTCCAAATGTGATCCCAGTTCTTTTTTGCCACTTTTCAATTAATGGCAGTCTTCTACTGTCTAAGTATTTTATAAATATGAGATATAGGATGTTTTGATCCTCTCTGGGAATTACACAGACGTTCAAATGGAAGAAGTTCCTCTGCTGACCTAATAGGCTGTTGTAATGCTATTATGAAGTGTCTTAGCTGGGAATACCGCAATTTATTCAAAATCATTCATTCCTTTTTCTGTTTCAACTCCTGATATAAAAATAATTTCCCTTTGTCATTATATCCTTCATCTGTGCATTTTTATCTATTATGCAATCCCCAAATTGTGCCTCATTTCCCGCTAAAAAATAATTTGTCCCTGTGAGTGAAATTAACGGTGAATTATACTCCCATTTTGCTTGTTTATAAATTAAATCCCAAACTCTAAATGCATTTCTAGTCAACTAGTGTGTATTTACATCCAATTTTCTATACTTGTGTGGCAACCAAATATTATCACCTAACCATATTTTCAATTTTTGCCCATGATTTACCACTGCTTATTTTTCCCCATTCCACCAACCGTGATATCACTACGGCATTATAATACCTTTTAAAGTCTGGTGTCGCTAATCCCCCTTGTGCTTTTCCTTTACTTAGTGTTAAGCACTGTATTCTCGGTTTCTTGTTTCCCCATATGAACTTTGTTATCATTACTTTTAATATTTTAAAATTATTCAGTGGGATATGTATTGGCAACATGTGGAATTTAGAAAGTTTATTTTTATTTCTGCTCTAATTTAATTATCGTATATACTCGTGTATGAGCTGACTTTTTCAGCACATTTTTTATGCTGAAAAAGCCCCCCTCAGCTTATACTCGAGTGAGGGTCCCCAGCCGCTCACACGGTGGTTTCGCAGTGGGCGCCAGGCACACATGTCCTCCTAGTGTCTCCTCCTCTCCTCACCTCTCCCATCCAGCCCCAGCTCCCTCAGGGGATATGAAGCCACGCTCCAAACCTCTTATGACCCCAGCTATGCCAGATGCTCAGGGGTTTAGCTGCTGGACAGGAGTGGATGATCGACAGGGTCTCTTCATATTAAATGCTTCAGCACATGTCCCAGATGGAATCTCCAGGAGCACCTCAGCAGCTCCTTGCCGGCGCCATCGTCAGGCCCCTCCCTCCCTCAGTGTGTCATTGACACTTTTGATAGTTAGGCACTGCAGTTTATATAGAGGTCTGTACATCAGATGAAACAAAGGGACAACTGAGGAGGAAAGAGAAAAAACGGAATTTTTGTAAAATCTTACCTGTAAAATTCCTTTCTCTGAGTCCTCCGACAGTCGCCGCCTCTTCATATTCGTCACAATGGGGTATTAGACTTTGCTCCGAAGGAGTAGCTAGGCAACAGAATATGTTAACAATAAAGCTTTTAACATATCCCACCCTCAAGGGGTGGTCCCCTCAGTCAATACCCTCCTACTTCCTGCAACCATATCTCAGTTTCAGTGGAATAGCAGTAGAGTATATAACCAAAACCCCAAAAGAGGGGCGGGGGCGGCGACTGTCGGAGGACTCAGAGAAAGGAATTTTACAGGTAAGATTTTACAAAAATTCTGTTTTCTCTTACGTCCTCCGACAGTCGCCGCCTCTTCATATTCGTCACAATGGGGACGTCCCAAAGCAGTGCAAACATGAGGGGTGGGAAACGCATCCGCGCCGTAAGGCAACGCAGTCTCCGCATCAAAGAAAGGAACCTTACCAAAGGAAGGAAACCAGCTGGGCAATAGGAAAAAACTTGCTCAACAGGAGCAACAACCCAGGAAAAACAAATAACCAGGGAATAAAAGACATATCCCAACAGCCAGGGATCCCAACAGGTGATCCTAGGGAACAGCCGCACTAAGAACCTTGCGGCCAAAGGAAGCATCCGCCGATGCCTGAACATCTACCTTGTAGTACGGTCGACCAGGTCGCCGCCTTACACACCTGGGCTACAGAAGCCCCATGACGACAGGCCCAAGACGTACTCAGAGATCTAGTAGAGTGCGCCTTCACAGGCACAGGGGGAACCTTCCCCTGCAAAGCATAGGCCTGTTCAATGGTTTGCCTGATCCATTTGGCGATGGTAGAGGCCGACGCCGCCATGCCCTTCCGAGGACCCTCTGGAAGAACAAACAAGGAATCCGTCTTACGAAAAGACTCAGTCGATTTAAGGTAAACCCTTATCGCCCAAACAACATCCAAAGAATGTAGTCTCACCTCTTTCGGATGTTTAGGCTTCGCGCACAGCGAAGGCAAGACAATATCCTCATTGAGATGGAATTCCGAAACTCGCTTCGGAAGAAAAGAAGGATTAGGTCGCAAGACCACCTTATCCAAGTGAATAACCAGATACGGAGACTTGCAGGACAAAGCCGCCAGCTCCGACACTCTGCGAGCTGAAGTGATCGCAACCAAAAAGGCGACCTTTTTGGACAACATAGACAACGAGATCTCCCTGATCTGTTCAAAAGGAGCACGTTGTAACACAGATAGAACGAGATTCAAGTCCCAAGGGGGCAGAGGATCCCTCCTAGGAGGAACCAGATGCCGCACTCCCTGAACAAAAGTGCCAACCAAGGAGTTGGAAGCCACGGGACGTTGAAAAAGAACGGCCAGCGCAGACACCTGACCCTTTATCGTAGCCAGCGCCAAACGCTGATCGACACCTGTTTGAAGGAAGGACAACACACGGGAAACCGAGTACGTGCGGGGTGAAAACCCCCTGGACTCACACCAGGCAAAATAGGCCTTCCAAGTACGGTAGTAAACCTTCCCCGAGGAAGACTTCCTCGCGTTGATCAAGGTATGAACGACCTCAGGGGAGAGACCCCTCTCCTTCAGGACCTCGGTCTCAACAGCCAGGCCGTCAAAGCCAGCGACTGTAAAGCAGGATGGTATATCGGCCCTTGAGACAGGAGATCGTCTCGAAGAGGCAGACGCCACGGGGCGTCGACCGCCAGATTCACGAGGTCTGCGTACCAGGACCGGCGTGACCAATCCGGTGCCACAAGAATCACCGTGCTGCGTCCCGAGTGTAACCTGCGAAGGAACCTGGACAGCAACTGAATCGGTGGAAACGCGTACATCAGCTTGTACTGATGCCACGGGGCCACTAACGCGTCCGACGCGTCTGCCCGAGGGTCGCGCGTCCTTGCCACGAACCTTCTCACCTTGTTGTTGAGACGAGACGCGAACAGGTCCACATCTGGAAGACCCCACTTCGCGCACAACATCTGGAAGACAGCCGGGTGGAGAGACCATTCCCCCTGATCCAGGGTCTGGCGACTCAGATAGTCCGCCGGCCAGTTCTCCACCCCCGGAATGTGAACCGCCGTTATCGCCGGGACATGAGTCTCGGCACAGGACAGAATGTCGGCCACTTCTCGAGCCGCTCGGGCACTCCTGGTGCCCCCTTGGTGGTTGATGTAGGCCACCGCCGTGGCATTGTCAGTCTGCACCCGAACCGGGCAGCCCTGCAGCCGGTCCGTCCAACGATGAAGACAGAGATTTATCGCACGCAATTCCAGAATGTTGATCGGAAGGGAGGACAGAACGCCCAGAACACCACCCCAGCCCGACAGGCTGGCATCTGTGGTGATCACCGTCCACGAGATAGGACGAAAAGACTTGCCCCCCGACACCATCGGGGACTGGAGCCACCACAGAAGGTCCCTTCTGGTGTGATGGCCCAACGAGATTTGAAGATCCAGAGATTGAGGTCGCCCGTCCCACCTGGACAGGATCTCCGCTTGGAGACCCCGCGTGTGAAACTGGGCGAAGGGAATCGCCTCGAAGGCCGAGACCATCAATCCCAGACATCTCATGCACGTCCGCAGAGACGAGTGCGGAAAGTCCCTGAGGGACCTGACTTCCTCCTGAAGAGTTCCGAGTTTGTCTTCCGGCAGGAAGACCTTCGCCTGAACCGAGTCCAGGATCATTCCCAGGTAGGGAAGACGAACCGACGGGCTCAGTGTCGACTTTGGAAAATTTATCGTCGAACCAAACTCCTGTAGAGTTTGCATCGTGACAGACAGGTCCTTCTCCAGACCCTGGCTGGTCGCAGACCGAACCAGAATGTCATCCAGATACCCCAGGACAGAGATGCCCTGGGCTCTCAATAATGCCAGAACCGGTGCAAGCACCTTGGTGAAAACCCGCGGAGCCGAGGCGAGACCAAAAGGTAACGCCACGAACTGGTAGTGATCCTCCGCAATGGCGAATCGAAGGTACCTCTGGTGACCCTCGAAAATGGGGATGTGAAGATACGCATCCTTCAAATCGATGGAGGCCATGAATTCCCCTGGAACCAGGGCAGCCACCACCGACCGCAGGGATTCCATGCGGAACTTGCGAACCCGCACAGAGCAGTTTAGAGCCTTCAAGTCCAGAATTGGACGAACCTTGCCCTCCTTCCTGGGCACGGTGAACAGATTGGAATAAAACCCCCGAAATCTGTCCCGATGAGGCACCGGAACCACCACTCCCTGAGCCCTCAGGTCTCGCACCGCCAGGTGCAGGTCCCGTAAACGCTCTGGAGACAGTTGAAGATTTGAGGGAAAAAATCTGCTCTCCGGCCGAGAGAGAAACTCGATCTTGTAACCAGATCGAACGATCTCCTGAACCCACCTGTCCCGCACGCGGGCCAACCAGGGTTGAAGAAAACCGAGCAAGCGTCCCCCCACCCCAAAACTGGGTGAGGGCGCCCCTTCAGGCCGCACTGTTATGGGCAGCGGGTCCGGACTGACCGGACTTCTGTTTACCAGACCAGGGCTTCTTTTGAGAGCCTTGTCCCTTGAACGGTTTGCCCTTGTAGTGCGACCGAAAGGCACGAAAGGACCCCTGAGGGGGCCGAAAATTAGCATGCTTCTTCCCAGAAGCCCCCTTAGCCTTGGGGAAATGGGGCAAGAGAGTGCTCTTACCTCCGGTGATCCCCTTAATCAACACATCCAAGGACTCCCCAAAAAGGCGAGACCCATCATAAGGCAGATTGGCTAAGGTCTTACGTGAAGATTGGTCCACCGACCAACACTTCAACCAAACCAGGCGGCGAGACAACACCGCCATGCTGTGTACACGTGCAGCCAACGGGACTAAGTCCAAGTCCGCATCACACAGATACATGACACCCTGGTGGATTTGATCCACCATATCCAGGGTCGCCGGCGAGGCCGAATCGGCCACTAGGACACGCCTAAGCATCTGCGTCCAACTTGGGACAGCCTGGGCCGCCATGAGAGAGGCAAACAGAGCTTTAAGCATAGAACCCGTAACAGAATAAGTATGACGGGCAAGAGACTCCATTCTTCTATCCGTGGCATCACGGAACACCAGGGAATCCTCTGCAGGAATCGCAGTGGATTTGTTCAAAACCGCAATTGCGTGATCCACCGGGGGTGGTACACACCACCGTTCATCAGTGGAAGGCGAAAAAGAATAACGCAGCTTGAACCTACTTGGCACAGCAAAAGGTTTGCGTAAATTGCGCCATTGTTCCTTAACAGCGCGCTGAAAATCATCATTGCAGGGAAAAACCTGCGGCGTCCTGCGTTTTCTCTGCATCCCATAAGCCGACAAGGCAGCGGGGGGACACACTTCATCCTGCAAACGCAGCGTTTGTTTTATGGAAGCAATCAATTCATCCATGATTGCAAGCTCTTCAGGCGAGCCAGGGGGAGAATTATCAACCCCCTCAACCTCAGCCTCCACCTTGGACCCCACTAGATCCAGGGAGGAGCGGGACCCCGATAAGGAGACCCCCGCCATAACAGCCCCATCACCTTCGCCCTCAGAATCAGAGGAAATAGAAACTCTGGGTCTTTTAGTAGATTGAGCAGCCACCAGCATCTGCACCTGAGCAGCAAGGCCGGCCACAATAGTGGCCAAATCCCCCCCTGGGGGGGAAACAGCGGTCCCCTGGCTTTCCACCACGGTGGCAGGAAATTTGCCCTCCTGAGAATCCATTGCCCCAATATGATATGCCGGAGAATAAAGGGTTAACTGCCCCTTTAACAAGCGCGGCGAGCGCAGCCCACCGCACCACACACAAGCACAATGAGACCCCCACAGGGACAATAAACTGACACAGGCAATGGATATAGCAAGAACAGAAGGATAAAACCTGAGGAGACCCTCGCTGCTGCTGCTGCCTCGATCGGTGTACCCAGGAGAAGAGGAAGTGATGAGACCAGGGCGCTCTATTAAAGCCTATGGGAGGCTACAAGAAAATGGCCGCCATGCATGTAGAACATGCAGCCGGAGCGAGTGCAGGCAAAATGGCCCTGTTTGGCGCTGAAACCGCCGCTCCTACAGTACAGTAATGCACATAACACCATCCATATAAAAAAACATGGCAGATCGCCGCAGCGATCGCTGTATTGTGCCCAAACATGCCACAAAACATGCCCCACAGCACACAGCTTCTCACACTGAACAAGGCTGACACAGACAGTGTCACACAGCACCCCCCCCCCCCTTGCAGCCCGCAGCATGCAGCAGAGTGATAGGGAGACAAACAGTGTGAACAGAGGCAGGTTACACAGTCCCAGACTGACACCCCCCCAGACAGACAGGTCCCCACATAGATACACTTACCTCTCAATGGTGTGGGGGACCCGCACAGGCGAACAAGCCGCTGCACATGAGGCAGGGAGAGTCGCATACAAGACGCACAAAATGGGGGTTAAGAAACCGCACAGCTTCCAGTGAGGTAGCCACCTCACCAATCATCCCTGCACCGAACAGGGATGGGTCGTTCACTGTGCCAGGAGCGTTACCTGGCTGAACACTCGATGGCAGGCTGGGAAGCCACTGACCCACGACCTGCGACCAGGGGGATCAGCCCGAGACCCAGCCCGCATGATCCTCTTCGTCAGAAGAACTAACTAATGCTGACAAAAAGAACAGCTAAGCAAAGAGAGAGAAAAAACTCAAACAAAAAATCAAAAAAGAAGAAAGAGGCTGGGGCACAAAGCCCCAGCACAGAGAGAACCAGCTACTCCTGACAAGCTAGACATTGAAACTGAGATATGGTTGAAGGAAGTAGGAGGGTATTGACTGAGGGGACCACCCCTTGAGGGTGGGATATGTTAAAAGCTTTAATGTTAACATATTCTGTTGCCTAGCTACTCCTTCGGAGCAAAGTCTAATACCCCATTGTGACGAATATGAAGAGGCGGCGACTGTCGGAGGACGTAAGAGAAACATGGATTTGGTCCTGAAAAAGGTTGTAGTAGCAATTAGCCACAGCTTGCTTGCTAAAAAAGGTTAAGAAATCTGGACCAAAACAAAAAAATGTACCAGTAGCTGCTGCATTTCTCACGCTAGGATTATACTCGAGCCAATGTTTTCCCAGTTTTTTGTGGTAAAATTAGGCTTATATTTGGGTCGGCTTATACTTGAGTATATACAGTGAGTAGTGGTATATAGTTTGCTTAGTATACATTTTTTTAAGATGAGGTTCAATTTATCCCAAGATCTTTTCACCCCCCAGGTAAATGGGAATTCTTTTTGCATGGCTAGTTCTTTCTTATTCATATTTATATTTAGAATTTCAGATTTTACAGGACCAATTTTTAAGTTTGATAATGCTCCATATCTTTTCATTTCTTTTATTAAGTTTGGTAGTGTAATTCTTGGGTTACTAATACAAAACAAAATATCATCGGCATATGCCGCAACTTTATGTTCCACATCTCTGCTCTTTAACCCTCCTATATCTGCGCTGTTCCGTATGGTAGCCAAAAATGGCTCCAATGACAGCACAAATAAGAGGGGGGAGAGCCGACATCCCTGTCTTGTCCCATTTTGCATCTCAAACGGTGCTGACAGGGTTCCATTCACCTTTACCGATACATTTGGATGTTTAAATAGTGTTTTAATCCATTGAATCATCCTTGGACCCACACCTATCGCTTCTATTGTATTCATCATGAATTCCCAATCTACGAAGCTTACGAAGTTGGAGGGCTTCTTCTTTCCTCGCTCCGCTGGTCTACAGCAAAATGGCACTGGACAGTCTCTGCATGACACTCGTGGAGCAGGCAGCGTAGCAGGAGCGGGACACAATCACAGGCAAATTGCCAATCCTGACAGCGGAGACTCCTCCAGATCATCCTCTCCTGTGTCCCCTTCTGCCAGGAGCCCAGCTAAAGCAAGACCCCACAGAGAGTCACCTCTGGACGAGGATCACAGCGCAGGTATGGAGCATTCCTCTTTGCTGCCCTCTCCTGTCATCCCCCGCACAGATCCTTAGGACCCCATGAATGCCTTCCCCACTTGGGACCAACCAGTGTAAGAAACGGTCCTTTAAAAATATGTTACTGACTCTCAGGTCCTCCATACATGCAGACATGCAGCAGTGCCTCCAACAGGTGAAACAAGATGTGCACCGTTTAAGTGAGAGAGTGGATGTGTTAGAATCCTCCATGTCAAAATGCGCCTTATCTTTTTAAAATCTTAGTAGAGGCCCATAACAACCATGCAGATGATATTGCTTGGATCAAAGACAAAATAGCGGACCTGGAGAACAGATCCAGGCAGAACAACCTGAAACTCAGGGGTGTTTCTGAAACAGTTCAACCACAACAATTAAACCAATTCGCCAAGGATCTGTTCTCCTCCCTGGTCCCCTATCCCTCAGATATGGATCTGTTAATCGATAGGATACATAGAATCCCAAAGCCCAATTTTATTGCACCAGATATCCCACGTGACGTTCTCCTCAGAGTCCACTTCTTTCCATCTAATGAGAAAATTGTGGCAGCAGCTAGACAGAAGTCTACTCTCCATGCTGATTATCCTCACTTGCACATACTTCCCGACCTCTCCTGTCACACGCTGCAGAGGCACAAAAACCTTTCAATTGTGACGAAGGCCCTGAGGAATCATAAAATCGTGCACAAGTGGAAATATCCAGCCTCCTTATCCATAACTCATGATGGATCAACGGTCCTTATTCAAACCCTTGAGGAAGGCATAGCTGTTTTCAAAAATGGGGCATTGTCCCACCTCAGCAGGACCCATCCAACAGAAACCTGGCTCCTACTCTGCTGAATGATGAATGGAAGGTGGTTTCCAAGCATCGCTCAACCAAGAAGAAATGAGCTGCTGGAAATGTGTTCGACTTGCAAACGCTTTAATATGTTCCTGGCCATCTCCATAGTCCCTATGGCCCCTCGTGCCTTGTTGCAGGTTTTGCCTGCCTTCAGACTTTTTTTATGTTAAGCGCTACGTTGAGCACATTTTTTGACGCACTTATGCCGTCCTTGTTCAGTTTTACCCCTTTCCTACCCAACGTGTCTGATATTTCTCTTGCTTGTCTTGTCAAATCACCTGATGCCACTAACACTCTTACCTGGGAATTCAACGTCAGCTCTACAGATGTTCTCACCCCTTTTCCACCATTACTATAAAATTCTTGTCATTAAAAGGTACATGGACTGAATCACCCAGCCAAGCGGTTCTCCCTATGGTCTGATGTCCGAAGATGCCAGGCAGATATACAGTGCCTTGCTAAAGTATTCGGCCCCCTTGAACTTTGCGACCTTTTTCAGGCTTCAAACATGAAGATATAAAACTGTAATTTTTTGTGAAGAATCAACAAGTGGGACACGATCATGAAGTGGAACGAAATTTATTAGATATTTCAAACTTTGTTAACAAATAAAAAACTGAAAAATTGGGCGTGCAAAATTATTCAGCCCCTTTACTTTCAGTGCAGCAAACTCTCTCCAGAAGTTCAGTGAGGATCTCTGAATGATCCAATGTTGACCTAAATGACTAATGATGATAAATAGAATCCACCTGTGTGTAATCAAGTCTCTGAATGAATGCACCTGCACTGTGATAGTCTCAGAGGTCCGTTTAAAGCGCAGAGAGCATCATGAAGAACAAGGAACACACCAGGCAGGTCCGAGATACTGTTGTGGAGAAGTTTAAAGCCGGATTTGGATACAAAAAGATTTCCCAAGCTTTAAACATCCCAAGGAGCACTGTGCAAGCGATAATATTGAAATGGAAGGAGTATCAGACCACTGCAAATCTACGAAGACCTGGCCATCCCTCTAAACTTTCAGCTCATACAAGGAGAAGACTGATCAGAGATGCAGCCAAGAGGCCCATGATCACTCTGGATGAACTGCAGAGATCTACAGCTGAGGTGGGAGACCCTGTCCATAGGACAACAATCAGTCGTATACTGCACAAATCTGGCCTTTATGGAAGAGTGGCAAGAAGAAAGCCATTTCTTAAAGATATCCATAAAAAGTGTAGTTTAAAGTTTGCCACAAGCCACCTGGGAGACACACCAAACATGTGGAAGAAGGTGCTCTGGTCAGATGAAACCAAAATCAAACTTTTTGGCAACAATACAAAATGTTATGTTTGGCGTAAAAGCAACACAGCTCATCACTCTGAACACACCATCCCCACTTTCAAACATGGTGGTGGCAGCATCATATTTTGGGCCTGCTTTTCTTCAGCAGGGACAGGGAAGATGGTTAAAATTCATGGGAAGATGGATGGAGCCAAATACAGGACCATTCTGGAAGAAAATCTGATGGAGTCTGCAAAAGACCTGAGACTGGGAAGGAGATTTGTCTTCCAACAAGACAATGATCCAAAACATAAAGCAAAATCTACAATGGAATGGTTCACAAATAAACATATCCAGGTGTTAGAATGGCCAAGTCAAAGTCCAGACCTGAATCCAATCGAGAATCTGTGGAAAGAACTGAAAACTGCTGTTCACAAACTCTCTCCATCTAACCTCACTGAGCTCGAGCTGTTTTGCAAGGAGGAATGGGCAAAAATTTCAGTCTCTCGATGTGCAAAACTGATAGAGACATACCCCAAGCGACTTACAGCTGTAATCGCAGCAAAAGGTGGCGCTACAAAGTATTAACTTAAGGGGGCTGAATAATTTTGCACGCGCAATTTTTCAGTTTTGTATTTGTTAAAGTTTGAAATATCCAATAGATTTTGTTCCACTTCATGATTGTGTCCCACTTGTTGATTCTTCACAAAAAATTACAGTTTTATGTGGCAAAGGGTCGCCAAAGTTCAAGGGGGCCAAATACTTTCGCAAGGCACTGTAGTTTCTGTACAAAAAAAACATTTTTTGTCCTTTTCTCACCCTTACTGTGCTCACAAAGACTACCCGCATGTCTTCTTCTCCTGTGCCTACTTCTCAAGACTGTTTTGATGCCTGTTTACGGTAATGTTATAATATGTGGGATTTTAATATGGTAGTTGAACCCGGGCTGGATGTCTCCACTCCTTGCATAGGGAGCAGTTATTTGATGTCTGGAGGTGTCAACACGGCTCGGAACGAGACTACACGTTCTACTCCTCCAGACATCACTGTTATTCACGTATTGACATGTTCCTTACGGATCTGTACTTACTGAGCAGGATCTCCTCCATGACCATCAGGAACATCACATGGTCTGACCACGCAGCTGTGGAGATGGTCTTGGAGGAGAGCACAGCTAGGGACAATTCGTTTGTCTGGCGTTGCAACACCAGAATCCTGCAGGACCCCCTGACGGCTGACCTTGTCAAAACTCGTTTATATGAATTCATCCAACTCAACGCCTGTTCTGTTTCTGACCCATGGTCCCTGTGGGGGGTTCATAAAGCTTACATGAGGGGTATCTGCATACAGCAAACAGCTAGAGCCAAAAAACAGTATAACTTGAAACTCACGGGTCTTCTAGAGGAAATCCGTGACCTTGAAGCGTCCCACAAAAATTCCCCCACACCTTCCCTTGCCTCGGATCTGGCCCGCTTGCGGCCATCCTTAAAAACCCATCTTATGGAACAATACAATTGACATCTAAAAAGACTCAATTTGACCTATTACGCGCACACCAACAAGGCCGGTAAACACTTAGCTAATAGAATCAAAGCAAAACAGGCCAGATCCAGAATTGCCCATATTCTTCAACCTCCCTCTGGGACTAAACTCACTCATCCCAAAGACATTGCAAATTAATTTGCAAAATTCTACGGCTCCCTCTACAACTTGCATCTAAACCCCGTCACCCCACAACCTACCCCTGACACTATTCCAAAAATTCCTGACCCATCTTGACCTACCCACCCTTTCGGAGGACCATCAGCGAGTCCTGAATGATCCCTTTCTACCAGCTGAAATCTTGAAAATTATTTCATCCCTTCCTAACAGTAAATCCCCTGGGCCTGATGGATTCCCCAAAAAATACTATAAGATTCACCACCAACTTCTGAGCCCCTTCTTAGCTGAGGTTTTCACCAGGGCGATGCATAATTCTCACCTCCCTACAGAGATGCTGAGTGCCTATATTACTACAATTCCTAAACCGGTTAAAGACCCCAGCCTTCCAGCCAACTACCATCCTATCTCCCTCCTGAACAGTGACATACAATTTTTTTGCCAAAGCTATAGCTGCACGCTTGCGACCCATCTTCCCTCATCTTGTGCGCAAGGACCAAATGGGCTTTATGTATGCCGTCAAACCTCAGACACCACGAGACGCCTCATAAACATTCTACATTACGCAGAAAAAACTCGAACGCCTTCTCTCCTCCTGACTCTGGATGCAGAGAAGGCGTTCGACAGGGTCAACTGGGATTACATGCGTGCGACTCTGATGAAATTCGGTTTTTCAGGAGGTATACTCTCGGCCATATTGTCCCTATATTCCTCCCCCACTGCACAGGTGCTCACCTCGGGTACCCTATCCTCGACGTTCCCACTCTCTAACGGCACTCGCCAGGGGTGCCCACTCTCGCCAACAATTTTTCATTTAATTATTGAACCCCTGGTGGAAGCAATTAGATCCCACCCTGACATTGCAGGCTTTACCTTTGGCGCTGTGGAGCACAAAATAAATCTGTTTGCTGATGACGTTGTTATCTTACTCACTAACCCCTCCAAATCCCTACCAGCTGCTCACAAGATCCTGCTGGAGTTCGGCGAGATTTCCTATTACAAAATTAACACTTCCAAGTCACCTTGGCGTGCACCCTGATTTGGTTACCTCCTTACAATCCTCTTGTCCATACCTTTGGACCACTGACAAGATTCACTACCTGGGAATCAACCTCACCCCCTTTATTTCTAAACTGATACCAGCCAATGTGGAACCCCTTAGGCAATCAACTAATAAAGCAATGTCGGCCATGGCCAAGGTGAAACTGTCCGGGGGGGGGGGGGGCAGGATAGCGGCCTACAAGATAACTATTTTGCCTCAAATCCTATATTTATTCAGGGCCCTCCCAATTCCCTTGCCGATTAAATACCTGCAAGCACTATCGAGGGATATGCGTAAGTTCATTTGGCAGGGTAAGAGGGCTAGGATTGCAGCTGCAACTCTGACACTTCCCAAAGATCTGGAAGGAGTAAAACTACCAGACCTGCCCAGATATTACTGGGCTACTCAGGACAACTCTCGGGCTGGCTGTCTGAAGGGGACCTCCCTTGGTGGTCCTCTATTGAAAGCTCTCTTTCTCAAACGCGTGACCTCCGCCTGCTTCTCCTCGGTGACCTCTGGCTCCCTTGGGACAAATTCACAATGCCACCCTTCTCTGAGGGCTTGGAGGGTGCTTGGGGCTGCCAGAAAGAGGCTGGCGGACGATTCCACTGTTCTAATAAAGTCACTACCAGTGAAAATCTCAAATCTCATATTGACTCGCTACGGTCCTCTACACTTCCCCGCTTTGGTATTACAGAATTGTCCCAGTTCTATATGCAGGGTACCCTTCTCCACCCAGGAAAAATGTTGCAAAGTTACAACCTACCCTCCACTCTTCACTACACGATCCTACAGATTTGCTCTTTCCTGACAAAACATCCAACTGCACAGTGTCATGTACCTCTTAAAGCCTGGCAGTACTATCATGCTGGAAAGGCAAAGACTAAAGGGATCTTGATATTCTATGACTCTCTTGGCACAACATATGACTCTACTAAATCCACTCTGATGCTCCAATGGGAAGTTGACTTACGCAGTGACTTTACCCCTGATCAATGGTCCATTGCCTCCCAATCTACGTACCTCTATTCGCACTGCACCAAGCATTGGGAAATGATGTTGAAAATATTTAACCGTTGGTATTATACACCCTACGGGCTATCAAAAATCTTCCCCTCGCACTCACCCTGACTACTGGCGAGGTTGCGGTCAACAGGGTACACTAACCCACACCCTCTGGAGTTGCCCCTCGTTTACCAGTTTTTGGAATAGAGTTTTCCAATATATCTCTACATGTACAGGAATACTGTCCCCTCCAAGGCCGGCTCTAGCACTACTTAATCTGGGTATTGATGATTATCCATCTGAATATAGACAACTCATCATCCATATACTTCTTGCCTCTAGGCTACTTATTTAGCGTAAGTGGAAGACTATTGAAGCCCCTAATTTCTCTGAGGTCAAGGTTATGGTCAGCTCTAATTACCAAATGGAAAAATCTTTAGCATTTAACTCCCTGTCCTACGCAAGATTCCCCAACTCTTGGAAACACTGGGTGTACCAGAATTAAATGAATGCGTATGTTTAACTTGCTATCTTAGATAATAATTGGAATGGCACAGACTCGTACCCACATCATGGGTTTATCCTGCCTTCCGGTCACGTTATGGTCCCATTTGGGGTGACTGGGAGGTAGTGATTTTCCCCTACCCAGCGATTCAGACCATGGTCTTTTCACCAGGGACCACGTCCTCTGTGTAATTCCCAACCCTGTGTATCTTACGTTTACATGGTGCCATGTACTGTTTACATGGTGCCATGTACTGTTTACATGGTTTATGATTTATGATATATGGTTTATTTCTTCCTAATATGGTAATTTTGTCTTATTCACCTGGCTGTTTAAGTTATCCTACTTATGCAAGTTGGAACCCTGTTCTATCATTATTATTGATGTACCTTTGACATTCATTTGTTGCTATTGTTTGCTCCTTTTTTTTTATAACTCAATAAAAAATAATATTAAAAAAAAATATCTTAAAATATCTAATCGTGAACCTGTCCGGCCTTGGGCTTTTTTCTGTTGCTATATTTTTTAATGCTGATTCGATTTCTTCTTTTGTTATTGGTTCTTCTAATAATTGCAGATTTTCCTCTGATACTTTAGGTAATTTTGCATCTCGAATATATTCTTGTATTTTTTTTTCATTCTATTTATTTAATCTATTTATTAATTTAATTTATTTCCTGAGGCCCTTTTTGTCTTACAGAGTACAAGGAACTATAGTATTTTTGGAAGACTTCTGCGATTTTTGATGTCAAGTATACCATCTCCCCTTGCTCATTTTTCATTTTTCCAATGAAATGAATTGATTTTTTATTTTTTAGGGCTCTTGCAAAATATTTCCTGGGCTTATTTCCCCATTTATATCTATCTTTATTAAAACAAGGTGTATATATTATTCAAATCAAGGTATTCCCTTATGAATATATAAACACTAGCAGCGCATATAGGTCTCAGTCTTCAAAGTTCCCAAACTCAAACCAATGAGCCAAAACTCATCAGTAATGTCAATGATGTAATCCTTGGTATAGTAAGGTGAATAACTCTTCAGTGCTCGATGTATAGGATAATGTGCACCTTTACCGCACCTCTGTGGACCCCCTTGGTAGTACTCATGTACCTTCAGAACATGTATTCTGCGCCTTATGGATCAATACTCTGGCAAGACTCCCTGGACGGGACCCTTGAGAAACAGGAGACCACAGACCACTTGGAGAGCAAACGATCCACCAGATGTCTCCCAATCAAAGCATGTAATCACAAGGGGGAACTCATATTGTATACCGTATAGGACAGTTTTATTGTATAAAAATAATCCATAATATCCACTCACATTTCCAGCATAAAATTACAGCATAGTAAAACAAGGCACCCTCACGGCTGCGTGTTCCAACACCGCTTACGATCCTCATACTGACCGCGGCTCGGTACCAGCCGGCGGACTTCCGGGTTCCTGGGTGTGACATCAGATGCTTCCGGGTTGCCGGGGTGACTGCGTGCTCACGCCCTAACGCGTTTCGTCACCAAGAGGCTTCAACGGAGGGCGTGGGCATGCAGCGCAGTCACCTCCTTTTATCATCCTCCCATCTGGGCAGTTCGCTCTCCCCGGCCGGCTGTAACACCGGAAATTGCAAGGGGAATACCGCAATCACCGCTACTATTGGGGGGATCAGTAAAGCATACAAATAACAAAATCTAAAATGCTCCAAAACAACTTATAGTGGCGTTTCTCTTCGTCACTCAGCGGCACTTAACCCCTTCTAGGCCCAGGTAAGGCCTCAGAGTGTTAAAGAGCCATTGTTGTCACCAGAAGTTCATCAATGCCTGGATATAACGTACCCCTGCACAGTTAGAAACACGCCCCTAGGGACACACTTAACCCCTCCTTCCCCAATAAAGTTAACCCCTTCCCTGCCAGTGTCATTTTTACAGTAACAGTGCATATGTATAGCACTGATTACTGTAGTAATGTCACTGGTAACCCCAAAAGTGTCAAAAATGTCAGTCAAGGGTCCGATCTGTCCGCCACAATGTCGCAGTCCCGCAAAAAAATCGCAGATCGCCGCCATTACTCGCTAAAAGAAAAAAACAACAAAAATTACAAAAATCTTTCCCTTAGTTAGTAAACGCAATAACTTTTGCACAAACCAATCAAAATACTCTTATTGTGATTTTTTTTTTTTTTACCAATCCTATGTAGCAGAAAACAAATTGGCCAAAAATCTTTTTTGGGGGGAATTTCATATAAAAAATGTGAAAAATATTGTTATTTTTGCAAAATTGTCGCTCTTTTTTTGTTTATAGTGCATGATCAAAAAATGGCACGGGTGATCAAATACCACCAAAAGAAAGCTCTGTTTGTGGGGAAAAAAAGGACATCAAATTCGTTTAGGTACAGTGTCGCATGACCGCGCAATTGTCCGTTAAAATCACGCAGTGACGAATCGCAAAATAGGGCCTGGTCAGGAAGGGGGTAAAATCTTCTGGGGCTTAAGTGGTTAATACCAACCCTAACAACATTAGGTTGGAGTTTAATTGGAGCCGGGAAAGGATACACTACCTGGATGTGGAGGTGATGGTCCATGAAACACGTCTAGTGACCAAAGCATACTTTAAGCCAACTGACAGAAATGGATATTTACCCATACAAAGTGGACATTATGAGAAATGGCTTAAAAATATACCTAAAGGCCAGCTCCTACGAGTAAGGAGGAATTGCACAAGCGACTTTGATTACCAGAAGCAGGCAATCATCATTAAGGAGAGATTTGTAGAAAAAGGTTACGATGGAGATAATCTGGACAGAATTATTGATGAGGTTGGAAGATCCTCACAAGAAGAGTGTTTACAGGATAGGAATAAGGAACCAAATACTAGACACGAGTGGGGTATCATCTCCGATTATAATGTCCAATATAGAGAAGTTGAGGAGGTGTTTAGAAAACACTGGGGAGTTCTTTGTATGGACAAAATTCTGGGTAGAGTGCTACCAAGCGAACCAGTGGTCATCTATAGAAGGGCCCCAACTTTCGGAGAAAAAATTGTAAAAAAAGTCCTAGATCCTCCCGTTAAGCCCAAAATGTTTTTGGATAACAAGGAGGAGTTCTATGCCTGTAGACGGTGTAAAGCCTGCAGGCAAGTCAATGTCCATCTAAGAAGGCACACTGCATTCAGCTCTTCTGCTAATGGCCGTGTGTTCGATATTAAAGACTTTATAACATGTATGTCCACACATGTGGTGTATGGCCTGGAGTGCCCATGTGGATTCATTTATATCAGATGTACCAAAAGAACTTTGGGCAAAAGGGTCTCAGAACACATTGCCAAAATATGCAAAGGGTATAAGGATCATAGTGTTTCCTTACACTTTAAGCATAAGCACAACAGAGACCCTTCAGGTTTACTTTTTTGGGGTATTGAAAAGATGGATCCAGCATGGAGAGGCTCTAATTTGGTTAGGGAGTTATCCAAAAAAGAGACCTACTGGATTTATCAGACTAATGCTCTCCATCCGAATGGATTGAACGTGGAGCTGAATGTGAATTGCTTCATAAGCAATTACTTGAGTCTTGGATAATATCTTCTTTTTTCCTCTTTCTGTTTATTTTGACATATATCTTATATTTCAAATTATTAATGATTTATATATGTTTATTATTTTTTATGGTAATTTCTTTCCAATCAGTATCATGTGCAATAATAGAGGTGGCCTTGTATCATTTTCGTTCGACAGTAGACTTGGCTTTAGATTGGGATTTGAGTGATATATATAGGTCATATTAATATACAGTATATTGAAGCCAGCACTGGGGCCATGCATTCTAAAGCGTTTATCTATATTTTTTAACATACATAGGAAACTATATGTAGATGAACACGATATGGGGGTGCTGGGGACCTTCTTGTGACAACAATGGCATTTGTACCGATTTGTTGCCTATAAGGGCTTGCAAATAGCTATGTACAGCCGCGGGAAGAAGGGTAACGCCCACCTTATATTTGCTTTGGATATTAGTATTTTCAATATTACCATTTTAGTGCGTTATGATAATCCCCTAAAAAGTAGCTGTTTTCTAATATGTGTGGAGTAATTTCTTCATATAAAGGTCATCATATATGGGTACATTATATCCGGGCGTTGATGAACTTCTGGTGACAACAATGGCTCTTTAACACTCTGGGGCCCTACCTGGGCCTAGAAGGGGTTAAGTGCCGCTGAGTGAAGAAGAGAAACACCACTATAAGTTGTTTTGGGGCATTTTATTTTTTGTTATTTGTATGCTTTACTGATCCCCAATAGTAGCAGTGATTGCGGTATTCCCCTTGCAATTCCCGGTGTCACAGCCAGCCGGGCAGAGCGTACCACCCAGATGGGAGAATGATAAAAGGAGGTGACGCCCTCCATTGAAGTCCTTTGGTGATGAAATGCGTTAGGGCGTGAGCACGCAGTCACCCCGGCAACCCGGAAGCGTCTGACGTCACACCCAGGAACCCGGAAGTCCGCCGGCTGGTACCGAGCCGCCGTCAGTACGAGGATCGTAAGCGGTGTTAAAAACGCGCAGCTGTGAGGGTGCCTTGTTTTACTATGCTGTAATTTTATGCTGAAAATGTGAGTGGATTTTATGGATTATTTTTATACAATAAAACTGTCCTATACGGTATACACTATGAGTTCCCCCTTGTGATTACATCCTGTGATTGGTAGACATCTGGTGGATCGTTTGCTATCCAAGGGGTGCTGTTTCTCAAGGGACCGGTCCAGGGAGTCTTGCCAAAGTATTGATCCATAGGGCGAAATATACAAGTTCTGAAGGTACATGAGTACTACCAAGAGGGTCAACAGAGGTGCAGTGAAGGTGCACATTATCCTATACATCGAGCACTGAAGCGTTATTCACCTTACTATACCAAGGACTACATCATTAACATTACTGAGGAGTTTTGGCTCATTGGTTTGAGTTTGGGGACTTTGGAGACTGAGACCTATATGCGCTGCTAGTGTTTATATATTCATAAGGGAATACCTTGATTTGAATAATATATATACCTTGTTTTAATAATCTTGTTACTAATAGCAGCTGCTATTTATGATTTAATTTTAACACTTTTGGATTGTGGCAATAAATCATCCATATCCATAGCGCTGAGTGAGTGAGTGAGTTATAGGGGCCTATTGGTCATTTATTCTTACTCCATAATTTTCTATATCTATCTTTAGCTACTTTATTAAATACCTTTCTTGTTTCTTGATCCATTAATTCTTTTACTTCTTCTCTTTTTAAAATTAAGGCATGTAATATTTCTACATCTGATGTCTTTTTATGTGTTTGTTCTAACTCATATATTTCTGTTACTAGACCTCTCATTTTAGTTATTTCCCTCTTTTTGCTCCAAAAGATCAAACAGCTCTTATATAAGTCTTATGAGCTTCCCATATTGTGGCTTCTGATATTCCTGGGGTTTCATTAAGCCTAAAGTATAGTGTAATTCTTCTTTTATTTTACCTACTACCTCATTCTCGTTTATCAGTTCCTTATTTTAGCTCTAGTTGCTTACCCAATGTTGAGTTTCCACTATTTACATCTTCATTAGTATTAGTACTTGGGCATGGTCCAAGAGAGATATTATTTCCATAGATGTTTTAACTATTGAATTCAACAGTGTATGGTCTACCATGCTGTGGTCCAATCTAGAGTACATCCTATGCACTGGGGAGTACAATGTGTAATCCTTTACACCTGGATGTTGTAAACGCCATACATGCACCAGCTGGGCTTGATACAATTCCTTTTTCACCCTCCTCAGTTGATGGCTTTAATTCCCCAGTTCGTGTGACATGCTATCTACATGTGGATCCAAATAAAAATGTAGGTCTTCAGCCAGTACCACCATACCTTTTTTAAATTCCATTAACTTTCCAACCACGTTCTTCAAGTATCGAGTCGGGTTTTTATTTGGGCAATATACAGTATCTCACAAAAGTGAGTACACCCCTCACATTTTTGTAAATATTTTACAGTAGTGAGTGTACAGCTTGTATAACAGTGTAAATTTACTGTGCCCTCAAAATAATTCAACACCCAGCCATTAATGTCCAAACCGCTGGCAACAAAAGTGAGTACACACCTCACTGAAAATGCCCATTTTCCAAATTGGACCCAATTAGCTATCCCCCCCCCCCTTCCCGTGTCAAGTGACTCAGTAGTGGTACAAGGTCTTAGGTGTGAATGGAGAGCAGGTGTGTTAATTTTGGTGTTACAGCTCTCACTCTCTCAAACTGGTCACTGGAAATTAACATGGCACCTCATGGCAAAGAACTCTCTAAGGATCTGAAAAAAAAGAATTGTTGCTCTACATAAAGATGGCCTAGGCTATAGGAAGATTGCCAAGACCCTGAAACTGAGCTGCAGCATGGTGGCCAAGACCATACAGCGGTTTAACAAAACAGGTTACACTCAGAACAGGCCTTGCCATGGTGTCAAGGTCTTACCTTGCGTTCCTGTCTGCAGCCATCTTGGACACGTGCTGTCTTTTATAGACTCTGATTGCTTCATCGCTTCTTGCTGCTTCCTGGGCGTCGCTTAGTGATGAGGTTGCACACAGGATATATATACCACCTGTTGACTTGCAGTCCTTTGCTCGTGTGTTTGTGCATCTCCGCTGGCTATCTTCTGGTTTCCGTGTTCCTCCGCGTATGACATGGCTTTGGCTGATGACCTTCCTGGCTCTTGATTTCCCTTTTGGCTGACAATCTTTCCCAATGGCTTAAGACTTTCTTTGACTATGGTTCCGTCTATCCCTATTGGTTCCTCTGCTCCTGGATCCGAACTTGCTCACCTCATGGTGGAGTGACCCTGAGGACCGTGACCTGGCGCCAACAAGCAGCGAAGTCCATCTCCACAATCAGGAGCTCTGGTGAATACCGGTTGTCGCTTAGACTCTTCGCCTCAAGTTAGTCTGCATTTTCCACCAGGGTGACCAGGCTGTATTCTAGGCTCAGCTATGGGAGGCATGACAGTACACATGAGCAATGAATCCTGAGGATAAGGGTTCCCCTACGCTCCCCATGCTGGTTTCCAGGCTCGATCTACAAGATCTCCTTTTGGCTCAGTTGGCTCAGGCGTTGCAGACGTTGCTTGAACGCACAGCGCACCTCTTCCCGGGTGCTGCTAGGCCGGTGATTCCTCCTACTGCTGCCTCTGTTGCCACTTCTGCACCTAGAATCACTGTTACCAGAGGGATTACTGGTTCAGCCCCCTTCCGCAGCGTTATGGGGGTGATCTGAGTCTGTGTCGTGGATTCCTAAACCAGGTAGGCATTTATTTTGAGATGGTTCCTCAGGCATTTCTCACTGACAGGTCCAAAGTAGGCTTCCTGATATCACTGCTTTCAGATAAGGCCTTGGTTTGGGCAAATCCCTTATGGGAGAAGAACAAGCCAGAGATACTCAATTACCCGAGTTTTGTTGCCTCCTTCTGCAGGGTGTTCGATGTGCCAGATCGCTCTGCCACTGCTGCTAAGCTGCTTCTGTCCATCCAACAGGGTATGCGAACTGTAGCCAAGTATGCCATTGAATTTCGTACCCTGGCAACAGATATGGGCTGGAACAATGAGGCCCTGGTGGCAACCTTCTCTCATGATACGTTGAAGGACGAGATTGCGGCCAAAGATCTCCCTGACGAGCTCCAGGCTCTCATTTCCTTCCTGATCTTGATTGACACCAGACTAAGGGAGAGACCATCGTTTAAGGAGCGCCTGTTGTGGAGGTCTCCTACCAGATTGGCTCCTGCGTTTTCTTTCCCACCCATTCCTCCCTTACCTCCCACGCCTCCTGGGGATGGTGTGTCTGGCTGTGAGCCCATGCAGCTGGGGTTCACTCGCCTTTCCAAGGCTGAGCGGGCTTTGAGGAGGAGGGAGGGCCGGTGCCTGTATTGTGGTCTGGGTGGGCATTTATAAACTGCTAATCACTGTTGTCCTCTCCTGGGCGGCAGGTTTGGTAGTTACTTTACTGATGTATGTTTGCTGCTGCGAAAGCCATACCCTTACAGTCACTTATTTCTTCATTAGCCATTGAGGCGATTGATGGCAGAACTCTGCATCCCACACAGATTACCCATGAGACTGTTCCGCTTGACATGGCGGTAGGGGCTGTTCACAGGGAGTCTATCTGTTTCCAGGTTATATCATCCCCACACTACTCTGTTGTTTTGGGGTATCCCTGGCTTCAGAAGCATAATTCGACCTTTGATTGGCAGTCGGTCGAGATTCTCTCCTAGTCGTATTCATGGGCCGGTTAAGGTACCTCTGTACCTCCTCGGATTCAGTATTGCCTACTGTATATCTGGAGTATCAGGATGTATTTGACAAGGTGCGTGCTGGTACTCTTCCTTCCCATTGTCCGCACGATTGACTTGCAACCTGGTGCCATTCCCCCTCACGGCAGGGTATATCTGCTCTCTGTTGCGGAGAATAAGGCCATGGAGGAGTACATGACGGATGCCCTTGCGTGGGGGCACATTCGTGAGTCCACTTCTCCAGCAGGTGCAGAGTTTCGTAAAGAAGAGGGGGGTAAGTTGAGACCTTGCATTGATTATAGGGGTCTCAATTGCATCAAGGTCAAAAATGCATACCCGATTCTGTTGATCACTGAATTATTCGACCGCCTCAAGGGGCTAACAGTCTTCACCAAGCTTGACCTAAGGGCCACATATAACCATGTAAAGGATCAAGGAGGGGGGTGAGTGGAAGACCACATTTATTACCAGAACCGGTCATTATGAATACCTTGTGGTGCCTTTTGACTTGTGCAATGCGCCCGCTGTCTTCCAGGAGTTCATCAATTAGGTCTTTCGTGATATGTTGCATCAATGCGTGGTAGTCTATTTGGACGATATCTTGGTTCACTCGGACTCCATTGAATCCCACTACCGGGTTGTCAGATGGGTAACGGGTACGGGAGAATAGGCTTTTCTGTAAGCTTGAGAAGTGTGAATTTCACTTGCCTCAGCTTGCCTTCTTAGGCTTCATCAATTCTGTTGAGGGTTTCTCCATGGACCCCCAGAAGGTTTCGGCTGTTTGCAGTGGCCTCGTCCTAGTGGTCTCCGTTCCATTCAGTGTTTTCCTCAGTTTTGCCAACTATTATCAGAAATTTATCAGGAACTTCTCCTCTTTGGCCAAACCTATCTCAGACCTGACTAGGAAGGGCAGCGATCCCCATAATTGGACGCCTGCAGCCATCCAGGCCTTTGAGGGCTTAAAGTCGGCTTTTGCGTCGGCTCCCATTCTGTCTCATCCTAATCCTATTTCCTTAGTTCTAGAGGCTTCTGAGACAGGAGTAGGGGCCCTTCTGTCTCAGCGTCGGACGCCTAATGGTTCCTTACTCCCTTGTGGTTTCTACCCCAAGAAGCTGTCCCCAGCGGAGTACAATTACCAGATTGGAGATATAGAGAGCTCTCACTGATCATAAGAATCTGACCTATCTCTCGGAGGCAAAGAGGCTCACACCCCGTCAGGCCAGATGGGCCTTATTTCTTTCTCATTTGAACTATGTGGTCTCCTACTTGCCCGGCTCCAAAAATGTTAAGGCTGATGCCTTGTCTCGCCAGTATTCTAAATGTTCAAGAGAGGACTTTGTGCCGACACCGGACACACCCCCAGATCATATCCTTGCTGCCATCCGTACCAGCTTAACCTCCCACCTTGGGGAGCAGATTTGGACCGCCAAACCTGATGCTCCCACAGAGAGACCTGCTGGCAAGGGTTTTGTACCTGAAGGGTTGCACGTTAGACTGTTGCGCACCTACCACAATTCAAAGATTGCTGGCCATCCTGGTAGGAACCAGATGTCTTGGGCTATTTCTCATCAGGTATGGTGGCCTTCTCTCCCCACTGATGTTGCTGCTTATGTGGCTGCTTGTCCAGTCTGTGCCCAAAACAAATCTCTGTGGCACCTCCCCTTAGGTCTACTGCATCCTATTCCCAATGGGGAGCGTCCCTGGTCTCACCTGGCCATGGATTTTATTGTGGCTCTTCCCACTTCTCAAGGTTTCACGGTTATCCTCATGGTTGTTGACCAGTTCTCCAAAATGTGCCACTGTATTCCATTTAAGAGACTGCCTACCGTTCAGGAGCCTGCCCCGGTGTTTGCCAGGGAGGTTTTTCGCTTACACAGGTTGCCTAAGGAAATTGTCTCGGACCGTGGGAGCTAGTTTGTCTCCAGATTCTGGCGCGCCTTTTGCTCCCAGCTGGGAATTCGACTCTCCTTCTCCTCGGCCTACCATCCACAGTCCAATGGGGCCACTGAGCGTTTCAACCAAGCTCTGGAGCAGTTTTCTCGCTGCTATATCTCTGACAATCAGGACAATTGGGTTGACCTGCTACCTTGGGCAGAGTTTGCCAAGAACTCTGCCATTAGCTTGATTTCCGGGATATCTCCATTCATGGCCAATTATGGCTTCCAGCCCGTTGTGTTGCCTGAGTCGTTCTCATCACAGGACATCCAGGCATTGGAGGATCATCTTTGTGTCCTTCGTTCCTCTTGGGTGCAGATTCAAGAGTCGTTATGGGTCTCTGCACAGCGTCAGAAGCTCCAGGCTGGCCGGAGACATTTATCTGCTCCTTCGTACCAGGTCAGGGAGAGGGTGTGGTTGTCGACCCGTATTCTCAACCTCAGGGTACTCACTCCTAAACTGGCACCTCATTTTGTTGGGCCTTTTCGAATCCTCCGTAAGGTGAACCCGGTGGCCTTTGCCCTTGATCTTCCTCCTGGCACGCGTATCTCCAAAGACTTTCACGTGTCACTTTGAAGCCACTGGATGGCAATAGTTTTACTTCTTCTCTTCCTTGCCCTCGTCCCATTTGTGTGGGCAATCATGAGAAGTATGAGGTTAGCAGCATCTGGTCGGTTCCGAGGTCAGGTTCAATACCTGGTTATGGCCCTGAGGAGCGCTCCTGGGTTCCCACCACTGATGTTCATGCTCCCACCCTTCTCCGCGCTTTCCATGCCCGCTTTCCTCAAACAGTTTTTTGCCCCGTGAAGGAGGGGCTGTTGAGGGGAGGGTACTGTCAAGGTCTTACCTTGCCTGCCTGTCTGCAGCCATCTTGGACATGTGCTAGTTGCTGTTTTTTATAGACTCTAATTGCCTCACCACTTCCTGCTGCTTCCTGGGCGTCACTTAGAGATGAGGTTGCACACAGGATATATATACCACCTGTTGGCTTGCAGTCCTTTGCTTGTGTGCTTGTGCTTCTAGGTGCATCTCTCCTGGCTATCTTCTGGTTTCCGTGTTCCTCCGTGTATGACCTGGCTTTGGCGGACGACCTTTCTGATCTTGATTTCCCTTTTGGCTGATGACCTTCCTGGCTCTCAATTCCCATTGGCTTACAACTTTTTTTGACTACGGTTCGGTCTATCCCTATGGGTTCCTCCGCTCCCGGATCGGAACTCGCTCACGTCATGGTGGGATGGCCCTGAGGACTGCGACCTGGCGCC
Source organism: Pelophylax lessonae (assembly GCF_965119305.1). Lineage (NCBI taxonomy): Eukaryota > Metazoa > Chordata > Amphibia > Anura > Ranidae > Pelophylax > Pelophylax lessonae. The sequence continues at coordinate 125,907,567 of NC_138775.1, forward strand.
AACAAGCAGCGAAGTCCATCTCCACCATCAGAAGCTCTGGTGAATACCAGTTGGCGCTTAGACTCCGCACCCCAGGTTAGCCTGTGTCTTCCACCAGGGTGACCCCGCTGTACGCTAGGCTCAGCTACGGGTGGCATGACACATGGTCGACCAAAGAAGTTTATTTCATGTGCTCAGCGTCATATCCAGAGGTTGTCTTTGGGAAATGGATGTATGAGTGCTGCCAGCAATGCTGCAGAGGTTGAAGGGGTGAGGGGTCAGCCTGTCAACGCTAAGACCATACGCCGCACACTGCATCAAAATGGTCTGCATGGCTGTCGTCCCAGAAGGAAGCCTCTTCTAAAGAAGATGCACAAGAAAGCCTGCAAACAATTTGCTGAAGACAAGCAGACTAAGGGTATGGATTACTGGAACCATAACCTGTGGTCTGATGAGACCAAGATAAATGTATTTGGTTCAGATGGTCTCAAGCGTGTATGGCGGCAACCAGGTGAGGAGTACAAAGACAAATGTGTCTTGCCTACAGTCAAGCATGGTGGTGGGAGTGTCATGGTCTGGGGCTGCATGAGTGCTGTTGGCACTGGGGAGCTATAGTTCATTGAGGGAACCATGAATGCCAACATGTACCGTGACATACTGAAGCAGAGCATGATCCCCTCTCTTCGGAGACTGGACAGCAGGGCAGTATTCCAACATGATAACGACCTCAAACACACCTCCAAGATTACCACTGCCTTGCTGAAGAAGCTGAGGGTAAAGGTGATGGACTGGCCAAACATGTGTCTAGACCTAAACCCTATTGAGCATCTGTGGGGCATCCTCAAACAGAAGGCGGAGGAGCGGAAGGTGTCTAACATTCACCAGCTCCGTGATGTCATCATGGAGGAGTGAAAGAGGACTCCAATGGCAACCTCTGAAGCTCTGGTGAACTCCCTGCTCAAGAGGGTTAAGGCAGTGCTGTAAAATAATGGTGGCCACCTAAAATATTGACACTTTCAGCACAATTTGGAGGTGTTTCTTAGGGGTGTACTCACTTTTGTTGCCAGCGGTTTAGTCAATAATGGCTGGGTGTTGAGTTATTTTGAGGGGACGGCAAATACACTGTTATACCAGCTGCACACTCACTACTTTACATTGTAGCAAAGTGTCATTTCTTCAGTGTTGTCACAATTTCTCTTTTGTTCATCAACGGACACAGCGCTCCATAAATCATAACTTGTGGGACAAAGCAGTGCCACAAGAAAAATGAGGGGTGGGGAAAATAACAAAAAAAAAATGGTTACTGTCCACACCTGTAACTGGTCTCTGCAGCAAGGAGCATTGGAAGGGCAATGCATATAACAAGACAAACAGATTTCCAAGCTCTCCTTACCGACCAATCTGCGACCAACCGAATTGACCTGTCCAACAGTACGTGTTAAAAACAGGGGTTTAGTTGCACACATTTGCAAATACATGCGTAAGCCATAGAGCCCCGTCAAGGCACCCCATTATCTGTGGTCCTAACTCTAAATTCTGTGAGTCTTCAACAATGGAAGCACATGCATTAAATGGACAGGTGTAGGACAGATATACCTGAAGGGAGCCCACCCCTTCTTAAAGACACAGGGGCACACTGAACATCCTGCCTATAGCACAATGGCAGCAAGGATGTCAGTGCGTTGCCTGGTCAATATAATCTATAACAAAAACAACTGGTTACTGTCCACACCTGTAACTGGTCTCTGCAGCAAGGAGCATTGGAAGGGCAATGCATATAACAAGACAAACAGATTTCCAAGCTCTCCTTACCGACCAATCTGCGACCAACCGAATTTACCTGTCCAACAGTACATGTTAAAAACAGGGGTTTAGTTGCACACATTTGCAAATGTGTGCAACTAAACCCCTGTTTTTAACACGTACTGTTGGACAGGTCAATTCGGTTGGTCGCAGATTGGTCGGTAAGGAGAGCTTGGAAATCTGTTTGTCTTGTTTTTTGTGGGGAAAATAACCCAAGGCTAAACATAAGAGCCCTTAACCAAGACACAAGAGCCTTAACTGGGTCACAGGAGCCCCTAATGAAAAATAAAGGTTTAAAGAAAAAACACACCTCAAGAGGGAAAAGCCTCTCAAACAGCAGCCTGCAAAAGAAGCATCTGCAGATGCCAAAGTATCTACCTTATAGAATTTTGTAAAGGTATGCACCAAGTGGCCACCTTGCAAACTTGCGATATTGAAGCCTGATGAAGGAAGACCCAAGAAGCACTCTGCGCCCAAGTAGAATATGCCTGAGTCACCGTCTGTCTGATCCATCTGGAGATGGTAGCCGAGGAAGCGGCCAGCCCTTTTCTTGGTCTGTCCATAACCACAAAAAGCGAGTCTGACCTCCTAAAAGACTCAGTAGCTGCCAGATACACCCAAATCACATGAACCACATCCAATGTATGCAAGGTAAAATCCTTGGGATAAGCCGGCTTGAGACACAAGGAAGGCAACACAATGTCCTCATTTAAAATGGAAGTCAGAGACAACTTTGGGCAGGAATAATGGACAGGGACGAAGAACCACTTTATCCCTATGGACCACTAAATAGGGACTGTGACAGGATAATGCTGAGCAATTCCGATACCCTGCAGGCTGAGGTAATAGCCACCAGGAATGTCACCTTCTGGGATAATGTAGGCAAGGGAATCTCCCGAATATTCTCAAAAGAACCAAAAGTACTACATTTATATCCCATGGCAGCAACAGAGACCATACAGGTGGAGCCGCATGTCGAACCCCCTGAATGAAGGTACGAACTAAAAAAGGCGTGGCTAGGGGGTCGCTGAAAGATGACTGCCTGGGCAGACACCTGGCCCTTGATGGTACTCAAGGCCAACTTCTGATCAACGCCCTGTTGAAGAAAGGTTAAGATCTGACGTACGATGGTATATCTTGCTTGAGGATGACTTCCTCGCCTTCACCATAGTAGGGCTCACTGATCCAGACAGACCTCTATCCCTCAGTACCAGGCATTCAATAGCTAAGCCAATAAAACCAGCAACTGTAAAGCAGGATGGTAGATCAGCTCTTGGGACAACTGGTCTTCTCTGAGAGTAAGGGACATTTACAGCCACCAGGATGATTGGAAGATCCTCGCTCTTGATTCCACGTAGGAACTGCGGAAGAAGCCTTAGCCGAGGCTGCTAAAGGATCTGCTAGTGGAGCCCAACCTGCCAAAGGAGCTGCATGTAAGACTGTGCAAACAGAACTGTCTTGAAGGTGGATACCACCAGACTCAGAACCTGTATGCAAAATGGGAGAGAAAACTATCTGTGTGACAGCAGCCGATGAATAACGGCCTGTGGTCTCTGAAGTTTGTGCAGAGGAAGGACCACCCTAGTCAGAAATAGAATAAGAATCAGACCTAAGTAAATCAATTCCTTGGACAGGGATAAGGGGGACTTTAGGTTGTTCAGACATCATCTGAACCTTTGCAGGTATTAAATCCGCACAAGTAGACTCAGGACCTAAAAAACCTGAAAAGGACAAGCTTCGTACCCCTTTCTGGGGTTTTTTTAAAAAAAACATTTTGCGGATCTCCATGACTTTTACCAAAGAAGTCCATGGGCCGGAAACCAGCGAAGATGTCCCCCCTACCCCAATAATGGGTGAAGGCAGGCCTTCATGCTGATGGGATCTTGTCTTCTGGTCCAGGGAAGCTAGCTCTAGGCTTACCAGACCAAGGTTGCTTGGAACCTCCCAAGGAAAATTTAAAAGATCGATTTCCCTTATTCTCCATCCCAAAAGCACAAAATAATTTTCTATGGGCTGGGAAGGAGAGCCCCTATCTACGGCGAGGCTCCTTCCCTTTCCTTGACTGTGGCAGGAAGGTACTCCCCCCCCCCCCCCCCCGTGATACCCTTAATGATGTCATCCAGGGTAGCCCCAAACAAGCGATCGCCTTGAAAGGGAAGATCAATGAGAGCTTTCTTAGAGGCTTGGTCTGCAGACCAATTATTAAGCCACAGCACGCGCCTAATCACCACCGCTAAAACAGAAAGTTTGGACAGCACAGGAGCTGTATCCAAAGCTTTATCACAAATAAACTGCAGCCCATGGACCAACTGGTCCGCTAAATCAACATAAGCAGCGGGGACCTGCTCACCCCCCAGGCCCTAGCGCAAAAGCTTAGCCCATTCAGTTAGGGTCTAAAACACCTGGGCTGAGGCATAGACTGGCCGCAATGCCGAACCAGCCATAGTAAACATGCTGCGTGCCACAGACTCCTCAAAAGGGTAACGTACAGCAAAACGGTTGGGGACCACAAAGGGTAATTTTGGTTGTTCCCATTCCTTACAGGAAAACCTGTTAAAATAAAGCACATAAGGAAACACCTATGGAGTAAGATGCAACTTGTGCATACCAAATGACACAGACACATCCGTGGCTACATCAGCCGCATCCTCCATTTTTAAAGTCTCACGCACTGCAGGATAAGTGCGTCTACCAGCGCTTTTTCATTCACTGCTGCAACCATGGATGAATGGATCAGGGGGTGTGATATTTAATCCCCCTGCCAACTGGGATTGGAGTACTCCAATCCCAGTTGACGCCTTCTGAAGGGAAACGCATCGGAGGGAGCCAGCTGTGTCTTTATCACGCACGGACAGCCTTACAGGAGGCTGTACTTCCACAAGGCTGATGTCAATATCAAGTGTTTTTATGTAAGTGCAACTTTAACAAATTCTTTAAGTGAAAGAGAATGCACTATTAGCCATCTTTTCTCCTACCACCGAGCCAAGATCCCCTGACCATTAGGGAAGGTGACACAGATTGAGCCCACTCAGCGGAGCATTTCTATATGCCGTCAAGCAGCACTCGGAGGAGTTCACCAATAGCACTTTACAAGTTTTGTAAAACAGGTTGGAAAACACTGCTCTACAGGTACGAGGCAACTCTGGGTCAAAACCTACTGTGGAGCTTACATAGGCACTCATTAATGGATAAGTTCACCTTTCGTAACATGTTACATGGACCGGCCCCCGCTGTTCTTCTCTCTCTACCCACTAGCGGTCACAACTAAATAAAAATGTGGCTGAGTGGGGCTCTGCTTGCCTGGTCACGTCACTCATTGACAGGGCTCTGTGCATGGAAAACGACAAGGTCCAGCAGCCTTTGCGGCTGTCGGCTTGTAGTTTTCAATGAACTACCATGTCGCTGTGGAGCTCCGTGGTAGTCCATTCATGCTTCCTTTCAGATTGTATCTGCTTACCCGTACGGGATGTACGGGCAAGCAGATACACTGGCAGATCTGCTGGAGACCTCTATGGCACCATCTAACTGCTGAATGCATGTACAATGCTTTACAGGCTCATAAAAAAAAAATGCACATTTCTTTACCTGCAAGAAAATGTGCATTTATTTTTATTTTTTTTCAAAAAGTGAACTTATCCTTTAAGTCCCTGACTATGCCCACCCTTTCTGCCCAGCTCCTCCATTTAGAGAAGTTGGACTACAGCTTCTATGAACGAAAAAGGATTTATGGATGTAGGACAGGTGGATGACTGAAAAGCTGCCTCCATTCATAGATTGTTCCAAGTATTCCCAGAGAAAACACTAAGTAAACCTAGCATATGCTGGAATAATTAATTATAACTTCCAGATGTCCTGGAATTTCCCAAGAATAGAAGCAGTCCAGGACCAGGGCATAAGACTTCCTTTTCCCTACAAATCATTAGGTATGAAAATGATGAGAACTGATGCAAACTATCTTAAGAACTGTCTATTTTACAATACAATTGTGTATTTCGCAAAACTTCCAAATAAATCAGCTTACCTCCTCAGCCTCTTTGTAGTTTCCATCTGCAGCTTTGGCTTGGGCATAGTTAAAGTTGAAAGTATCATCATTGTAGAAATAACTCTAAGTTTAAAGCAATACAATTATTAAGGTAAAACAGAATTCAGAAAAAAAGGTTGCGATATATCTCTTACCAAGAGTAATAAATAATGCTTTACAAAAATACAGACTTTGGAAAAATGCAAAACAGAACAAACAGAAAACACCAGTTGTGCAGACTGCGAAAGTTTATACATGTCCCCAGTGTGTATAGCTGCAATACTGCATTTATTATTTTTTAATTATACAGTATGTTAATAATTGAATAACATGCAGAAGCACATGCTGCCTCAAAATTCAGCTAAGTAGGTAGAGTCTAGCTAAGGCCGGTTATTACTCTTGACCACTAAATGTTTTCATGGCATCCCCACGTGTAGATTTCTAGTCTGCTCTGTAGTATAAACTTGCCCCTGACAAAAATGGGATTTTCAACCTACTGTGAAATCCATTTCTCTGATTTTCATTGACAGACACAGCTCCTCATCTTCTTGACTTTGTGGGTTATGCTGTCCCCTACAGGAGTAGGACACTAGGCAGGAAAGAACTTGACTATGCCTATGGGGCAGTCCCAGGGGGTATACTCCCGCCCTGCTATAGGTACTCAGTTTTGTTACAAGCGGTGTCAAACATGAGGGGTGGGAAAAGCAAGAAAAAAGTACTTCCCAAGGCTAAACATAGCCAATCAGGTAACATGGACCTCAACGATAAAACAACTGGATCTCATCTGCAAAAAATTAAAACATCCTCAAAGAGGAACAAGTCCTCTAAACAGCAGCCTGCAAAAACCTTATGCCTGAAGGAAGCATTTGCAGATGCCAACACATTCACCTTATAAAACTTAGTAAAAGTGTGCACAGACGACCAGGTAGCTGCCCTGCAAACCTGCATCACTGACGCCTGATGACGGAAGGCCTAGGAGGCACTAAGCACCGAGTAGAGTGCGCCTTAACAGGGAAAGGAGGAACCTGACCCCTAATGGAATAAGCCTCAACCAAATGAAAATCAGAGACGACCTTTGGAAGGAACGACTGACATGGACGAAGAACCCCCTTATCCCTTTGGACCACCAGGTAAGGCGAACTACGACAGCGCCGCCAGCTCCGACACCCTGCGCGCAGAAGTAATAGCCACCAAAATGGCCACCATCTGCGACAATATACGCAGGGGAACCTCCCGAATGTTTTCAAAGGGAGGATTCTGGAGAATGGCAACACCAAATTGAGGTCCCATGGAGGCAATGGAGACCGCACAGGAGGAACCAAGTGTATCACTCCCGGAAGAAAGGTATGCACCCAGGAGTGTGTGGCCAACGGACATTGAAAGAAAACTGTCAAAGCTGAAACCTGGCCTTGATGGTACTTGAGGCCAGGCGTTGCTCAACCCTTCGTTGGAGAAAGGCCAAGATCCGAGTCACCGAAAAGGAGAGAGAGTGAACCCTAAGAGATTCACACCACGCAATGTATGTCTTCCAAGTACAATGGTAAATCTTCCTAGAAGTAGATTTTCTAGCTTTTAACAGCGTAGGAATCAGAGAGTCAGACAACCCTCTATCCTTCAGCACGTGGCTTTCAACAGCCAAACCGTCAAAGCCAGCGACTATACAGCAGGATGGAAGATTGGTCCTTGCGACGACAGATCTTCCTTGAGAGCCTAAGTACCAAACCAGCTACAGTGAACATATGGCGGGTCAAGGCCTCTGACCTCCTATCAGCCGCATCTGAGAAGACCGGGGACTCTTCAACCGGGATTACAGTGGCTTTATTCAACCTGGAAACCGGGGAGTTCACTACAGGAGGAACCACCCATTTTTAAAGGAGGGAATCTTCATAGAGGTACCGCATTGCAAAACACTTCGGGATTGCAAGGGTGCGTTTTGGGCCCCCCCTGTTTTGTGACAATATTGTCAAAGAAGGCAGGAAAGGGGAACACATTCGCCGCTTTGGAGGACCTGTGGGTGCCAAAGGTGACCTGCGCCTCTGATGCTGCTAGTCGCATCCTCCATCTTTAAGGTTTCCCGCACTCATACAATCAGCATATCCACTAGCGCCTACTCCTGCGCGGCTAGAGGAACAGAGGAATCATCCTTACTATCTGAGTACGCAGGGTGCGTGGACGCAGACCCCGAAGGGTAACTCGCATCCCCGGCGGCCAAATCAGATTCTGGATCTGATGAGACAGAGGAAGCAGATGAAGACGGGGGACACTTTTTGCTAGTTCCCAGGACCAAATCTACCTTGGACACCAAGGACTCTGGGACCGCCATCAGTGCAGTCAGTTGTTGGGACCCGGAGGGCCCGACAGCCTCTGAGAGGGTATCAGGTGGTGAAATATGCTCCAGGGACTCCATGAATGGAGAGGGGAACCTACACAAAAAAGTGTGGAACACTGCAAGGGACACCCCAGCATGCCAGCGGCACCACAAGGCCCAGCACAGAGCAGTACCACTGCAACAGCAGAGAGAGGGAGAGAGAACCCCACAGAAACACTCGCTACCACCGGTCAGGTACTCACAGTAGCAAACGAACTGCACACCATGCGGCGATCAGGAAGAGGACTATCCAGGGATCAGCACTAGAGGCCGAGGAGGCGCTCCCACCACCGAATCACCACCTATCCGACTTCAAAAACATGGCCACCACTATTTTCAATGGGAAACCACAAAAAAATGGCCGCTGAGGCTACACAAACATGGCTGCCGATCTGTAGCATAAAAGGCTACAAGGAAATGAAACCACGCGGCACCTGGGGGCCACAGGGGGGACCCAAGAAGCTTGAAAACTATCCCAACAGGAAGGGGGGCCCTGGCAGGTGCCCCCCACCAGGCCCACCCCCCTCCCAAGGTTTGATCGTTCGGTCGCCGGCAGTGCGTTCCCTCCCACCCACATCACCAGCTCAACACCCCAGGCAAACCTAAAAAGGTATGTCCACCCCAAGGGAGGAGGGGGGTTGGTAGATGGGGGGCAAAGGCCTGCAGAAGACCACCGAAAAAGGGGGAAAGGCTGACTGGGAGGGAGGAGAGCCCAGGGGTCCGACCAACTTCATATGGAATAGAGGTGGTCTATACGGACTCTATATGGAATGTGAGGGGGTATGATCTGTATTGAGGACTCTTTATGGGATGGTTGGGTATTGGGATGTCTGTACTAAGGACTCTGTATGGTATGGGGGGTCTGCACTGAGGACTTTCTATGGGATAGGTGGTATGGGGGTATTGCCCCACAATTCAGCACAGTGTACAGATTGTGCTGCTTTACATAATCTTGCCAATTTTTTTTTCGGGGGAGGTGCAAAAGAATCTATCAGCCCCAGGTGCCAGATAGGCTAGGTACACCACTGAACTGCCCTCCGGGTCCTTTGATGTGATCTCCCCACTGCCCTGGTATAATTTTTCCCCTGCTGTCTTTTCCCTGGCTCTTTTTTTTTTTTTTCTGTTTTCCAGTATGTTCGCTCTTCCCCCAGACACCCCTTTCTTTATTGACCTCTAGACTCTCTCTCTGTTCTCTGGTACTCTTTTTTATGGTTTTTAATACCCAAACTTTTTTTTCTTTTTCTCCTGCTAAACTTTCTTTAATGTCCCTCTGATGTGTTCTTTTTGTGCTTTCCTTTTTTTCAGAATCCAGACCAGAAAATAATTATTTTATAAAAAATCAATTTTTGCTACATACCAGCAAAGCATGCACATAAGCCACTGGGGTATAACAAAACTTACAAATCTAATATTTATCAAGACTGTGAAGAAAACATTGTTATTTAAAAGCATGTCAAGAAAAAAAGAAACAAAAAGATCACATGTGGTACTTCTTACCTCTTATCAATACCTGTTGATCTGCTAGAAATGTATTTAGCTCTGCTGAGAGATGATAACATGCAGGATTTCTGTAGATTCTTGTATAGTGTTGTCAGCCCTGCCCACTGTCTTTTGCTCTGTTCTGCAGGCAATAGCCCACTATCAGCTGACTAAGGGTCACAGAACTACATTCATAAATGTACTCCTGTGACCCAAATACAAAATATAGCCATAAAAAAAGGTTTGGTCATACTTATTTTTTCCTCTCCTCTTTTCAGCGTCTTCTCCTTATGCTAATCCCTTAAATCTCTTACAATCAGTATTAAAATGCATACATCTGACCATTCATTTCTTATGCAGAAAACAAAAAAAAAGAGTGTTTCATTTCCAATGTATAAGCTTTATTTTCACAGACATGTCACTTAGTCGGTCAACAACTTGTATCGTCATAAATCTGCTTATTTCTTGGATACCAATATGTCACAATCTCACAGTGATAAGGTCAAAATAAAAAAGAATTAGTCTATATTTCATAAATATAAAGTTTATCAGATGGTATGCTCAGTCCACTGAATAGATCAAAGACAAATTCTTACAAATCCTTGGTGTTGGTATTCTTATAAGTCCTAACAGCAGGGGGAAGTCTGAGGAAAAAGCATTGAGTTCATGAACTTCCTATTCTGAAGAAGGGAGTCACAATCCTGCTGCTCCTTTAAGATTTGGGAAGATCAGCTTGAGCAAATAAAGGATAAGAAGAAGGGTGCAGGAGTGGTTAAAATGAAGATATTTCTTTTACAGATCTGGTGCAAAGTTGTTCGTATTATGGTTCTTGGATAGCGATTCTTCTGCTGTCTATGTGAAGAATGCCTTGTGCAACAAATGCAGACGGCATGTCTGACTTTATATGCTGGCCGTTGTGCCCAGGGCTCTCCCCTTTTCATTGCTCCTCTTTCCACCTATGCCATGTATTGGCAATGTGGAGGGGTACCTTGCATTTGGTGCCCTTGTGCTGCAGGGTTGTACTGTGGCAGGAAGCTGTGCTAGGCAGGCTCATGGGCACTTGCTGCACATGTAGCCCAGTGTATTTTGTGGTGGACAGATGATGTTTTGCCACCCCACGGGACATCTCTGCTTGCTCGCTAGCTGTCATGGTACATTAACCCTTGCAGAGCCTCTTTGGTTCCTCCCATTGTGAGGTTGGCTTCAGCCACTGTCACACTGGTAGAGTCTCCCTCCTTTAAGGATCCTGCGGACCGCAGGGCAGATTTAGTCGCCCCCTTTGTTACCATGGCGGGGTCAGCTCTGGTGTCTCAGAACAGTGGGCATGACGGAAAACAGCCTGCCCAGCTGGGGAGGAGTCCTGGGTCTGAGATCGACACAGGGCCGGGGGATGCCAGACGAGGTTCGCTTGCCCATCAATGCCAAGGGGCTTCGAGCAATCAGGTTCTCTCCGGAGCACTGGATGGACCTTCTTGAGGGGCTCACAGTAAGGATCCCTTCGGATGATGCCACCGCAGTGACCTATGTCAACCATCAGGGTGGAACGAGAAGTGCAGCAAAGACGCTTAAGGAGGTGGGCGGAGCAGGTTGTTCTGGCTTTCTCCATTGTGCACATCCTCAGTGTCTAAGTTTGGCAGATGGATTACCTCAGACATCAGACGCTGGATCAGGGGGAGTGGTCCCTGCATCCGGTCGTGTTTCATAAGATCTTTTTGCACTGGGGGTCCCTGACATGCACCGTCTGGCACCCCATCTCATCAAGAAAGCACTGCTGTCTTTGGCCAGAGTGCAGGACCTCCTGATGGATGCATCAAATACACTGGTGGCACTGTGGGATCAGTTTTATTCCGGTCCATTGACGTGGTGCAGCCTGGTCGCGGACGCTCCACAGTGATTGCCCTTTCTGGAAGATCTCCTGTATCAGAGTCCAATCTTCCACCTTACTTGGTCATTTCTAACTTGACAGCATGTCTATTGAAAGCCTGGTTGAGAGTCAGGGGATTGTTGGGTTTGGTGAGCCATATGTTAAAGGTATCCAGGCCTTTTTCCTAGGCGATTTATCTTCGCACCTGCAAGGCTTACATCGTCTGGTGCTAGGCTCTGGGTATCCATCCACACTCCTTCTCGGTGGCTTTGAATTTGCTCTTCTTCAACGGGGCATTGATCAATAGCTTGCCTTGAGTACCAGGAAGGAACAGGTTTCTGCCCTGGTGATCTCCTTTCAATGTCCCTTGGCCACAGACTCCTTGCTCCGTATGTTCCTCCTTGGGGTTTATCATATGGCGCTTTCCTTGGGTTCCCCGTTGCCACCGTGGGACCTGAACTTGGTTCTTTTGGTTCTCCAGAAGTCTGCTTTGAGATTATTTGGGATATTTCCCTACATAAGCTGTCTCAGACAATGCCCTTATGATTGCTTTCACATCTGCACAGAGGGTGTCAAAGCTGGCTGCATTCTCCTGTAAGTCTTCCTATTGGTCTTACACAGGTAAGTGGGGGTTCTCTGTCTGTTTCTTTTCTTAATTTCATAGGTGGTATAGGATTTCCATCTGTTTGGGGTCATTGTCATTCCTTCCCTGTATCCACGACCTTCGCACCCTAAGGAGGCTGCACTGCACTCCTTGGATGTGATTAGGGCAGCTCGTGCCTACCTGTCTGATATGGCTTTCTTCTGGAGGTCAGATCCTCTGTTTGTGATCTCGGTCAGCCATGGAATGGTCTGGCGTCCTCCTCTGCTGCTTTTTCCCAAGGGATTAGGCAGACGATTGTTCAGATTTTTACCATCAAGTGTCTGGCTTCTTTTTTCCCCCATTCTGACACTCTCCACTAGGGCAATTAGTGACTCTTGGGCATCCAAGGTCTGGCGCCTGTGTCTCAGGGTTACAATGTGGCTACCTAGTCATCTGTGCATACTTTTAAAAAATGTGTTGGGTCGTATCTTCAGATGTTTGTTTTGACCACAAAGTTTTGCTGGTTGCTGTTTGAGATTCCTTGTTTAGCCTGAGGTGGTGGGGAGGGTTTCTTTGGGTAGGTGGCCCCTGTTTTTTGTTGCCCAACCCCTCCTCTGAGTTCATTGATGTACAGAGCGCCCATCTACTTGGTTCTTTTCACTTGTACTGCTTAGTGACTAACTGGCTTGCCTATAGCAGAGGGGAGTTTAAACAAGCTAGGACTGCTCATAGGCGAAGCTGTGTTCTTTCTGCATAGTGCCCTACTCCTTTAGGTGGCGTCATGAAAATCATACCATTTATGCCAAAAACGATTCTGCAGGCATTAGCCCCTTGAAACCGAAGCACGCAAATTTGCGTTACATCGGCATTAAGCAGTTGAGAAAACATCCATACATATATTATTTTTTTAAGGACATACAATGATTTTTTTTTTCTTTTTCTCAATCCTTAGACAATTAAACTAAAAAAAAACTAAACAAAAGGCATTTTTTCTTTTTTGAGCAGTGCTAGTTTAAAAATAGTGTTACTGCAATTTTTCTGTTTAACGCAACACCAAAATATGATTTGGTACGAAGCATTGCAAAGTTATTTACAAATTAATTAACATATTTTTTTCATTTTTTTTAAATGTTATACGTGTAAATATATGTAAAAGGTGCAAAAATATTATTTAACAAAGCAAACAAAAACAGAAAAAAAGTTGAATTATTAGTTAATGAAAAAAAAAAAAAAATCAGCAAGAAAATTATTATTGAATGGAATGGAAAAGAAGAATAAGGAGTTAATTAGGGCTGATTAGAGTAAACTAAGGGATAACCAATTCTGGACTGGAAGGATTTGCTTCCTTAATAACCAGGCCATTTTTTTTGCGATTCGGCACAGAGTTAATTTAATGGACAATTGCGTGGTCGTGCAACGCTGTACCCAAAAAAAAAGTCCTTTTTTTCCCCCACACATAGAGCTTTCTTTTGGTGGTATTTGATCACCTGTGCGATTTTTCTTTTTTGTGCTATAAACAAAAACAGCGACAATTCTGAAAAAAAATATTTTTCACATTCTGCTTTATAACATACCCCCCCCCCCAAAAAAAAATGTAAAAATCAATTTTTTTCATCCTTTTAGGCCAATTTGAATTCTGCTACATTTTTTTGGTAAATAAAATCGCAAGCATATTTTGATTGGTTTGCACAAAAGTTATCGCGTCTACGAACTAGGGGAAAGATTTATGTCATTTTTATTTATTTTTTACTAGCAATGGCGGTGATCTGCGTTTTTTAGCGGGACTGTGACATTGCGGCGGACAGATCGGACCCCTAACTGACATTTTTGACACTTTTGGGGGGACCAGTGAAATTACTACAGTAATCAGTGCTAAAAGTATGCACTGTTACTGTATTAACGACACTGGCAGGGAAGGGTTTAACCCAGGGGTGATCAAAGGGTTAAGTGTGAGCCTAGGGGAGTAACCCTAACTGTATGGGGGAGCGATCGTGGATGCCCAGTGGCAATCGTTGCCGCCGGTCCCGTGGATCCGCATTCCCGCTGCCTAGCGGAGGGCGGGAGGTGGGCCCCCAGGACCGCTCCAGCGAACTGATGTATTGGTATATCTGTGGCGGGCGGTCGGCAAGTGACTCAAAAGGGCTTCAACAGAGGAAGATTTAATTTAAAAAAAAACACTTTTTTTTTTTTTTACTTGTCAGGTTGCCTTAAAATGTATGTAAGCCTGATTCATGAAATTTGACTTAGGCACATATATCTGCAGTGTTTTCTTATCTCTCTTCAAAGCCCTAAGTCCTTTAGCTTTCTCCTGCTCAGTTTTTATGTTATCAGCATGATAACTTCTGACAAGTTCTCCCTCAACTGAGATAAAACCAGGCTGAATTTTTTGTCGGGGTGTGTGCTATAAATAGATTAGCAGAGAGTTGCTCTATTCACAGCACATTCTGCCTATGTGGAGTGGGGGGTATGTTCCTTTCCTCCAATCAGCTGTCACACAGTGTATATCAACATAACACTCCCAGTGCTGAACAGGAAGAGAACATTTATAACGATGTGCAATTTCTAAACAATATATAAAGCTGAAGACAGCAGATATGCATGTAAAGCTTATGTAGGGAGATTTGTTTCATCCCTGTGTATCATCTGAGGCTGTTCACTTCACTGGGTATATGTGAGGGTTTACTTCCACTTTAACTGACTTAATCTGCAGATTGAAGTCCATCCCCTTGGTCTGTAAATGAATAATCAGAAAGTTACAATGTTTCATTGTAGCTTTCTGTATTCGTGGCTGAGCAACATTAATAAACATTGCCAGACTGCTTTTTTTTTTTTTTTGACAGGTCCTGCTGCCAAGACCCTCTCTGTGTACTCTTCAATGCAGCTGTGATGAATCACAGCTGAATTGCATTGTACTGGGAGAGAGAAAATCATGGCAGCAGAGCAGAATGACTGTACATACTGGACACGCCCTGAGTACAATGATTACATTTTTATGGGCGTGTCTAGTACGTCCAGAGTCTGCAACTGGTTATATACCTTTATATTGTAAAGCGCTATGCACACTGTTGGCACTATATAACTCCTGTATAACATTTTAATACCAAAGAGCCAATTTAACAAAATCTGGAAGAACTGCACCTATAAGACTATACCACCCAGAGTAAAATTCTAAAAATGAAGGCAGGCCACAGATGACTTGATTTTCATTCCTGCAACCATGGATACTCAAAAGAGTAGGTGCATCCTCACACCCTTTACATAAGCCATGTGGAATTTGCCTTTGGGAGTTCCTAGTGTTCAGTTCAATTTGTACTGAACACATGATGCGTGAGTGTAGCACGTGAAAATGGGAAAATCTCTTTATCGTTTATGAGATTTTAATAAAGATACAGTTTTATACTATGGCCATACTCTTATATATTTATGAGGAGCTCATCTTTTGGATGCATTGCAGCAGGTGGAGTATAGAGAAAAGAGCGTTTATTTGCTCTTGTTGTGGGCTTATCACATCTGTGATTTACGTTCACGTCCCATCTGCAGCAGAGGAATGGTAGTTCTTAACCACTTAAGCCCCGGAAGATTTTACCCCCATTCCGACCAGGGTTTTTTTTGCGATTCGGCACTGCGTGACTTTAACGGACAATTGCGCGGTCGTGCGACGCTGTACCTAAACGAATTTGACGTCCTTTTTTCCCACAAACAGATCTTTCTTTTGGTGGTATTTGATCACCTGTGCGTTTTTTACTTTTTGCGCAATAAGCAAAAAAAGAGCGTCAATTTTGCAAAAAATAACAATATTTTTCACATTTTTTTATATGAAATTCCCAAAAAAAAATGTAAAAATCTAAATTTTTTAACATTTTAGGCCAATTTGTTTTATGCTACATATGTTTGGTTAAAAAAAATCGCAAAAAGCGTATTTTGATTGGTTTGCGCAAAAGTTATTGCGTTTACTAACTAAGGGAAAGATTTCTGTCATTTTTGGTGTTTTTTTTTAACGCGTAATGGCGGCGATCTGCGATTTTTTTGCGGTACTGCGACATTGCGGCGGACAGATCGGACCCTTGACTGACATTTTTGGGGTTACCAGTGACATTACTACAGTAATCAGTGCTATATATATGCTGTTACTGCAAAATGACATTGGCAGGGAAGGGGTTAACTTTATTGGGGAAGGAGGGGTTAAGTGTGTCCCTAGGGGCGTGCTTCTAACTGTGATTGGACATGGCTACTGGTGTAGGAACAGTGATCAATGGTCCTACATAGTAGAAGGTTTATCTAATTACAGGTTTATTAGGTGCAATAAAATACAAGGGGCAACTCACATGGAGTGAAGTAAAACAAGTTTATCAGGAAGGGGAGTCCAGGATGTCAGCGCTGGATGTCCGCGATGTGCACCGCCAGGGTCCACTGCTGAATGGAGGAGGCCAGGTGGAAGTCCTCAGGTGAAAACCTGAGCAGGGGGGATGAAGCTTGACCGCAGCGCGTGCAGATGACGTCACCAGAGAGGGGAAGGTTGCAACGCATTTCCGAGTCTGAATGATGCCGGTCCAGACGCATGCGCACTCCTTCATCAGGCAGGACAGTGAAGTAGGATGAGCTGTATTATGGAGAGGCACTGGGGCTAGCAGGGTCCTAGTGCCTGCCAAGTGTGGTGGAGGTACCTAAGCTAGCAGGGTCCTAGTGTTTGCCATGTATGGTGAAATATAAAACCAAACCAGGTACTACATAAATCGGGCAGCATTTACAATAAGGATTATGGTGGGACAATGATAGAACCATATACAAGTGATTATAATGTAATAAGGATGGGCAAAAATGACTAAAATTATATCAATCGATAAAAGATAGGGCGGGCATAAAAGGATCCTGAGATAAATGTAGAGATAAAATATGCATACATGTAGAGTAAATATAATAAACATGCCCAAGTGGGTGGGCCAATGCAATAACATGCATAGCAAATAAAAAAAAACAAAAAAAACTAGGCAAGCTAAGACGAGATGATTACAATAACCATAAGGTTTTCTCTTGGAAACATGACCACAAGCCCATTCCTCCTCTCATAACACCACATCCCATTAGGTACCCCCCTGTACCCCCAAGACCTTCCGGTCCCTATAGCCTGCCCCACAAAAAGGTTAACTATAGTGGTCCTTCCAGTTCTACCACCAAAAAGGAGGTGGATACCCCCCTCTCTACATCACCGGCACCACGTATCTAAAAACAAGAAGGAACAAAATACAGTCCGCTCTGGCCACAAGAATCGCATAGGCCAGACACACCCTGCTCTCGTACTCATTTGACCCACCTAGGTCCCACCCACGGCTGATTGCCAGCTATTCACTTCACCGCCCTTTGGGGTTCCATCCCAGCATACCTATATCAGTTGACCCGGCATCTGTCTCCCTAGACAGTACCACACCTACCTACTCTTCCAACTTAACCTATACTCATCCATCCCAGCCATCCTCGATCCCCTCCAGCATGACCTCACCTGATATGGCCACTACACTGACCTCCGGCTCAGAGAATGCCAGTCTCTCCTTTACCAGTCAACTCCGTTCCCCCATCCATCCTCTATTACCACCATCTCTTCTCTGGACCTGCCACACAGACCATTGGCAGCCATCATTGCAGAAGAAGCCCAAGAAGTTCTTTAAGTATATAAACAGTAAGAAAGCGAGGCCAGAACACATTGGCCCCATAAAAGATGATAAAGGAAATATGGCCACTGAGGACAGAGAAAAGGCGGAAGTGTTAAATCATTTCTTCTCTTCAGTCTACACAAAAGAATCGGGGGGCTACACGAACCCAGCTGTAAGGCCGAACTAAATAATACACCTCAGGAAGTGCCGCCATGGTTAACAGAAGATAGACTTAGAGCTAAACTAGAGAAACTTAACATAAATAAATCCCCGGGACCGGATGGCTTGCACCCGAAGGTTCTTAATGAGCTCAGCCAGGTGATTGCCAGACCATTATTCTTGATCTTTAAGGATAGTTTACAGACGGGTATGGTGCCAGCTGATTGGAAAAAAGCCAACGTGGTACCAATATTTAAGAAGGGGCCGAGATATATCCCGGGTAACTATAGGCCGGTCAGCCTAACATCTGTAGTCTGCAAAATTTTGGAGGGGATGTTAAGGGACCACATACAAGACTTTAGTAATAAAAACGGTATTATAAGTAGTAATCAGCATGGATTCATGAAAAATCGTTCTTGCCAAACCAATCTATTAACCTTCTATGATGAAGTGAGCAGACACCTAGATAAAGGTAAGCCTGTGGATGTGGTGTATCTGGACTTTGCAAAGGCCTTTGACACCGTTCCCCACAAACGATTACTGTACAAACTAAGGAAGGTAGGTATGGACCATAAGGTGAGTACCTGGATAGAGAACTGGCTCCAGGGGAGAGTACAGAGGGTGGTGATTAATGGGGAGTACTCGGATTGGGCGGGTGTGGAAAGTGGGGTCCCCCAGGGTTCTGTCCTGGGACAAATCCTGTTTAATTTGTTCATAAATGATCTAGAGGAGGGGATATCGAGTACAATCTCAGTATTTGCAGATGATACTAAACTAGGCATGCCAATATCTTCTATGCAGGATGTGGAAACCTTGCAAGCAGACCTGAACAAAATAACGAGGTGGGCAACTACATGGCAGATGAGGTTTAATGTTGATAAATGTAAAGTAATGCACTTGGGGGCCAGAAACCAGAAAGCAAGCTACTCACTAGGGGGGGAACCTCTGGGTGAGTCTAGGATGGAAAAGGACTTGGGGGTACTGGTAGACAACAAGCTTGGCAGTGGCATGCAATGCCAAGCCGCCGCAAGCAAAGCCAACAGAATACTGGGATGTATAAAAAAGGGGATTCACTCCAGAAATAAAGAGATTATTCTCCCACTCTACAAGACTCTGGTCCGGCCACATCTGGAGTATGCTGTCCAGTTCTGGGCACCGGTCCTCAGGAAGGATGTGCTGGAATTGGAGAAAGTCCAGAGAAGGGCAACAAAAATAATTAGGGGAATGGAGGACATCAGCTATGAGGAAAGACTACAAGCACTAAACCTTTTCTCTCTGGAGAAAAGACGATTGAGGGGGGATATGATATCAATGTACAAATACTGTACTGGTGACCCGAGCATAAGGAACAAACTATTCGGAGAAAGGAGATACAATAAGACACGTGGCCACTCACTAAAACTAGAGGAAAGGCGGTTTAACCTTAAAGTGCGTAAAGGGTTCTTCACTGTAAGAGCAGTAAGGATGTGGAATTCTCTTCCACAAGCAGTCGTATCAGCAGGGAGCATTGATAGTTTCAAAAAACTATTAGATGGACACCTTAAAGACCACAACATACAGGGGTATACAATGTACGGTTAAAAGCAAACACACACACACGCATCATAGGTTGAACTGGATGGACTGATGTCTTTTTTCAACCTTACTAACTATGTAACTATGTAAGCTACAACTTGTTCTTTTTTAGTCCGAGGCTCCCCTCCAGCTCCACAAATCAAAAATCGAAAAAGAAAAACACACCACAGAGGCTGTAGGGGAGCACACAGTAGATCCAGACATAAAGCAAAGAGAAAAACAGAGTAAACCATATAAATATTTAATTTATCTTCCCATGTTCTGACCACTAAGGAAACTTCTCTCCTCCACCGGAGCCTCAGTTTTACCCCACCATCTTACCCAATCCGTTTTTGCTGTTCAAAGATCTTAATAGATTCAATAGACATAACAGGTCCACACATCACAATCTCACCAACGGAGAAAAAACAGCTTTTAAGACCCTTTCGGAGAACTCAGACCTCATTATCAAGTCAGAGGACAAAGGAGGTGGTATAGTCCTATAAAATAGATCAGACCATATCACCAAAGCCTCACAATTATCAGATTATTCCACCTATACAAAACTGTATAGAGATCCCTTGCCAGAATTCAGGAAAGAGACTGACACTGGTCACCAGAGCTCTACAAGAAAACATCATAGAAAAACCAGAGGCCATCTTCCTCCGGAAAGACCAGACCAGACCACTTATTTATACCCCCTCCCTAAAGTCCACAAGAACTTGAACAACCTCCCCGGATGCCCTATAGTGTCTATCATGGACAGCATTACCAGTGGTTTCTCCCAGTACATACCCCAGCTTCTACAACCACTTCCTCAAAATCTACCATCATTCATCCGCGATGGCCTTCATTTTCTGGAACTACTGGCTTTGTACAACTGGGAAGATAATTATTGTTGGGTATCCTTGGATGTGAACTCTCTTTACACATCCATTCCCCATCGTATTGGCCTACCTGCCCTTCAACATTTTCTCTTTGCTAATGCATTGCTCAAACCCCGACAGACAACTCATGCTAGAAGCCACCTCCTTCTTTTTAACCCATAATTATTTCACATTCAATGGTCACTACTATCTCAAAATTCAAGGCACTGCGATGGGTGCCAACTTTGTACCATTGTATGCCAACCTTACTATGAGCCACTGGGAGTCTATTAACATCTGGAAAAACAACCCCCTTCTAGCCAGTACATAGATGATATACTCATTATTTGGGACGGTCCTAGCTCCCTGATAAAGGACTTTGTCATCTACGGTAACAACAACACCTTTGGCCTCTCATTTACTTCAGTACAAAATCTGTATAGTCTAGCCTTCCAACACCCAGCGCTGTTTCATGAAAACCATACCATTTATGCCAAAAACTATTCCAAACTGACAGCGGGTAATTCCTTTCTACACTACCAACGTTTCCATCTACCACAGTGGATCAACAAAATCCCCAAAGGTCAGTTCTGTCACCTCAGGCACAACTGCACAAGAGACGAAGATTACATCACCCAAAGTGTCTCGCTAACCCACACATTTTTGGAAAAAGGGTACCCTCAACCTCTGGTAGAACAAGCCTTCCTACTCTTTATTGATAACCCCCCCCGCCCCCGAAACAGCACAGAGGAGAGACATCAGCCCAGGTTTACCACCAGATATCATGGTACACATCGACAAATGGAACACATCCTAGCCAAACATTAGCGATTCCTGCAACAAAATCTGTTCCTACAGCCCCTCATCCAAAGCAAACCCAAGGTGACGTACAGAAGATTTTCCAACTTGAATAATAAAATTGCCCCTAGCAAACTTAGGCCTGTTGCTTCTTCCTGGTCCACTAGTTTACCCACCTTCTTTGCTATAAAGGGTATGTACAAGTATAAAATGTCTTTATGCAAAACATGCCCCTTTGTTACACATAAACAAAAGGAAATTACACCGAAGGGTAAATAGTTCCCAATTAATGAGTTATTTTGCTGCTATGTTGTCTATTGCCTTAGGTGCCCTTGTGGTATGTTATATATAGACTGGACTATAAGACCACTCCATAAGAGGTTCGGGGAACACGGCCGGTTAATTGAGAAAGGGAATGATGAACACAGCGTTCCCAACACTTTCTGGTGCATCATCAAAAATCCACCTCTGGCCTAACAGTATGGGTCATGGAGGCTGTCTTCAGGGATCTCCCCGAGGCAGAGAGCTTTCATAGGCTCTGCCAGAGGGAGACTTTTTGGATATACAGTCTTGATACCCTCTCCCCCAGGAGGGCTCAACAAAATAGTTAACCTGTTTTTGGGGCAGGCTATAGGGACTGGAAAGCCTTTGGGGGTACAGAGGGATACCTAATGGGATGTGGTGTTATGAGAGGAGGAATGGGCTTGCGGTCTTGTTTCCAAGAGAAAACCTTATGGCTATTGTAATCATCTTGTCTTAGCTTGCCTAGTTTTTTTTTTTTTTATTTGTTATGCATGTTGTTGCATGGGCCTACCCCCTTGAGGTCATGTTTGTTATATTTACTCTACATGTATGCATATTTTATCTATATACTTATCTCAGGATCCTGTTATGCCCACCCTATCTTTTATCGATTTATATGATTTTAGTAATTTTTGTCCATCCATATAATGTTATAATCGCTCGTTTAGGTGTATAGTTCTATCATTGTCCCACAATAATCCTTATTGTGAATACTTCCCCATTTTGTAGTACCGGGTTCTATATTATGTAGTACCTGGTTCTATACATGGCAAACACAGCTTCACCTGCTTTACTGTCCTGCCTTACGAAGGAGTGTGCATGCCCAAGACCGGAATCGCGAAGACTCAGAAACACGCTGCGATCTCCCCCCTCCGGTGACATCATCTACATGCGCTGCAGTCCAGATTCATCCTCCCTGCTCAGCTTTCTACCTGAGGACTTCCACCTGGCCTCCTCCATGCAGCTCCACATCACAAACAACCAGCGCTGACATCACGGACTCTCCTTCCTGATGAGCTTGTTTTACCTTACTCCATGTGAGTTGCCCCTTGTATTTTATTGCACCTAATAAACC
This sequence comes from Pelophylax lessonae, assembly GCF_965119305.1. Lineage (NCBI taxonomy): Eukaryota > Metazoa > Chordata > Amphibia > Anura > Ranidae > Pelophylax > Pelophylax lessonae. The sequence goes on from NC_138775.1 coordinate 125,930,067, forward strand.
TGTAAACTGTCTGCACTTCTCTCTCCTGCCTCTCATTTAGAGCCTGCTTCTGCTCCTGTGAAAAAGCTTGCCCTATTGCTTGGACACCATGTCTCAGGATCCCCCCATTCTTGTTGCATCACTTCCTCCTGTCCTATGAACTTAATTTTATGGACTTCTAATGAACTTCTTATGAACTATTTATACAGAGATGGCCCCCCTCACACAGGGTCTGGTTACCTGTTGGTGCCTTCTATCCTTGTTGTATAATTTTTTGCAAAAATTTGAATTCTCTACAGAATATTAAAAAAGTATTCACTTTATGCCATTTTATCAGAGTTTTTGTTTTGATATTCTTTTTGAACAAATTTATTGAGACTGCAACTCTTGTATGATTCTTACCATCTAAACACAGCTATGCAAACAAAGTACTTTAACCTCTGTCTATATATTTACTGTAACACAACATCGGGACTAACCTTAATAGAGTTAAGATAGATCAAGACATCATCAAACTGGCGCAGAAGAAAAAAGCAAGAGGCCATACACTGTCTTCCCGGTATTGTATCTAATAAAAGAATATAACATTTTACTATAAATAACTACATAAATACAAGGTATACAGTACAACAAATTGCATAGTTACAAAGTTAGTAAGGTTAAAAAAAAATATCAGTGCATCCATTTCAACTGGTATGGGTGAAGATGTGTGTGTTTATGTCATTACCATTTCCCATATCCTTGTATACTGTGTTTGTGAAGATGCCCATCTAACACCACTGATTGTAAAAGGGAGTTCCACATCCTTAGAGCTCTGACTGTAAAGAACCCCTATGCAGTTTAACGTTAAACCACTTCTGCAAATTTCATTGAGTGGCTGTGTGTCTTCTTAACCCACCTTAAAACTGAATAGTTTTTTTCCTATGCTAGACTCACTATTGAGGTATTTGTATATTGGTATCATATCTCCTCTCAAGCGTCTCTTCTCCAGGGAGAATGAGTTCAATGCTTGCAGTCGTTCCTAGTAACCGAGGTTGTACAATTCACTTATTAGTATTGTTGCCCTTCTCTAGACTCTCTCTAGTTCCAGCATATCCTTTCTGAGAACTGGTGACAGACCTGAAAGGCACACTCAAGATGCATCCGCACCAGTGTTTTTTACAATGGTAGAATTATTGTTTTGTCTCATAAGTAATTGTGTAAACTGTGTTTCAATGCATGCTAAAGTTCGGCTTGCTTTGCTTGCTGCAGTTTGGCACTGCATGCCACTGCTAAGCCTGGGATCTACTAGGACCCCCAGATCTTGTCCCATCCTGGATTCCCTCAGATCTTGTCCCATCCTGAATTCCCCCAAAGGTCCCCCCCCCCCCAAGTGAGTAACTTTACTTTACATTTTTAACATTAAACCTCAGTTGCTATGTTGTTGCCCACCCCTTTATTTTATTGAGATATTCTTGTAATGTTTATATCCTGCTTTGAAGTTACTGCCCTGCTTAGCTTTGTATTGTCAGCAAACAATGCAACTGAGTGATTAATGCTAACTTCTATATATTTAAGAATAAATTAAACAGAATTCGTCCCAGGACAGGGCCTTGGGGCATCCTACTTTCCACACCAGACCATTCTGAGCGCTTGCTAGCTATCACAACCCTTAAAATGCACCTGTGTAACCAGTTTTCTTTCCAGGTATATACCCTATAGCCCATGCCGAAAGACCTCAATTTGTAAAGTAAACATTTATGGGGTACTATACCAAATGCTTTTGCAAAAACCAGATACACGATGTATCGGAATGGACACTGAGAGTGTGGTTTGTGTTGAAAGAGTGAGGAACTCTTTCACTTGGGATAATAATATTTCGGAGCAATGTCCCTCAGGAGATGTGTGGGGATGTATTGGAGATTGCTAGAATATGGCAGAAGTGTTTCATAGACCCATGCTGGTGGGGTGGGGTTTGTTATTGTTGAATACCTGCATTCCATTGTCCTATTGATCCTGTCTGCCTAGAGTAAGCTTATTATGGGATGTGTATGTTTGTGTGTGGAATGGTTCGAAGAGGGAGGGGTTTTCCAGATTGTAGATCTCTTGTGTTTGTGTTTTCAATAAACTGATTCCTTCTAGTTGACTCCCAGAAATGTGTGTCGACCAGTTACTGGGGGGGAGGGATTTTGCCTTGGATATTTTAGTACTTCCTCAGCTTCAAGGATTATACAGCGGAGATACCTAGGCTGGGTATTGGAGCTCCGTTACATTGGTGGCAAGTGGTGGGATGCAAGCCTTGCAGCAAGAGGAAGCAGTTTGTACAAATTCGGTTACACAAATGGAAATGTGAATGGAGACAAACTATGCTGGAATAAAAACGAAATGTTAAAGAATTTGCTGAAAGCGAGAGGGAAAATAGCCAGCAATAAAACCAAAGCCACGTTGATTGCAGAGCTGACCGAGGAGGATCGGGCACGCAGTATGGCTACGGAAGCCATGGATACAGAATGTGACAAAGAAGTGAAACGTAGGCTAGCGTTTTATGGAGAAAATCCCTCAATAGAGCTGGTACAGGCAACGTTAGCCCAAGTGGATGCCTTTATCATGGCAAGAGAGGACCGGGAGAACCAACTCCGGCTGCCAGAGCAGCGTTCCTTGGAGAGACTGCCAACTACTTCACAGGCACCAGAGACAAGATTAAAGGTACCACATGATGCCTTTAAAAAGTTTGTGGAAGCAGAGGAAGAGATCGATGGCTTCCTGCATGATTTTGAATGGCAATGCAGGCTGTACAAAGTACCACTAACAGACTGGGTTCGGATCCTGGCTGGTAAACTGTCAGGCCATGCAGAAGAAGCCTACAGAGCCGTGCCAGAGGAGGAAATCTTAAGCTATAGCCGGGTAAAGGAAGTGATTTTGGCAAGATATGCCATCACCCCAGAAGCGTACAGGAGACGCTTCAGGGAAACCAACAAACAGGAGAAGGACTCCCACACCGAATGGGCTTGCCGTATGCAGAGGGCAGCCCAAGACTGTCTACAAGCCTGTCAGGCAACCACCGCAGAAGCGATCACCCAGCTGATTTTCCTGGAACAATTCTATAGTGGACTAAACCCAGAGGTACAGGAGTGGGTAAGGGACCGCAAACCTACCACTCTCCCTGCAGCAGCCAGGCAGGCCGATGAATATCGAGATGCCCGCAGGCAATCACGGAGTAGCTTCAGACCAAACCCCAGACCGCTGAACAATAACCCAGGGTCGCCAGCACCACAATGACCAGGACTTATCCCTAACCCTCCGGCAAATCGATACCCCAGGCGCAACGGAGTGCAGTGCCATTTGTGCAAGAAATTTGGGCACTATCAGAGAGACTGCACTCAGAACCGGGAACAAACAGCGTGGATCCGACCAGGGCCACCTCCCCCAGCATGAGCTGCCGCTCATTGTTATCAAGCTGAGGCTGCCCCAGACAACCTCAGAGCTGAAGAATTGGAAGAACACTGGAGTATCCTACACGAGGCTGACCCTGTACAGGCTGCTACCGACAACAGGCAACACCATCACCAGTCAGTACAGCTGAACGGAAAGACTGCTCAAGGTCTACGAGATTCGGGTGCCACCCTCACACTGGTCAAACGTCACCTGGTTCCAGATGCCGACCGCACCGGAGGATCCGTAGCCATGCGGGTTGCAGGGGGAGCAATACACAGGCTACCCACGGCAAGAGTACACCTGAACTAGGGTGCTGGATCCGGATTAATTCATGTGGGGTTGATCCAGGAACTTCCCGCTGATGTCCTGCTGGGGAATGATCTGGGCCAGTTGACTTCAGCTTTTGTGCCAGCCCAGGTCACCAACGAGACATACCCGGTTACCACCCGGTCCAAGGCCCACACCACGGAAAACAGCGCGCCCTCTGAGGGCTCAGTAAGACTACTTCTCCAAAGCGTTAACCTCATTCCCTGGGATACCCCAGCAGCATTTGGACAGGAAACCCTTAGTGACCCCATGTTACAGGTATATAGGGATAAAGTAACCCAGTCAATGGCAGGATTAGAGGGAGAGAAATATTCCTGGCACCAGGGGTTATTGTACCGTGACTCAGAGAGGGTCGCAGCCGGGTCCCTACCGGTCCCCACCCGACAATTAGTGGTCCCACCAGAAATAGAGGAGAGAATTAATGCAGATAACCCATGATATTCCCCTGTCGGGCCACTTAGGGGTCAGCCGCACTAGATACCGGCTTATCCACACCTTCTTTTGGCCTGGCATTTCCAAAGATGTTAGACAGTACTGTCAAACGTGTGACACCTGTCAATGGGCAGGGAAACGGGGGGATCGCCACAAGGCCAAATTACAACCCCTACCCATAATAGATATTGTAGGACCCCTTGCCAAACCCAGCTTGTCCAGCAAAAGGTACATCCTCACAATAGTGGACTATGCGACCCGGTATCCGGAGGCTGTGGCTCTAACAAATATACACGCGGAGACAGTGGCTGAGGCACTGATGCAGGTCTTCTCCCGGATGGGCTTTCCCAGGGAGATAGTCTCAGATCGGGGCACTCAGTTAACTGCGGAAGTCACCCAACAGCTTTGGAGACTGTGTGGCATCAAGCCAATTATTAGTTCTTCCTATCACCCCCAGACAAATGGCCTATGTGAAAGGTTCAATGGCACATTGAAACAAATGCTCCGAACTTTCACAGCCACGAGTCGGGACTGTGAGAGAATCCTGCCGCACCTCCTATTTGCTTACAGAGAGGTGCCACAGGAATCTACAGGATTGTCCCCCTTCGAACTACTGTTCGGACGAAGAGTAAGGGGACCCCTTTGATTTAATCCGGGAACACTGGGAGGGAGCAGTAGGTGAGGATGGTATGCCTGTTATACCCTAAGTGTTGGAGTTCCGTGACTGCTTGGAGGAACTGACTCAGAATGTCCGTACTAACCTCCAGGCGGCGCAGACTAGCCAGCGCCAATGGTATGACAGAGGCGCCAGAGGACGTAGCTTTCAGACTGGCCAAAAGGTTTTGATTTTAAAACCTGTTCGTCACGACAAGCTACAGGCTGCCTGGCAGGGCCCATACCAAGTAGTGGAGAAGAGGTGCGACACCACTTACGTGATTGGTCCTTGCTCTGGGAGTGGTGGGAGACGCAAGACCTCATCGTGAACATGCTCAAACCCTACTATGAGAGAACGGAGGATGTGGCTGCAATCTGTGCGCCCGCCTTCGACGAGTTTGAGAATCTTCCCTTACCAGACCTTCTGGGGGAGGATGATATGATCGGCACCTTAGATGAGGTTGTAATGGGGTAATGTTAAACCCCCAAGAACGCATCCAGGCACGGCAATTGCTAACCACAAAGGGAGCAACATTCTCAAATGTACCTGGATACACTCCGCTGGTGATGCACCGAGTAGACACTTCGGAACAGCCACCCCTCAGACAGACTCCCTACACAATACCTGAGGCTGTCAAGGAACACATGAGACGGGAGATACAAGAGATGCTCCGTCTCGGAGTCATAAAACCCTCTGTTAGTCCTTGGGCTTCTCCGGTGGTCTTGGTACCGAAGCGGGATGGAACTACCCGCTTCTGTGTAGACTACCGGAGACTCAATGACAAACCAGTATCAGATGCTTACCCCATGCCCAGGATAGACGAGCTCTTAGATCGAATAGCCAGAGGTCGATACCTCACGACCATCGATCTATGTAAGGGATATTGGCAAATTCCCCTAGCCCCAGATGCCATTCCCAAATTGGCCTTTGTCACCCCCTTTGGGCTGTACCAATTCAAGGTCATGCCATTTGGGATGAAAAACGCCACAGCCACGTTCCAATGGATGGTGGATCAGCTGCTCGAGGGCTTCCAAGATTATGCATGTGCATACTTGGATAATTTCGCGATTTTTAGTGAGACTTGGGAGGAGCATCTGAGACACATAGGAGCGGTGATAGACCGGATCAGAGAGGCTGGTCTAACCCTCAAACCAAGCAAATGTCATATTGGGATGGCGGAAGTGCAGTACTTGGGACACCGGGTGGGGTGTGGGAAACAAAAGCCTGAACCCGCCAAAGTTGAGGCAGTGGCCAAGTGGCCAACCCCCCGTACCAAAACCCAGGTTTTAGCATTCCTAGGGACGGCTGGCTACTACCGCAAATTCATCCCGAACTACATCACCCTGGCAAAACCCCTCACTGACTAGAAAGAACCTACCCTGCCAAGTAGTATGGGCCCCAGAGTGTGAACAGGCATTCCAACAGCTTAAACAGGCCCTTGTTAATAGTCCTGTACTAGCTGCTCTCAATTCAATTCAGATGCTTCAATGTTTGGATTGGGCGCGGTATTGAGCCAGGTCAGAGAAGATGGCGGAGAACACCCTGTCGCTTACTTGAGCAGGAAGCTTTTCCCCAGGGAAGTGAGCTACACCGCCATAGAAAAAGAATGCCTGGCTGTGGTGTGGGCCCTAAAGAAGCTTCAGCCCTACTTGTATGGAAAACAGTTCACCCTACTCACGGATCTCAACCCGTTGGTATGGCTAAACCGAGTGGCAAGAGACAATATCTGGTTGTTGCGCTGGAGTTTGGCGTTACAACCATATGACTACTATTCACTACCGCCCCGGAAAACAGAATGGCAATGCTGACGGGTTATCGTGACAAACTGAACTGGAAACTGGAAAAATGATCTGTGAGTACTCCCCGGACATTCCCAAGCCAATCCTTTATGGATCAGACTGTGTATGCCGGCTTGTGGTTAAGGGGGAGCAGTGTAGCAGAATGGACACTGAGAGTGTGGTTTGTGTTTAAAGAGTGAGGGACTCTTTCACTTGGGACCATAATATTTCTGAGCAGTGTCCCTCAGGAGATGTGTGGGGATGTATTGCAGATTGCTAGAATATGGCAGGAGTGTTTCATAGACCCATGCTAGTGGGGTGGGGTTTGTTATTGTTGAATACCTGCATTCCATTGTCCTATTGATCCTGTCTGCCTAGAGTAAGCTTATTATGGGATGTGTATGTTTGTTTGTGGAATGGCTCGAAGAGGGAGGGGTTTTCCCAGATTGTAGATCTCTTGTGTTTGTGTTTTCAATAAACTGATTCATTCTAGTTGACTCCTAGAACTGTGTGTCATCCAGTGACTGGGGGGGGGGGGGGGATTTTGCCTTGGATATTTTAGTACTTCCTCAGCTTCAAGGATTATACATTATACACATTCTCCCTTTTTTAAATAATGCTATCATGTTGGCTTTTTGCCAATGAGCTGGTACCATTCTAATTACCAAGCTGTCCAAAAAATGAGAAATAGTGATCTGGCTATTACCTAGCTAAGTTCCTTGATGCCTCTAGGGTGTAAGCCATCTGTTTCTCAAGTTTTTTTTGGACACTGGCTTCTGTTAGCCCCAAGGGTACATTCATTGGTGTGTTACTAATAATACAGTCTTTATTACAATACCGCTCCTTTTCCATTGTAAAAACTGAGGAGCAGAATGCATTTAGTACAGTTGCGTTCTCCTTGTCAGTGGTAACCAACTTCCCCTGATCATCCTTTATGGGGCCAATAAGCTCTGACCTCACTTTCATACGATTAAGATATTTGAAAAAAGTTGTCTTTTTTTCACCCTCTTCCACTATGTCTGTCTCGTGGTCTATTTTAGCTGCCCTGACTGTGCTCTTACATATCTTGCAAATGAAGACAGTAAAAACAAAACAGGGGCTGAACTCAGCTCTGTAGAATTTGTGAGCACCACAGAGAACACAGCTGTTTTGACTGACCCCACCTGAAGCTCAGAGTGTTTACACTTGCGGTTAAGGGTGGGTAAATCACAGAGAACACATCTGTTTTGACTGACCCCACCTGAAGCTCAGAGTGCTATGTTTACACTTGCGGTTGAGGGTGGGTAAAACCACATTGCTGAACTGCATATTTAATGCCACCCAACCAATTCGCCTTAAGTTGCAAAGGCAAGAAATGGGGGATATATAAATGCCACAGCTGAGATTATTTTGCATTGTGGCATGGCAATAAATATCCCCAGTTGTGTTCAGCAGGAAGACATACAAAAAAGCTCACAGCGTTGTCCTATACTTCAAACTTCTAAGTGATATAAAAGTATACATACAATTACTTTACATAATTACAACCTTTGTTGGTGTGAAAAGGGATTTGGATTATGTACATAAAGGATGCTGGCAACTTTGAGAACAAGAGTTACATTCTATGAAGATTAGCAGAGCATAACATGCTGAACCTGGAGGAAAGGAGAGAGAAGAGAATGAGAGAGGGAGAGTACCACATACTTGTAAAGCCTACAAACAAGCGCGTACGACTCCTTCCTAATTCTATGGCATACAGTCCACAAGTTTTGGTGAGTGCAAGACCATTTGAGGGGAGCACAGAGTTTTAGGCGTGAAGTGAAGTGGTTTGCACAGCTGCATAGCATCTGGAAAATTATTTATTTGAGCACTAGCCCTTCATATTTAGAATATATAACTAAGGACACTGAGCACTTTCTTTGTACAGGCAAGTCCCTGGGTTTCAAACATCCAACTTACAAACGACTCCTACTTACAAACAGGGGGAGACAACAGAAAGTGAGAGAAAATCTATCCCTAGGAAGGGAAATTTACTCCTTTAGGAGTTCCCATGGAAAAAATGTGTCGCCACTGAAGCTTTAAGCTAATCCTTGATTTTGGCTGGAGCTATACTTGAACAATGTACCTGTTCCGACTTACAAACAAATTTGATTTAACCGCTTGCCGACCGCCGCAAGTACATATACTGCGGCGGTCAGCCCCGGCCAGGCAAAGTGACTTATATATACGTCACCAGCCTGTCACCGGCTTGTGAGCCAATAGCGGGCGAGCGCGCGCCCGCTGAGGTGCGCGCCCGCCCCGGCTCGTTCACTAAGGAGTCCGTGCGTGTGACACTGCGATCGTCGGTAGAGAGGGAGAAAGGCAGGCGGCTAATGTAAACAAGCCGCCTGTCATTCTCCCCTGTGTAAAAATGGAGATCAGACGGTTCTACTATGTAGGACCGTTGATCTCTGTTTTTACAGTAGTAGCCACAGCCAGTCACAGTTAGAAGCACGCCCCTAGGACACACTTAACCCCTCCCTCTCCAATACAGTTAACCCCTTCCCTGCCAGTGTCATTTTTACAGTAACAGTGCATATGTATAGCACTGATTACTGTAGTAATGTCACTGGTACCCCCAAAAGTGTCAAAAATGTCAGTCAAGGGTCCGATCTGTCCGCCGCAATGTCGCAGTCCCGCAAAAAAAATCGCAGATCGCCGCCATTACGCGTTAAAAAAACCCCACCAAAAATGACAAAAATCTTTCCCTTTGTTAGTAAACGTGATAACTTTTGCGCAAACCAATCAAAATACGCTTTTTGCAATTTTTTTTACCAAACTTATGTAGCATAAAACAAATTGGATGAAAATGTTAAAAAATTTAGATTTTTACATTTTTTTGGGGGAATTTCATATAAAAAAATTTGAAAAATATTGTTATTTTTGCAAAATTTACGCTCTTTTTTTGTTTATAGCGCATGATCAAAAAATCGCACAGGTGATCAAATACCACCAAAAGAAAGCTGTTTGTGGGAAAAAAAGGACGTCAAATTTGTTTAGGTACAGCGTCGCAATTGTCCGTTAAAGTCACGCAGTAAAAAATCGCAAAAAACCCCCTGGTCAGGAAGGGGGTAAAATCTTCCGGGGCTTAAGTGGTTAAGAACAAACCTACAGACCCTATCTTGTTTGTAACCCGGGGACCGCCTGTATATGAGCACTTTGTTTTGATTATGTAAAGTCATTTTATGTATATATCACTTAGAAATTTGAAGTATAGGACAGTGAGTTTTCATATGTCTAGTAGTTAAGGTCATAATACCTTTGTAGCAGCAAGTCCTTTAGTACAGAATTTTATTTAGTTATTCATTCTTTATATCCTAGCATGGGTAGTTATTGACCCTGTGTGTTCAGCAGGCAACAGGCTGTACATGCAGTTGTGACATGGTGGTGCAGCTCTTAAGGAGTTGAAACAGGAGGTGAGGTGGTGACCCAACGTCTCTTTACTGCCTGTCAATTGCCCTCTGAAACACAATTTCTCTGCAATCACTCTTCAAAGCCCGCAACCTATTTTGTAAAAGAGCCCTTAGACAGTCTGTGAGTCTTGAAGGAAAATGGACGCCTGCAGTGGGGATGGGTGAAGATTTGTCAAATGAGTTCCATTTGGACTTTCTAGGTAGAGTGACCATAGACCGAATCATGATTTCTGACGATGTACCTGTAACCATACACATATTAACCACTTGCCGACCGCCGCATGACTATTTACTGCGGTGGTCAGCGGCTCCTGGGCTAACCGACGTAGGACTACGTCGCTCGCCCAGGAGCCTGCAGGGAGCAAGCGTGCACCTCCTGAGGCGTGCTCCCACCCACGCACGTTCCCTGACATCCCTGCGCGAGTGACCGTGGCTCCGATGTCCGCCGGCCACTCGTGATCTCCCACTAGAGAGGGAGAAAGGCAGACGGCTGATGTAAACACAGCCGTCTGTCATTCTCCCTGAAGTAACCGCAGAGACTATTTGATCCTGCTATGTAGGATCGTATGTCTCTGTGGTTACATCACAAGCCACGCCCCCCCCACAGTTAGAATCATGCCCCTAGGGATACATTTAACCCACTGATCACCAATAAAGTTAACCGCTTCCCTGCCAGTGTCATTTTTACAGTAACAGTGCATATTTATAGCACTGATTACTGTAGTAATGTCACTGGTACTCCCAAAAGTGTCAAAAATGTCAGTCAGGGGTCCGATCTGTCCGCCGCAATGTCGCAGTCCCGCAAAAAAAAAAATCGCAGATCGCCGCCATTACTAGTTAAAAGAAAAACAATAAAAATGACATAAATCTTTCCCGTAGTTAGTAAACGCAATAACTTTAGCGCAAACCAATCAAAATACGCTTATTGCAATTTTTTTTAACAAAAATATGTAGCAGAAAACAAATTGGCCTTAAATGTTAAAAAAAATAGATTTTTACATTTTTTTGAGAATTTCATATTAAAAAAAATGTGAAAAATATTGTTATTTTTTCAAAATTATCGCTCTTTTTTTGTTTATAGCCCAAAAATAAAAATCGCACAGGTGATCAAATACCACCAAAAAAACCTCTGTTTGTGGGAAAAAAAGGACGTCAATTTCATTTGGTTACAGCTTTGCACGACTGCGCAATTGTCCGTTAAAGTCACGCAGTGCCGAATCGCAAAATAGGGCCTGGTCTTTGAGTAGCCAAATCCTCCGGGGCTTAAAGCGGAGTTTCGGGCACAGATGTCATTTTTTAATGAACATACCCCCGGGACAGTCAGGGCTAGCACATTCCACAATGGCTAGCCTCTGATCTGTCCCGGTTCGCACTTACCTTTTAGAAGAAATACTTACTTATAAAATTTCTTCCACAGCGTTTCCATCTCTCTTGTGGGCAGCTGAAGCCGGCGCGGTCCTCTTCTGCGTCTTCTTCTCCCAGAATGCGCCGCACCGGCCCCTCTCGTCACTTCCGGTGCGGCGCCGCATTCCTAAACAGCGTCTGGGCATGCCCAGACGCTGTTTAGCAGGGGAATGCGGCGTCGCCCGGAAGTGACGAGCGGGGCCGGTGCCGTCGCATTGATTCCTGGGAGCGATGACGTTTAGCTCTCAGGAATCATCGCAGCGCAGGAAGTGACAGCGGAGCCGCGGCGCTGAGGGAGGAAGTACCCTGAGGTGAGTATTTACGATCATCAATTACAAGGTGAGTTTTTAAAAAAAAAAAAAATCTAACTATCCAATTCCTTTTCAGGTTAGGCTGAACTAGCGGACGGGCACAAAAAAAAAATATAGTTTTTGTGCCCGGAACTCCGATTTAAGTGGTAAGTAATCCACCCGTCAACGCTGGTCATGTCAGCTAATATTCTTCTGGACGATAATATCGTTGGTGCTCCTGCACAATCTACTATAAAAAACTATTTTGAGATTAACATCCCTGGGGAAATGTGTGATAACAATATTACAATGTATTATGAATAATGTCCACAACAATCTGTTATAAAGGCCCCACAAATGAGCTGAATAGCCTGTGATTAGGGCCTCATGCACACTGGACATTTTTAACGATGCTGTTAGGGTCATCTGGCAGTTTGTTTTTTTTGCCTTTAAAATCCCCTGCATGTTAGCCTGTGTCCATGCATACATAGGCATTTAGAGGCAGAAAAATAAACACATCCAGCAATGTTCTGGCAGAAAATTTGCTTGCACATATAAACACATCTAAATGCATGTTTAAAGCTATGTGCATTTAAATTATTATTTTGGTCAATAAAATGGATTAACGAGCAGGCGCTTAACAAAAAGCGTTTGCCAAAACGCTGCTGCCAGGAGGAGAGGTAGATGGGTAACTGTCCTGTGTGCATGAGGCCTAACAAATGCAATCATAACTATGTAGCCATATACCATTGACGATGGATGATAAAGTGCAAATAAAATAATTAATAATACTGTATAGGTTATAAAGTTCACAATGTTTGCAGAAAATATGCTGTAATAGAAACGAAAACTCATCTCAAGTGACACCTCTACCAGCAATTGACTCAGGGTGTGTTCTCACATTGTGGTTTGACCTCCATCATGAAAGGTCAAACAAGCACAAACAGATATCCATGCAAACCCCTTCTTGGATACTCCCAAAGATAATGGAGTATCTCTTCCACCACTTCCAAATGAAGCTCAGTGCTGCTTGGGTTAATCAACCGCGGAAAATAAACTTCACTGTGTTTACCAGAGGCTCAAAGAAAATAATATTTCATTGTGCTTACCACTGAAAACTGTTTTATTGAAAAGCAGATAAAATATGCACTAAAATATATACTATACACTGAATAGGTAGATAAAAGCATGAGCAAACACTGTGTACCAATGCACTGCTGCAAACCCAGGATCGTTCTACACATGAAAAACTCTCAGGAATGGATCAGATGTCGGCAGCTCTCACAGTTGGTCTCACACCCTGTGGTTCGCTGTAGCTCCATCCAAGATGTTTGGTGACTATGACATTATCAGAGACACAGCACACAGTGATGTGGAAATTGTTTAAATGAGCATATACCTGGCCATCCTTCTCCACAAGTGAACTCAAGGAGAAAGCCATCAGTCTATTACTTTTTTTTTTCTTTTAACGGTATTTATGCAAGAATACATACGATGGGGTAAAGAAAAGAAAGAATAATCCCGTTCAGTTTCATGCTGAGACCTCCAAATATCAAAAAGGTCACTCTTATGGAAAAAGGTGGATCATTTCTTAGTGGTCATCATGGAATCAGAAAGGTGAGTTTTTTCAAAACAGTAAGTTATTTACATAGTTACATAGTAGGTGAGGTTGAATAAAGACAATAGTCCATCCAGTTCAACCTGTGTAGGTGTGTGTGGCCGTAATCATCTCTCATACCCCTGAATGTTCTTCTCCTTGAGATGTATGTCTAAGAGTCTTTTGAAAGCCACCATACTTCCCGCAGAAACCACCTCTTGTGATAGAGAATTCCACAATCTTGTAGCCCTAACAGTAAAGAACCCCCCACGTTGCCTGAGGTTAAAACGCTTCTCCTCTTATCACATTGTATGCCCTTGAGTCCTCATGCAATCCTTTCGACTGAATAGCTTTTTTTCCATGCCGAGATCACCATTGAGATATTTATAAATTGCTATCATGTCCCCTCTCAGGCGTCTCTTCTCCAGGGAGAATAAATCAAGCGATTGCAGACGCTCTTCATAATTTAATTAAGGTCCTCCAATCCCCTAATTAGTTTAGTTGCCCTTCTCTGGACTCTCTCCAGCTCCAACACATCCCTCCTGAGGACTGGTGACCAGAACTGGACAGAATACTCCAGATGTGTTCGGACCAGAGTTTTATAAAGTGGAAGGATTATAGTTTTATCTCTGGAATACATCCCTTTCTTTATGCATGCTAATATTCTGCGGGCTTTGGCAGCTGCCGCTTGACATTGCATGCTATTGCCTAGTCTATCCTCTACCAAGACTCCCAGATCTTTCTCCATTTTTGATTCCCCCCAAGATCCCCCCCCCCTAAAGTGTATTGTTCTTTTATGTTTTTAGTCCCCAAGTGCAAAACCTTTCACTTCTCCACATTAAACCTCATTTGCCATGTCGTTGCCCACTCTGTTATTTTGTCCAGGTCATTCTGTAGGATATCATGCTGTGCAGTTGTTGCCCTGCCCAATTTTGTGTCATCTGCAAAAACTGATATAGAACTACTGATCCCTTCCTCAATGCTGTTTATGAATAAATTGAAGAAGGTTGGTCCCAGGACTGAGCCTTGGGGGACCCCACTTACCACCTCAGACCAGTCTGAGTATGCGCTGTTTATTACCACCCTTTGGACATGCCCTTTTAGCCAGTTCCGTATCCAAGAGCAAACCCTGCGGTCGATGCCTGCAGACCTTATTTTATAAATTAAGCGCTTGTTGGGAACTGTATCAAACGCCTTGGCGAAATCCAGGTACACCACATCCACTGGTCTCCCCCTATCTAGCTCACAGCTCACCTCCTCGTAGATAACAGATAACAACAATATATCTGTGGAAAATAATTGGTGCGCTAAACTTAATAAAAATTACCACTAATCACAATAGTGCAAAAATGATTAAAACATATATGAAGAAAAAAAGGCCAAAACGTGAAAGTCCATCCGTGTGTGATAACGTGCAAAAATGAACCACTAAACTTCTGTGACTTGGATGATGATGTAAATGATATAACTCATTCACAAACAGGAACAGAACAGGAAGTGACAACGGCGGCGGCCACGGCCGAGGAGAGGGGAGGAAGTGCACATTAAAATGCCCTAAAAAGAAGGGATCCAGAGAACTTTAGCTGACCCGAATCTTGAATTCGCTCTTGCCATAAGGAGACAGGACACCATCCATCTATCAATCTTAGGATTGTTATATCAGCTAACAGCTATATTCTGGAGTGAGGAGAGCTTTATTCACTATGCTATGTTCATCTGACATCTGGTAAGCGGCTTGCAGTGTACTCACATGACGGGTAAAGGTGCATGGGAATTGAGTTGGCATTGTTGTATGCAAATTACTCACGCTATATATAGATCTATCTGGTAAGAAGACTAACCTGTTGGTGGTGGGGATCGTCTCACGTGGATATCACATTTATCGAATTGAGTTATATCATTTACATCATCATCCAAGTCACATAAGTTTAGTGGTTCATTTTTGCACGTTATCACATACGGATGGACTTTCGCGTTTTGGACTTTTTTTCTTCATATATGTTTTAATCATATTTGCACTATTGTGATTAGTGGTAATTTTTATTAAGTTTAGCGCACCAATTATTTTCCACACATATTTAAGCACAACACCTTGGTAGCAGCTTTACGGAGTTTTATCAGCGCACCCTTTATTTTAAACAATAATATATCGTCCGGTATCATCTACAGCAGGCATGTCCAACCTGCGGCCCGGGGGCCGCATGCGGCCCAGAGCCCCAGGCAATGCGGCCCACTGCCCCCTGACAATTTATTTCTTTTTGATGGGGAAGAAGGAAGTTGGGTCGGGGGCACGGCCACAGCGGGTTCCAACGAACTGTAGGCAGAGGCTGCCTCGGAAGGGATCATCCTCTAGTTGTGTTAAATTAGTGCTGGGGGGGGGGGGGCAGCAGCGCGGGAAGGGCACGGCGGCGTTTTATTACTTGTGTACCTTAACTATAGTTTATATTTTATATGCGGCCCGAGAAAATTTCTCTACACTCAATGTGGCCCAGAGAAGCCAAAAAGTTGGACACCCATGATCTACAGTGTCTTGAAAAAGTATTCATACCCCTTGAAAGTTTCCAAATTTTGTCATGTTACACCAAAGAAATGTTAATGTATTTTTTGGGATTTTATGTGATAGACCAAAACAAAGTGGCACATAATTGTGAAGTGGAAGAAAAATGAAAAATTATTTTAAAAATGTATTACAAATACAAACCCGATTCCAAAAAAGTTGGGACACTGTACTAATTGTGAATAAAAACAGAATGCAATGATGTGGAAGTTTCAAATTTAAAATTTTTATTCAGAGTACAATATATCAAATGTTTAAACTTAGTAAATGTATCGTTTTAAGGGAAAAATAAGTTGATTTTAAATTTCATGGCATCAACACATCTCAAGAAAAGCTGGGACAAGGCCATGTTTACCACTGTGTGGCATCCCCTCTTTTTTTTTTATAACAGTCTGCAAACGTCTGGGGACTGAGGAGACAAGTTGCTCAAGTTTAGGAATAGGAATGTTGTCCCATTCTTGTCTAATACAGGCTTCTAGTTGCTCAACTGTCTTAGGTCTTCTTTGTCGCATCTTCCTCTTTATGATGCGCCAAATGTTTACTATGGGTGGAAGATCTGGACTGCAAGCTGGCCATTTCAGTACCCGGATCCTTCTTCTATGCAGCCATGATGTTGTAACTGATGCAGTATGTGGTCTGGCATTGTCATGTTGGAAAATGCAAGGTCTTCCCTGAAAGACAACGTCTGGATGGGAGCATATGTTGTTCTAGAACTTGGATATACCTTTCAGCATTGATGGTGCCTTTCCAGATGTGTAAGCTGCCCATGCCACACGCACTCATGCAACCCAATACCATCAGAGATGCAGGCTTCTGAACTGTGCAACTTGGGTTGTCCTTGTCCTCTTTAGTCCAGATGATATGGCATCCCAGTTTTCCAAAAAGAACTTCAAATTTTGATTCGTCTGACCACAGAACAGTTTTCCACTTTGCCACAGTCCATCTTAAATGAGCCTTGGCCCAGAGAAAACACCTGCGCTTCTGGATCATGTTTAGATATGGCTTCTTTTTTGGCCTATAGAGTTTTAGCCGGAAACGGCAAATGGCACGGTAGATTGTGTTCACCGACAATGTTTTCTGGAAGTATTTCTGAGCCCATGTTGTGATTTCCATTACAGTAGCATTCCTGTATGTGATGCAGTGCCGTCTAAGGGCCCGAAGATCACAGGCATCCAGTATGGTTTTCCGGCCTTGACCCTTACGCACAGAGATTGTTCCAGATTCTCTGAATTTTTGGATGATATTATGCACTGTAGATGATAATAACTTCAAACTCTTTGCAATTTTTCTTTAAAAAAAAAAACAAAAAACCTTTCTGATATTGCTCCACTATTTTTAAAATATAATGCACTCACATGAAATCGAAGATTTAAAAGCCTTTACAAGAGAACAGCTTATCTGCGGACTATCCTTCCGCTTTCTAACGTCACTTCCGGTATACCGCCCTACACGTTACGGCACTTCCGGTCACGTGGCTTCTTCAGGGGATCCCCTGAACATTAGAAAGCGGAAGGATAGTCCGCAGATAAGCTGTTCTCTTGTAAAGGCTTTTAAATATTCAATTTCATGTGAGTGCATTATATTTTATTTAAATAAACAATTTTTTTATGGAAATACTGCACTATGTAAGCACCTTATTTTGAGATCCGCGGAGAGTCCAGAGGGCATTCAACTCAATTCAGATAAGAGGCTATTACCACCCCCTGTCTGTGGAGCGAGTAAGGAGAGGAGTTGAAAAGGATTCTGGTTCACAGAACGGGTATACGCAGCTTTAAGGGGTGTCACGTATATAAGAAATCCTCTAGACAGCGCGAGACTCACATTACCATTTTTACTTAAGCTAGCGGAATTATTAAAAACTATATGACAGTGGGCAACAATAATGACATATATGATATAGGGATACACATATTAGAAAATAGTGACTAATGATTGCAAATACAATACAATAATAGAAAGTACAATGGTAAAAAAGCGCACAGTATAATGATAGCATATAAGATAAAAGTGAAGTGAGGATCAAAGGAAGTGTGTGTGGTAAATACATACATACTGGATGAAGATGTAGTGTCTGGATGGAAAGTTTGATCAAAAATATGGAAAGGCAAAAATAAAGAATATGGAAAGGGAAAAATAAAAAATGAGAAATATGTTTAGGAAAAAATGAAAATCAATAAAATTAAAAAGATAATACGGAAAAATTAAAGTGGGAATAAATGTAAAAAAAATAATAATAATAATAATAATAATAATGAAAATAAAAATAATAATAAATATAAAATTAAAAAATAATAATAATAAATAATAAACAATGAAAGTAAGGAAAATAAACAATAAAAAAGAAAATAAATAATAAATAAAATAAATGGGGGGGAGGGGGGATTTTTATATACGCGAATATAATAAAATTCTATAATCAGATATAAAGAATATAGAGGAACACCTATAAGATGGTACTAATTTCTAATTCCTCATTAAGACCGTGTGGCTTAAGTGTATTGAGGGTATAAATCGAGAAGGTCTCCATGATCCAGACACGCAGCCCCTCGGTGGATCTATTATGGGCTTCTAGAAAGTGTCTGGGGACACTGCTTATTAGAGCCTTCCTCTATAAGCCAGCGGTGTTTGCCAAAACGTTGCCGAAGGGGACATATAGTATGGCCTACGTATAATAGCTTGCAAGGGCTAGTAAGACAGTATACTACATGGTCTGTAAAACAGTTTAAAAAAGTTGTCCAAAAAATATGTTTGGATTTGGATCTTTTATTAATTACTCAACACTTACCCCCTTCTCCTACTATAAAACATACCTCCTTTCAGCCTCCATCTGTGTTCTATCCTTCCCACTCTAAAGGGCCATATTTGGAAGCTTTCTATCCTGTAGTCTTTTCAGAATTTAAAAAATGATGTGTACCTTTGGCTTCACCCCTACAACACATACACTATAATCTTAGTTCTGGAGAAAGATCTGCCCTACACAAATTCACTAACAACCAGTCTCTGGTTATCAAACCAGTTGACAAGGGTGGGGGCATCGTCATTCAGAACCGATGCGATTATCTTGCTGAAGCAAATAGACTCCTATCAGATCATGCTACATATTACAAATTAGCTACAGATCCCCCTTCCCAAATTCAAATCAGAAGCTGAGACTCTTATACATTCAGCCCTTACCAGTAATATTATCAATAAAAAAGAAGCAGCCTTTCTCTTCAAAAAATACTTCAAAAAATACTTCAACACCCCCTACTTTTATCATTTACCGAAAGTACATAAAAACCTCCATAATCCTCCTGGCCGACCAATCATTGCATCTATGGACAGTATTACAAGCGTTTTTTCCCCAATACATTGATTTATTCCTCCGGCCACTTGCCCAAGGGTTACATTCATACATCAGAGACTCCACACACCTCCTAAAACTTCTTGGCCCATATTTATGGGAAGAAAACTACATGTGGTTATCACTCGATGTGAATTCACTGTAGACATCTATACCCCACAATGTAGGCATAACTGCCATTCAGTATTTTCTCCTTCAGGACATGTCGCTTCATCCCCTACAGGCCTCATTTATCATAGATTCTACCCTGTTTTGCCTAATTCACAACTACTTCCAGTTCGATGGTGACTATTATCTTCAAATTAATGGCATGGCGATGGGCGCCAATTTTGCTCCCTCATACGCTAACTTAACAATGGGGTACTGGGAAGATTTTTTCATATGGAAAAATAACCCATTTGCAAAACACTTAGTTTTTTTTGGTAACATAGAAACATAGAAACATAGAATGTGTCGGCAGATAAGAACCATTTGGCCCATCTAGTCTGCCCAATATATCTGAATCCTATGAATAGTCCTTGGCCCTATCTTATATGAAGGATAGCCTTATGCCTATCCCATGCATGCTTAAACTCCTTCACTGTATTTGCAGCTACCACTTCTGCAGGAAGGTTATTCCATGCATCCACTACTCTTTCAGTAAAGTAATACTTCCTCATATTACTTTTAAACCTTTGCCCCTCTAGTTTAAAACGGTGTCCTCTTGTGGTAGTATTTCTTCTTTTAAATATGCTCTCCTCCTTTACCGAGTTGATTCCCTTTATGTATTTAAAGGTTTCTATCATATCCCCTCTGTCTATCTGGTAGATACATTGATGATATCCTTATCATTTGGGATGGCCAGGCCTCTGAAATAGAAGCTTTCGTACATCACTGTAATAATAACCAGTTAGGTCTTTCTTTTACTTTTGAGTCCAATCCAGATACCCTCCCTTTTCTGGACCTTGAATTAGGCCATGACAACCAACAGGTTTTTGCCTGGAATTATACTAAACCTATGGCTGGTAACTCTTACCTCCATTACAAAAGTTGCCATCATCCAGCATGGGTGAATAATATACCTAAAGGACAATTTTGTCGCCTCCGACAAAATTGTACAAGAGACCAGGACTATACTACTCAGAGCTCTCATCTGAAACAAAAATTTCTTGATAAGGGCTATCCCTCTGACATAGTAGATCAGGCCTGCAGCACATATGCCAATGACAAACCAGCTAAAACTGAGAAATCTGGTGGGGATCCTCCCACCAGATTCATCACCAGATTCCATAATAAATACAAAAAGGTGGAAGGAATCCTTAACAGGCACTGGAACATTCTACTACAAGATCCTCACTTAAAGAATATTCTTGATCCACGACCAAAAGTCACCTATCGGAGAGCCCCCACACTCAAAAATAAAATCGCCCCCCAGTAAGTTGCCTGAACAAAAGACAGCTCATCCTTTAAACCTTATTCCCCTCAAAGGAATGTATCCTTGCAAGAAAAAACTGTGCAAAACCTGTGATTTCATCATTTATGGACAAAAATCTTTTTCCCATAACGGCCAAACTTATTTTTTGGACAACTTTTTTAACTGTTCTACAGACCATGTAGTATACTGTCTTACTTGCCCTTGCAAGCTATTATACATAGACCGTACTAGATGTCCTCTTCGGCAACGTTTTGGCAAACACCGCTGGCTTATAGAGGAAGGCTCTGATAAGCATAGTGTCCCCAGACACTTTCTAGAAGCCCATAATAGATCCACCGAGGAGCTGCGTGTCTGGATCATAGAGGCCATATCCAGCAAACTTTCAGAGGCTCAACGTTTTTCCAAATTATGTCAGCGTGAGACCTTCTGGATTTATACCCTCAATACGCTTAAGCCACACGGCCTTAATGAGGAACTAGAAATTAGTACCATCTTATAGGTGTTCCTCTATATTCTTTATATCTGATTATAGAATTTTATTATATTCACGTATATAAAAATCATTATATAATATAATAAAAAACTATTACCAACCCCCCAATTTATTTTTATTATTTTCTTTTTTATTTTTCTTTTATCTTTTTATTTTCCTCACTTTCATTGTTTATTATTATTTTTTTAATTTTATATTTATATTTATTATTTTTATTTTCATTATTATTATTATCATTATTATTATTATTTTTTACATTTATTCCCACTTTCTTTTTTCCGTATTATTATCTTTTTAATTTTATTGATTTTCATTTTTTCCTAAACATATTTCTCATTTTTTATTTTTCCCTTTCCATATTCTTTATTTTTCCCTTTCCATATTTTTGATCAAACTTTCCATCCAGACACTACATCTTCAATCAGTATATATGTATTTACCACACACACTTCCCTTGATCCTCACTTCACTTTTATCTTATCTGCAATCATTATACTGTGCGCTTTTTTACCATTGTACTTTCTATTATTGTATTGTATTTGCAATCATTAGTCACTATTTTCTAATATGTGTATCCCTATATCATATATGTCATTATTGTTGCCCACTGTCGTATAGTTTTTAATAATTCCGCTAGCTTGTGTAAGTGGCGGCGATCTCCATGTATACTCCCACATTACTCATCTTGTCGGTATATAACTGGCTCCTCCTGATCTTCTTACATCCACACTTGGAAGAAGAGAGAGCATGCCCGCTGAGAGCTTGGCGCATGCTCTGAAATGCGTTGTGTTACCCTTCTGGTCCAGGGACGTCAAGCGGCGAGAAGCTGCGTTCCAGCCTGACACGCGGAAACTAGCTGATCCTGGAAGACCACAGCCGGCGTGTTTGTCTTCCGATTCTACCTACCAGCTTCTATCATCTTGTTATTCCCGGACACTGGACATTGGACTTTATCACCACCTCCTGGCACCAGTTTTGAGCCTGATACCATGAACCCCATGTGAGTTTACATATTCTGTGTGCTTCTTGGAATAAAACTTACTGCACTTAGAGGCGCTCCGTTTGTTTTTTTCTTCAAACTTATCCAGGGGAGGAGGGGGACAGCTACTCACCATACCAGGAACCATTTAGATGTGGGTAAACTTATTAGGTACCTTGTAGGATTTTTGAGGTGGTGTAATACCAGGAACCAGGCAGGCACCACTCCAGACAGAACCTCCTCACCATTGAAATGGGGAGGCTGTCGGCCAGGAGGAACACTGCAACCTGAGACCTGGTCTTATGCGACATCGCGAGGTGTTTAGCTCGCAGGCCAGCTCCCGTCCAGTGGGGCTATGTTGCGGCCAACCTAATGCGGAGCTCTGGTCTGCGCGCCCTCGCTGGCCAGATTGGGAGGACCCCTGGATCTAGATATCCAGCCCCTCGCCCACTCCGGCAGTTGATTGTAGATCTCACAGGAGAAAAACAGGAGAAAAAACTTTTTAAAAGGAAAAAATTGCCAGGACCAGAGATCATGGCAGGGATTTAGGTCCTTACTCCTGACTAGGCAGAAAAAAAAACTGAAGGCCTATAGCAGAGAGAGGGGGGGGGGGGGTGTATACCACCTAGGACTGCCCACAGGCATAGCCAAGTCTTTTTTCTGCCTGGTGTCCTACTTCTGTAGGGAGCAGTATAACCCTGTGGTTCTGAATAACGGAGAACTGTGTCCATCAATGAACAAAAGGAATATGTGTTTATGTTTACATGAATACCTAGAACTAAAGAACATGAGCCCAGTGATATATTATAGAACAATTTTTGGACTTACCACATTCACTGGCTGAACCACCTACGAGTTGAAAGAATTGCTGAGCAGTTTTGAGGTGATCTCTCTAAAAAATAAATGAGGGGTAATCATATTAAAGTCATACAAAAGATAACATTTGTATCACATATGGCATTTTATGATGTACATTGTTAAATTATTATTTTTTTTAGGCAGAAATTCATGTTTTTGCCTCCACTCATAGTATACTATTTACCAAATTAGGCTATGAAGCAAATTCACAAAACTTAAAATGATACTTTAAATTAAACTAAGCTCAAAAAGTGTTAATTTTGTTATGTTATAAGGAAGTTGTCTCCAAACTTTCTGGCAATGAGCCAGTTTACTGTCCTTCAGAACTTAGGGGGGTCAAACTGTAGCAAGTGAAAAAAGAACATGCCCCACATAAGTGGAAGTAAACAATACCTCAGGATTAGTGGTCAGTGGGAGTAACAAAAATTTTGAAAGTTTTGACAAAGCACAGCAGTGCGAAACATGTCGTCACGGCAACTCTGATGCTTTCCAGGCCAGGTCCCGACGCTTGCTGACGCCGCTTACGAGTAGCGGTCTCCGCTGTGGATACCTCTGGTTGGCGGCTCCGCGGCACGTCTACACTGCTTCAGTGCGAGCAGCCACGCTATCGGGTGGGAGGAAGCCACGCCACCTTACCGGCTGGTCCGGTTTGCTTTTGGCACATAAGATCCTTCTCCCATATGCCTGGTTCCCTGCTGTGATCATCTACACAGTTCCGGCTCACCCAGCGGCTCGGTCATCCTGTGACCCCCAGCAACGCCACAGATCTGGTTTGGAATACATTTTATTATGTTTTAATCATCATCACTATATATAATTTTTATAAATAAACTTTTCAAGGTTTTCCATCAAGCCTGCCTGAGTTACATTGTAGACTATGTACCGTGGGATAGCGCTGCTGCCCCTCCCCCCCATTCACGGAGTAACAAAAATGATATAGCACCCCTGGTCAGTAGGAGGACTAGTGCCCCATCTTTGGTTCTGTTGGCAATGGTGGGAGGAATAGTGAGCCATTAACGGTGTCAGTGGGAGGAAAAGTGCCTCATTGTTGGTGTCTGTGGGAGGAATAGTGCCCAATTGCTGTCAGTAGGAAGAAGAAAAGTGTCCCATCGCTCATTTCAGGGGGGGGAGGAATAATGCTCTATTGTTGGTGTTAGTGGAAGAAAATAGGATTTTTGACTTACCGTAAAATCAATTTCTCTGATGTTCATTGATGGACAAAGCTCCTGATCTTCTTAACCATTGGGTTATACTGCCCCCTACAGGAGGACACTAGGCAGAAAAAAAAACCTGGCTACGCCTATGGGCAGTCCCAGGGGGTATACTCCCTCTCTCTGCTATAGGTACTCAGTTTTGTAACAAGCAGTGTCAGAAGAATTACAACTCCACAGAGGGGTAAGTGCTGTGTCCGTCAATGAACTAGGATTTTACTGTAAGTCAAAAATTCAATTTTCTCTTTCGTTCATTGACGGACACAGCTCCTGATCTTCTTGGGATGTCCCAAAGCAGTGTTAAACATGAAGGGTGGGAACAGTGATAAAAAAATTCCCAAGGCTAAACTATAGCTAACAAGATAAACAGGAGTTCAACCAAAACAACTGGAGCTCACCTGAAAAAAACAATGCACTCTCAAAGAGGACCAGGTCCTCTAAACAGCAGCCTGCAAAACCTTGCAGCCAAAAGAAGTATCCACAGGTGCCAACACATCCACTTTAAAGAACTTTGTGAAACGGTGCACCGACGACTAGGTGGCCACCTTGTAAACCTGCATCACTGATGCCTGATGATGGAAGGCCCAGGAGGCACTGAGCGCCTGAGAAGAGCGCGCATTTACAGGGAAAGGAGGAGCCTGACCCTTGATGGAATAGGCCTGAATCACCGTCTGTCTGATCCATCTGGAAATGGTCACAGAGGAAGCGAACAACCCTTTCTGAGGCCCATCCGTGAGCACAAATAGTGAGTGTGACTCCCTACCTGCCAGGTACACCCTAATCGCCCGGACCACATCCAAAGCATGCAAAGCAATTTCCTTTGGGTGTTTTAGCAAGGCAACACAATGTCTTCATTCAAATGAAAATCAGGGACAACCTTTGGAAGGAACAGTGGACAGGGACAAAGAACCACCTAATCTCTGTAAACCACCAAGTAAGGTGAACGACAGGATAACCCCACCAATCCCGACACCCTGCGCGCAGAGGTGATGGCCACAAAAGGCCACCTTCTGGGACAGCATAAGCAGGGGAATCTCCCAAAGATTGAAAGGCTATTGAAAGAAGACCAGGTGGCTATCACCTGACCCTTGATAGTACTCAAGGGTAGTTTCTGCTCAAACCCCAGTTGAAGGAAGGTCAAGATCCGAGCCGCCGAAAAAGAGTGAGGGTGAACCCCAAGAGAATCACACCATGTGATGTTCCTCTTCCAAGTACGATGGTAGATCTTCCTAGAAGTAGATTTCCTAGCTTTTAACAACGTTGGAATCACTGACTCAGACAAACCTCTATACTTCAGCACCTGGCGTTCAACAGCCAATCCGCCAAAGCCAGCATGGAAGATTGGCTCTTGGGACATCATATCCTCCCTGAGAGGAAGCTTCCAAGGAATGTCGGCGGTCAGTCGTGCCAGATCGGCATACCAAGCTTGGCGAAGCCAGTCCGGGGCCACTAAGATGACCGGAATCCCTTCCTGCGTAGAAGTCTTGGCAGAAGCTTGAGAAGAGGGAAGGCGTAAATCAGATGATACTTACCAGCGCATCTGTCGTGTCCGCCAGAGGATCCCGTGACCGCGCCACAAATCTATGCACCTTTCTGTTGAGCCAAGACGCCAACAGATCCACCTCCAGGATGCCCCACCAGAGACACAACTGATGAAACACTCCTGGATGAGCGAGAAGCTCTTTCTAATTTAGTACAAGCTATAGGAATTACAGTGAAGCCATCTGATAAAGGTGGCAACACTGTCATCTTAGATAATGAACAATATGAATGAATGTGCACTAACATTCTAAAAAAATAAATAAAATAAAATAAAATGGTGGACCTAGCATATCTTGAAAATACTATTTCCAAACAGACCTGGGAATTTATTAGAACCACTTTCCCAGTCATTCCCACTACGTACGCATTGCCTAAGATCCATAAATGTAGAAACAATCCCCCCGGTAGACCTATCATATCCGGTAATGGATCACTTACAGAAAATCTTAGTAGGTTCGTGGACGAATATCTTCGTCCATATGTCATCAGCTTATCTAGTTACATCCGTGATACCCCCACACCTACTACAGGCAATCGATGTTCTACACATTTCCAAAACAGCATTCCTAGTTTCAGTGGACGTGGAGACTCTATACTGCTCCATCCCCCACCATAAGGGCATCAATGTAATTAAAGATTTTCTCTCTCAGAACCACCATACAGAGTGGAAGTTCAATCAATTTGTGTTGGATTCATTGGAATTTATACTTACCCATAACATATTTGCTTTCAATGGCTTCCACTAACTCCAGGTACAGGGTGTGACTATGGGGACATGCTGTGCACCCTCATATGCTAACCTGTACCTGGGGGAGTTGGAGCGCCTTTTCTAGCCACACAATTCACCGAGTATATAAGAGGTTGGTATAGATACATCGACGATGTCCTTATGATATGGGATGGATCAGACGGGATTCTCCAGCAATGCCTAAATTGCATGAACATCAATGATTTCATCTTATCTTTTACTATGAAGTATTGCCTATCACGCATAGATTTTTTGGATATCACTATTTCCAAAGGCCCTGATGGAGAACTCAACAGTTCTCTATATCGTAAACCCACGGCTGGGAATACTGTTTTGCAGTATTCCAGTTTCCATCCCAAACCCCTTGTCAGATCTATCCCATACAGCCAATACCTCAGGGTCCGTAGGAATTGTTCCACGGACTCCTCTTTCCAGCTGGAGGCTGCGGCTCTGTGGGATAGACTTCTGGCAAGGGGTTATTCCAAATAATGTCTTAGGAAATCCTACAACAAGGCCATGACACCATCTAGACATACTTTGCTCTATGGACAGAGGAAAATTTCACATGACGACACGACCCACTTTGTCACACGATTTTGCAGTCAGCACCCACAGGTGAGAAGGATCATTGAAAAATACTGGCATCTCCTTACCATTGATCCTGCTATCAGCCCATTTGTGGCTGAAAAGGCCTCAATTACTTACAGAAGGGCGAGATCAATTAGGGACCAATTGGTGCATAGTGAGTATAGGCGTGATGCACCACGTGACCCCTGCAAATACCCCGCAACTTTCCGATGCGGAGGTTGTGGCTACTGCCAATACATGTGCACCGACAAACAGATTCGCCTCCCTAATGGCATCAGGTTTAAACATCGACATTACGCCAACTGCAAGACTACCGGAGTCATTTATCTCCTTACCTGTGAGTGTGGCAGCTTTTATGTCGGCAAGACGATTCAAGAATTCTGGAAACGCGCTTATAGGCACATCTTAAGCATGCGTACATGTAATTCTGATCTTCCATGGGGCTGTCACGTTTCCTCTGTCAACGACAGCAAATTTCTTAAAATACGATTTCCTATCATCGACAGAATTAACCCCCCCCCTAACGGGGCGATGATTGTAATAAAATGTTGTTACAGTGCGAATTAAAATGGATCCATCGATTGTCAGCAACCACCCCACCGGGTATGAACGAAGCCACCAATTTTAGGTCTTTTTTGGATGGCTTTACATCAGGGGGATGGGACAAATAATTTATGAATAGATCTGGCTTATAGTCCATGCAGGTTTTTCTTTTCATTTTTGTTTTCTCTCCCCCCCCTTTTTATTTTGTGTATTGTATATATGGCCATATGTATATATGTAAAATTTTCATATTAGTTTGTGATTATTATAATTTTGCTATGATGTATAATTTTCAATTGTTTTGTTTCAACTACTAAATTCCTTTTTCAGGAGTTTTTTTAAGTGAATTGATATGATTTTGCCTTATGTTTTGGTTATATTGCTGGATTTTTTTGTGCAGAAGCTACTTTTCTATTTCCTGTATTTATATTCATTTATTTTTATTTTCACCCCCATTTTTTTCTTTTTCTCTTTTTCATCTCTATACACCACAGCATCATCCTTTTTTCTTTTTCTCTTTCCCCGCTTTTCATTTTTCCACTTCCTCCCTTCTTTCCACTCTGTTTTCTTCCAATCATCTCTTCTATTTCCCTGGGGTTTCCCTTCCCGATACAGCATCTCCACCTGGCGCGCTAACGGCCATTGGTCTACTGTTTTCCAGCCGATGCCATGGCCGCTCTGTATCCATCGGGGCGACACTTGCATCCGACGTGGTGTGCGTCTGGTCGTTGGGGAGCACGGGAGGAGGTGCCGATGTCATCTGTTGGCACCCCCCGCACGCTCGCATTCAGGGGATCCATTAGCCCCTCCATGGCATGACCAGCTGAGGATAATCCACAAGCCCACATGAGACACAATCTCCAGCTTGGAGGAATTAAGGCTCATTCCCCTATATATGGTAAGCCTCTCTCTACCCCCATTGTGGGATACTCATTTTTTACAGGACATGACTCATTTTTTACAGGACATATGCTGACACATATTGGGACATCATCCGAAGTTTAGACAGGTAACCTCCATGTTCATTTTATGGATGCAACTTACACTCTATCTCTCATTGCTTGGATGGGTTTACAGATATAGACATAGGCATTACATTTTCCTTATTTTTTATATGGATTCAATGGGCTTCCATTGTTTGGGGTTACTACTACATGGAATCAATGTGTGGGTGATCTCCCCCATTTATATACCGGTGTACTCACCTAGCCAATCTTTATAAAATATATATATATATTTTTTTTGTGTGTGTGCGACATGATCTCCAAATTCTTTCTAGGTCTTTAGCTGCACCGATCCTTTGAGCCTTATTGATTTATTGATTTTCTTTTTCATGATTTTTTAATTTAACAGAGTCTCCAATCTAGTCTGGGTTTATCACCACATGCTGGCCCTGCTCCGGGGTTTCATATCTTGTTGGAGAGACTGTTTTGCGGTGGGAACCCTGGATCACTTCTCTCTGTTTATCTCCCCTTCGCTGCTGCCAATTATCCGGTCTTTTATTTTTAAACTCTGATTGTTAGATCCTTCATTGGCTTCTACGATGTAAGTATATTATCTGGGCCATTACCGGTCTTAGATTTGGCCATGTTTAGTTTGACTATTATTTAG
Source organism: Pelophylax lessonae (assembly GCF_965119305.1). NCBI lineage: Eukaryota > Metazoa > Chordata > Amphibia > Anura > Ranidae > Pelophylax > Pelophylax lessonae. The sequence continues at coordinate 125,959,261 of NC_138775.1, forward strand.
TCAAACTTTTATTTATTTCTAAACAAAATATACTTACCGTTTCTCCAATTATAACATTTTAGGTGATTACAAGACATCTGCTACCCCTGAACGCGTTGGGTTTCACCTTGTATCGCATTTACATATTTGTGAGCCATTGCATTCATATACAAGTTATGCATGTTTCATACATATACATGTTTACTATCATTTTACCGTGTCAACAATCAGTTTGTAACCAAATTTCTCTATGTTATTTTGTTATCACATTGTTATGCTTTTGATATTTTAACAATTTATTAAATAAAAATACATTTTTTAATATCTCTTTGCAATATACTTGCTTGACTTCCACCTGTAGGTCGTTATAGTCCCACCCTGCGGGGAACCTTTTTTTCTTTTACTTCCGGATGAACGGACCACTCCCCTTGGTCCAATGCCTGCCAACTGAGGTAATCGGCCTGCCAGTTTTCCCCCCTGGGAATGTGTACAGCAGAGAGGACTTGAACAAAACGTTCTGCTCACCTTAGAATGCTGGCTACCTCCAGAGCCATCAGGACACTTCTTGTGCCCCACTGGTGATTGACATAAGCCACGGCCATGGCACTGTCCGATTAAATGCGCACTGAACATCCCTGAAGACGATCTGTCCAATGTTCCAGGCACAGTCTGATCGCTCTGAGTTTCAGAACATTGATCGGTAGTCTGGACTCTTCCAGTGTCTAGACCACCTGAGCAGAATTTTTGCTGAGGATGCTTCCCCACCCGGATAGGCTGGCATCCGTTGTGACCACTGTCCAATACAAGGGGAGGAAGGATTTTCCCAGCCAAAGTGCCGGAGAACGAAGCCACCATATCAGGGACTCTTTTGTTCCCTGGCTCAGCCAGATCTGATTGTCCAGAGAATGCAGATTCTTGTCCCATTTGCCCAGAATTTCACTTTGCAGGGACCTCATATGGAACTGTGCAAACAGAAATGCCGCAAAGGTCGACACCATCAGGCCCAGCAACCGCATGCAAGTCCGGAGAGATGACTATCTGCTGGACAGCAGGGGACGAATTGCAGCCTGCAGTTTCTGGAGTTTGCCCAGAGGAAGGAGCACTCTGGCTAAGGTCGAGTCCAGAGTCAGACCCAGATAGTCCAGCTTTATGGACGCAACCAGAGCAGACTTCTGAAAAGTCAGAATCCAGCCGAACTCCCTCAGAGTTCGTATGGTGATCTCCAGAATTTCCACCAGAGCAGTAGGAGACTCCGCTTGCAGAAGGAGGTCATCCAAGTAGCCCAGTACTGTGATCCCCCATTGGCGTAACAATGCTAGCACCGGTTCTAACACTTTTGTGAAGACAGGAGGAGTAGAGGCGAGACCAAAGGATAACGCCACAAAATTATAATGCTCCTCTCCCACGGCAAAGCAGGGGAAGCGCTGGTGACCGCCATATATTGGAATGTGAAGGTAAGTGTCCTTGATGTCGAAAGAGGCAAGAAAATCCCCCTGATGCAGGGACGCCACCACCGTGCAAATGAACTTCATTCTAAACTTCTTCACCTGTACAAAGCAGTTCAGTTCCTTGAGGTCCAGAATTGGACGCACCTTGCCTTCCTTCCTGGGAACTGCAAACAGGTTTGAGTAAAACCGCTGAAAACGTTCCAATCAGGAACAATCACCCCTTGAAGTGACAGGTCTTGCACCGCCCCAAAAAGCCCCTGTAAGCGGTCCTGGGACAGGCGCAAGCTGGAAGGAAAAAACCTTTCTGGAGGGTAAGAGCGAAACTCGATCTTGTAGCCGGACCGTATGACTTTGTGGACCCACTTGTCTTGTGGGAAGTCCACTGGTTCGGAAACCAGTGAAGACGTCCCCCCACCCCTGATACAGGTGAGGGCGCACCTTCATGCTGAAGGAGCCTTGTCCACGGGTCAGGAGAAGCCCGCTCTCGACTTGCCAGACCAAGTTCACATAGGGACGAAAAAACTTCTTAGAGCCGAAAAGGGTCCTTTCCCTTACTAGCCTGCAGAAGAAAAGTTCTCTTCCCCCCTGTGAGACCCTTAATGATGTCATCCCGGGTAGCTCCAAACAGGAGATATCCTTGAAAAGGAAGATCAGCCAAGGCCTTTTTAGAAGTCTGGTCTGCAGAACAGCATTTGAGCCAAAAAAATACGCAGAAGGACCACTGTTGAATCAGAGAGCCTAGCATCTAGGGGAGCTGCATCCAAAGAGGCATCACAGATAAACTGCAGCCCCTGGACCAACTGGTCCATTAGCTAAGCAAAGGCAGGGGGGGAGCTTCTCCCTCTCCAGGTCACGGCATAAAAGCTTAGTCCACTTGGTCAGAGTTTGCGACACCAGTGCAATGGTAAATACCGGCCTCAGTGCCGAACCAGCCACACTGCACATATTGCAGGCCACAGCCTCCGTCTTCCTGTCTGCTGTGTCCTTAAAGGCCGGGTACTCTTCAACCACCTGGAGATTGCAGGGTCCACCACCAGTGGAACAGGCCACTTTTTTTGTCTCATGCACAGATACAACCAGTGCATCCACCAGCGCCTTTTCGTGCTCGGCTACAAGAGTGGAGGAATCATCCTCACTAGCTGAGAACTCTGGGCGAGTGATCGCAGACCCAGCAGTGTGACCCACGTCCGAAGCAGCTGGATCAGATTCAGGATCTGAGGAGACAGATGAGGCAGGGGAAGGCAGGGGTGCTTTTTGCTAGCCCTTCGCCCAAAAACCACCTCCATCCAGGACACAAAGGACTCCAGGACCACTATCAGTGCATTAATGGATGGTTGGGACCCAGAGAGCCCCACAGCCTCTGAGAGGGGATCAGGTGGGGAAATGTGCTTCAATGACTCCATGAGTCAATAGGGGGACCCCACAAAAAAGGTGTTAAAAAAAAATAACTGTTAAGGGACACCCCCACCACTCCGGCAGCACCACCCGGTCGCCAGTAACAGAACACCTAATCGATCCTCAGCAGAGAGGGAGAGGACCCCACCAGACTCACCACCAAACAGAAACAGGCACATGCAGCCACCAGGATAATCTGCACTCCAAATGCGGCGATCAGGAAGTGAAAAGACCCAGGAGTCAGCACCAGGGGATGAGGAGGGCTCCCACTGCCTAAATCACCACCAAGAGGGCTCCCCTGTCGTGGCCGTCGCTATTTTTAATGGCAAACCACCACAAAATGGCCACCAGACTACACATACATGGCCGCCGTGCATTGAGCACACATGCTACAAGACAATGGCGGCCCCACATGGCACCACAAGGCTCTCAGGGACCCAGGAGGGATCCCTAGGACTCAGAAAAAAGCACAAGCAGGAAGGGGGGCCCCTGGCAGGCGCCCCACCAGGTACAGCCCCCCCACAGCCAATCACCTGGTCCCTGGCGGTGCATCCCCCCCTGCCCCCATCACCAGCACAGCACTTTGCCCCCACCCCAGGATGTGGACCAAGCAACCCCACAGCCCCTACGTAAGTGGAGGGGACGTGGCGGCGGATGGGGGGCGAGATGGCCCACAGGGACCACCAGACCGATTAAGGGGGTGCCTAACGGGAAGGAGGGGAACACCAGGGTCCGACCGTCCCATGGAGGGGCCCACTTCCACCCCAAAACCCCCCAGGGGGAGAGGTGGGACAGTTACTTACCATACCAGGAACCAGGCTGGCACTGCCCCAGACAGAACCTCCTCTCCATCTAAATGGGGGGGCTGTCGGCCAGGAGGAACGGTGCGACTCAGGCTGAGACCTAGTCACATGCGACCTCGTGAGGCGTTTAACTCGCAGGCCAAGCTCCCGTCCAGTGAGACTATGTCGCAGCCAACCTAGCATGAAGCTAGCTGGCCAGACTGTGGTGACCATTGGATCTAAATTATCCAGCCCGTCGCCCAATCCGGCAGTTGATTGTAGATCTCACAGGAAAAAAAACAGGGCAAAAAAATCTAAAAAGAAAAAATTGCCAGGACCAGAGATCCCAGCAAGGAACTAGGTCCTTACTCCTGACTAGGCAGAAAAAAACTGAGTACTTATAGCAGAGAGAGAGAGTATACCCCATGGAACTGCCCATAGGCATAGCCAGACTTTTTTTTTGCCTAGTGTCCTACTCCTGTAGGGCAGTAAAACCCAATGGTTAAGATCAGGAGCTATGTCTGTCAGTGAACGAAAGAGAAATAGTGCCTCTTCATTGGAGTCAGTGGAAAGAATAGTGAATCGTATCAGTGGGAGGAACAGTGCCCCGACGGTCAGATAAGTGCCCCAAGGACCAGATATAGGCAAGCAAAGGATCATATCTGGCCCCTGCGCTGCAAATTGGAGACCACTGTTAAAGGGCAAACTTGGAAATGTTGAAGCTCAACTTAGGAAAAAATAAAAATCAACCGTTGCAGTAGGGCTGCATCCATATTACAAGGGTTAAATGCTTGTTTCTGTCTAGGGGATGGGAAAAGCAGTTTTACTTACCTAATCCTCCGCTCCCAGTTGGCCGTTTCCTCAGTGACCTGGGCGCTGCATCAATCTTGAAGATGTCAGGACTCTAGACCACTGGAGCGTGGCGAAGAAGATGCTGTAGGAACCAGAATAGGAGTGCAGAGGATCCTGCTGGAGCAGAGGATCCAATACGTAAAACTGATTTTCCCCTAGAAATAAATGAGCTTTCAAATCTTGCAGTGGGAGCATTTTTAGTTTTCCTGGAGATCAGGCTTTAATTGTGCCTAAGCAGTACCCTTTAAAATGTAACTTTTTGTTTGGAATTTATTCTCAAAAATATGAGCACTTTCATGTACTGTATGTGCTTACAGCCTAAAAACTGCAGTGTGAGATTAAGGCACTGCTACCTCTGACTGCTAGTCTTATGACATTTTCAATGAGATTTTGTGATGTCCCAGCTGTGCTTCTGACTGTTGTTCTCTTTGGATCTTCTGACACAAAAAGCCAAACCCCTGTCTCCACACAGAGACACAGCGCTAATCTAGGTTTGGTAAGTCAGCAAAGGGGAAAGATCAGCTATAGGGGGACCAAAACTAGTTCTTTGACTAGTTCTTTTTGGGCAGTTTCCAGGGTTTAGCTTCTCTTTAAATAGCCAATAAAAAAAATAAAATATTACATGATTCTAAATAAGTAAATAAAAATCTGTTCAGTTCTTTGCATTTGAATATACCAATCTGCTGTACTTTTATTAATTTTTAAGAAAAAACTACAAGAAAAACCCTGTTATAAACAGTAGCTTGTCAGATCTGGTGTTCCTCAGCATGTTCCTCCATGTTAATATCAGCTTATATTGTTAGCATCAGAGCTATATATATTTTTGTGATGGTGCTGACAATCAGGATCCATCTATTTCACCCTGGTAATCCAGAACAGAGAAGAGAGCGATCCCCAGGGATTTCAAATCTCTGGACCAGTGGAGCAGTTGCAGGAGCCCTGACAAAAGGAGGTCCGGTATTAGGTCACGTTTACCATTTCTCTGTAGATAACCTTTAAAAGGGGAACACAAGGCAAGAAATACTCACCTATGCTTCAGCTGTCTTAATTGGCTGGTGGGGGTTGCTGTCATTCCCGTGGAAATGTGGGAGTCATTCATCCCAGTACACTAGCACTGTTCTGGAAATGTAAACAAAGCTGTCTTTCTGAACTTGGATCAATTCTGGGTATAGAATTGTGTATATGGGATTGTATGTTTTTTTTTTCCCCTTTTATTGGTTGAACTATGGACTTGTGTCTTTTTTCAACCAAATTGGCAAATAAGCCAATGAGTTTATTTTATTGCAGAAGGGATACTGCATGTCTTTTCTGCAATAAATAATCAATAAAGAGTCTGCCTGTTCACATTATTTTAATTGAGTTCTGCTTTAACAGTTTACCAAAACAGGTTATTCAAGGCATTCCTTGAATGATAACTTTTACAATTACTAGTGAGCTTATGTTAGCTTTCAACTGAATTGTCAGGTCATCAAATGGCTGATGTCATAGCTAATCACATGTGCAGCACCATGGCAACTGCAGATCAAACAGAGGCTAATATGGCAGCCTCCTTGGTGGTAAAAAAATATATGTAAAGGGGAACTAAACTGTATCTGATCACCACAAACTTTTAATGTTATTAGGCTTATTTTTAATATTCAATACAAACTAATTCATCCATCCATCTCTGTAGACAAAAAAAACAAAATAAATCTGTGTTAGGTGATAACCAAAATAAAATCTTACAAAGTTTTACAAAAGCAGTACTCGGGAAATGTCCAAATACAAAACAACAGAAGAGTGCACTGTGAGGCCCTGCCAATGGGAAAATGGTTGGAAAAGGGACACAGGGTTTCGTATGTGTGCAGTGTCTGGCATATTGATTTTGAGCAGAGAAAACATTTTGGTATTCCTGGATTGGGCTCTATAGTTTGGAAATGTAAAAGTGTCATGGGAAGAAATCTTGAACCCAGTGTCCAGGATTTGCTGAAGACCTGCAGGGTGTGTGTGCAGGCACATACAGCCTTTATATTTAAGAACTGAGAATAGTTCAGGACTCGCGTTGAAGGGCTTGAAGCTATGTGCAATGAAGAGCCATTGGTCAGAGGGACCCATTGCCTAGAGCAAAGGCATTGCTTAACCACTTAAGCCCCGGAAGATTTTACCCCCATTCCGACCAGGGGGTATTTTACGACTCGGCACTGCGTGACTTTAACTGACAATTGTGCGGTCATGCAATGTGGTACCCAAACGAAATTTACGTCCTTTTTTTCCCACAAACAGAGCTTTCTTTTGGTGGTATTTGATCACCTCTGCACTTTTTATTTTTTGCGATATTAATAAAAAAAGAGCGAAAATTTTGCAAAAAAATGACATTTTCAACTTTGTCTTTTAAAAAATATCCAATATACTCAATTTATGTATTTTTTTTTGGCCAAAATATATTTAGCTACATGTCTTTGACAAAAAAAAATTCAATGAGCGTATTTTTATTGGTTTGCGCAAAAGTTATAGCGTCTACAAACTATGGTGTAAATACAGAAATTTACGCAGCTTTAATTTTTGACTGCCTATCTCATTTCATGAAGTGCTAAAATGGCAGGGCAGTACAAAACCCCCCCAAACTACCACTTTTTGGAAAGTAGACATCCTAAGGAATGTTCTGAGAGGCATGTTGAGCTCATTGAATATTTCATTTTTTTGTCACAGGTGTTTGAAAAATGACTAAAAATTTTTTTTTTTTTTTTTTTTACACAAAGTTGTCATTGAAATGATATATTGCTCACACATGCCATGGGTATATGTGTAATTACACCCCAAAATATATTCTGCTGCTTCTCCTGAGTACAGGGATACCACATATGTGGGACTTTTTGGGAGCCTAGCTGTGTACGGGACCACAAAAACAAATCCCCACCATCAGAATTTCAAAGGGCGTACATTTTTCATTGCATTTTCTCACTACCTCTAACGGTTTAGGAGGCCCTGAAATGTCAAGATACCACAAAACCCCCCCAAATGACCCCATTTTGGAAAGTAGACACCCCAAGCTGTTTGCTAAGAGGCATGGTGAGTCCATGGAATATTTTATATTTTACCACAAGTTTTGGGAATATTACTATTTTTTTTTTTTATTTTTTTTTTTTACACAACGTTGTCACTAAAAGATAAAATTCTCACACATGACATGGGTATATGTGGAATTACACCCCAAAATACATTCTGCCACTTCTCCTGAGTATGGGGATGCCCCATGTGTGAGACTTTTTGAGAGCCTAGCTGTGTACAGGACCGCGAAAACCAATCAACACTCCCAGGTTTTCTAATGGCGTAAATTGTGCATGTCACCTCTGCACTACCTGTCACAGTTTCGGAGGCCCTAAAATTCCAAGATAGCACAAACCCCCCCCAAATGACCCCATTTTGGAAAGTAGACACCCCAAGCTATTTGCTGAGAGGCATGGTGAGTCCATGGAATATTTTATATTCTGCCACAAGTTCCGGGAAATACATATATATATATATATTTTTTTTTTTTTTTCACAAAGTTGTCAGTAAATGAAATATTGCTCACACATGCCATGGGTATATGTGAAATGACACCCCAAAATACATTCTGCTGCTTCTCCTGAGTACAGGGATACCCCATGTGTGAGACTTTTTTGCAGTCTAGCCGAGTACAGGTCCCCGAAAACCAGTCCCCGCTTTCAGGCTTTCCAAGGGCGTAAATTGTTGATTTCACTCCTGACTACCTATCACAGTTTCGGAGGCCCTAAAATTCCAAGATAGCACAAAACCCCCCCAAATGACCCCATTTTGGAAAGTAGACACCCCAAGCTATTTGCTGAGAGGCATGGTGAGTCCATGGAATATTTTATATTTTGCCACAAGTTCCGGGAAATATATATATATATATATATATTTTTTTTTTTTTTCACAAAGTTGTCAGTAAATGAAATATTGCTCACACATGCCATGGGTATATGTGAAATGACACCCCAAAATACATTCTGCTGCTTCTCCTGAGTACAGGGATACCCCATGTGTGAGACTTTTTTGCAGTCTAGCCGAGTACAGGTCCCCGAAAACCAGTCCCCACTTTCAGGCTTTCCAAGGGCGTAAATTGTTGATTTCACTCCTGACTACCTATCACAGTTTCGGAGGCCCTAAAATTCCAAGATAGCACAAAACCCCCCCAAATGACCCCATTTTGGAAAGTAGACACCCCAAGCTATTTGCTGAGAGGCATGGTGAGTCCATGGAATATTTTATATTTTGCCACAAGTTCCGGGAAATATATATATATATATATATATTTTTTTTTTTTACACAAAGTTGTCAGTAAATGATATATTGCTCACACATGCCATGGGTATATGTGAACTGACACCCCAAAATACATTCTGCTGCTTCTCCTGAGTATAGGGATACCCCATGTGTGAGACTTTTTTGCAGTCTAGCCGAGTACAGGACCCCGAAAACCAATCATCGCCTTCAGGCTTTCCAAGGGCGTAAATTGTTGATTTCACTCCTGACTACCTATCACAGTTTTGGAGGCCATGAAATGCCAAGACAGCACAACCCCCCCCCAAATGACCCCTTTTCGGAAAGTAGACACCCTGAGCTATTTGCAGAGAGGCATGTTGAGTGTTTTGCAGATCTCACTTTTTGTCACAAAGTTTTGGAAATTGAAAAAAGAGGAAAAAAAATGCATTTTCCTGTTTTTTCTTCATTTTCCAAAAAAAATTAGAGCTGCAAAATACTCACCATGCCTCTCAGCAAATAGATTGGAGTGTCTACTTTGCAAAATGGGGTCATTTGGGGGGGGGTTTGTGCAATCTTGGCTTTTTATGGACTTCAAAACTGTGATAGGTAGTAAGGAGTGAGATCAACAATTTACGCCCTTAGAAAGCCTAAAGGTGCGCATTGGTTTTCCGGGTCCTGTACGCGGCTAGACTGGCAAAAAGTCTCACACATGGGGTATCATTGTACTCAGGAGAAGCAGCAGAATGTATTTTGGGGTGTCATTTCACATATACCCATGGCCTGTGTGAGCAATATATCATTTACTGACAACTTTGTGTAAAAAAATAAAAAAAAATAAAAAAAATTTTTTTCCTCGAAACTTGTGGCAAAATATAAACTATTCCATGGACTCACCATACTTCTCAGCCAGTAGCTTGGAGTGTCTACTTTGCAAAATGGGGTCATTTGGGGGGGTTTTGTGCCATCTTGAAATTTCAGGGCCTCTGAAACTGTGACAGGTAGTCAGGGGTAAAATCAGCAATTTACGCCATTAGAAAACCTGAAGATGTGGATTGGTTTTCGGGGGCGCGTACACAGCTAGGCTCCCAAAAAGTCTCACACATGTGGTATCCCTGTACTCAGGAGAAGCAAAAGAATGTATTTTGGGGTGTCATTTCACATATTCCCATGGCATGCATGAGCAATATATCATTTAGTGACAACTTTCTGTAAAAAAACAACAAAAAAAAAAAAAAATAATAATTTTCCCGAAACTTGTGGCAAAATATAAAATACTCCATGGACTCACCATGCCTCTCAGAAAAAAGCTTTGGGTGTCTACTTTTCAAAAAGGGGTCATTAGGGGGGTGTTTGAACAGTTCCGGCATTTTATACTCAATCTTATCCACACATCACCCACTCTTCTAACCACTTGAAAACCAAGCCTTTTCTGTGCCTTTTTGTTTACATGAAAAAATTTTTTTTTACTAGAAAATTACTTTGAACCCCCAAACATTATATATTTTTTTAAAGCAGAGGCCCTATAGAATAAAATGGTGGATGTTGCAAATTTTTTTGTCACACGGTATTTGCGCACAGATTTTCCAAACGCAATTTTTGCGAAAAAAATACATTTTTTTTTAATTTATTGCACAAATACACTATATAATTCCAATTTTTTTGGTAAAATTTAAAAGATGATCTTATGCCGAGTTCATAGACACCTAACATGACATGCTTTAAAAATTGCGCATGCCTGCGCAGCGACAAAAACGTATGTACATTTTTGAAAACCTTTAAAAGTCTCTACAGGTTACCACTTTAGACTTACATAGGAGGTCTACTGCAAGAATTACTGCACTCGATCTGGCGATCGCGGCGATACCTCACATGCATGCTGCAATTGTGGTTTACATATGACACTAGACCACCGCTTGCGTGCGCCATTGCGCGCAAGCATCGGGGGCTCAATTTTTTTTTTTTTTTTTTTCTTTTGCTTTTTTATGTTATTTTGACACCTTTCCTTTAATTTTTTTTTTTTTTAAATCATTTTTATTGTTATCATAGTGAATTTAAATATCCCCTATGATAGCAATCTGTAGTGACAGGTACTCTTTTTAAAAAAAATTGGGGTCTTTTAGACTCTAGATCTCTCCTCTGACCTTAACGCATCTGACCACACCAAAATTGGTGTGATAAAATACTTTCCCAATTTCCCAATGGCCCTGTTTATTTCTGGCGAAACAGAAGTCATAAAATGCTCGTAGCCTCCGGCATCTTAGGCCATAGAGATGATTGGAGCCATTCTCATCTCCAATTAGCTCTATGGTTAGATAATTGAACCACCGGCTGCACTCTCGGGTTAACCGGTGGGACAGGAGAGCCAGAGAAAAACCATGGAAGGCTGCGGAAGGCGGCGGTGGGGGGGGGGAGGCCCCTCCCACTGCATGTAAAAGCAGTCTAGCGGCCAATTACCTGCTAGAATTGCTTTTACATGTAAGCCGACCGCTGGCTGTAAAAAACGATACCAAGATGATGCCTAAATCTGCAGGCATCATCCTGGTATAACCACTCAAAGTCCAGCAACGTACCAGTACATTGCTGGTCCTTGTTTGGCATATAGGTTTTTTTTTTTTTCATGCAGCCTGTGGGCTGAACGGAAAAAAAGAGAACCTATCAGAAATCAGCACAGGAATAATGCGTAGTATTACTCATCATTAACCGCCCAAACAACCACCCACTGAATTTAATGATGGGTATACACGACACTATCCACGTATACCAAAATAGGATTTTAACTGCAGTGCTGAAATCAGAAAATCACCACAGCTGCTATCAGCAAAGGTATCCATATATGCTGAGCGCAAACGCTGTTTGTGTCAGAATATATAAAATCAATGCGTGGTAGCCGACGAGGGACCTGCAAGAGAAACAGGTCACAAAAGAATGAAAAAACAAACAAAGGACATTGAAAAAAAGTATAGTAGGAAGGAGTAGAAGGACATATAAAATGACTGACAACAACAGTTTTTGGATTTTCATCATTAACCGCCCAAACAACCACCCACTGAATTTAATGATGGGTATACACGGCGCTATCCACGTATACCAAAATAGGATTTTAACTGCAGTGCTGAAATCAGAAAATCACCACAGCTGCTATCAGCAAAGGTATCCATATATGCTGAGCGCAAACGCTGTTTGTGTCAGAATATATAAAATCAATGCGTGGTAGCCGACGAGGGACCTGCAAGAGAAACAGGTCACAAAAGAATGAAAAAACAAACAAAGGACATTGAAAAAAAGTATAGTAGGAAGGAGTAGAAGGACATATAAAATGACTGACAACAACAGTTTTTGGATTTTCATCATTAACCGCCCAAACAACCACCCACTGAATTTAATGATGGGTATACACGGCGCTATCCACGTATACCAAAATAGGATTTTAACTGCAGTGCTGAAATCAGAAAATCACCACAGCTGCTATCAGCAAAGGTATCCATATATGCTGAGCGCAAACGCTGTTTGTGTCAGAATATATAAAATCAATGCGTGGTAGCCGACGAGGGACCTGCAAGAGAAACAGGTCACAAAAGAATGAAAAAACAAACAAAGGACATTGAAAAAAAGTATAGTAGGAAGGAGTAGAAGGACATATAAAATTACTGACACCACAACAGTTTTTGGATCCTTTTATTTTTCTTTCTAACTGTTCCTTTACTTCTTGATTTGGGAGGGACTGCGATCATCTGCGATCTTCTCTTCCAGCTTGGGTCTCTCAAAATGTCGATGGACATCCAACATCCTTCGAGACCCTGTGTTTATGTGCCCTACACTGTGTCGTGCTGTACCCTACGCTAATAATCCACTAGTGTATGGTAGCGCTCGAAACATTCCCCGATGCAGAGACCAGGTTGGTCAGGACATTTGGGACAATAATAACGGGTGTCACGCCTAAATCCGCGCTTGCTACAGACACGACATCTTCTTTGGGGCCATCTTTGGGTAGGGGTACTCGGGAGGACATGTGAAAAATGCCTCTCATGCAGCCGGCTCACTGCATCTGGAAGGGGAAGTTGGGCAGGCATGCCTCCTGGGTACAGGTAGGCAAGGATGATCTCTTCCTGGAATTCCCGGAAAGATCCAGTTCGTCCTGACGCCCTGTATAGGACAAAGGCGTTCAGCATAGCCAATTGGTATAGGTAAACAGACACTTTTTTGTACCAGCGTCTGGCTTTACGGGCAACTAAATACGGCGCCAAAAGCTGGTCGTTAAGGTCCACCCCTCCCATGTTAAGGTTATATTCGTGGACACAGAGGGGTTTCTCCACAACGCCAGTTGCCGTAGGAATTTGGATCGTCGTGTCTGGGTGAAGGGAGGACAGAACATAAACATCCCGTGTATCCTTCCACTTCACCGCAAGTAATTTGTCCGTTTTCAAGCAGGCTCTCGCCCCCCGACTAAGACGGGAATCTACAAGCCGTTGGGGGAAGCCCCGGCGATTAGGTCGCACGGTGCCACATGCGCCAATTTGTAAATCAAGAAGGTGACTAAATAGTGGCACGCTTGTATAAAAGTTGTCCACGTACAAATGGTACCCCTTTCCGGATAAGGGTGACACCAAGTCCCAAACGATCTTACCGCTGCTCCCTATGTAGTCTGGGCAGTTGGGGGGCTCCACACAGCTATCTTTTCCCTCATAGACCCGGAAACTAACTGTATAGCCTGTGGCCCTGTCACACAATTTATACAGTTTGACCCCGTACTTGGCACGCTTGCTGGGGAGGTACTGTTTCATAGCAAGGCGGCCAGTAAATTTAATCAGGGACTCGTCAACGCAGACAACTTGTTCGGGGGTAAACAAGGCTGCAAACCGCTGATTGAAGTGGTCTATGAGGGGCCGAATTTTGTGGAGCCGATCGTATGCAGGGTCTCCCCGAGGACGACAGAGTTCATTGTCGCTGAAATGCATAAATCGCAGAATTTGCTCGTATCTCGTCCTGGACATAGAGGCAGAGTACATGCGCATATGGTGAACTGGGCTAGTGGACCAATATAGCCGCAATTCACTCTGTTTAGTTATGCCCATGTGGAGGGAAAGGCCCAGAAAGATCTTACATTCGGAAACCGTTATAGGTTTCCAGCCGAATTGTCTGGCAAGGTGTGAATTTGGGTTGGCGGCGATGAACTGTTGTGCATAAAAATTTGATTGATCCACAATAGATCTGTAAAGATCTTCCGTGAAGAACAGCTCAAAAAAGTTCAGGGGCGTAAAACCAGCTGTCTCCACGTGGATTCCAGGTTGGGCGGTGAATGGGGGAAGTACTGGCGCTGTAGTATCGGTGGGTTGCCAATTAGGAAATGCCAGCGCATCAGGGAGGGCACTATGGGCTCTACGGGCCTGTCTTCGAATACGCGGTGGCTGCGGGCCACTACTTGTGCTAGCCACCGCACCAGCTTCAACTGCACTTAGGGGACTCGCCACGTCACCAGGTCTTACTGCAGTGCTGGTTGTACTAGGTCCAGGTTGTACTAGGCCGCTGGCGCTTGCCAGGTCGCCAGAAGGATGAGCGGCACTAGTACCCACACTCTGCTCCATACGAGCACCCTGCGATTCCTGCATCACAACAACTTCAGAATGGGGTCGGGTACGCCTGGGTCTAACAGGGACCCATCTGTCGTCGGAGCTATCTGTCAGGGAGCCGCTGCCGTCATCAGGTTCATATACTGACACTAATTCGGTCATTGTAGCTTCCCCTTCGCTATCAGATGACTCGGTCAGCATATAACTGAGAAGCTCTTCATCCCTGTACGAACGTTTGGTCATTTTGGCAACTAAATTTACTCGTACAGTGATGCGACTCACAGGTAATAAAAGCACCTGGTTGTCGAAGACTATTTCAAGCGCTACAAAAAAAACTGCTAATGCTAGCAGGGATCAGGCCTGACTCTGCTAACACAGCGGTTTTGTGTCTTGTGTTTTTTTGCAAGTGACAGTAATCTATTGATTACTACACTTGCCTGGGTGAAAGGGTTAAACGCAGGTGCTGGCCGGAATCAGTACTGATCGTGCAAACACCGCGTTTTGGGAACCCTAAACTATGGGGGCGCTAGTATAGTTCTGATCAGATCAGATATTGATCTGTTCAAACACTATACTAGAAATGGAAGTGTAGGTGCGTGCGTGCGTGCGTGCGTGCGTGTGTGGCAATCAAGGGGTTACTTCTAAACTATGCGCTGGGGATCTGGGGGGGGTGGCGGGGACCCTAAACCTCCTTTGGGAAAGAAACTAGCTAGCTAGCGCAACCTCAAGTCACAATGACACCAATACAAAATACAGTAAAAACAGTATATTATGTGTGTATTAGTGCTAATGTGACAGAGGGTGTAGGGGTTAACGGGATGTGATCAGGGGGGGATCAGGGGTTTAAATCTTTATTGGAAGGGACTGGCGGGTATCCTAAGGATAAAAGGAACGGTGGCAAGCGCTAAACCTGGTCACAAGTCACACTTATACGGGTATATAGAAAATGCTATATACTGTATACAGTGTGCGTTGTGGCAGGGGGTGTAGGGGTGATCAGGAGGGGATCAGGGGATTAAATCTTTATTGGGCGGGTGGGGGGGACCCTAAACCTGCTTGGGACACAAACTTAGTCGCCTGCGCTAATTCTGATCACAATGACACTAATACAAAAATACAAAAACACAGTATATTACGTTTGTATTAGTGCTGATGTGACAGAGGGTGTAGGGGTTAACTAGCGGTGATCAGGGGGGGATCAGGTGGGATCAGGGGCTTAAATCTTTATTAGGGGGGGGTGGCGGGTAATTCAAGTGGAAAAAGGGGGGTCGCAAGCGCTAGACCTGACCACAAATCACACTTATACGGGTATATAGCAAAATGCTATATACTGTATACGGTGTGTGTTATGGCAGGGGGTGTAGGGGTGATCAGGGGGGGGTCAGGGGCTTAAATCTTTATTGGGCGGGTGGCGGGGACCCTAAACCTTCTTGGGACAGAAACTTAGTCGCCTGCGCTAATTCTGATCACAATGACACTAATACAAAAATACAATAACACCGTATATTGCGTTTGTATTAGTGCTGATGTGACAGAGGGTGTAGGGGTTAACGGCGGTGATCAGGGGGGGTTCAGGGGGGATCAGTGGGTTAAATCTTTATTAGGGGGGGTGGGGGGTAATTTGAGTGGAAAAGGGGGGGTCGCAAGGGCTACACCTGTTCACAAATCACACTTATACAGGTATATAGGTATATGCTATATGCTGTATATAGTGTGTGTTGTGTCAGGTGCTGTAGGGGTTAATTGGGGGGGCGATCGGGGGTGAAATGTGCCTATCTAACTGTGTGTGGGTGTGCTTGGTGCAGTACTCACAGTAAGATGTGCTCTCCTCTCACGCTGGATCCAAAAAGACCGTTGTGGGGGGAGGGCACATCTCCTCTAAGCCTGTGTTTACATTTCACAGGCTTAGAGGATGATCTGATTGGGCAGGACCGATCAACAGGTCCAGACCAAAAATGATTGGCCTGGACCTGATGACTGATCGGTTCTGAACCCAATCGAGTCATCATCGGCGGCGGGGACGCGCGGGAGCGCGCACAGGGCCGGCAAATTGTGCTGACGTAGGCCTACGTCAGTTTGCCTGGCCGGGGCTGAGTGCCGACGTAGATCGTCGTGCGCCGGTCGTAAAGTGGTTAAGAGAGAGCCAGGTGGCCTGATATTTTTATTACCTCATTATGGAGGGGACCACACACTCAATTTCAGTCCCCAGCCTCAGGAACACCAATCCAAAACCACAATTGGAGAGGGAATCAATATCAACTGGACAATGTCAACCAAAGTATAGGAAAAAGAAAAAACAGAGAGGATGTAGAGGAGGACGACGAACCAAAAAGGCAGAGGCCCAGATAGGCACAGGAATCTACAACCTGAGTGGGGTTCCCCTTACGGAAGATGAAATTAAAGTCTTGGATAAGGGGTTAAAATTTGCACCCATCAGGAATCTGAATAAATTCCAAACTTATGTTAATATACAGAAATTCATGAGACAGTGGAGTATTAAAAAATACTTTTTATCCAATCCTGTTACTCGTAACTCTGCCTCCTCCACATTCCACCACTCCTTCCTAAAAAATAAATCAACCTTTAACCCGCCTGGCCAGGACACTAAGCACCTAGATGTGTTTAAACACATGATGTGTAGTGACCTTGATAAATTAAAATATAAAAAAGCGTATGACCCATTATGTATTAAAAGAGGTATTGCATCTTTAGAAAACAGGAGTGACATTGTCATATGTCCGGCGGACAAAGGGGGAGGTTTAGTGGTACTCAGTGGAAGTTATTATAAAAATGAGATGCTGAGACTCCTGAGTGATCGCTCCAACTATCAGATCTTGTCAAAAGATCCTATGCTAGAGTTCAAAGAAGAACTACATAATATAACCACTAGAGGAGAATTGAGTGGGGTTCTCACTCATAAGCAAGCTCAGTATCTAGATCCCTTATTTTGCAGAAGGCCTATAATAAAGATACACAAACAGCTGGAAAACCCACCTGGCCGTCCCATAGTCAACGGGATCGATTCCATTACGGCCAGGTTGGGACAATATATAGACTTTTTTCTTCAGCCTGTTGTACAGAAAACAAAATCTTTTCTCAAAGATACAAAACATATCATACAAGTATTAAATACGTTGCTGAGCTCCTCTGAATGTATATTGATAACAGCGGATGTTGGATCTTTATACACCATTATTGATCACTCTGATGCGGTAAAATGGGGTTTATCACAATCACAGCTATCCAGAAAGCAGATCAGGTTTCTTCAGAGGAGTTTAAAGTTTTGTCTCAAAAAGAATTATTTTTGGTACGATCACAGTTTTTATCTGCAAGTCAAAGGAGTTGCGATGGGGGCTAAGTTCGCTCCCAGTGTGGCCAATGTGTTTATGGCCCACTGGGAGGAAGAAACAGTTTTTGAAAACTTGCCCCCACAGCTCATATGTTACCGTCGCTATATTGACGACTTGTTCATGGTATGGCAGGGTGACATGGTGAGCTTGGAAGCCTTCATGAATAGATTAAACAATAATGAAAAGAATATTATCTTAACGTGGAATCTACAACATGAGAGTATTATCTTTTTAGATTTGGAAGTTTCTAAAGCTGATGGTGTTTTTAAAACTCGTAATTACTTTAAACCCACAGATAGAAATTCTTTTATCCCTCTTGATAGTTGCCATCATAGACAGTGGCTGTGTAATATCCCTCGTGGACAATTTACACGTTTGAGGCGCAATTGCACCACTGAGGATGATTTTATTGCACAGTCCGATATTTTAACAGGAAGATTTTTAGAAAAGGGATATGATAAAAAGGATGTGAATAAAGAACTTGAATGGGTTAAGAATACAGGCTGAGATCGTCTTTTGGATAACTCCAGATCTAGAGAAACGGACACCCAGTTCCGAATGGTCCTAGATTTTAATATTCAACACAAAAAAGTTGAAAAAATCATTCGTAAACATTGGGCTATTCTTAAAGAAGACAGGATTTTGGGTCCTGTCTTATCAGAACAGCCCAAATTTGTTTACAGGAAAGCTCCTTCCCATAGAGATAAAGGCGCCCCAGGAGTAGTTGACTCACCCCAGGTGAAGAATAATGGTATATTCCCTTTCCTGGCAGGTTTCTATGCGTGCGGGAAGTGCGCCACTTGTAAAAGCTGCAGGAAAAATATCAAAAAGCGTAAGAGTTTTGTATCCACGGTCACACAAAAAAGTTACAAGATAAAAAATCTAATAACATGTGCCACACAAGGTGTGGTCTACATGTTAGAGTGTGACTGCGGGTTACAATACATCGGACGCACTTCAAGAGCTTTACATGTACGTGTTGGAGAACACGTCAATAATATATGTAAGGGTCTTATTACTCACAGTGTATCTAGGCACTTTAAAAATTACCATCAAAAAAATCCAAGCACTTTAAAATTCTGGGGGATTGAAAAAGTAAGCTACCATTGGAGGGGTGGTAATTTTATCAGACAACTTAGTCGTCGTGAATCCTTTTGGATTTACGAGGCTAAGGTTTTAACACCCCTGGGTTTGAATGTCGACTTTGATCTTAATTGTTTCATTTCAGATAGATAAGTTTTATGGTCATTTACTTCTTTTTAATATGTTATCCAATACATTCCTCTAGCACATTACTACTTTATTTATTTAATTAGGTCACATGTGTCATTTTAAAATGTGTGTATATTTCAATATGTGTGTATTTGGTTTTATGTAGGTTTTATGTAATTTATTGCATTTAACATTGTCTTCTATGAGAGTGAGCAAAGTGCTGCCATTTGGTGTTTGGTTGCTATTATAGCTGTTTGGTCCGTTTGATCATCATACAAATCAGTAATTGATTAAAAGCTTGTTTTTTAGTAATAAAAAATTTGAGGCAATATCAAAAAGAATCTTTCCAAAACACATTAATATTAGCCTGCTTTAATATATGATCGTTCCGTTTGCTTCAGAGATATTTGTATGTCTCCATGACAACATATGCTGTAGTAAGCACGGCCAAGTAAACATTACGATCGTGGCCCGCCTATCTGCTTCCTGTCTAAGGAGACATGCGGTCTCCGTGGCGACGGTGAAACGCCAGATATGACGTAGAGGGCGGAGCTCGGAGAGAGTATAAGAAGCCGGACCATCGATCTATCAACATCCCCGCTGAAGAAGTCTACGCCCACATGACGTAACGCGTATGGGGGATTGGTCACTCGGTCTTACAGCTGTCAAACAAGTAAGGAACCAGGCATCATCCAGCACGCTGCACGCTCTGCAATCGTTATGCTTGTTACTGCTGAACATAATGTAAGTGCACTACTTTGAGCAAAATAAAGTCTTATTATTGCAACAGAGAGCACTAGATTTTCCTTTTCTATTCATATGTTTTGGGACGGATTTGGAAGCTGTACCCTCTGCAGTATATGATTGCCATTGATATCTGTGCTAACAAGTGCTGGAGGCTGTGGTCCTGATACATTGGAACAACACATGCTGAGTATCGTGGAGATTGTTATAAGCTTTCAGACCCTGTAGGGTCAAGTTCTGGAGGTGAGAGGCAGATAATGCCTGGTGATGGGAATTTTATGAGCACTGAAGTCACACCTGTTGTCATTTCACCGGATCACTAGTGGACTTTGTTTCTTCCCATCTGTTTATTTCCACACCACCTTTTATGAACTGTCTCTTTTACTCATGAAATGGTTTTTTAACAATTTTGGTTTTAAGTGATTTTACCAAAGATTGTTATTTTATATTTATTGTGATATCAGACTGCGCTACACTACTATTTAATAAGCAATGTGAAAGTGCCAGCTACTCAGACTCCACCAATGAACATTTTTCATTGCTAAAGAATGTCTTCAGGGGCCAGCGCATGCTTGCTGACAAATTAGGGTGCATTATGAAGGCTACATGAAAAGACTGAGCAGGATATAAGGTCACTTCCACAAGAAATTAACTTTAGACTGAAAAAAATAAAATAAAACTGCCTAACAAGTCCCTACTTGGCCTTTGGTCAAATAACGGGACCTTCGTCGTTCCAGGTGGACATCACATGACAACCTCGAGGAACACGTCTTGCGCATGCCCCAAGGGCCACAGATTACAGATCACTGTTCCAAGACGCTGCCAGTACCATGTGATTGCTTTGACCAATCACAGCAGATCAAGTGACTATTGTAAACAATGGATGGCTTCCTTTCATGTCATTCACAATTGTGTTGCTAGCTGTGATTGATTAAATTGATCACATGGTATAGACTGGGCCAATCACAACCCTTCTGTACCATGTGATTAGCCTTGGCCAATCATTGATAATCACAATACACACTGTATGAATTAAAATAATTCAGTTAAACTGGTTGCTTTTAACAGTGAGATTCAATGGTATAAGCAATTATAAAGTGTAAAAAGAAAAAAAGAAAAATCCTGATCACTTCCCCAGAGTAGTATGATGTTACTATAGTAACACTGATCACTGTGTGGAAGGAGGGTCGTGGTGACGTCACTTCCGGGTCTGCGGCCGAGACCGGAAGAAGCTGCAAACAAACACTGGAACCGCATCGGCGGCCGATTTCACCTGCTTTTTTGCCTGAAAACGTCTTTTTAAATGTGAGTTCAATATGTTGTTTACTTTATTAAATGTTTCATTCGAACCTACTACACTATGAGACCCTCCTTCCACCTTATTTCCCTGACTAATGAGTGTCTAAGCAACAGCTCCATAGTCTACATCTCCACCTGAAACCAGCATAGGAGACCTGGACCCTGTCCCTGGCCGCATACCTATATTGTGAGGACCCATCCATCCCTGAGATACACCCTCCAAAGTCTGCAGGTTGACATAAGATACCTGAAACGCTCTTATGAGTGTTTAGTGAGGTGAGCGGCCATTCTACCTATTCCTGAGGCATTTGTGCTCACTAAACACTCGCACTGGGATCACCGATTTTTTTATTATCACTTTCCACAAGTTCTACATTTATTATGAACTTTATTCACAATCTATAGAGTTTTCAATAATGGACTTGAATATGATTTAATAGTGAACACTTTTGGGACATTCTTTGCTTCATATATTGATCGTTCACACCCTGAAGAGTGGACAGGGGTTCACTCTTCAGAGGGCTTTTTGATTTTTTTGCACATTGTGTCACTTCTGTTCTTTTTCACTATTATTGACAGTGATTATTTTTGGCATTTTCTTTGACCCACCATTCGGTTAAAGAATCACACTGGTTCACTTTTCATAGGGCACATTCCCTTTATTATCCATGATATTTTGGCATTTTATTGGAGCCTTTGATTAGTTCTTTTCTATAGAACTTATGCAATTGCTCTCAGTGCTGCACACTTTATAGGATTCACTATATTTTAAAAGGTTGACAAGATTACACTTTTTATTAAGCACAATTTTTTTCTACACAGCAATCGTTTCAGTTGTGGCTATTGACCAGTTCTCTTACAGTGGAACTTGTGCAATTGCTCGTTTCTGCACAATATTTCATTTTATATTTTCCTCAGCACGTGTCACTTTATATTTATCCTGGTTTTATGATTTCATGTCACTGGTCACTTCACTCTAACATTTGATGATTTTATAATCCAGTGTTTTTACCAAGTTTTGAAGACCTATTTATATATTGTTGTATATACTTATGCTTTGATTGATGGTTCACTGAGATATAGGGGTTTATTGCGCTGGTTTAATCCTGACTTATACTGGTCTCTGTGGTTCACTATGGTCCTTGACTCCTGTATTGGAAACCGATCCTCCAGGTCAAATTCGAGAGGAGACAAAAAAAGTGCTCCAATAGTGCAGTACCGTTTAAAAATTGGTGTTTTATTAAGATTTGCCGATATAATATGATATACAGAGTAAAAAACAAGTAAAACAAGTGCACGTCCGCTATGGGTGACGTCAGAGCGTAGTGACGTCTTCAGAGGTGGAGCCGTACGCCAGTCAGTGAGCTTATATGCGGCAGTCACTGCCCATCATCCCTCCCCAACCGGAAGTTTACAATACTTTGCGTTCTCGATTGCCCGCATAACACTCAAACAAAGGAAACTGAATACAGACTTCCGTATTGGGGACATTACTCTTATATAGGCGACTATGTAATACAATTCCACCATTTATCACATCACATATCTCCATTATTGTATGGTAATAATCCTCCATTTATTTACGTCCTGGATAATCTAAGATCAGTAATGGTGGTTAACAACATTAACAACAGGGTATTCACATTGCTTCACTTCTTCCAGATTTTGTTATATTACAGGCTTATTCAAAATTGGATTAAGTTCAATATCTTCCTTAAAATTCTACAAACCATTCCCCATAATGACTATGTGAAAGACGTTTGTTTGAAATCTTTGCAAATTTATTAAAAATAAAAAACGAAAAAAACTCATATTTTGTCACAGCCTTTGCGGATTAATTGGTTGAAGCACATTTGGCACCAATTATAGCCTCAAGTCTTTTTGAGTATGATGCTATAAGCTTGGCACACCTATTTTTGGGCAGTTTCTCCCATTCTGACTCTCAAGCTCCACCAGGTTGGATGGGTATTGTCAGTGCACAGCAATTTTCAGATCTCCACAGAGATCTTCAATGGGGTTCAAATCTAGGCTCTGGCTGGGCCACACAAGGACATTCACAGAGTTGTTCTGTAGCCACTCCTTTGTTATCTTGGCTGTGTGCTTAGGGTCATTTTCCTGTTGGAAGATGAACCTTCACCCCAGTCTGAGGTCTGGAGCACTCTAGAGCAGGTTTTCATCAAGGATGTGTACATGGCTGCTTTCATTTTGCCCTGGATCCTGACTAGTCTCCCAGTTCCTGCCGCTGAAAAACATCCCCACAGTATGATGCTGCCACCACCATGCTTTTGGCAAACTCCAGGCGGGACGTCATGTGCCTTTTACTGAGCAGTGGCTTCCATCTGGCCACTCTACCATACAGGCCTGATTGCTGGAGTGCTGAAGAGATGGTTGTTCTTCTAGAAGGTTCTCCTCTCTCCACAGAGAAATGCTGTAGCTCTCTCAGTGACCATCGGGTTCTTGGTCACCTCCCTGACTAAAGCCCTTCTCCCCTGATTGCTCAGTTTAGTCGGGAAGCCCACTCTAGGAAGAGTCCTGG
The DNA here is from genome assembly GCF_965119305.1 of Pelophylax lessonae. Classification (NCBI taxonomy): domain Eukaryota; kingdom Metazoa; phylum Chordata; class Amphibia; order Anura; family Ranidae; genus Pelophylax; species Pelophylax lessonae. Next base: position 125,982,670 of record NC_138775.1, read on the forward strand.
TGGCTCCAAACTTCTTCCATTTATGCATGATGGAGGCCACTGTGCTCACTGGGACCTTCAATGCTGCAGATATTTTTTCTGTACCCTTCCCAAAACCTGTGCCTTGATACAATCCTGTCTCAGAGGTCTACAGACAATTGCTTGGAATTCATGGCTTAGCTTATGCTCTGACATGCATTGTTAACTGTGGAACCTTATATAGACAGTTGTGTGCCTTTCCAAATCATGTCCAATCAACTGAATTTACCACAGGTGGAGTCCAATCAAGTTGTAGAAACATCTCAAAGATGATCATTGGAAACAGAATTCACCTGAGCTCAATTTTGAGTGTAATGGTGAAGACTGTCAATACTTATGTACAGTATGTCTCAAAAGTGAGTAAACCCCCTCATATTTTTTTAAATATTTTATTATATCTTTTCATGTGAAAACACTGAAGAAATGACACTTTGCTAGAATATAAAGTAGTGATTGTACAGCTTGTTGAACAGTGTAAATTTGCTATCTCATCAAAATAACTTAACACACAGCCATTAATGTCTAAACCACTAGCAACAAAAGCGAGTACACCCCTAAGTGAAAATGTCTGAATTGGGCCCAATTAGCCATTTTCCCTCCCCAATGTCATGTGACTCATTAGTGTTACAAGGTCTCAGGTGTGAATGGGGAGAAGGTGTGTTAAATTTGGTGTTATTACTCTCACTCTCTCATACTGGTCACTGGAAGTTCAACATGGCACCTCATGACAAAGAACTCTCTGAGGATCTGAAAAAAAGAATTGTTCCTCTAGATAAAGATGGCATAGGCTATAAGAAGATTGCCAAGACCCTGAATCTGAGCTGCAGCACGGTGGCCAAGACCATACAGCAGTTTAACAGGACAGATTCCACTCAGAACAGGCCTCGCCATGGTCGAACAAAGAAGTGGAGTGCACGTGCTCAGCGTCATATCCAGAGGTGGTCTTTGGGGAAATAGACGTATGAGTGCTGCCAGCATTGCTGCAGAGGTTGAAGGGGTGGGGGGGCAGTCTGTCAGTGCTCAGACTATTCGCCGCACACTGCATCAAATTGGTCTGCATGGCTGTCATCCCATAAGGAAGACTCTTCTAAAGATGATACACAAGAAAGGCCGCAAACAGTTTGCTGAAGACAAGCAGACTAAGGATATGGATTATTGGAAACATGTCCTGTTTTCTGATGATACCAAGATAAACTTATTTGGTTCAGTTGATGTCAAGCGTGTGTGGTGGCAACCAGGTGGGGAGTACTAAGACAAGTGTGTCTTGCCTACAGTCAAGCATGGTGGTGGCGGTGTCATAGTCTGGGGCTGCATGAGTGCTGCCGACATTGGGGAGCTACAGTTCATTGAGTGAACCATGAATGCCAACATGTACTGTGACATACTGAAGCAGAGCATGATCCCCCCTCAGTTCAGAGACTGGGCCACAGGGCAGTATTCCAACATGATAACGACCCCAAACACACCTCCAAGATGAACACTGCCTTGCTAAAGAAGCTTGAGGGTAAAGGTGATGGACTGGTCAAGCATACCTAAACCCTATTGAGCATCTTTGGGGCATCTTCAAACCGAAGGTGGAGGAGTGCAAGGTCTCTAACATCCACCAGCCCTGTGATGTCATCATGGAGGAGTGGAAGAGCACTCCAGTGGCAACCTGTGAAGCTCTGTTGAACTCCATGCCCAAGATGGTTAGGACAGTGCTGGAAAATAATGGTGGCCACACAAAATATTAACAACTTAAGTCCAATTTGGACATTTTAACTAGGGATGTACTCACTTTTGTTGCTACTGGTTACATTAATGGCTGTGTGTTGAGTTATTTTGAGGGGACAGCAAATTTACACTGTTATACAAGCTGTACACTCACTACTTTACATTGTAGCAAAGTGTAATTTCTTTAGTGATGTCACATGAAAAGATATAATAAAATATTTACAAAAATGTGAGGGGTGTACTCACCTTTGTGAGATACTGTAAATGTGATTATTTTTTAGTTTTAATAATTTTGCAAAGATTTCAAACAAACTTCTTTCATGTTGTTATTATAGCGTATGAATAGTGTGGTTTCACTCACGCCAGGAAGTATAGTGTAATTATACAAAGTCACCACAAACACATAAGGTGTTGAATTAAACTATAACGTAATGTGAAGCAGCTGCTGGAGGAAGCTAAATAGCTATATCCTGTGAAGGGGCAGATTGGATAGATTAATCCATGCTGGCACCAGCACTTGCTTAAATAGTGAAACATGTATGATAATATGTGAATATATAATATTTAAACATTTTTAATAAACAATATCACATAAATACAATTTAAGTGCAATATGTAAATTTCAAGGAACAAAGTGACATGTGCCAAACATTAATAAACACAATTCATAATAAAAACAATATGCAAAGTGTGCAGTGAAAGAAAACAGTCCAGATGAGTGTAGAATAACATAATCCGTGTATTCCAAATTTAACAAATCCGTGATCTTTTATCAGTAGGGTGAAAGTTCTTCCCAATTTTAAGCTCTCACTCCAAGAGGAAACAGCACCCCATGTGAACGTAAGGCAAGCAAAATTCCCACTCACAAGATGCTGTTGATCCTCCTCACTATACGGCAGAGATTTGTTGAGGCAGGAAAGTCATATCCACCACTGGAACTTTCCTTAGACCTTAGAGGAGGCAATTCCAGCTTCAAACAAATAAGCACTACGTCCACCAGAGCCATAATGGTTTTTAAGCCTGGGAAAAATTCTGGCCAATTGACGTTCATCTCTAGAGGCGTCTCTCAACTTCCAAGATTGTTCCTCCACTTCTTGATCTCCTTACCCCACTTTATCGGGCAGCCATGCTTCTGTGATGGCAGAATAAAACAGTGAAGGAATGCATATTGTTGGCGCTTCTGCCTTGTGTCCTGCAGTCTCAAGCAATGCAGAATCCTTACCTATATGCTCCAACAGCTGCAAATTACTCTCAGGAAGAACATGGAGTACCTCAGAGATTAAAGAGGAACCCTAAAGCAGTGGAGACTGAGGTGCACAGTGTAAAAAAGTAGAGCTACTCTAGGAATCCGAACTAAACCCATTAAGGCTTGTTTACAGTGTGTGCTGGTCTTTCCACCTGTTCTATTTCCCTTATGCCTGCCATATAATTGAGGGGGGATCTCCAAAAGTGTGTTTACAGAGCAGAAGGGGTGAAGTCTTCTTATGTCTAACAACTGAAGATGTCTACATAACCGGATGAAGGCATATGCAGAGTCCAGGGCTTCACAATAGAGCAGAGGTGTACTTGAAGCAGCAGAGTATTATGCATAGCAGAGCATGTGTTCAAAATAGCACCAGGGTTTGGGAGTGCTGAGATACCACCTTTTGCGGCAGGACTATGCATACAGTGTGGGCCACAGCACATCCAGATGTGTCTCAGGAAATGCAACATAGTAAGGGGAAAAAGTGTCACAAGGTACAGCAGAACATACAACACATTCAAACAGCGAGGAGAATATATACAGTGGGTACGGAAAGTATTCAGACCCCCTTAAATTTTTCACTCTTTGTTATATTGCAGCCATTTGCTAAAATCATTTAAGTTCATTCTTCTTCCTCATGAATGTACACATAGCACCCCATACTGACAGAAAAACACAGAATTGTTGACATTGTTGCAGATTTATTAAAAAAGAAAAACTGAAATATCACATGGTCCTAAGTATTCAGACCCTTTGCTCAGTATTTAGTAGAAGCCCCCTTTTGATCTAATACAGCCAGGAGTCTTTTTGGGAAAGATGCAACAAGTCTTTCACACCTGGATTTGGGGATCCTCTGCCATTCCTCCTTGCAGATCTTCTCCAGTTCTGTCAGGTTGGATGGTAAACGTTGGTGGACAGGCATTTTTAGGTCTCTCCAGAGATGCTCGATTGGGTTTAAGTCAGGGCTCTGGCTGGGCCATTCAAGAACAGTCACGGAGTTGTTGTGAAGCCACTCCTTCGTTATTTTAGCTGAGTGCTTAGGGTCATTGTCTTGTTGGAAGGTAAACCTTCGGCCCAGTCTGAGGTCCAGAGCACTCTGGAGAAGGTTTTTGTCCAGGATATCCCTGTACTTGGCCGCATTCATCTTTCCCTCGATTGCAACCAGTCGTCCTGTCCCTGCAGCTGAAAAACACCCCCACAGCATGATGCTGCCACCACCATGCTTCACTGTTGGGACTGTATTGGACAGGTGATGAGCAGTGCCTGGTTTTCTCCACACATACCGCTTAGAATTAAGGCCAAAAAGTTCTATTTTGGTCTCATCAGACCAGAGAATCTTATTTCTCACCATCTTGGAGTCCTTCAGGTGTTTTTTAGCAAACTCCATGCGGGCTTTCATGTGTCTTACACTGAGGAGAGGCTTCCGTCGGGCCACTCTGCCATAAAGCCCCGACTGGTGGAGGGCTGCAGTGATGGTTGACTTTCTACAACTTTCTCCCATCTCCTGACTGCATCTCTGGAGCTCAGCCACAGTGATCTTTGGGTTCTTCTTTACCTCTCTCACCGAGGCTCTTCTCCCCCGATAGCTCAGTTTGGCCGGACGGCCAGCTCTAGGAAGGGTTCTGGTCGTCCCAAACGTCTTCCATTTGAGGATTATGGAGGCCACTGTGCTCTTAGGAACCTTAAGTGCAGCAGAAATCTTTTTGTAACCTTGGCCAGATCTGTGCCTTGCCACAATTCTGTCTCTGAGCTCTTCAGGCAGTTCCTTTGACCTCATGATTCTCATTTGCTCTGACATGCATTGTGATCTGGAAGGTCTTATATAGACAGGTGTGTGGCTTTCCTAATCAAGTCCAATCAGTATAATCAAACACAGCTGGACTCAAATGAAGGTGTAGAACCATCTCAAGGATGATCAGAAGAAATGGAAAGCACCTGAGTTAAATATATGAGTGTCACAGCAAAGGGTCTGAATACTTAGGACCATGTGATATTTCAGTTTTTCTTTTTTAATAAATCTGCAACAATGTCAACAATTCTGTGTTTTTCCGTCAATATGGGGAGCTGTGTGTACATTCATGAGGAAGAAGAATGAACTTAAATGATTTTAGCAAATGGCTGCAATATAACAAAGAGTGAAAAATTTAAGGGGGTCTGAATACTTTCCGTATCCACTGTATATATATATATATATATATATATATATATATATATATATATATAGTGTCACAACTGCTCCTGGCTATCCACCCTTTTGTGCCTAGAGGCAAGGGCCCAGGTCCAGGGACTGCCACATAGAGTGGAGACTACCAAGTGGAGATTTTCCATTTGGTTGATTTCAGGAGGGCATACACCTTCCTCAAGGACTGGGTCACAATGGCTTGGATCATCATATCCCTGGACCTATAGATCACCCTGTAGCTAAATGCATCTCACTGTACTGCTGTACCAGGTATGTACCTTGTAAGGGGCACCGATTCTGAAGCTGCAGGAGGTAAAGTAGCTACAGTTGCCATGGGCACAGCTGGGATGAGAAAGGGATTTCTCTGTGCGAAGATCAGTGATAAATCTTCCTAATGTTCCAGGTAAAATTGGGAATCATAACCTGGAAATCTGCTCTCCATAGAAAAAAAGTAATCTTTCACTTAAGGACAAAAAAAAAAATGGGGATTGCTGGGAGTGGGAGGGGTTATTTGCGCTGTCTCACAATTTTGTTTGTCAGTGTCCAATTACGTGAAGATGACAACATGTAACCCATGGTTAACACTTACTGTATAGAAGCCTGTGTCCTTTACTGTAGAATTAAGCAATGTCAATTTTCACTTAAGAAAAAGGAAGAAAGTCATTCAGGAATGGATTTAGCAGTGAAAATAACACAATATTTGCTACAAATATTATTTGGCGGCACAGATGGTAACAGCTAGGCGGTGGTTATGCCCTGATAGATATAATACCTCCACGATTTTAGAGGCAGCGGTATTAAACTCCTTGGAGGCCCTGCAAAACCTTATTTTTTGGAGAAACCTACTTCTGTGCTACATAAACGTCTCCTGTTAGTCTCCCTCACCAACCTATGCACTTTTCAGCAGAAGTGGATGAGGGATGTACCTGAGCTTGACAATGAGGATTGGGAAGATATTTGGGATCTTTCTTTCCGACATCTGGTCTCCCAAAGAGACAAGCTCATTCAATATAAAATTATACATAGAGCTTGTTTTACTCTGCACAGACTGTATAAAATGAACCCACTAATTTCTCAGGAATGTGATCACTTCTCACATCTTTTGGAGCTGCCCGATTTTTGTCAAATACTGGGAAGGGGTGATCTCTACAATTAATTCCATTGCTAAGATCTCTCTGAAGCGAGTCTTTATCAATTGGGGTTGGTAGAGGAATTGGTGCCCATGATGGCAGGGAGGACTATGCTTAGTTTACTTTTTTGTTATTCCCGCAAAGCCATAACTATGTCATGGAAAAAGACTACTCCTCCCTCCCTAGCCTTTTGGAAACATTTGATCAATGTTAATCTGCCTTTGTATAAAGACACCTATGTTAATAGGGGCTGTCCAAAGAAATATGATAAATTGTGGTCCAAATGGCTGGCTGACCCTACCACAGCCTCTATTTTGGATAAACCATAATTTATATATTTTCTTTAGGGTTTTTTTTTTTTGGTTTCCATAGAGATATGGGTGTTACTGGGGACACTCCCTCCCTATATTCGCATCAGTTACAAATACAAGAAGATCTATCTTTAGGACTTTGAGCCACGCCTAGATGTTTTCCCTAATCTCACTCGCCTAGAACCTGAAGTTATATTTTGTTGCTTTTCACGAACCCTGTGCGGGCGACTGTGCCATTATTGTGACCTCTTGTTTTAGTTTTGTTAAGTTGTACGACTCTACACTTAAAATACCAAAAAAAAGAGATGTTTAAAAAAACAACAATAATAAGGCCTCATGCACACGGGGTGTTAGAAAAAACGTGCTGCAAAGCTAGTTCTGACGCCGGGAAAAAGCAGCTGCAAAAACGTGCTTTCAGTAGCTTTTTCCATTTGCGTTATTGCACGTTTTGCCACGTCGATTTTAGCAGCGCTTTTTTCTGCTTCCATTCAAAATCAATGGTTCCCAGGATGATCCGACTTGCGGCGCGACTTGCGCTGTGAGAATCTTGAGGGGAACTCCACGCCAAAATGGGAAAAAATGGCGTGGGGGCCCCCCCAGGTTCCAAACCAGGCCCTTTGGGTCTGGTATGGAATTTGAGGTAGCCCCACGCCGAAAAAACGGCGTGGGGTCCCCCCCAAAATCCATACCAGACCCTTATCTGAGCATGCAGCCCGGCAGGCCAGGAAAGGGGAGGGGATGAGCGAGCGGCCCCACCCCCCCTGGACCACACCAGGCCACATGCCCTCAACATGGGGGGTGTTGGTGCTTTGGGGCAGGGGGGCTCTGCACCCCCCACCCCAAAGCACCTTGCTCCCATGTTGATGAGGACAAGGGCCTCATCCCCACAACCTTGGCCAGTGGTTGTGGGGGGTCTGCGGGCAGGGGGCTTATCGGTATCTGGAAGCCCCCTTGAACAAGGGGGCCCCCCAGATCCCGGACCCCCTCCCTATGTGAAGGGCTATTCACCCCATAAAAGGCAGTGTATGTGAATAACGACAGGAGACGTCTTGGAAAGTTTATTAAAAATCTTCATCCGTCTTCTCCACTCCGCTCTTCTCCCCTTCCGTTCTTCTGCCCTTTTGCTGTCCACTCTTCTGCCCTTTTGCTGTCCACTCTTCTGCCCTTGGCTCTTCTTCTTTCTCTGTTCCTCCTCAGACGATGTCTCCGGTGATTATGCTGGTCTCCGGTCTCTGGAGATTATTATATAGCCATTAGGGGCGTGGTCGCCCGATGACATCATCGGGAGTCCCCGCCCCCTTATGTCACAGATGACGTCATCGGGCCGGAGACCAGCATAATCACCGGAGACATCGTCTGAGGAGGACCGGAGAAAGAAGAGCCAAGGGCAAAAGAGAGGACAGCAAAAGAGCAGAAGAGCGGAGGGGAAGAAGAGCAGAGTGGAGAAGACCGGAGTGGAGAAGACCAGATGAAGATTTTTAATAAATTTTCCAAAACGTCTCCTGTCGTTATTCACATACACTGCCTTTTATGGGGTGAATGGGTAGGGGTACAATGTACCCCATACCACTTCACATAGGGAGGGGGTCCGGGATCTGGGGGGCCCCCCTTGTTCAAGGGGGCTTCCAGATACCGATGAGCCCCCTGCCTGCAGACCCCCACAACCACGTCTACTAACTACATAGTTACATAGTTAGTGAGGTTGAAAAAAGACATCAGTCCATCCAGTTCAACCTATGATGTGTGTGTGTGTGTGTTTGCTGTTAACCGTACATTGTATACCCCTCTATGTTGTGGTCTTTAAGGTGCCCATCTAATAGTTTTTTGCTGATACGACTGTTTGTGGAAGAGAATTCCACATCCTTACTGCTCTCACAGTGAAGAACCCCCTGCGTATTTTAAGGTTAAACCGCCTTTCCTCTAGTTTTAGTGAGTGGCCACATGTCTTGTTGTAGTTTCTTTCTCTGAATAGGTTTTTCCATATGCTAGGGTTGCCAGTACAATATTTGTACATTGATATCATAGCCCCCCTCAATCGTCTCTTCTCCAGAGAGAATACGTTCAGTGCTTGCAGTCTTTCCTCATAGCTGATGTCCTCCATTCCCCTAATTATTTTTGTTGCCCTTCTCTGGACTTTCTCCAGTTCCAGCACATCCTTCCTGAGGACCGGTGCCCAGAACTGGACAGCATACTCCAGATGTGGCCGGACCAGAGTCTTGTAGAGTGGGAGAATAATCTCTTTATTTCTGGAGTGAATCCCCCTTTTTTTATACATCCCAGTATTCTGTTGGCTTTGCTTGCAGCAGCTTGGCATTGCATGCCACTGCCAAGCCTGTTGTCTACCAGTACCCCCAGGTCCTTTTCCATCCTAGACTCACCTAGAGGCCCCCCCCCCCCCTAGTGAGTAGCTTGCTTTCTGGTTTCTGGCACCCAGGTGCATTACTTTACATTTTTCAACATTAAACCTCATCTGCCATGTAGTTGCCCACCCCATAATGGCCAGGGTTGTGGGGATGAGGCCCTTGTCCTCATCAACATGGGGGCAAGGTGCTTTGGGGTGGGGGGGGTGCAGAGCCCCCCTGCCCCAAAGCACCAACACCCCCCATGTTGAGGGCATGTGGCCTGGTGTGGTCCGGGGGGGGGGGGGGCGCTCGCTCGTCCCCTCCCCTTTCCTGGCCTACCGGGCTGCATGCTCAGATAAGGGTCTGGTATGGATTTTGGGGGGCACCCCACGCCGTTTTTTCGGGGTGGGGCTAAACTCAAATTCCATACCAGACCCAAAGGGCCAGTGTGTAACCTGGGGGGACCCCCATGCCGTTTTTTCCCATTTTGGCGTGGAGTTCCCCCTCAAGATTTTCACAGTGCAAGTCGCGCCACAAGTCGGATCATCCTGATCTGACTTTCAGTGCGCCTTCCATTCCAATCAATAGGCTCCCATAGGGAACCATTGATTTTGAATGGAAGAAAAAAACTTATAACGTGGCTTAACGCACGTTAAGCAACGTTATAGCAACGTTATTCAGCCTTTAGCAGCGCGAGACGTTTTTACAGCTGTAACGTTGGTCCTCAGAACGCGCAGGCCGTGGGTTCTTCTTGCAGCTTAAAAACGCCTAGGCCACTTACAGCTCAAAAACGTCTATGTGTGCATGAGGCCATAGAATAACATGGAGGGGCGTTTTTAAGCTGCAAAAAAAAAAAACCGCGTGACGCTGCTTACAGCGGCTGTAAAAACGCTCCGTGTGCATGGGGCCTAAATGGAGGGCCTGGACCCAGTGCTTCTAGTTATTGACAACTGAACTCTATAACAAATTTTTTAACATTTTTTTGGTAAAGGTAAATGTTTTTATTTGTATTCATTGCATACCCAAAAACAAACACGCTGGTATGGAGCCAGATATTTTTAAATCAATTGTTGTTACACTACATTCCTATTCATGAGTGGTGGGGTAAAAGCTTCCGGATTCTGAATGCAAAATGTGATCATCAGTAATGTATGTTTGCTGCACAGTATTACTTCTCTTTATGCATGGTATAATTCTCAGTATTGTTTTAGACCAGGGATGTCCAACCTTTCGACCTGTCTGGGCCACATTGGAAGAACAGGATTTGTTTTGGGCCACACATAAATTACACTATATAACAATAAGTATAACCGATGAGCAGAAAAAGTCAGGCAGATTACAAGGTAACTATTACTGATATAGATAATGTACCTATTTGAGTAATAATCTTGTCTATACTCTACTTGTTCCCTCGCACACACTCCTGGAAACAAGGCTCATCGATAGTTGGTGCTGTAGCGACTACCAGCTGGTTACTGGAAACTTCACAGATAATTGCACATATTCGCCAGCACACCAATGGTTCTCAAATATTGTCCAAAGGACAATTTTTTTGCAGAAAGATCACATCACAAGAGCAAGTGCAACGTTTGGGAGCCACGCAAATGCCTGATGAAGGGGTCCTGCGTGGGGCTGAAACTTTGCACTTGTGATGTGATCTTTCTGCAATAAAAACCTTTGGGCGATATTTGAGGATCCTTGGTGTGCTGGTTAATATGTGCATTTATCTGAGTAATAAAACTTAATTTTTTTGTAATATTTTTTATTATAAAAGTAAAAGGCAACATAAAACTTACAATATTTGACATTGTTTTTGACAAACAAATGCATTAATATCTGATCCGATGGACGTAGTAACAATTCTCAATGAATTCTCAAGGTGCTCATCAGATATTTTGGTTCCATTTTTTTCCCTTCATGTGCCTCATCCTTAAAAACAGTTGCTCAAAATATACAATAGGTGCTGCCAAAAACTGATGACATGAATAAGGCTTGATTGTGAAAAGTGGGATATTTTTTGTGGTAAGATAAATGTTAAAAAAGTCCAGTAAAGAGACCCTGTCAAACTTTTCTTTGACTGCATGTGGTCACAAAGTGTAAATACATTTTACAAGAAAAAAGAAATCAACATTTTTAAGTTTATGATTTTGTGTTGGGCTGCATTCTTAGCTGTCTTGGGTGGCAGGTTAGACACCCCTGTTTTAGGTGAATATCATAACAAATGAGTACTGTCTGTGATAATTTTTTTTTTATGAACATTTAAATTCCAAGACAAGCATTTGCAGTTTGCCCCCTTCTTTATGGCCCAAGCAGTATTATTACACAAAGTTTTAGCAGAATGTTAATTAAGACAAACTGTGAGGAACAAAAGTGGGAAAAAAAAAAACAGAAACATGTTCAGCAATGGTAATTACACTTGGATAGTTAGCAAGATAATGCAGGGAGAGGGAAAAGCTTGCACTAAAAAAATGGATGTTAGTACAAATAGAAAAAAAATATCACAGACAGTATTCAAATGTTCTTGTTGCAACTGCATTAAAACAGCTACAATTATCTCAACAGGAATATTAGAAAATCTTTTCCTGTCACTAAGGCCTAACTTAAAATAAACTGGCATGGAAAGAATGTTGAGATGTGTCTCCCACCACTACCCCTGGACAGCTCAATAAGGAGCACTTAGATAACTATTCATGCAAGGGGTGTCCAAACTTTTTTCAAAGAGGGCCAGATTTGATTAAGTGAACATGCATGAGGACCGACCATTTTGCCTGACATTCTTTGGACTATTAAAATTAAATGCAAATTACCTATTTTATGCAAAGTTTATTGCAAACGGCATGCTTTTCATTTCGTCACATGGATGACAAATCTAAACATGTGTTAAATCACTCTGCCTTTCATATCTGAAGGCCAGATGAAAAAAAAAATCCAGGAAGCTGAAATATATGTCAGGAACATTGTAAAGTACAAAGTACATTACATATGATTGGTTGTCAACTTTTAAGTTAAAAAAAATATGAACAGGAAAATAACACCAAGTATACATGTTGTGTGCAAATATATTTATAACTGATTTAGACCGAGTGACATTAATTGACATTAACGTTACAATGTATTCATCTCAATTCGGTGCATGCATGCTCCCTATTCAGTCACATAAGGGTTAACCACATATAAGCGCTATATGAATGAACCCACCGATGATGATTAATGATGGCAGCAATAATAGTCATGAATGATGCCAATGTAGTAAATAGAACATTGAAAAGTTTTATTCAAAATCAGTTCCATGTATGTATAAAACAACAGTACACCTTGAACAATGACCCCCGCTGGAACTGCAATGGTGAAGCCAAAATAAGAGGTTAGAAAATCACAGCTTGGTGACCATCTAGTATGTGTGAAGGCAAAAAAACAGCCAGGAACAATGCAAAAGTGTGGACAGTTGTGCCTTGCTCGGGCTGTGAGGAGATGATAACGGAATGCCTCAATCCTGGACAGGGAAGGGTGGAAAAGGGTTCACACAATGCCTGGTATAGGAGGCAAGGAGGATCGCCGTCTCTGGCTGCTCCGATCACCCACGATGAGTGCCAACCGGGAAGGGGACCCGGAAGTAACATCAGACTCTGGGGGAAGGAGGACCAAAATGAGGTTTGAACTGCTATAGAGCCGCTGGTGGTGAGCGGCATGTGCGGTGACCCAATGCAGGGGAGCATGAAGACTCGGAGTGCCTGCTTCTCGTATGGTTGTTCTGACAACTTTTCAATGTTCTATTCATTACATTGGCATCATTCATGACTAATATTGCTGCCATCAGTAATCATCATCAGTGGGTTAATATAGCGCTTATATGTGGTTAACCCTTGTGTGACTGATACTTTTGAACATCCCTACTGGTGTATTTTGTTCCCACACAGCTGACACTTGACCCCCAGGTGTTATGCCAATTATCATAGAGAGGGCGCTGGTCCTGTCATACTAGCGCCGGATTTATTTGTGTTTTTTTTAGTGCTCCCTAATCAGGCTAAGTCCGAGGTCATATTGGGCAAGGGATGTGGGTGTTAACAATAGTATATTCATAAGTGTAAGGGTAATCCCAAAACTCACGGGTTTCAATAACATTTTGACTGTTGAAGCCAGATTGAAAATTATATTTATTTAGACAAACATGTAGATAGGAAGCCATGTTTGGAGAGCAAGTCAATCACATTACATTCTGTTGGCTTAATGAACATTGCTCTAACTGGCTAGGGTTTGTAATACACTTTTATACACTACAATGGGTGGCACCTAGCTATCTAATTTCTTTTGAAGTCCCATGTGGTGACATTTTGGAGTCTTTTGGTATGCGGACGGCCATTCACATAGATGTGTGACTTCCAGTTTAGTTCCTTGAACAAATCTTTAAAGACTTGAGATAGCAATCTTGCAAATGAAGGGCTGAACACAAAATCTGCTCTAAAATATGACTTCTCACACAATATATATCCAATATCTCTGCTTAATCACAAATCCATGCCCGATAATCATAAGTAAATATTTGATAAACAAAATGGCTGCTTCCCTTTTCCTCATCATAAGTAACAGGAAAAACCTGGAATTGGATGCAGCGGGCTGGGATGGACCATCATTTTGAGTTCAAGTCATTCAAAATAGCAGCATATAAAAGAGAATGTTTAAAATAATTGGTAAAAAACTAATATGGCATACGTGCAGTCTCGCGGCGTTGAAAGATCCAGAGATCCAAGGGGTCCTGAGCAGCGCTTGGGTATTCACAGGGCCACAACAATAGATTTTTCCATATTACTTGTGGGGCCGGAGTTAAAGCGGCCCGCAGGCCGCAATTGGCCCACGGGCCAGACTTTGGACATACCTGATTTATGCATCGACTCAAAAGTGATAAATTGTACCCTTCGACTTCTTACACACCTAGAACTATATATTAAATAAATCACTACGCATTCGATATTATATTTAAAACATGCACACATGACTACCCATAAATACTCTAGTAAAACCTACTGACAGATAGGCTTTTTATGATATAGGAGATTTTGTATGTCCCTTTTTTCAAATGCTTGTACCTGCCTGTCAACCTTTTTTTTTTTGTGTGTGCACGTGCAGCTCAGGGTACAGCCTTGGCACAGTTCTGTGCCAGTTTGAAGTAACTCCCATCTACAGGAAATACATCATCTTGGCCAGTCCGATGGCATGAGGCCAAATATATCACAGTGCTGGAGGGGTTTTATGTGCTAGGCAAGTTTGCCATAATGTGCTAATATGCTATGCACATCAGCACATCATGACAAAAAGCTCTTGGATGCACAACATTTTCTTTTTGCTGTGGTAGTTTACTTCTGCTTTAAAGTTATATTTTTATGTGTCTTTTATTGTATATTTTAGATAATAGTGCCCCTGTGATTTGAAAAGAGCTACTCATTCAATTTCAAGAAAAACTGTAATGACAGAATAATGGAGGCTGTTTTTGCTGAAATGCTAGTTTCCTGACTGTTGCTTTGGCTTTGGTGTAGTCCAAGTTGTTGAACCAGAAAGAAAAGAAAAAGAAAGCAAAGGTATAGGGTGCTGTGCCACTCAATCCAGGTAAGTATTCTGGTCAGCTACAGATCCGATTTGGGGTTATATTTCCATTAGGCAACTGTTTAGAGAGCAGGAGTCATGAAGCGGCTTACATCTCAAATAGGCTTAATGTGAAGATAGGAAAGCACCAAGGGATAGAAATAATTTTTAATAAAACATGTTGTTCAGTTTAAAAAAAAAAAAAAAAGATAATGCACTTCAGGGGTTATGAGGGTTCTCTTTCATCAGGTGTAAAATAATCATAAAATGTATACCAAACATCTAATCTACAGTATATAGTACTAATTTTTTTTTTTCTTGTATGAATATGTTTAAAAACATGCAGTGTATAATACTGCAAGGTTTTTAAACATATACTCTAAAAGAAAAAACTGTATTTTAGACTTGCAGCATAACATGCAGATTAGACCAATATCAAATAATTTATAAAATATTTTTTAGCCCCCAATGGCTTTTAGAACATGTTGACTTTGTACTGAAATTATAGAAAGAATTCAGACTTTTTTTTTTTTTTTTTAATTAACACTGTTTGTTGCAGATCTGTGGCTCAAAAGTACCTAATCCAGACACAGTCAAGTAACTAGCACTTGCAGACAGAGGCCAGCAATAGCAGCCCTCTTACTTTTCTCATGAGAGTCACTTTAATTAAGTTTATTCAGTGCTTTTTTATTGTAATAATAATAAACTGGATCTGTGTTACATGCAAAGTAATTATTCTGACTCCAATCCCAAATAAAGTTAATTGCTTTAACGTGTTTACCAAGTGATTATTATAAAAGTCATTCCAATATTAGAGCACACATATTTATTACAAAATACAACTTAATTATCTCATATAATGTTTACACTCATTTGTAGAGTCAATAAACTCATGTAGTTCTCATATGACATAATTAGTGTCCAGGAGATTAGGAAACATAGTTATCAGTTTCAACATGAGTGATGTGAGCTCTGGAAAACATAGTTACAAATTTTCAATCTTTCATAAAACAAATGATATATTGCTGCAAAACTGAGATAACACTTTGTATTATTTACTTATCTTAAGTGTATTATCAGTAAAAGCACAGATGGCAGCTGGCCCTATTGCCATGATAGAAATGAGAGTTCCTGTTAAAATCTGAAATTTGCTTCCTGCAACAGTAAAGTCCCAGGGGTTTATTAACTATCATGTTGGTGAATAATACTGCAAGAACATTATTTAATGTTATTTTATTTTTTCTTGCAGATAACCGTGACACATTGTGATGCATTGAAAAGTAGCTGTTGGACATGCATTGGAATAGCATTCAAAATGAATGGCACAGAAATGCAGCAATCACACACACGGCAAGGCACTGTGCTCTGTGTTAATGCATGTATTTGCCGTGTGTTACATCAGGGTTCATACACATTTTTACCAATATAATTCCATGACTTTTCCATGACTTCCCGTAAATATTCATGACCTAAAGTTTCATGAAATGTCTATGTATACATGTTAAATAGGAAGAAAATCCATGTCACACCCAGCATATTTTTACTAAAATAAATGACAATCTTTGTAGTGTACAGTACCTCTGAAGTTAGGGTTTCGTTTCTGGATACAGCGCGACTCAAAATGGTCCCTTGTTTTACAGTGGATGTGATGGAAGCACCGCTGCCGCAGCTGGGAGCCGGTGTCACTTTAGGCACATTGGTAAAAAAGCCAGAGATCAGATTGGAAGCTGTCGAGCACGCAGCTGCAGACTGGTGCTTTGCACCTTTAGCGTGGCTAGACAGCGCTGCCTCTCCCTTGTTCGAAATGTCAAACGTTTTAAGACACACACTGTACATTTAGCACGTCCCGGGTACTGATCTTTCTCCAGCCACCACTCATATGTTTCATCATGAGTCCATACATTTTAAAGCTGCATTTCCCTGGCATTGCTACCCTGTGAACACACTAACTTTAGCTAAAACTGTGTTACCCCCATAACCCCCATAAGTTAACTTGTAATTTGACCAATATACTGTAACTGGAGAAAGAAGATTAATTGCAGCTCCTGCTTGGGGATAAAGCTTCAGTTCAGTCAGTCATGATGGAGGTGCACCTGGATTGGTATGGATGGCACAGTCAGATGCACAAAATGTGGCGCTTACTCTTTAGGCCCAAGCCACAGTCATGATGGAGGTGCAGGTGGACTGGTATGGATGGCACAGATGCACAAATGCGGCGCTTACTCTTGTCTATACTCAGGGGTCAAGTCCTGGGAAAAAAGTGTGGGGCTGTGGACATGATACAGGAGGTGGTCAGAGGCTGTGGACATGATCAGGAAGCGGTCAAAGGCTGCAGACATAGTACAGGAGATGGTCAAAGGCTGCAGACATGGTACAGGAGATGGTCAAAGGCTGCAGACATGATACAGGAGATGGTCAGAGACTGCTTACATGGTAGAAGAGATGGTCAGAGACTGCGTATACGGTAGAAGAGATGGTCAGAGACTGCGGACATGATACAAGAGATGGTCAGAGACTGCGGACATGATACAAGAGATGGTCAGAGACTGCGAACATGATACAAGAGATGGTCAGAGACTGCGGACATGATACAAGAGATGGTCAGAGACTGCGGACATGATACAGGAGATGGTCAGAGACTGCGGACATGATACAAGAGATGGTCAGAGACTGCGGACATGATACAAGAGATGGTCAGAGACTGCGGACATGATACAAGAGATGGTCAGAGACTGCGGACATGATACAAGAGAAGGTCAGAGACTGCGGACATGATAGAAGATAGAAGAGCACTAGGGGGGCTGGAGAGCACAGGGGAAGCAGAGAGCACTGGAGGAGCTGAATGGCACGGAGGGGGGGGGACTTGAGAGAATTAAGGGGGGGTTTGGAAAGCATTTCAGGGGGGTTGAAAGGCACAGGGGGGTGGAGAGCACTGGGGGGGGAGCAGGGAAAACCAGGGGGATGAAGAGCACAGGGGGAGGGGGGGACTGGAGAGCACCGTCTGGGGGGTACTTGAAATCGCTGAGGGGGGAGCCAGGGAGCACAGGGGGTGGAGAGCACTGGGGGAGCCAGAGAGCATGGGGGGGAGATGAAAAGCACTGTGGGGAGCTGAAGAGCACCGGGGGGGGGGCTAAGAGCACGGGGGGGCTAAAGAACACCGGGGGGACTAAAGAGCACTGGGGGGGTTTAATAGCACTGAGGGGGGGTTAATAGCACTGGGGGGGACAATAAGAGGACTGGGGGGTTATTAGCACTGAGGGGGGGCTAAAGAGCACTGCGGGGGCTAAAGAGCACTGGGGGGGGCAGCAAAGGAAGTTGTATAGGAGGGGGATGGGGCAGCTACATATAGATGAATTGAACTTTCCATATTCCTCCTGCAGCCGCTGAGAGGAGGAGTAACCAGCATTCAGCGACAGCAGGAGGAATATGGAAAGTTCAATCAGATCTATATGCAGCTGCCCCATCCCAAAGAAATGATTCTCTAAGAAGGGAACAAAATCAAAAACACTGTGAGTTGGTAACATGTGACAGAGAGAGGGCTACTTTAAAAACGGAATGTGAAAGATTGCAATTGGCTAAACAATTAATTCAACAGGAGTTAGATGATTCAGCTTACCTAAACTCAGTGCTGGGAAAACATGCCAGCAGTGAAAAGGTTAAACCTTCTATTTAGAAGGGAGAAAATGTCCCTGCATTTTTGAGCCGAACATCTGCTGAAGATAATGTTTTTAAACGTCCCATAAAAACTCAAATGTCAGATTCTGAAAGTGATTCCAATAACCCATTAGAGGAAGAGATATGTAAACCCAAGAGATATTCTCTTCCCAAAGCGAGTTCAATCTCACCTCAGAAACAGTCTCAAAGAAATGAAAGAAAGACTTCTCAACCTGTGTGTGATAGCCCAAAGGTGATACAATTCTTAAAAGAAACAGTGGGTCTGTGTACTAAGAAAGGTTCTCCTTCTATATGTAATCATATAGAAGCCTACAAGGAGGCCATGTTGACTCTAAATTTAGAGCATGACAGGCAGAAAATCAAATTCATTTCATGGGTGTTTGAGTCAAAATACAGGTTTTTCTTTAATTCCCTACAAGATATGGGCAAAAATACCTGGTCTGAAGTTGTTTCAGAAATAAAACTGAATTTGGTCCCTATCAGACAGCTACCGCTGCAAGGAAGGCCATGTTTAAATGCCTATAGCCTGGCTGAGGAAAATCCCCAGTTTGGGAGCAATGAATTTATCCAATTGTTCTACGATGCTTTGCCAAATAAAATAAGAATTATTCTGGCCCGGGAGTATGATCCCGAATGGGGTCTGGATTGGTTACTGTCAGAAAGTACAACCCTTTTTGCTGTTTTGCAAAATAGTGAAGAGACTCAGGATAAGAGGTTTAAAAAGCCAAATAATGAAATCGCTGAAGTTCATAATAAAAGAGATGAGGGACACTTTGAAGCCCGAAAAAGGAGTTATGCAGATGTGGTTAACCACTTAAGCCCCGGAGGATTTGGCTGCTAAAGGACCAGGGGTTTTTTTGCGATTTTTTACTGCGTGACTTTAACGGACAATTGCGCGGTCGTGCGACGCTGTACCTAAACGAATTTGACGTCCTTTTTTTCCCACAAACAGAGCTTTCTTTTGGTGGTATTTGATCACCTGTGCGATTTTTTGATCACGCGCTATAAACAAAAAAAGAGCGTAAATTTTGCAAAAATAACAATATTTTTCACATTTTTTTATATGAAATTCCCCAAAAAAAAAAGTAAAAATCAAAATTTTTTAACATTTTTCGGCCAATTTGTTTTATGCTACCTATGTTTGGTAAAAAAAATCGCAAAAAGCGTATTTTGATTGGTTTGCGCAAAAGTTATCGCGTTTACTAACAAAGAGAAAGATTTTTGTCATTTTTGGTGTTTTTTTTTTTAACGCGTAATGGCGGCGATCTGCGATTTTTTTTTCGGTACTGCGACATTGCGGCGGACAGATCGGACCCTTGACTGACATTTTTGACACTTTTGGGGTTACCAGTGACATTACTGCAGTAATCAGTGCTATACATATGCACTGTTACTGCAAAAATGACACTGGCAGGGAAGGGGTTAACTTTATTGGGAAGGGAGGGGTTAAGTGTGTCCTAGGGGCGTGCTTTCTACTGTGTAGGGACATTGCTATTGGTGTAAAAGCAAAGATCAACCGTTCTACATAGTAGAACGGTCAGATCTTTACTTTTACACAGGGAGAACTGACAGGCAGCTTGTTTACACAAGCTGCTCTGTCTTTCTCCCTTCACAGGAGCGATCGTAGTGTGGCCGGCGGACATCGAGTCCGCCGGTCACACGCACTGACTTGCCTGTGAACGAGCCGCGGCGGGCGCGCGCCTCGGCGGGCGCGCGCCCGCTCGCTATAGGCTCGCAAGTCAGTGACAGGCGAGTGACGTACCGATACGTCACTCTGCCTGGCCGGGGCTGACCGCCGCAGTATATAGTCGTGCGGCGGTCGGCAACCGGTTAAAAACCCCAATACTATCAAATTAAATAAGGCTTAACCCCATCCAGATGATAAAAAGGGTCCGGTAGTTGATAGTGCACCAGATAAAATGCATCAGTGGGTAAAAAGACGCAACCCTCCATTTAAAAGATACACGAGAGGTAAGTATAGGAATTATCAATATGGCTCTGAAGAAGAGCAAAATAATTGTTTTGGATCAGAAGGTTCTGGCAAGTCTCAGACTTCTAATCCCAAAAATCCAGCCACCAGGGGTCACTGGAAAAATATAAATAACTTCCATAATCGAATGGATCAAATGAAGAACCAGGTGGGGGGTTTTAGCAGAACAGATGGAAAAAATGTCCCAGCTTCTCAGTACTAAATCTAACAATCCTTTTTTAGGACCCAATTCTGTTGAAAACAACCCACAATAAATGGATTTTTGTAAAATCTTACCGTAAAATCCTTTTCTCTTAGCTCATTGACAGACGTAGTCCTCGGTGATACAGCACCTTCGGGTTATGTTGCCTCCACAGGAGTAGGACTAGACAGGAAATAAAATGCTCTGGCCACACCCTAGGGGCAGTCCCAGAGGGTATATCCTCTCTCTCTCTGCCTCAGCAAATCAGTTATGTCATAAAAGCAGTCTTTAGAGAATTTAACCCAAACCAACTCAAAAAAACAGAGGGGCGGGTACTACGTCTGTCAATGAGCTAAGAGAAAAGGATTTTACGGTAAGATTTTACAAAAATCCATTTTTCTCTATCGCTCATTGACAGACGTAGTCCTCGGTGATACAGCACCTTCGGGAAGTCCCAGAGCAGTATCACAAATGAGGGGTGGGAAAATGGAAATCAAATCCAATCTAGAAGGCCCAACCGGTGCCAACTAGAAGTTTACAATGCTCATCCTTAATGATGAGACTCAACAAAAAAATTTTCAAACAGAAAAAAACCCTCGAGGTAGACCACCGGTCTCCTCAAATAGCGGCCTGCAAAACCTTGTGGCCAAATGAGGCATCCGCCGATGCCATCACATCAATTTTATAAAATTTTGTAAAGGTATGTACCGACGACCAGGTGGCCGCCTTACATACCTGGACCACTGACGCCTGATGGCGAAAGGCCCAGGAAGTACCGAGCGCTCGAGTGGAGTGCGCCCTAACAGGGAACGGAGGACTCTGACCCTTAATAGAATAAGCCTGTACCACCGTCTGTCTAATCCATTTGGCAATAGTCGCGGCAGATGCAGGCAACCCCTTTCTGGGGCCATCCGTGATCACAAAAAGTGAATCCGTCTTGCGGAACGATTCCGTAGCTTTCAGGTATACCCTGATTGCCCGAACCACATCCAAGGAATGCAACGCATGTTCCCGATGATGATTGGGCTGAGGACACAAGGAAGGTAGTACAATATCTTCATTCAGATGAAAATCTGAAACCACCTTTGGAAGAAAGGATGGTTTAGGATGAAGCACTACCTTATCCCTATGAATCACTAAGTATGGGGACTGGCATGATAAAGCAGCCAGTTCTGACACCCTGCGTGCAGAAGTGATAGCCACCAAGAAGGCCACCTTCTGGGATAATGTAAGCAAGGGAATCTCCCTGATGTTTTCAAAAGGAGGTTTCTGTAGAACCGACAAAACCAAATTAAGATCCCAGGGCGGTAAGGGCGCGAGGACTGGCGGAGCCAGGTGCCGCACCCCCTGGATGAAATTCCGCACCAAGGACTTGGTAGCTAAAGGTTTCTGAAAGAAGATTGCTAATGCTGAAACTTGACCCTTGATGGTGCTCAAGGCTAGCTTCTGCTCAACCCCTTTCTGCAGAAAGGCCAATATTCGAGTCACCGAATAGGTACGTGGAGGAAATCCTAAAGATTCGCACCACGCGATATAAGTCTTCCATGTGTGATAATAGACTCTGCTGGAAGTCGCTTTCCTTGCTTTAATAAGGGTAGGAATGACTGAAGCTGACAACCCTCTGTCCTTCAGTACTTGGGTCTCAATGGCCAGGCCATTAAACCCAGCGACTGTAAAGCACAATGGTAGATTGGTCCTCGAGACCGCAGACACTCCCTGAGACGCAGTTCCCATGGAACGTCCGCGACTAGCAAGTCCAAGTCGGCCAGGCCGGCTTGGCGAGGCCAGCCTAGAATTTCTAGGACCACTGGCACTGACGGGATCTGAACCAGGCGTCCCTAGAGCTATCTGGCCCCGACCATCTGAGAAAGTCTGGTCGTTCTCTGTTCCCACACATTTATCCGACACCTGATTCCTATCAGAAACGGTGATCTCTCCTGGTTGAATCTCAGGGACCGAAGTCACCCGGCTAGAGGCTTCTTGGTCTGTCTGGTCAACCAGATCCGATTCCTGTGGGGAATTGAGACTAATCTTAGGAAAAGGTAAAGTAAAAGATCTGTTCAGGGAACGGTGACTACCGCTCCCTGTAGTACTTAAATGTTGGAAGGGAAGAATCGCACCGGTAGTAGTAGTCGATACTCGATCTAATGTCCTGAATACCGGTGAAAACGTCCCCCCACCCTCAAACCGGGTGGGGGCGCACCTTCAGGCTGTGTAATCCTTTGCTTCGGGTTTGGCTGAGTCGGTCCTCTGTTTGTCCGACCAGCCTTTCTTGAACCCTCCTGGAGGAGTCTTGCCTTTCCCGCTTGTTCCAGCCGGGCGTGCGAACTCTTTATGGGCGGTAAAGAAAGGTCCTCGCTTGTTGCGAGGTCCCTTAGCTTTTGCAGCCTGTGGCAAGAAAGTGCTCTTGCCCCCAGTGGCATCTTTAATGATTTCATCTAGGGTGGCCCCAAATAGGCGATTCCCCTGAAAAGGGAGATTCGTCAAGGGCTTTTTGGAACCTAGGTCAGCTGACCAGCATTTTAACCACAGCACACGTCTGAGGATTACCGCTGACATAGATGCATGCCCTAATAGGGGAGTAGTGTCCAAGGCTGCGTCACAGATAAACTGTAGCCCTTGTATAATCTGTTCCATCAAATCAGATGTTTCCTGGGGAATATCTTTTCCCCTAAGGTCTTGGCGTACCAATCTCGCCCATTCCGTAAGTGTCTGGGAAACTAGACCAATAACAATTACTGGTCTAAATGCTGACCCTATCAGAGAGAAGATAGTGCGGGACTCTGCTTCCATCTTCCGATCCACCGGATCCTTAAAGGACGAAGTGTCCTCCACTGGGATAACCGTGGCTTTATTCAGCCTGGAAATAGGTGGATCCACCACTGGTGGTACCGTCCATTTCTTAATGAGGGATTCCTCAAACGGATAGCGTCTAGCAATACGCTTGGAAATAGTAAAGGTACGTTTAGAATGCTCCCATTCTCCTTTAATTTTATTACCAAAACACTTGGGTACAGGAAAAACCTTCACCGTTTTGATGGGCTTGTTAGTACCAAAGGGAATCTCTGTTTCAGTTGCCTCTGCCGGTAAAACCTCAAGTCTTAAGGTTTCCCGCACCGCCACAACTAGTGCGTCCACCAATGCTTCTTCCTGAATTATGGCGGAAGAATGCACGTCCTCCTCACTGTCTGAGGGAGCTTTACCTGAGATAACAGCCCTTGCAGAGGGACCTGCAGCTGCAGTGACCATCTCTGAATCTGAGTCAGAGGTGTCAGATATTATAGGGGTAGGCGGGGGTCGCTTTCTTGACCCCCGTCCCTGACAGGCCGCCTCCACCCGAGCCACCATAGACTCCAAAACTGCTGTAAATGCATCCATGCTCTGTGCACCGGCGGGTCCCGAGGCCCCCTCGAGGGAAACAGGTGGGGGTACTCGTGTGGCAGGGTCCATGATTATTCCAGTAACTACCCGGAAACTTCAATCCAACTTAAATAAAAACCTTTTTTTTTTTTTTTTCCAGACCACCAGCGCCACAAAAGCCCCTCAGTGTTACCTGCTAGGGATCCCTATCGAGCGAGAGAGAGAGATAGACCCCCAGGCTCACCACTTGATGCTCAGAGTTCACTGCAACAGGTTACAGCGCTGTCTTCACGAACAGGAAGTCTTTTGGCTGGCTGCCCAGGAAGAAAGGAGGTGGCTCCGCCCCTCTGCACGCCTTCCGGCGCCTCCCCTAGCTCCACGAGGTGTTGGAGTCACCTCAAACATGGCCGCCCCCATGCTGCAGACACGAGGCTACGCCAAAATGGCGGCCTCGTGCGATCTACGGCAGTTTGCACAGCATAGCCGCGTCCTGCAGTAACTAGGCATCGCAAAACCTTTCTCTCATGGAGATCAGCTTGACCGGCGGTACCGCGCATGACCGTCGGGAGACCTGCTTCAGCTGGAGAATTGACCTGGCAAGCCGCATCCCTGTCCTGTGACTTCTGACAGGTAGGACACTTCTTGTAACACAGTAAGCTTCCAGTGCTGCCACATATTACAATCATTTAAACATACTTTGTAATTAGATTGTCAGCTCCCAAACCAAGCCTGCTGGCTTTTTGTACACAAAAATCACACTCAATTAGGGGGATCTGTGACATGTTATAGGATAGAGGGGAACCCATCCTTACCATTACAGAGAGGGGCCCGCGTTCACCACAAGACCCGTCAGGGGGAAAAGGGGAACATACTACTCACCATACCGGAACCAGGCGGGCGCCATTCCTGACAGTACTCTCTCCACCGAAGTTGGAGGGCTGTCGACCAATACGGACGCCGTGACTCATGGTCTTTGGCGTTTCAGCGAGACGTTTAACTCGCAGGGTCAGTCCCTCCAGTGGGACAATGTCGCGGCCGACCCAGCGCGGAGCTATGGCCTGCACGCGCTCGTAGGCTGAACTGGGGTGACCACTGGATCTCAACATCCCGCCCGTCGCCCAGTTCAGCTTTCTTGCTTGAAGATCTCACAGGAACACTGGAGAAAAAAAGCTGTCTAAAAAATCTTTTCTAAGAAAAAAATCCTGCCAGGACCGAAGATCCCAGCAAGGTATCTAGGTCCTTACTCCTGACTAGACAGAAAAAAACTGATTTGCTGAGGCAGAGAGAGAGAGGATATACCCTCTGGGACTGCCCCTAGGGTGTGGCCAGAGCATTTTATTTCCTGTCTAGTCCTACTCCTGTGGAGGCAACATAACCCGAAGGTGCTGTATCACCGAGGACTACGTCTGTCAATGAGCGATAGAGAAAACAGAGGTTTCCAGTCATGTAAATACCTGTACTGTACCAATACCTAAAAGTGAAATCATTAAACCTGTTGTTTGTATGCCTGAAGAGAATTTAAAGCTTCCAATGCCAGATGGCAAGGAGGAGGGGCGACTTGTTTGTGATCTTATATTACAGGCCACCATGAATTCAGCTGTTGAAGAGCTGACAGGCACTCACTCTTGTGTGAAAAAGGAAGGGGGGTCGCTGGGTAAGACAGAGCATGAAAAGCGATTAACTGGTCATTCCAAATATTTATGTGCATTGCAAGAAATTGATCAAAGGTATTACATGGAGGTTATGTCTCTATGAGAGGGGGAGGGGTATGTCTCTATGTCAAGAATAATGTAAGGGAGATAGAGAGGAGTGACATTACGGAATGGATGTGTATGGATTTAGAATCTGTGTGGGTAGAACTCCATAGGGAAGGAGAAAAGGGAAAAGTAATTGTGGGGGTTTGCTATAGGCCACCTAACCAAGGGGAGGAGGTAGAGCTGGAATTTTTAGCACTATTGGGTAAAGTGGCAAAACTGGGATCAGTCATCATATTGGGGGACTTCAATTATCCCGACATTGACTGGGAAGAGGGGACTGCACACTCACAGAAGGCCCGTCTATTCACGGAAACCTTACAGGATAACTACATGTCACAGTTGGTGGATTCTCCGACTAGAGAAAACGCAGTCCTGGATCTATTGATCACTAATGACCCAGACCTAATCTCGGAGGTAGGAGTCCAGGACAACCTGGGCTCTAGCGATCACAGGATGATCACATTTATTGTAAATAACAATATAACAAAGCAACTGGGGAACATAAGAACCCTAAACTTCAGAAGGGCAAACTTTCCAAAATTGTACTCATTGATGGAAAGGGTAAACTGGGAACAAACCCTGGCATCACTGACCACAGAGGAAAAATGGGAATGCTTTAGGAACATATTAAGCAAATGCATCTTGCAGTGCATTCCTATGGGAAATAAATTTAGAAGAGACAAAGCCAAACCTGGCTGGCTAAACCGTAGCGTTAAAAAAATTATTAGGGGAAAAAAATTGGCCTTCAAGAAATATAAATCAGAGGGCACAGTATCGGCTTTCGAGCAATACAAGGAGGCAAATAAGAAAAGTAAACACAAAATCAAAATGGCTAAAATCAACTTTGAGAGACAAATAGCAGAGGATAGTAAAAAAAAACCCAAAGAAATTCTTTAAATATATCAGCAGCAAAAAAACTAGGGCAGAGCATATTGCACACATAATTAACGATGATGGGAGGATGGTTACAGAGGACACTGAAAAAACAACCGCGCTGAATGCTTTTTTCTCGTCAGTCTTTACACAGGAAACGGAGGGGTACACTGACCATGACTGTATGGTTAGTAGTAATACACAGGACTTGCCACTATGGCTAACAGAGGGTGAAATCAGGGAAAGGCTGGTTAAACTTAACACAAACAAATCACCAGGCCCGGATGGCATACATCCGAGAGTACTCAAGGAACTCAGTAAGGTTATATCTAGACCACTGTTCCTGATCTTTGCTGACAGTATTAGGACAGGAGATGTACCAGGGGATTGGAGGAAAGCTAACGTGATTCCGATATTCAAAAAGGGGCAGAGGCATATCCCGGGAAATTATAGGCCTGTCAGTTTGACATTGATAGTATGTAAACTTCTGGAGGGGATGATAAGGGACTATATCGTAGAGTTTGCTAAAGACAACAACATCATCAGCAGTAATCAGCACGGGTTTACAAATGGGCGTTCTTGTCAAAAAAATATATTAACATTCTACGAGGAGGTGAGATGTGAGCTAGATAGGGGCAGACCAGTGTAACGCTCCTGCGTTTCTTATATGGTGTGGATTTTCAGCTGCAGAAATAGTTCCACGTCAGTAGTCATGTAAGAGATATGCTGAGATACCATTCCCAACCTCAATGACTCATCATGTGTGGAAGGTCTTATTTCAGCCAGTAAATACACACAATTAGCAAGCTGGTTCCTAGAGTGACTTTATGTATGTGGTAACACAATGATGAAGGTTGAGAGATAGGTTGAGTGGAGGTGGTAGGTGATAGACACTTGAAGGTGAGACAGTAGCAGATGGATGCAGGAAGGTTTAGCAATGTTGTATGATAGCAGATGATAGAATAGCAGGTGGACATACAAAAGAGATCAACCCAGTGCAGAAAAGTAGCAGTAGTCTCAAGAGCTAGCAATCTAGTTTATGCAGATGTGATAAACAGTCTTTACTATGCAGAGCTAGATAGTGTAAGCTTAGTATAAGTTTATAGAGAAATCCCCTGCGGGGTACTTAGCACTATTAGCGATACAGCCGAAGGGTGGTTCAGGAGAGGCGGATGATCCAGTAGCGGGATACAGGGATCAGCGCAGCGAGGTTCCGTCAGCGAAGTAAGCTTGCAAGCATGGAAGCTTCAAGCAAGGTTAGCATCCAGGTAAGGGTGTTTGAACGAACACATGTGAGTGAGAACCGGCGCTTTAAATAGCCATCTAGTCCGGCGCTGGGTGATGACAGCTCCAGTCTTAAAGGTGTATGCGCACCTTTCCAAAAGTAAATGGTGGGGCGCATACACTTGTGGAAAGTGTAATTTAGGGTACCAAAGGTACCGGAACATTACAATACCCCCCCCCTTAAGGCCTGCTCCTGAAGGCCTCTGGAGCTGGTTTGTCTGGGTATCTCGCATGAAAATTGTGGATTAATCTAGGGGCATGTATGTCAGAGGTGTTTAGCCAGGTGTCGTCTTGGGGCACATAGTTCTTCCATCTAACCAAGTACTGAAGTCTTCTTCTGTAGATACGAGAATCCAGAATCTCTTTTATCTCGTATTCTTCTCCACCTTCAACTTGTACAGGAGGGGGAGGTGGAATATTAGGCCTTATTCCTTGGTCCGGAACATGGGGTTTTAGTAGCGACACATGGAAAATGGGATGGATTTTTAGGTCCATTGGCAATGTAAGCTGCACTGCAGCTTTTCCAATAAGTTTCTTGATTGGGAAAGGTCCCAAGAACAGAGGTCCAAGCTTTTTGCTAGGGATCTTCAGTCTCAAGTTTTTTGTTGAGAGCCAAACGAGGTCCCCGATAGCATACTGTGGAGAAGGTCTTCTACGAAGATCATAGTACTTCTTTTGTTGACTGTGAGCGTGTGCAATGGTAGTATTTAGTAAACCCAGAGAATCCTTTATTTGGGTAAGATAGTCTGAGGCTACTGGGTTATTTGAAGGAAGGATGCGTGGAGGGAGAATAGAGGGATGGAACCCATAGTTCAAGTAGAATGGACTCTGCTTGGTTGTACTGTGAGTTGCGTTGTTGTAGGCAAATTCTGCCAGGGGGAGAAGATCCAACCAATCATCCTGTTGGTAAGAAGTGTAACAACGTAAATACTGCTCGATGCATTGGTTGACTCTTTCAGTCTGTCCGTTGGTCTGCGGATGGTAAGGAGAAGTGAGCTTCCGCTCAATCCGTAGTATGTGACATAGTTCTTGCCAGAATTTAGAAATAAATTGGGATCCACGGTCAGACAGAAGAGTTTTTGGGATACCATGTAATCTGAAGACATGTTTCATCAGGAGTTCTGCCGTTTGTTTGGACGAAGGTAGTCTGCGAATAGCAATGAAATGTGCCATCTTTGTCAGATGGTCCACTGACACCAAGATGGTATTAAATCCTTTGGAAGGAGGCAATTCTACGATGAAGTCCAATGACAAAACCTCCCATGGAGTTTGGGGTATTGGTAGACTGCATAGTAGACCGGATGGTCTCGTAGTGTCAATTTTGGACCTGGCACAGACATTGCATGAAGAGACGAATTTTTGTATAGATGTTTTCATGTCAGGCCACCAGAATTGTCGAGAAATCAAATTGAAAGTCTTTGTCATACCCATATGTCCTGCCATAGGCACATCATGCGATAATTCCAAGATCTTGGTGCGTAGGGTAGGTGGTATGTAAAGTTTGTCGTTGTAGTAGAGGAAGCCTTCTGCATCAGTATTTAGTTGTGGTGGGGGTGAATCCAAACTTATACCATGCAGAACCTCTTCCTTTAAGGAACGGACAACTCCAATAATGCGTTTGTGAGGTATTATAGGAACGGAAGGGATTTCAAAGTAGTTTTCTTCAGTTAGTCGTGATAATGCATCCGCCTTTTTGTTCTTATCTGCAGGTGTGTAGGTCACTAGGAAGTTAAACCTTAGAAAGAATAGTGACCATCGTACCTGTCGATGCGAGAGAGTTTTGCTAGTCTGAAGATATTGGAGGTTTTTATGGTCCGTGTATATAATTATTGGTAGTTGGGTGCCTTCGAGTAAATGTCGCCAATTCTCCAGAGCCAATTTTATAGCAAGCAGTTCCTTTTCACCCACGGGGTAATTTATCTCGGGACTGCTCAGGGATTTAGAAAAAAAAGCGACTGGATGAAGTGGTGAAGTGTGGGTAGGTCGTTGGGAGAGTATTGCTCCTACTGCCATGTTTGACGCATCTACCTCCAGAATGTATTGGAGGGATGGGTCTGGATGGCGTAATATGGGAGCGGAAGTAAACCTTGTCTTTAACAAGTGGAAAGCCTTATTTGCTTCTTCTGACCATTTAAATGGTATTTTTATGCTAGTGAGCTGTGTAAGGGGTCTCACAATAGCAGAAAAGTTTTTTATGAACTTCCTGTAGAAATTTGAAAATCCCAGGAATCGCTGTAGCGCCTTGTGTGTAGTTGGTGTAGGCCAATCCTGAATGCAGGATATTTTACTCATGTCCATCTCGATTCCTGTTTTGGATATGATGTAGCCTAGAAAGAGTACCTCATCTTTATGGAACAAGCATTTCTTCAGCTTCACATAAAGATTATGTGCAAGCAATCTCGATAATACAAGTCTTACATGTCTTATGTGTTCAGACAGGGTCCGTGAATATATAAGTATATCGTCCAGATATACCACAACACAGACATCTAGTAAGTCTTTAAAAATATCGTTTATAAATCGTTGGAAAACTGCAGGGGCATTGCATAGGCCGAATGGCATCACAAGATATTCGAACAATCCGTATCTAGTTCTGAATGCAGTCTTCCACTCGTGTCCATCACGGATTCGAATGAGATTGTATGCTCCTTTCAGGTCTAATTTTGAAAAATAGGTAGCTCCATGCACCTGCTCAATGAGCTCAGGGATAAGCGGTAGAGGATAGCGATCTTTTATTGTGATAGCATTCAATTTCCTGTAGTCGATGATAGGTCTGAGACTTGAATCTTTATTGCGAACAAAAAAGAGTCCTGCTGCTGTGGAAGAAGTGGAAGGTCTAATAAAACCTTTTTCCAAGTTCTCATCCAAATAGGTTTTGAGATGGGCAAGTTCATCCTGTGAAAGAGGATAAACATGACCGAACGGCAATTTGCTATTTGGGAGTAGATCAATGCTACAATCATAGTCTCGATGAGGAGGTAATGCTTGAGCATTTTTCTCAAGAAAAACCTCAGAAAGATCCTGATAACATAGTGGTGCAATCTCATCTGTCACCACAGACAGAATCTTCCCGGAAAACGGGAGGTTACACGTTTCCTCGCAATAACAAGAAGGGAAGGTCAAGGACCGTTTCTTCCAATCTATGGTTGGTTGGTGTGTGTGCAACCAGGGAAGTCCCAACACAATGGGAAAGTGGGGTGATCGTATTAAATCGAAGGTAGAAATCTCCCTATGAGACTCGTTAATAGTGACTAGAAGTGCTTGTGTCTGATCGGTGATCGGACCAGAGGATAACGGAACACCGGTAATAAGACTTACTGAGACAGGTTTGAGTTTAGAAATAATAGGAATTTTATTTAAAGCAGCAAAACATATAGCCATATAATTTCCACAAGATCCTGTGTCAATCATGGCCTTAGTAGTAATCCTGTTCTGGTCCCACTGTAATGTCAACAAAACAGAAATGTAGGGGTTAGTGAATGAAGTTGTCAATCCTCCTAGGGAGACATGTGAACACTCACCCTTCTTTTTGTTGACTAGGGGACAGACGTTTATCTTGTGATCCGGGGATGCACAGTACAAGCAGAGATTTTCATTTCGTCTTTTGGCTTTTTCCATAGTTGATAGCGGTGGGCGTATGGTTCCTACCTCCATAGGAACGGCCAGACTCCGAGAGGAAACGGATAATGGCATTCCCATCTTTTCAGCCTTTCTTTCTCGTAGTCTTCTATCTATGGTAATACTGAGTTGTATTAATGCATCCAGGGTTTTTGGCAGATCCGCTCGGGCGAGCTCGTCCTTAACGGCTTCTGATAGACCAAGCCTAAATTGGGTTTTCAGAGATGCATCATTCCATTCTGAATCAAGGGTCCATCTCTTGAACTCTGCGACAAAGTCTTCTACAGGCCTCCTTCCTTGTTTCAAGGATCTTAACTGAAGATCAGCAGTACTCTGCCTATTGGGGTCATCATATAGGCTAGTGAGCTCTGCCAGGAACAAGGCATAGGAGTTGAGAAGCTGGTCGTTTTTCTCAAAAAGAGAATCTGCCCAGGCTCGAGGATCGCTTGATAGGTAAGAAATAATAGTACAAACCTTAATGTGATCAGTAAGGTAGGTACGAGGTTTTAGCAAAAAAAGTAACTCACATGCGTTTTTAAATTCGCAAATTTTTTTGCGATCGCCTGTAAATACCAAAGGGGGATTTATCTTGGGTTCAGGGGACTGAGCAGAGGTAAGTTGTGTCAGTCTAATTACCTGCTGCGACAGAGCCTGATTGTCTTCTTTTAATTCAGCAAGTGCGTGTATTAACGCAGATACTTGCTGTTTTAATTGTGTCACCTGAGTGGCTATTTCTGCTGAATCCATTTTTTGGTTCGTTCAATCTGTAACGCTCCTGCGTTTCTTATATGGTGTGGATTTTCAGCTGCAGAAATAGTTCCACGTCAGTAGTCATGTAAGAGATATGCTGAGATACCATTCCCAACCTCAATGACTCATCATGTGTGGAAGGTCTTATTTCAGCCAGTAAATACACACAATTAGCAAGCTGGTTCCTAGAGTGACTTTATGTATGTGGTAACACAATGATGAAGGTTGAGAGATAGGTTGAGTGGAGGTGGTAGGTGATAAGACACTTGAAGGTGAGACAGTAGCAGATGGATGCAGGAAGGTTTAGCAATGTTGTATGATAGCAGATGCTAGAATAGCAGGTGGACATACAAAAGAGATCAACCCAGTGCAGAAAAGTAGCAGTAGTCTCAAGAGCTAGCAATCTAGTTTATGCAGATGTGATAAACAGTCTTTACTATGCAGAGCTAGATAGTGTAAGCTTAGTATAAGTTTATAGAGAAATCCCCTGCGGGGTACTTAGCACTATTAGCGATACAGCCGAAGGGTGGTTCAGGAGAGGCGGATGATCCAGTAGCGGGATACAGGGATCAGCGCAGCGAGGTTCCGTCAGCGAAGTAAGCTTGCAAGCATGGAAGCTTCAAGCAAGGTTAGCATCCAGGTAAGGGTGTTTGAACGAACACATGTGAGTGAGAACCGGCGCTTTAAATAGCCATCTAGTCCGGCGCTGGGTGATGACAGCTCCAGTCTTAAAGGTGTATGCGCACCTTTCCAAAAGTAAATGGTGGGGCGCATACACTTGTGGATGTGGTGTACTTTGATTTCGCTAAGGCGTTTGATACAGTTCCCCACAAGCGCTTAATTTATAAAATAAGGTCTGCAGGTATCGACAGCAGGGTTTGCTCTTGGATACGGAACTGGCTAAAAGGGCGTGTCCAAAGGGTGGTAATAAACAGTGCATACTCAGACTGGTCTGAGGTGGTAGGCGGGGTCCCCCAAGGCTCAGTCCTGGGACCAACCTTGTTCAATTTATTCATAAACAGCATTGAGGACGGGATCAGTAGTTCGATATCAGTTTTTGCAGATGACACAAAATTGGGCAGGGCAATAACTGCACAGCATGAAGCAGATATCCTACAGAATGACCTGGACAAAATAACAGAGTGGGCAACGACATGGCAAATTAGGTTTAATGTGGAGAAGTGTAAGGTTTTGCACTTGGGGACTAAAAACATAAAAGCACAATACACGTTAGGAGGGGAACCCTTGGGGGAATCAAAAATGGAGAAAGACCTGGGAGTCTTGGTTGATGATAGATTAGGCAATAGCATGCAATGTCAAGCGGCAGCGGCCAAAGCCAGCAGAATATTAGCATGCATAAAGAAAGGGATGTATTCCAGATAGACTATAATCCTTCCACTTTATAAAACTCTGGTCCGACCGCATCTGGAGTATTCTGTCCAGTTCTGGTCGCCAGTCCTCAGGAGGGATGTGTTGGAGCTGGAGAAAGTCCGGAGAAGGGCAACTAAACTGATTAGGGGATTGGAGGACCTTAATTATGAAGAGCGTCTGCAATGGCTTGATTTATTCTCCCTGGAGAAGAGACGCCTGAGGGGGGACATGATAGCAATTTATAAATATCTCAATGGGGATCTCAGCTTAGAAAAAAAGCTATTCAGTCGAAGGGATTGCATGAGGACTCAAGGGCATACAATGCGATTAGAGGAGAAGCGTTTTAACCTCAGGCAACGTGGGGGGTTCTTTACTGTTAGGGCTACAAGATTGTGGAATTCTCTACCACAAGAGGTGGTTTCTGCGGGAAGTATGATGGCTTTCAAAAGACTCTTAGACGTACATCTCAAGGATCAGAACATTCAGGGCTATGTGAGATGATTACAGCCACACACACCTACACAGGTTGAACTGGATGGACTATTGTCTTTATTCAACCTCACCTACTATGTAACTATGTAACTATGTAAATTGCATAATGATTTACCACAAATAATGGCTTTATTGGACACAGGTAGTCATGCAACCATTTTATCTCAGAAATATTTTCAACAAATCCAGGATTTATCTTCTGAGAAATACAAGCTGAAAAGTTTTAAAGCTAACCTCATAAATGTTTCAGGCACTGCTTTAAAGGTCAGAGGAGAAGCTTGGTTGAACATCAACTTCAGAAATAAAATAATTTGCCATCCCACATTGATAGTTGATTTGCCCTATGATCGTTTGATTATTGGCATAGATCTCCTTAAGAGATTGAATCCCATTGTGGATTTCATCAATAAGGTTATTTGGTCCCAAGCAAAAATACCCATTAATTATGAGCACTCCCAGTCCTATCACAGTAAATGTAACTGCCATGTGATTGAGGAAAGACCGGACTCTATTGAGATCCATTTTAGGAATTACCAAGTTCCAGATATCTCTTGGACAGTACGAGACCATTTTATCTATTAACCTTAACCCGGGTGGAAGACACCCATGCCCGTTTTTGGTCCCGAACTGTCCTACTTATATACACACAGTTATTTGGCTACACATACACTTCTTACTACATGATGGTTGTGCTCCCCTGGTGGTGTCTGTGTTTCTATTCCGGGAGCTGCGATATACGAACAGGGAGTTTTTTCTCCCTGGCTGCCCCCTCCCCCTGGGGCAGGGCCACCTGTATATCGGCATCATGCTCCCCCCACGTGTGAACGCCGTTGGGTGCTCGCACGTTTGGCGGGTGTTTTGATCTGTGGCTGTGGTTGTCAGCCTAGGCCGACTTATTACCACTGGATGACATGGGTGCACTTGTTACACCTCTGTCCCCATTACCACTACATGGTGCTTCAGGACTGCACTCATGTGCTTACGCTGTGGGTATTCAGGTGAGGACCTTTATCTTATTTCTTTCCCTAATGTCTCCACTTCCTTCCCTCCTTGGTTTCCACTATGGTGTCCCACCTCTTAGGGATCTTCTCTGTTCTTTCATTTCATCAGATGAGGCTTGTCCTCCTTTCCACTTTTGTATCCACCTTGAGTGGACTTACTATACCCACCCTGTTTTAATCACTACCTTTCACCATTAGGCCTTTTTTTTTCTTTGGTTTCTACAATATTTTTTATGTTCCAAACCTCTCCCCCTTTATTTCACATTCTCACACACTTGTATATTTCCACATCGTTCACCGCTCAAGTGACACAGTACTTTATTTGTCCAATTGTTGCATTGCCATTTCAATATACTCAAATAGATCCACCAAGATTCTATCTACTCTTTTGCATACATCATATGCATGTGCTGTATATTATTTATATACTCAGATCTTTTATACATAGATATATATTCTCATTTTCTGGATATCACTTTGTGATACAATTATTTTATTTTTCACTTTTATACTTTATTGAGAGATATATATTGATTTATTTCCAGCCCATGCTTCATTACCAAACAGAAATTCTATTCTACCACTCCTGTCTCCTCGCCTGGCTCCCCATTGTGTTCGCCATTTTTACAAGTCCTGTCAGCTCCTGGTTAGACTACGGCACCCGCCGCCTTATGGGAGCATCAATCCACCATCTTTCTTTGGGCCACATGTGAGTGTGATTTTCCTATTATGGTTTGCACATACAGATGTTGCAATATCACACTTACTGATACAATCATATATATTAACATGTTGTCTACTGTTTTACTTTTAGATACATTTTATCATATATATACTCCTGACGAGTGAGCTTACTAAGACTCACGAAACGCGTCATATAAAGTCCCACCCAAAGGGCACCCCCTCTTTTTTTCATATTGATTCGGGATGGAGGTATCTACATTGGACAGTACGAGACCATTTTATCTATTAACCCACCTCTACAGTAGGTGGACAGGAGGATAACACCTGAAAGAGTTAAAAATGTTTGCTTGGAAAGTGATGTTCTGACCATTCACCTTCATCCCGGAAATCCTAACCCTACTGGGTTCAGTGATCATACACAATTCTTAGCAGGAATTGAAAAGGTGAATGATGACATGTTCTTTCCCCTACAGGTTAATGACCTGGGAAGAACTAAAAGGGCTAAACTGGATCTGCGCCAGGAACACAGTTACATTAGTAGGGATCTGCTATAAAAGGTGGCCAATCCTAAAGTAATTAGGTATCCTAACCCTCAAGATAACTGGGTCCATGAATTGGATGATAACTCTGATAGTCACAATGTCATTGCAAAATGCCTGTTATCTATTTCCATTGGGGGTAAAACAACCACTCATTTATTCCTGGTACTCAATGAGCCACGGTGTCAAATGTACATTGGCACCGGTATATTACATCGGTTTGCCATACACGTGGATGTGGTGAATTCCATATTGTGGACTAGATTAAAAGAGGATCCATGTGCTTTCATGAATGAATAGGAGGCCCTCAGATCATCCCAGATACTGCCATATGCAGTAAAGGTATTAGTACCACAAAATGTTGTCATTCCTCCAGGTTCCAATAATTTCCTATTACCTATTCAGGTACCAAAAGGCCAAAAATTAAAGAACCTTGATGCATTAATATGCCTCTCAAATAGGATGCAACAACTGGGAATTTCAGTAAGTCATATCCCCATGGTAAATATTCACCAGTCCAAAACTCAAATAATTGTCAAAAATGGTACTCCCAATGAAATCCAGTTGTCAAAAGACACTGTAATTGGTCTGGCCTTAGATTCAGATTATTATACTTTTGGATTTCAAAATGTAGTCACCTGCCTAATTCCTGAACAATATCTCACCAAGGAGCAAATGGTCAAACAAACATTTCATTCTTCTAATTCAATTTATCCTTTTGATCCTGAAAAAGGTACCTGCCAGGTGGAGGAATCTTCCCTTACCTTTGATCATCCACTTAATGAGCAGGAAGCAAAGGAATATAGTGTGTCTATTGGTGAGACTAATAAACCAAGTCATGACCTCACTGACAAACTTGAAGAAGCCTATGAAATAGGTCAACCTGAAGCTTTTCCAGGGTTTTTAGAAATGGTCCGGCAGGAAATCTCCTTAGCTGATGGATGCTCTAATGACTCAGAGCGCCAAAGACTTAAAGAAGTTCTCCTGGAGTGTCAGGATATCTTTGCTAAAGATTCCTATGATTGTGGTGTAACAGACATACACATTGCTAGGATCCAAACTGATCCAGAGGCACCTCCCGTTTATGTCAAGCAATATTGTCTTCCACTAGCTTGTTCCGATTCGCTAGCGGAAATAATAAGGAATCTCAGGGAGAGAGGCATTATAAGATCGGTGCACAGTTCTTATAATAATCCTATCCTTGGTATCCTTAAACCGAATGGTCAATGGCGTTTGTGTGCTGATCTCAGACAGCTCAATAAACGTGTGTATATGTCCAGCTGGCCCGTGAAATATATTGACCAATGCTTGGCACAAATGCAAGGAGCCAAAATTTTCACTAGATTGTGCCCAAGGCTATTGGACCATCAAGGTAAGTCCTGAAGACCAATATAAATTTACATTTGGCAAGGAACAGTTCACCTGGAATCGTATGCCGTTTGGTTATATAAATGCAGGTCATGAATTTGCTGTGTTCTTACATAAGGTTATGCCTGATTCTACCGAAAGGGGAAATTTGACATATGTGGATGATATTTTGTTGAAAAGTACCTCATTTGAACAGCATATCCAAGAGATTAGGCATGTGCTTAACCAGTTGAGAGAGGCAGGTGTTACAATTTAATTACAGAAAGCCTAGTGGTGTCGTACTAAGGTCAACTTCTTGGGACATAAGGTCACTTTCGAAGGCCTTATCCTCAAAAGAAGAAAGTAGAGACTGTGATGAAATCTAAAACACCTACCAATGTCAGTGAACTGAGATCATTTTTGGGTATGATGAATTATTCACGTAAGTTTATTGATAATTATGCAGAAATCAGCAAACCATTGTTGACATTGCTAAAGAAGGATGTACCATGGACATGGGGGGAAAACCAGGAACAGTCTATGGTTGAACTTAAAAGAAGACTCACCCAAGCCCCATATCTCATACAGTGCTTTGCGAAAGTATTCGGCCCCCCTTGAACTTTTCAACCTTTTGCCACATTTCAGGCTTCAAACAAAGATATAAAGCTGTAATTTTTTGTGAAGAATCAACAACAAGTGGGACACAATCATGAAGTGGAATGAAATTTATTGGATATTTCAAACTTTGTTAAATAAAAAACTGAAAAATTGGGCGTGCAAAATTATTCAGCCCCTTTACTTTCAGTGCAGCCAACTCTCTCCAGAAGTTCAGTGAGGATCTCTGAATGATCCAATGTTTACCTAAATGACTAATGATGATAAATAGAATCCACCTGTGTGTAATCAAGTCTCTGTATAAATGCACCTGCACTGTGATAGTCTCAGAGGTCTGTTTAAAGGGCAGAGAGCATCATGAAGAACAAGGAACACACCAGGCAGGTCCGAGATAATGTTGTGGAGAAGTTTAAAGCCGGATTTGGATACAAAAAGATTTCCCAAGCTGTAAACATCCCAAGGAGCACTGTGCAAGCGATAATATTGAAACAAAGGAGTATTAGACCACTGCAAATCTATGAAGACCTGGCCGTCCCTCTAAACTTTCAGCTCATACAAGGAGAAGACTGATCAGAGATGCAACCAAGAGGCCCATGATCACTCTGGATGAACTGCAGAGATCTACAGCTGAGGTGGGAGACTCTGTCCATAGGACAACAATCAGTCGTATACTGCACAAATCTGGCCTTTATGGAAGAGTGGCAAGAAGAAAGCCATTTCTTAAAGATATCCATAAAAAGTGTCCTTTAAAGTTTGCCTCAAGCCACCTGGGAGACACACCAAACATGTGGAAGAAGGTGCTCTGGTCAGATGAAACGAAAATCGAACTTTTTGGCAACAATGCAAAACGTTATGTTTGGCGTAAAAGCAACACAGCTCATCACCCTGAACACACCATCCCCACTGTCAAACACGGTGGTGGCAGCATCATGGTTTGGGCCTGCTTTTCTTCAGCAGGGACAGGGAAGATGGTTAAAATTCATAGGAGGATGGATGGAGCCAAAAACAGGACCATTCTGGAAGAAAGCCTGATGGAGTCTGCAAAAGACCTGAGACTGGGACGGAGATTTGTCTTCCAACAAGACAATGATCCAAAACATAAAGCAAAATCTACAATGGAATGGTTCACAAATAAACATATCCAGGTGTTAGAATGGCCAAGTCAAAGTCCAGACCTAAATCCAATCAAGAATCTGTGGAAAGAACTGAAAACTGCTGTTCACAAACGCTCTCCATCCAACCTCACTGAGCTCAAGCTGTTTTGCAAGGAGGAATGGGAAAAAATGTCAGTCTCTCGATGTGCAAAACTGATAGAGACATACCCGAAACGACTTTCAGCTGTAATGGTAGCAAAAGGTGGCGCTACAAAGTATTAACTTAAGGGGGCTGAATAATTTTGCACGCCCAATTTTTCATTTTTTTATTTGTTAAAAAAGTTTGAAATATCCAATAAATTTCATTCCACTTCATGATTGTGTCCCACTTGTTGTTGATTCTTCACAAAAAATTACAGTTTTATATCTTTATGTTTGAAGCCTGAAATGTGGCAAAATGTCGAAAAGTTCAAGGGGGCCGAATACTTTCGCAAAGCACTGTATATCCAGAGGGGGGTAAACCCTTTTATCTGGAAACTGGTTTTACAAACCTCAGCATCAGTGCTGTATTGTGTCAAAAACAAGACAAATTGAACAAGGTCATCGCATATGCCAGCAAGGCCCTGTCACCTGTAGAGGTAAAATTGAATGACTGTGAAAAAGCACTATTAGCCACGGTCTGGGCCCTTCAAAACTTCAGAAGTTATATTCAGGGTGAGAAAATCATTGTGGAAACGGCACACCAACCACTACAATATTTACAAAGTGACAAAATTAGAGATGGCAATTTGTCCAACAGCACAAATAACTGCATGGACGTTACCCTTACAAGGTTGGCCATTAGAAATTCGGTATAAACAAAATAAAGAGTCCAGTAGCTCAAGGACTTGCCGAACTTTATGATTGTGCGGCTCATTCTCATAAAGAGGAGCCAATAGAGGATTTCTTAGAGGAACAAATCTCTTCCCCTTACAAAACATATGATGAGGATTACTGTCCTTTACTTCCATGTGTATATATTGAATGTTGTGCTTATCACACCACCACAGGGGATGAGAGAAAACTAGTAGCAGGTATTGGAATCGCTTGGACAAGTGGATTTCCAGATATTTCAGTAGGATACAGCATTGGTGCTAAGAGCAGCCAAGTGGCCGAACTAGCAGCTGTATACAAAACTGTTCAAATTGCTATAGAGCATAATATCACCGAAATTGTTATAGTCACCGATTCCAATTATGTACGTAATAGTTTTGTGGAATACCTGCCTACTTGGAAAATAAATAACATGTTACGGTCCAATAACAAACCCGTAAAACACGCCAAGTTATTCTGTGCCATTGATGAATTAGTCAAAAGTAATGGTCTAACCATTTATTGGAAGAAAACTAAAGGTCATTCTAAAACCCAGAACATGGACAAAGAAGGTAATGATCTAGCCGATCAACTTGCTAAACAAGGTGCCATCAATGGAACAAATGTAGACATACTGTAGATCATTTACTAGGACTGATACACATTGAAGCTGTCACTAGACAACGAGCTAGCGCTCAAACTACAAATGATGTGGCACAGTGGAGTCAGGAATCCACAAGTGAGGATCTAATTAAAAGCCAAAAAGAAGATCCTATCCCTGGAATCTTTTATAAGCACATTGAGGATCCTATTAACAACCCCCTATCGGAGGAAGATTATGCCCAAAAGGAAGACCTCTGATTACTTGTGAGAACCAAATCTGTTTAAAATTCAGGATGGTTTATTAATGAGGACATCTAAGAATGGTCTTCAACAGTGGGTAGTTCCCACTACATTTGGAGGCCTAATGTTACAACATGCCCATGACGCACCCACAGCAGGTCACCGTGGTGAAAAGATTACTTATAATTTACTACGTGATTACGCCTACTGGCCTCATATGTTGAAAGATGTCCAAACATACTGTCAGGGTAGTCTGGTCTGTACTCAGTTGCAACCTCAAGGCCCTACACATCGTGCCCCACTTCAGAGAAAGGGTTTATCATTGCCATGGTCTGATATACAGATTGACTTTATAGGTCCTGTCACAAAGTCATCCAGAGGAAACCAATATATGTTGACAGTCACTTGTCTCTTCACCAAATGGGTAGAATGTTTACCAGCTCATAATAACACTGCTGAAATACTGTATGTGCCACTTTGCTTGTTAACCATGTCTTTTCCAGATTTGGTCTGCCATTAAGGATCGAGTCAGATCAGGGCCGGCACTTTAAGTGAGGTAATGTCTAAGCTGTGGAAAATCTTGGGGGTCAAACGGAAATTGCACATTGCATATTATCAAGCATCTAGTGGAGCAGTGGAGTGCTATAACCAGTCAATTGTCAATATCCTTAAGAAATTCATCAAAGTATCAGATAAAGACTGGGACATAAAATTGCCTTTAGTGCTCATGGCTATTAGAGCCGCGCCAAGCGCTGCCACCAAGA
Organism: Pelophylax lessonae; assembly: GCF_965119305.1. Taxonomy (NCBI): domain Eukaryota; kingdom Metazoa; phylum Chordata; class Amphibia; order Anura; family Ranidae; genus Pelophylax; species Pelophylax lessonae. Next base: position 126,024,276 of record NC_138775.1, read on the forward strand.
TGTCACCCTTTGAACTGATGACAGGTAGGAAAATGGTTCTTCCACAACATCTGTTGTATCGCACATCAGATCATAATCTGATCAATGCAGCCATGACACATGTGTGGAGCACCTACGTCAACATCTCCAGAATGCTTTTGCGCAGAAGAACCTCGAGAAAGCAGCCGTAAGTAACAAGACTTATTATGATCTCAAAACCACCAAGGAGTACAAGACAGGTGATAAGGTGTATCTATACAATTTTGCTCGGGATCGAGCAAAGGAAAAGAAGTTTCTTCCTTCATGGAAAGGTCCATACACCATCATTGATAAGATCTCACCTGTGGCTTACAAAATAAAAATTGTTAAGAATGATGGTTTTGTAGAAAAATGGGTTCATGTCAATCAATTACGTGCTTGTCATCCTAGGTCCCAACTGAGAATGCTGGAAGGTGAGACTGAAGAAGAAACCTAATGCACATAATGATTTGACATTGTGATATTTTCTCTCACTTAACAGATCTTTATACATGCAAAGCTTCTTTATAGTTGCGTAGATCTTGCAAAATATCAATTGATAAGAATATATATATATTCATACTGTATGTTTCATCTAATAGGAGGAGATTAACTTTCCATGCCCGGTCGTTGATTGGTACAGACGATGATGAATACCAAAAACGCAGAGATCGGATGGGTCAACTTACTCCTTGGAGCCCAGCTGAGGATGGAACCCCTCATTTAATCGGGTCCTTCTTCAGGAGAGGAAGATTTGTTTCAAAAGATCTTTGTGAATTTGATCTGAGGATATCCATTGAGAGGAATCTCAATACCTCCTATTTTCAGTTGGAGGAGATGCGAGAATGGTACATTGTATGTGTAAGCAAAACTCAGTCTAGGTGTATGACACTGTAGACCATGCTGAGACCATTCATTATTCACTTACTTTATTACTTACTCACTTACTCTTACTAACGTCCAAGAGATTTCTCGGATTCCTGATTGCCAACATTGTTTTACCGCGCTTTGAATGGTAGTTGCCAATACCATCGCAGCAGTTAATTTCTGTCTCTATCAAAGACTTTACAAGCTGAAGTTGGAGATTTCAAGGAAAATTTGAGTTTCTTTACCAGGAGATGGAAGTTCAAAAGACTAATAAGGAACAGTTTGTGACATAGCTAACACTAGCAAAGTCACTACGAACTTACACTTGGAACTGATTTTTCATTTCACCGCCTTACTTAAAAGTCATGAACAATTCCCGATATGAACTATTCTCTTATAAAAAGAAATCAAGACATTTTTTTTCCTCCTGGCCTTATTCCCAGATATGTCTAAGGTTGTTTACCTGAATACTGGGAAGAAGGGGGGGGGGTGACAGGATTATTGGGGAGACTAAAAAAAAGTAAAATGGAATTATATAAAGGCCATATATATTTAGTTCTATATAGAAATTTTGAGCAGCTTAGCATCCATTTTGTTGGGGGTGAATGAAAGTTCAGATTTTTTTTTAACAAAATGTCTCTTACAGAGGGTCTTATGGTTTCAACAGAAAATTCTGTTTTCTTTAGTAATAAATAAGTAGTACACTGACGTTCTTTTAGATAAGACTCAGTCAGCCTGACGCCATACCAGATACTAATGACTGTTAGAGTTATAATCTTATCTGTGTGTAACAATGAACAATAGTTCAGTATATTCTGTAAGGCTTATTTAAAATCAGTTTTAAAGAAATATTATAATCATGTGTGAGAAAATATTAGCAATCAATATAATTATGCATGTGTAACATATATATATATATATATATATATATATATACACATACACACACATTTTTAGGAATTCCTTTGTATACTATACTTTGTTTCATATCCTTGCTAAGTACTAATTTTACTTAAGTTGAACTAATTACTTTATGTTTAAGGTATATTTATATAAGGTCCTGTAAGTTTTTATGGCCGCCATAAATTCTCTATTCTCGCCACAAAGTCTGAACCATTTGACAGAGTTTTGGGAATTTAGAGCTTTTTGCCAGCCTAAGGGAAAATAATGTAATTATATTAAGGGAAAATAATGTAATTATATTCTATATCCCGAATCTAATAGTAATACAACACTGCCCTCTGGTGATCGCTTAATTTTGGGTTTGAGTATTAATCATTAGGAATTATACCTTTAAGTGACGTAGGAATTATATGGTAATGAGAATCCCGCCCACACTTCAGGTGGGATAAAGTTTTAGTCAGCGAGAGAGAGGGGGAGAATTGAGGAGATTAGATTGTAAGAGGAGTAAGATGCTTTTGGAAGAAAGCTCTGGGACACTGATGGGTGACATTTGATCCTGAAAGCCAGGGCAGCGAAACATCCCATTCAAAAGACTCTCCAGAGTTTGGTAAAGTATACATTCTGAATTGCCTTATACATATAGTCCTAATTGATCCATTCTCACACCTAATCTGTTAGCATCAAGATTTGAATTTAAATGGTTTGGTTTAATTCTTCTTATCTTGGGATTTGAAACTAATTTTGGCTTTAGTAAATGGTTCAATTATGATGATATTCTTTGTAGTAGATTGACTAAATAGAATTTTACTTTACCAAAAATCTGTTGACTTTTAATAGGTCCCAGTACATGGTATAACAATTTATATCCATGTAACTTTATTTAAAATATTGAAATTATGAATATCTGTTGGATGAGAGAAGTCACGTGTCAAATCTGTCATATTGGTTGCCATTTTTTTTGTCATCCTGGTAGACTATTAATCATCTTCTAGAAGTCTTTGGTTATGGTCATCTTATTATTCTGAGATAATATTCTTTGATTTTATTCTCACATTACCTATGCGATATATTTTATTGCATTTTATTCTAAGCTTTGTGTTTATCACCAATTATATTTTTGACATTTTATTTTGCACTGAAGTATTTAATAAATATATATATATTTGCACAGAATTGTATCCTCCTTATCTTCAGTTTAGCATCACTTAAAATGATCTTGCATTTTTATTATTTTATGGAAATAAGTTGGACATCTCCTAATTTACAGATCTTTGCTTATTTACATAAATAGACACTGTTATATCAGAGCAGTATAAACATTCTGACATAATCAAAACATATATAATATTAACAAAACAAAACAAACAATGCATCAATCCGTAAAGTGTCCTTTGGTATGAATTCGCTCAATATGCTCAAGCTTTCATAAAAAACAGGCTTGTGTTTACAAACGACTGCTTCCTTAATTAGTGTTCACCACTATGTGCTCCAATCATCCACATGCATTATTCCCCTCATCCAATGTGCCCTCACCTGGGGGATAAGACCAACCAATGGTCTATATGCGCTTTTGTCCCTCTCTGTCATCTGTTTTATGCTGTTTCACTCTTTTGCTGACAGTCTTGAGATTAGAATCCTCCTTCTCTTACACTTATCTTCATACAACCACATCATAAAGAAAGAAAGCTGGACATAGTGCTTTGTCTTTTAAAACTACCAGTTTATTAAACACTGAGTATAAAAACACTCACATTTTCCGGGTGCTTCAAGTGCATCAAACTGTAAAAAGCATTCAGTTCTCACAGTGCAGGTAAAGTACAATCAGACAGTATTACCCCAGTGTGCTCACAATGCGCGCTTCAGTGTGATGACAGATTGGCCCCTCCCCTAAACGTTACGCCACAGGGTCACGTGGCTTCCTCAGAGGGATAAAGACCACTGGTTGGCCTTATTCCCAGGTGAGGGTATATCGGATGAGGGGATTATCATTAATGCATGTGGATGATTCGAGCACATAGTGGTGAATACTAATTAAGGAAACAGTCATTTGGATATGTAAAAAAATAAGCCTGTTTTTTATGAAAGATTGAGTATATACAAGCAAATTCATACCAAAGGACACTTTATGGACTGATGATTTGCTTGTTTAGTTTTGTTTTGGTAATGTTATAGATGGTTTTAAGAAATATGCTGATTTTGAAAAGTGCTATGCAAGCAGATTTAAAGGGATACTAGCACATTAGCATTTGGAAGCGGCGCCACTTTTGAATACAATTTTGCACACTGATACACGTTTAGAGAGTGTGCATAGGTGTGAGCGATCAGCTTAGTAAGCTTTGTAGCCCTATAGCACACAATAGCACAACATAGCAGCGTGCAAGTACACACATTTTTAAATGTTACAGGCCAGCCACTCATTTACTTCCCCGCGGTGTCCAGTTACAATCCTCCAAGGCTTAGTCAAGGAGTCAACCAATCCAAAAAGCTGCAAAAAGAAGTGGCCAGGTAGAAATGTGGCAAGAAAAGTCTTGAAGAAAAAACACAAAAGAAAAAAAGGTTGGTTTCTCTAAGAACAGAGAAAAGCCTCCAATTCACCTAATGAAAAAATGAATGCATGAAGTGTCCAATCACCTGAAGGCAGCTGCCAAATCCATTGCCTACAGAATTACCACCTTGCCTCCTGTAATGTACAATCTATAAATATTAATTAGTGTCTTTGGAAAAGACTGGCCATATATCTGCTAATTTTCCAGATTTTATAAAATCTTATAAGGATCTCTAAGAAATGTAAATCATCACAATCAGTTATAGTATAGTATAAAATACATATACCACCAAAAAACGTATACTATTTAAGTACATTTAAACAGATAAAAACAAACAACCACTCACCCTAAAATAAAACAGTACTATAAAATTGTAAAATTCATCATCATTTGTTGACTTAGAAATCATTTTGGCATCATTACTGTGGAGTATTTAACATAGAAAGGTGATGGCAGAAAAAATTCTGTCCGTTTTGACAAATATCTTTTGAAATGTCTGGACAATTGACTCTGTACTATCTGAACAGCATCAAAAAAACAAAAAACAATATTATATTTATCAGTGCAATAAACTCACCGAGCCCAGTTCTTGTCCAAGAGCTGCATTCACAACACCCTTGAGGATATACTCCTGTATGTTGCAAAGGAAATATATTTATTTGTATTACTATTATTTACAGGTGTTATGCAGAAAAGTATATATATATTTCCTAATTCAAAACATGTAAAAGCAATTAGGATTCCTCTCCATACATAATACAACCAATAGTTATTACACACTATCATAGAAGTATATAGCTCAGTTTGAGCTCAGGCTATTAATGCTTCTACAGCTATATTCAAAAGGTTAAAAGATAAGGTTTAAAAAACCTGAAAACCACCAAAAATGTTTCTCCTTTGAGACTGCATTCACACCTTTTGCCGCGGTTCTTCCAACGATTTCAAAGCCCGGAGGTGTAAATGACCAATTGCAGAACGCTCATTTAAGATGCCATTAATTTGAATGGCACCTAAAATCACAGTGCGGTTCTGCCAGGATGGTAACGCGATAAATCATGCAATCCTGGCAACCCACATCTCGTGAAGCATGTCACCCAAAAGTAGCTCCTGAGCTATTTTTATGAGCAACATGTTTCATGGGATGTGTGTTGCCGTGATTGCAGTGCGATTTATCGTGCAGCAGAAACGCACCATGATTAAAGGTGCCATTCAAATGAATGGCATTTTAAATGTGTGTTCTGCAATTTGTCATTCACATCTTGGTGCACATTTTCCCACCGATTAAAAATGCTGAGGCGTGAATGCAGGGTTAGAGTGACACCCCCACTGCTACCACTTTCAGCACTGATATAATAAATCAAAAATGGCTTTTAAACTAAACTAACCAAGTAACTAGGCCATTTTCCATCTATTCAAAGATTACAAAGGGAGCAGGTGGTAAATATTCAAGGGAATGTGCCTGCAACCTTGGTCCACGTTTACACACAGATCATATTTATTCTGCTGGCCTGCATCAATTCCTTAGGGGAACTACTGAATACACAAAAGAACAAAGGAGGAGGCATGCTATTCCGAAAATCACACACATTTTTCATTTTTAGCTATTTGTGCATAACATCATAGCTCCTAACTGTCCCTGATTTTGAGGGACTGTCCCTGATTTGTCCCTCTTTCCTCCTCATTTTTCCCCCCATTTTGGTCTGATCTGTATAGTTGTTATAAAATGCACTTTTTAACTTTCAAAAAGTGTTTCCCGGTGCTAAATCTTTCATCCAATTTCTAAGTTGCTGCATTTGTAAATGATAAAAGCCAATATAAAGGAATAGTAGTGGTAAAAAAAAGCATTTGTGGTTTTAAGTAATATTTTTTTTTGTGTAAAATGTTCCTTTAACCACTTCCCGACCACCCGCTGCCTATTTACTGTGGCAGGGTGGCTCTCCTGCACAAAACTGCCATAGGTCTACGTCGGTCGTGCGCAGGAAGCTAGGGGGCTAGCGCGCGCCGCCGACGGCGCGCTCCCGTCCCCACTTGGCAGCGGGGAAGCCGATGCACGGTCAGGCGGCTCTGATTGCCCCATGACACCTGCAATCGCTTCCCGCTAAGGGAGAAGGACTGTGGGCTTGCCGAAACCGAGAGCTTAGAAATCAAGGGGGCCGTGTCCATAGAGGCATCACAGACAAAGTGCAGTCCCTAGACCAACTGGTCCACCAACTCAACAAAAGCCGGGGGAATCTGCTCATCCCCCAGACCATGGCGCAAATGTTTAGTCCACTCAGAGCTTATGAAACCAGGGCAATAACCAGGACCAGCCGTAACACCCAACCAGCAATAGTGAACATGTTGCAGGCCACAGAGTCTGCTTTTCGGTCAGTTGGATCTTTAACCACCTCCCACCCGGCCACTGCACATATACGGCCAGGTGGGAGTCTCCTCCTTCTGATCGGACATTCCCGAACATCCTGCAGAAGGAGAGAGATTGCGCCGCTGCACGCTCGATGTGCCTGTGTCCCTCGGACACATAGCAACAAGTTGTGGCAGGAGGGCCCTGTGACTGGCCCTCCTGATCACATGATGGCTGTGTCCAATCACAGCCGTCATGTAATGTAAATACAGCCGTTGTAACGGCTTTGATCTCTTCTTCTCCTCACACAGATCCTGTCAGTGAGGAGAAGAAGAGACAATCAGTCAATTTGAATAAATTTTTTTTTGCTCCAGCTTCAAGCAAATGTTTACCCCTGATAAAAATATTTGTGTGGATGAATCCCTAGTCCACTTCACCGGAAGACTTGGAATAAAACAATAACTCCCAAGTAAACGGGACAAATATGGGATAAAATTTTACAAGGTATGCGACAGGGCCACGGGCTACATCTATGATTTCCAAATTTATGAGGGAAAGGACAGTCAGCTAAAACCCCCTGGGTGCCGTACCTATATGGGGACAAGTGGCAAAATCGTCTGGCAGCTGATAGAACCACTGTTTGGGAAGTGTTACCACCTATATGTAGACAATTTCTACACAAGTCTGCCACTTTTCCGCCATCTCTACCTAAAAAAGACCATGGCCTGTGGGACAGCACGGTCCAAGAGCAAGGGCTTCCCACAGAGATTAGAGGTACAGACAGAGGTACTAGATCTGAAGTGGAGAGATAAAAGGGACATCTACATCCTTTCCACAATACACGACAACACCCTGGTGTAACTTCAGACAAGACAAGGTCCCATCCAGAAGCCAAAACGCATTCATGAATATAACCTATTCACGGGGGGGAGGGGGGGTGGAAATGAACGACCAGCTGATGCAGCCCTACTTGGCCACCAGGAGATCACTGTTCTGGTATAAAAAAGTCACCATTTATATAATTCAGCTAGCCCTGTTCAATTCTTATTTTATTTTTTCCAAGTGTACCAAGGATCCCTAACCTATCTAAAATTTCAAGAGGACGTTATCTCAGCCCTTCTCTATCCCCATGGCCATCCCCCTGAACAAATTCACTCTGATGCATTAGCCAGACTTCATGAAAGGCATTTCCCGGATATCCTCCCTCCTACCCACACAGGCCGCAAACCCCACCAAAAATGTTGTGTATGTTCAAGTAGAGGAATTTGCCGCGACACCCGATACTACTGTCCCTAATGTCCCTCCCATCCTCTGTATTGGAGAGTGCTATTGGATTTATCACACTTCACTACACTATTAGTCTAGTAAAGAAATTTTCCCAGTTTCCACTATCTGCTATTTCTGTGTATGACCCGGACTGTTTATTGACTATGATGTGAAGATATTTTTCCAGTTTCTGCTATTTCTGTGTATGACCCGGATTGTTTATCGACTATGCCTCTGCCAAAACATGTTTCTGCCTAACACGTGAATTGATCTCGGGCTGTTGAATGACCATGCTTTTTGCCTGCCTCCTGGAACTGATTGTTTGCCCTGCCACTGTACTATTCAACACAGGGGTCTCACATAGGTGAGGGGCTCCAGAATAGAATTTCCGAGTGGAGAAAACTTTTTTCTCTGGGTTTTTGTTTTCTAGGATTAGGGTCTGGAGACTTGGAGGCTTCAAAGAGATTTGGGTGGGAGAAGCCTCTACCACCGTCCTCAGGTCTTACCTGACCAAGGCCCCCAAGCCTTATAGTGCTGCCTGCTGCCACCTGAACTGGCCATGCCTCTGCCTGCAACCTAAACTAACCATGCTTCTGCCTGCCACCTGAACTGGCCACGCCTATGCCTGCCACCTGAACTGGCCAGGACTATGCCTGCTAACTGAACTACTGCCAGGACCAATACTTTGGCATATCCCTGCCTGCTGCCTGGAAAATTCCTGGACATCTCCATTGGCTGTCTGGACCATTGCTTTTCCTGTGCTGGGACAGTATTCCTGCCTGCTAAAACCACAGGTAATCATTTTTTTTTTACCCTTTGCTCCGCAGAATGTATTTTGGGGTGTAATTCTTGATATGTACATGCTATGTGTTAGAAGCCTGAAGGTGCTACTTGGATGTTGGGCCTCTGTATGTCTCACACATGCGGTATTGCCATACTGGCATAAATGTCTTTTTTGGTATGTACATGCTATGTATTAGAAGTATTTGTGTAGAAAAATAGGTTTTCATTTTCTTTCCACATTTTCCAAAAAATTGTGGAAAAAAAATGACATGCTCAAAAGACTCATTATGCCTCATAGAATATACATTGGGGTGTTTTCTTTTCAAAATGGGGTCATTGTGTGGGTAATTCTATTGTCCTGGTGCTCCAGGGCCTTCAAAAATGAGAGAGGTACTCAGGAAATTAAATGTGTAATTTATGCCTTTAGAGCTCCTGACCGTGCTACTTGGATGTTGGGCCTCTGTATGTGGCCAGGCTGTGGAAAAGTCTCACACATGTGGTATCACCATACTCAGGAGGAGTAGCAGAATGCATTTTGGGGTGTGATTTTTGCTATGTACATGCTATGTATTAGAAATATCTTATAAATTGACAACTTTGTGTAAAAAAAAAATAAGTTTTTATTTTTTCCACATTTTCCAAACACTTGTGGAAAAAAATGACATCTTCAAAAGACTCATTATGCCTTGTAGAATAAACATTGGGGTGTTTTCTTTCCAAAATGGGGTCATTTTGTGGGTAATTCCATTGTCCTGGTGCTCCAGGGCCTTCAAAAATGTGATAGGTACTCAGGAAATGAAATGTGTAATTTATGCCTTTAGAGCGCCTGACGGTGCTACTTGGATGTTGGGCATCTGTATGTGGCCAGGCTGTGGAAAAGTCTTACATATGTGGTATCACCATACTCAGGACGAGTAGCAGAATGCATTTTGGGGTGTAATTTTTGCTATGTACAGTGCCTTGCGAAAGTATTCGGCCCCCTTGGACTTTGCGACCTTTTGCCACATTTCAGGCTTCAAACATAAAGATATAAAACTGTAATTTTTTGTGAAGAATCAACAAGTGGGACACAATCATGAGGTGGAACGCAATTTATTGGATATTTCAAACTTTTTTAACAAATAAAAAACTGAAAAATTGGGCCTGCTAAATTATTTAGCCCCCTTAAGTTAATACTTTGTAGCGCGACCTTTTGCTGCGATTACAGCTGAAAGTCGCTTGGGGTATGTCTCTATCAGTTTTGCACATCGAGAGACTGAAATTTTTGCCCATTCCTCCTTGCAAAACAGCTCAAGCTCAGCAAGGTTGGATGGAGAGCGTTTGTGAACAGCAGTTTTCAGTTCTTTCCACAGATTCTCGATTGGATTCAGGTCTGGACTTTGACTTGGCCATTCTAACACCTGGATATGTTTATTTGTGAACCATTCCATTGTAGATTTTGCTTTATGTTTTGGATCAGTGTCTTGTTGGAAGACAAATCTCCGTCCCAGTCTCAGGTCTTTTGCAGACTCCATCAGGTTTTCTTCCAGAATGGTCCTGTATTTGGCTCCATCCATCTTCCCATCAATTTTAACCATCTTCCCTGTCCCTGCTGCAGAAAAGCAGGCCCAAACCATGATGCTGCCACCACCATGTTTGACAGTGGGGATGGTGTGTTCAGGGTGATGAGCTGTGTTGCTTTTACGCCAAACATAACGTTTTGCATTGTTGTCAAAAAGTTCGATTTTGGTTTAATCTTCCACATGTTTGGCGTGTCTCCCAGGTGGCTTGTGGTAAACTTTAAACCACACTTTTTATGGATATCTTTAAGAAATGGCTTTCTTCTTGCCACTCTTCCATAAAGGCCAGATTTGTGCAGTATACGACTGATTGTTGTCCTATGGACAGAGTCTCCCACCTCAGCTGTAGATCTCTGCAGTTCATCCAGAGTGATCATGGGCCTCTTGGCTGCATCTCTGATCAGTCTTCTCCTTGTATGAGCTGAAAGTTTAGAGGGACGGCCAGGTCTTTGTAGATTTGCAGTGGTCTGATACTCCTTCCATTTCAATATTATCGCTTGCACAGTGCTCCTTGGGATGTTTAAAGCTTGGGAAATCTTTTTGTATCCAAATCCGGCTTTAAACTTCTCCACAACAGTATCTCGGACCTGCCTGGTGTGTTCCTTGTTCTTCATGATGCTCTCTGCGCTTTAAACCAACCTCTGAGACTATCACAGTACAGGTGCATTTATACAGAGACTTGATTACACACAGGTGGATTCTATTTATCATCATTAGTCATTTAGGTCAACATTGGATCATTCAGAGATCCTCACTGAACTTCTGGAGAGGGTTTGCTGCACTGAAAGTAAAGGGGATGAATAATTTTGCACGCCCAATTTTTCAGTTTTTTATTTGTTAACAAAGTTTGAAATATCCAATAAATTTCGTTCCACTTCATGATTGTGTCCCACTTGTTGATTCTTCACAAAAAATTACAGTTTTATATCTTCATGTTTGAAGCCTGAAATGTGGCAAAGGGTCGCAAAGTTCAAGGGGGCCGAATACTTTCGCAAGGTACTGTATTCTTTCCATTGATATCAGCTGAAAACCACAGACAGCTAACAAACCACAAATTACAAGCAAGGGTTCATTGATCACATGGCCACTGATGTGTGCTCAGAGGAAACAGTGCAGATGCCCTGATTCCAGTTTTTTGTTAGAACTTTAATTTTACAAAGATGGTAAATTGCCTTAACTTTGCATTGGGGCTGCGCTGGGCAAGGCTACCCAGTACAGACCTGGGCAAGTTCTGTGTATAAACCCCTAATCAAAACTGGGCCTCAAGGTTTAGTCTTTATTATGTAGCATGTCATCATCAAAAGACAGTAAAACAAAAGTTTATCAAAACATATATACATCAATATACCCAACTATATTTTAGCTTATAGGGAACTAGGAAAATACAGCCAATTCAGAAAGGCTTATTAATGTCAGGTTTGACCTTAAACACATAGTGTAGCTAACTCAAGATCACATACAATCATTAATGACCATTAAGTAAAGATGAATATGTACCTGTGGAGTAGATGGTTCTAGGTCTTTAATCAAGTTAAAAGCTTCTTGTACATCATCTATATTTAAAAAGGAAAAAACAAACAAATTGTAAGATAAACACAAAACTACACATAAACAAAGACACTATACTAGGACTTTATAGGTTTTTACTTTGCAACTAAACATATAAAATTCAATTATAAGGCTCATACCACTTATAGTTTTTACTTTGCATGTAACAGTAAAGTGTATTTATACAGGACTAAATGTCAACATCATACAAAATCCACCCATGTTTCACCATATATTCCCATATGAATTGTTCACTTGAATTATAAAGATAATTCACGGAAATTTGCTTGCACAATAACCTCTAAAATAGATTTGCCTACATCTGGATGATAACAGAGATACAGTGCCTTGCGAAAGTATTCGCCCCCCTTGAACTTTTCGACCTTTTGCCACATTTCAGGCTTCAAACATAAAGATATAAAACTGTAATTTTTTGTGAAGAATCAACAACAAGTGGGACACAATCATGAAGTGGAACGAAATTTATTGGATATTTCAAACTTTTTTAACAAATAAAAAAACTGAAAAATTGGGCGTGCAAAATTATTCAGCCCCCTTAAGTTAATACATTGTAGCGCCACCTTTTGCTGCGATTACAGCTGTAAGTCGCTTGGGGTATGTCTCTATCAGTTTTGCACATCAAGAGACTGAAATTTTTGCCCATTCCTCCTTGCAAAACAGCTCGAGCTCGGTGAGCGTTTGTGAGCAGCAGTTTTCAGTTCTTTCTACAGATCCTCGATTGGATTCAGGTCTGGACTTTGACTTGGCCATTCTAGCACCTGGATATGTTTATTTGTGAACCATTCCATTGTAGATTTTGCTTTATGTTTTGGATCATTGTCTTGTTGGAAGACAAATCTCCGTTCCAGTCTCAGGTCTTTTGCAAACTCCATCAGGTTTTCTTCCAGAATGGTCCTGTATTTGGCTCAATCCATCTTCCCATCAATTTTAACCATCTTCCCTGTCCCTGTGGTAGCAGGCCCAAACCATGATGCTGCTACCACCATGTTTGACAGTGGGGATGGTGTGTTCAGGGTGATGAGCTGTATTGCTTTTACGCCAAAGATAACGTTTTGCATTGTTGCCAAAAAGTTCGATTTTGGTTTCATCTGCACCTTCTTCCACATGTTTGGTGTGTCTCCCAGGTGGCTTGTGGCAAACTTTTTTTTTTTAAATCAGAAACCAAGTTTATTAAGAAAAACCAACAGTACAGAATACACACAATACACGTCATTCCCATTAGCAGACATAGACACAAACTTCCAAAATGGCCATACACATGAAAAATAAGAGAAGAAATCCCCCCGTCAGGAACCGCTCCCAACGGGGAGGCAAACCTATCAGCATCGTAATCAGCAGCGTAATCAATATTCAGGCCCCCCCCTCCCCCATACAGTCCAAATCCACAGTTATTGTAGAAGGCGATCCATAACCAGGTCCTGGGGAGCCAGGCCAGGAACCGCCAGCCAGCTTCCCCAGATTTTATCATATCTATGCGGTACCCCTCTGTGTTGGTAAATCAAGCGCACACAGCGCAGGGTATTGCCCATGGCCTTGATCCACATCTCCACCGTAGGTGGGGACGGGGCAATCCAGTGCTGCAAAATAAGCTTCCTCGCCTGGAATAGAGATCTCGTAACCGCCCATCGAACACCAGCATCCTCTGTGAACTCCTCCACCATACATAGCAGACAGGGTTTTGGGTCCACAGGTACCGAAAGAACATATGCTGCATTGATGGTTCTCACCACCGCCGCCCAGTACCTGTGGAGTTTAGGACAGCGCCACAGCAGGTGGATGAGTTCACCATTATCCCTATGGCAGCGAGTACACAGCGGATCAGGTCGCAGACCCATTGTGTGCAGGCGCGCGATGCACCCTGAGGAGCACGTAAAGCTGCGAGAGTCTTTGCGTCACATTCAGTGAACAGTGGCGCACCGTTTCCAGTGCCTCCTCCCATTGGTCGTCAGTAAGGTCGCCCACGTCAGCCTCCCACTGTACCCGAGCCTGGCACGGGAATTTTTCCAAGTAATAGCCTAACAACAGTGCATAACATTCAGAGATAAAGCCTTTGGTGGAGGCACAGCGTTTCATCATGTAAAATACCAGCGTTGGAGACAACTCCGGAGAATGTAAGGAAGGCTGGGCACCTATGGCATGCTGTAGCTGGAGATAGGAGAACTGCATGGTTCGGGGCAAGGCAAACCTGGCCTGCAGCTGCTCAAAGCCTACCACGCTCGAACACCTGGCGCAGGTGGGTAACCCCTCGCCTGCACCACAGAGCCTCGCAGGGCAGCTCCGGATACGTCAGATTCCGCCATATCGGACTGAACTCAGTGAAGCCAGTCACTCTCTGAAGCTGCTTCGCCTTTGTCCACACCTTTTGGATCAATCTATATGTGGGGAAAGCTTTGTTAGACTTTGCCAGGAGCTGCGACTCTAGAGCACCCGGAAGGTCCGCCGCACCCACCGCCCATAAGAGCACTACAAGCGCGGAGTCCCCTCCACCACCATCACCCCCAGCCATGGCTCCCAGCAAGTGCTGCAGCTGGGCAGCCATATAATACAGCCATGGGTTAGGGAATGCCAACCCTCCCTGGTCCTTGGGGCGCTGTAACTGTTCTAGCTTAACCCTGGCTGCACCCTGCTTCCATAACAGGGAGCGGAAGAGAGAGTTCTAAAAATCTTAAGAGGGACAACCACCGGGGAATTATGCAGAAAATATAAGAGTTGGGGCATGAGAATCATCTTCACCAAATTGGCCCTCCCCGCTACCGAAAGCCAGAGTCTAGACCACACAGATATCCTATCCCGAAACCTTGTCAGAAGTGGGAAAATATTCAGTCTGCAATATGCCGTGATATCCACTGAAATAATAACACACCGGGACGGGGCAAAAAGTGACCATCTGAGGATCCGGGCCCTGGTCCAAAGGCAGCAGGGCCGATTTAGTCCAATTAATTGTGAGGCCAGAGAACCCTCCAAATGACGTGATAATTTGCATCACCCGTCGCAGGGATGGACCAGTGTCACCCAGCAGCAGCATCATATCATCAGCATAAAGCAGTATCTTCTCATGAATCGATCCATAGCGGAAACCCACCACAGAATCGTCAGCCCTGATGTTGGCCTCCAGAGGCTCAATCGCCAAGGCGAACAGCAGGGGGGATAGTGGGCACCCCTGCCTAGTCCCTCTACCCAATTGGAACGGTAAGGATTGTCTGCCCCCTTCTCGAATAACCGCCCTCGGAGCACTGTAGAGGAGTCGCACCCAAGCAATAAACCTAGGGCCGAATCCAAATTTCTCCAAGACCGCCCACAGATAGCCCCATTCCCCGCTGTCAAAGGCTTTGTTAGCATCCAGAGACAGAAGGGCATGAGAACCCATGTTGTCCGCTGTGGTCTGCATGTTAACAAACAACCATCTGAGATTCACCGCCGTGGATTTATTGGGCATAAATCCTGCTTGATCATTATGCACTATAGTGGTCACCACCTGGTTGAGGCGCCTGGCAAGCACCTTAGCCAAAATCTTAATGTCAGACTGTAATAGGGATATCGGCCTATACAAATTAGGGTCCAGAGGGGGTTTATCAGGTTTCAACAGCAGAATGATACCAGCCCCCGACATGGAAGGGGGCAACTCCCCTCTGCGAAGAGCCTCATTCAAAACCCTAAGTAGCCGTCATCTCCTGGCGCCTTAAAAGTAGGAAAAGAGCTGGCCGCCTCCCGATGCTCCTCCACCGTGATGGGAGCCTCCAATTGCGACCTATGCCGCCCAGATAAGGTGGGGAGGTCAATTTCCTGTAAATATGTTGCAAGGTCAGTATCTGAGTAGTGCACCCTAGAAGAGTACAACGTAGAGTAGAAGCAGGTCATCTCCCCCAAGACCAGCTCAGGAGAGCTGAGGATACCGCCTGAGGGTCCACGGAGGGCCCCTATAATAGGCGCCGCGGGGTGCACATTTACAATTTTCACCAGAAGGCGGCCAGTCTGCTCCCCCTCTTCGTAAAAGGTAACTTTAGAGAAAAAATTTTTCTTTTCAGCTTTGGAGGAAATGAGGCTTGTTAAAGCATCCTGCGCAGAGAGCCACGCCGCCCTAGAGGCATCCGTGGGCTGCTCCACATAACACTCCTCCTTTTCCCGTACATGACTAGTCAGAACCTCCTCCATCTCCCTCGAGGAGGACTTAACCCTGTTTACAGCGTCAATAAACACCCACCTCAAGTAGCATTTAAACGCATCCCATTGTAGCAGCGCGTCAGGATACATGTCGTTATCTAGAAAAAAGTTGGCTATGGCCCTACTTATGTCACAGTCAGGGGGGAGGATCTTCAACCAAAAAGCGTTCAGGCGCCAGGGTACCCTAGGCAGGGAGGATTCAGGTCGCATCCCGATCCAGCAGACCAGGGGCGAGTGATCCGAGACCCCCCTGGGCGCATAAAGCACTTTGTCTACCACCTCACAGGATCTTGCAGTACCAACACAGAGGTCTATACGTGACAGGGTACCCTGGGACCCCGAATAACATGAGAATTGGGTTGCAACGGGGTGTCGCAGCCTCCAGACATCCACCCAGGACATCTCCCCCAGAAACCTGGCCAAAGGGGTGCCACGAGCACCCAGACCGACTCCGGGAGTAGGGTGTCTGTCCCTGGAAGGGTCCAACACCCCGTTGAAGTCCCCCATAACAAACAAAAGTGCAGTAGGCTTGTCCAAGGTGAAGTGCACCAGCTCCCTCAACACCGCCAGCGAAAAGGGAGGAGGCACGTACACCACAGCAAACACATACGCTCTAGAATACATTACACAATGCAAAAATACAAATCTACCCTCCGGGTCACACAGGGCAGACAGCTCATGGTAGTCCAGGGACTTGTGTATCAGGACACACACCCTCCTGGAGTACGAGGTATGCGTAGAATGATAAATGCGTTGAGCCCAAGCATATTTCACACAGCACTCCGTGTCAGGCGTGAGATGAGTCTCCTGCAGTCCTACGATAGCTGGAAAGTATTTACGTAATATGGTGGACACCATGGCTCTCTTCAGGGGATCACCAAGCCCCCTGACATTCCACGACACCACAGGGACACTAGCCATCAGGCAATAGGTTCGTCATCAGTAAAGGGGTAGAGGCACATTGCCTAGGCAGCAAGAGACCGGTGGGCCAAAGTAGTTCATGCAGGACATGGGAAATCCGTGTATTCCGTAACAAACGATGTATCCACAAAAAAAGAAAAAGAAGGAGAAAATAAGCTCGCCAACGGGGCAAGGTAACAGTCCACAGTTCCAAAAATAGACATGGGGATAGCTTAAAACAGCACCGAAGGTGCCTCCATACGTCAAGAGAAAAAGGCATTAATAGGCAAGCGGAGCTCACCAGGCACTGTTTAGGTCCTTATGGACAGTTCCGGAAAAGAACAAGGCACCGGATGGCCAGCACCCACCTGGCCGAGGCAAACAGATGGGAGAAAGAAAAGCAAGGCAGCACGGGCCTATAGGGCATCAAGGATCCAGTTTCTCACGGTGCCTGGCACGCAAAGAGGGCTCATTGACATCCAGCCACTCCACCGCTTCTCTCGCCATGTTAAAGAAGTTGGTCTGGCCCCTAGCAGTAACTCTCAGGCGTGCAGGGTACAGCATAGCATAGGGCAATTGTAACTTTTGCAGACGTTGCTTCACTTCATGAAATTTGGCCCTCTTCTTTTGGACCTCGGCGGAGAAGTCCGGGTATATGGATACACGCACTCCATTGAACTTAAGCACGGCCTTCTCCCTAGCCAGCCGCAGCACCTTCTCCCGGTCCCGGTAGTGCAACAGGCGGGCAAGGACTGGCCGGGGAGCGTTACCCGGGACAGCCCGCGTGGGAGTGCGGTGGGCCCTCTCTACAGCAAACATCTGGGAGAACGCATCCCTCCCAAACATATCGATCAGCCACTGTTCCACAAAGTCCGTGGGGTCCCTACCCTCCACCTTCTCAGGGAGGCCCGCTATGCGAATGTTATTCCGTCGAAGGCAGTTTTCAATGTCATCAGCCTTGTCCTGCAGCGCCTGCGTCAGGGCCGTGTTAGCCTGGGTATCTCCTATAATCGCTGGCAGCCTGTCCTCCACCTCACTAATGCGCCCCTCCACCACAGTAGTGTGCTCCCTCATCTTCTGTAGATCATGGCGGAGCAGGGAGACCTCCTCAGTGGGACTCCTAAGCCTCTCCTGGACGTTGTTCACAGAGGCCGTGCAATGTTGGACTGCTGCGAGGATCTGCCTCAAGGTGGGCTGGGGGCCCCCCTCCAGCGCATCCCCCAGGGGCACAGGGGGAACCTCTGACGTGGAAGCGGAAGGTGTAGGCTCTGGTGCTCGGTCAGTGTCCATGGGGGACAGAGAATCAGCCCCAGCGTGCAGGCCAGCCTGTGCAGAAGTAGCCTGAGCGTAAGTCAGCTTATGGGCATAGTAGAGCATATCTTTAAGGGCATCTTTGCGGTTGGACTTGCCTGCCTTGCCGCTCTGGTCCTTGGGCTTATCAGCCCCATGCTGTGTTCCCCTCGGCGTGCCGGCCGTGGCGCCATCTTGGATTTCGGAGGCCGCACCATCCTCCCGACCTTTCCGGGTCAGCATGGCCGTCAGTCGGGAGTGAGACGTATCGTCCGACTCCCGGGAGCATGGTGAAGCGATCGGTGCCAGGGATGAGCAGATTGGTGTCCGGAGTAAGGATCGGTGAAAGGGTTACAAGCAGGAGCTCTGTGCAGTGCGTCCGCTCTCATGCCTTGCGTGGCCACGCCCCCCGGCTTGTGGCAAACTTTAAACAACACTTTTTATGGATATCTTTAGGAAATGGCTTTCTTCTTGCCACTCTTCCATAAAGGCCAGATTTGTGCAGTATACGACTGATTGTTGTCCTATGGACAGAGTCTCCCACCTCAGCTGTAGATCTCTACAGTTCATTCAGAGTGATCATGGGCCTCTTGGCTGCATCTCTGATCAGTCTTCTCCTTGTATGAGCTGAAAGTTTAGAGGGACGACCAGGTCTTCGTAGATTTGCAGTGGTCTGATACTCCTTCCATTTCAATATTATTGCTTGCACAGTGCTCCTTGGGATGTTTAAAGCTTGGGAAATCTTTTTGTATCCAAATCCAGCTTTAAACTTCTCCACAACAGTATCTCGGACCTGCCTGGTGTGTTCCTTGTTCTTCATGATGCTCTCTGCGCTTTAAACGGACCTCGGAGACTATCACAGTGCAGGTGCATTTATACGGAGACTTGATTACACACAGGTGGATTCTATTTATCATTAGTCATTTAGGTCAACATTGGATCATTCAGAGATCCTCACTGAACTTCTGGAGAGAGTTTGCTGCACTGAAAGTAAAGGGGCTGAATAATTTTGCACGCCCAATTTTTCAGTTTTTTATTTGTTAGCAAAGTTTGAAATATCCAATAAATTTCGTTCCACTTCATGATTGTGTCCCACTTGTTGTTGATTCTTCACAAAAAATTACAGTTTTATACCTTCATGTTTGAAGCCTGAAATGTGGCAAAAGGTTGCAAAGTTCAAGGGGGCCGAATACTTGCGCAAGGCACTGTATACTATGCTGAAAACAGCACCCATGAATTTATGATTAGCATTGTTGCAATTTTCAAGTTTAAAAAAAATTCATCTGCTTAATTGCAAATTAAGTTGGAATCTTAACCACTTTAATACAGGCCACTTTCACTTCTTTCCTGCCCAGGCCATTTTTCAGCTTTCAGCCCCGGTTCACATTAGTGCGATCACGGAGATCGCATGTAATTCGGAGCGCACTGCTCCTAAATTACATGCGATCTCATGTGCGGTGCAAATTTCAGCCATACAGTTTGTATGGCTGAATTCGCACCGCATCCGCACTAAACTCGCACAGGACCCTTTTTTTTATCCGCAGCAGAATCGGATTGCATAGTGGTTCACATTAGTGCGATCCGATTCTGTGCGAACTTACAGATCGCACTGCGATCGCAATTGGGGTGTCGTTAACTTTTAATTGACACCCCCTGCGTAGCGCATATGGCAGTGTGAACTGCCAGGGGTGCGGATGTGATGCGGGATCACGCTGCATATTCGCAGCATTCCCGCATCACACTAATGTGAACCGGGACTAAGCGCTGTCAATTTGAATGACAATTGTGCAGTCATGTAACACTGTATCCATATGAATTTTTCATCATTTTTTTTCACACAAATAGAGCTTCCTTTACCATAGGGTTTTTTATTTTTATAAAAAAATAAAAAAAGATCGAAAATTTTGAATTAAAAATACACCTTTTCTTTGTTTCAGTTATAAAAATTTGGCAAATAAACAATCTTTCCTTATAAATTTAGGCCAACATATATACTGCTACATTTCTTTGGTTAAAATAACCCAAATCAGTGTGTATTATTTAGTCTGTATGGGAGTCCACAAACTATGGTATATAGATCTGAAAATAGATCAATCCTGTTGTATTGATGACCTATTTCATTTCTTCAGGCCCTAAAATGCCAAGACAGTACCAATACCCTAAAATGACCCCTTTTTGGAAAGTAAACTGTCCAAGGAATTTAGTAGGAGGTGTAGCGAGATTTTTGTAAAGTTGTAATTTTTTGTCACAATTTTTTGGAAAATTAAGAGATTTAAACATTTTTTTTCATAATTTATTTTTACATACTTTCACCAGTGCAGTACAGTGTCATCATGTAACTGAGGTGGCGGTTAGCAGGGACACTGACTGGTGACAGTATGTGCACACTAAGATTGCTTATAGCAGTGAATTTCACTGTTCTAAGCAACCATTTTTTTTTTTAAATGAAATCCATTAATTCAGTGTTTGCTACTGTGATTAGCTGTGACTGGCCCTGTCTTTACCAAGTGATCTTCTGAGAGTGTCCAGTTACCAGATTTGCTATCTAACACCTCAGTCCCTAAAGGTGAATACTATAAAGTGTCAGCTGAGTGACAGCTCTGAATCTGCCAACATTACATCCAAGATGGCACATACTGCGGTTGGCTTATTCTGGGAGGGCATACAATGAGGTCCTCCCAGAATCGCGCTTTCTGCGCGCCCCCTGGGGCATGCACATTGAAGTGTCCCTGTTCCCTGGTGCATCATGCATCGTGGTAAAGGTCCAATGACGGCACGATTAGTTGTCAACAAACCGGCACATGTGTGGTTCAGTTCTCTCCTTGCACCCTGTACACAATGATCAGTACAGCGAGCGAGGAGAGGAGGGAGACTGCAGCACTGCTCACCTGTGCCTCAATCATGCCCATCTGTGCCTCATCTGTGCCTTCATCATGCCAATCTGTGCCTCAATCATGGCCACTTGTGCCTCAATCATGCCTCATTTATGCCAATCTGTGTCTCAATCATGCTAAACTGTGCCTCAAGCATGCCCATCTGTGCCTCATCCTATTTTAGGCCCATACCAAATAGATCACCCCTCATAACTGCACTGGAATCCACAACATCCATGGCCATCCACATGGAATGTACTTCCTGTGTGCTATTTGTATCGCTATTGGCACCAAGTAACCCAACGTCACTCAGCTGCGCCTGTATGTATAGTGTATGTTATTGGTGGTTTGTTCCGCCCACATTGTACACCCACCCTCGCTTCCATCGTGTCCATCAGTGACCCGTGTCTGAAGCACGCCTGCGCGAGAAATTAGCTCAATCTATCCATGGGTACGGTTGCGAACTAGCATGTATAAAAATCCCACATCATGGGCAAAGATATCTGAAGATGCCATTCGATTAAAAGATTGCAGGCACATCCAGTAACAGCCCAGCAGCCAAATAGGAACACGAGGAAATATAACAATAATGTGCCTAGTCCCCATGTAACTCCAACCACCTCTACACCGCCACCTAGAGGGGGGGGGAAATGATAGATATTGTGCCTGCAATCTTTTGATCGAATCGCATAATTAGATATCTTTTCCCATTTTGATTGTGGCTTTCTGATTGGCCGTTTAATTTGGCCCATCCAAACATATACTGGAGGAAGTGGTGATGTGGGATTATTATACATGCTGGTACGCAATCATACCCCTGGATAGTTTGTGGATAGATTGCCAGGATAAAAAGGTCCCTAGGAAGCATTTTTGTGAAACACGACCTCTTGGATACCGAAGTAGAGATATTCATACATAATTTGTACAACATGTTGTTTTTATACATAAACTTATAGCTGTTTGTAATTAATAAAAATATTTTTTTGATATAAAAATGATGGCACATTATTCCAATCTGGTACCAGTAAAGTCCATACATAGTCCCCTTTTCTCTGTTTTTCCCATTATATGTTCAAAAGACTCATAATGCCTCCTAGATTATGTGTTGGGGTGTTTGCTTTCCGAAATGGGGTCATTTTATGGACGTTTCCATTGTCCTGGTGCTCAAAAGGGCCTTCAAAAGTGTGATAGGTTGTCAGGAAATGATATGTGTAATTTATGCTCCTAGAACGCCTTGAGGTGCTACTTGGATGTTGGGCCTCTGTATGTGGCCAGGCTGTGAAAGTCTCTTACATGTGGTATTGCCATACTCAGGAGGAGTAGCAGAATGTATTTTGAGGTGTAGTTGCAAGTATGTCTATACAGAGTCTGAGAAATAATTTCGTAAATAAGACAATTTTGTGAAAAAATAAATAAAAAATCTTCACATCGAAAAGAATTATGGGAAAAAAGTACAACCTCAAAAAACACACCATGCCTCTTACTAAACACCTTGGAATGTCTACTTTCCAAAAAGGGGTAATTTGGAGGGTATTTGTACTTTCCTGGCTTGTTATTGTCTCAAGAAATGAGATAGGCCGGCAGTACATCAGGTGTGATCAATTTTCAATAATTGGCACCATAGCTTGTAGACTCTATAACCTTCACAAAGACCAAATAATCAAATAATATATACTTATTTGGGTTATTTTTTACAAAAGACATGTAGCAGTATAACTTTTGGCCAAAATGTATGAAGAAAAAGTACTAAATTTGCAAAATTGTATAACAGAAAGAAAAAAATACATTTTTTACAAGATTTTCGGTCTTTTTTCATTTATAACAAAAAAAAAAAAAAAAACTTCTGGAGCAGAAGGTTTTACCCCTTTAATGATCAGGTCATTTTTTGTGATACAGCACTGCCTTACTATAACTGCGCGGTCGTGCAATGCTGTACCCAAATAAAATTGATGTTCTTCTTTTCCCACAAATATAGCTTTCTTTTGGGGACATTTGCGCTATAAACAAAAAGTGCGACAATTCTGAAAAAAAAAAAAAAAAAAAAAAACAGAAGAAAATGTAAAAATTTTCATTATTTTAGGCCAATATGTATTCTGCTACAAATTGATTGGTTTGCGTTATCATGTCTTCAAACTAGGGAAAGATTTATATTTTTTATAAATTTTTTACTAGTAATGGCGGCGATCAGTGATTTTTAGCGGGACTGCGACATTGCAGCGGACAGATCAGACACCTGACATTTTTGACACTTTTAGGGGGACCAGTGACATTACTATAGTAATCAGTGCTAAAAATATGCACTGTTACTGTACTAATGACACTGGCAGGGAAGGGGTTAACACCAGGGGCGATCAGAGGGTTAAATGTGTCCCTAGGGGGTGCTTTCTAACTGTGTGGGGGATGGGATTTCTGAATGAACACAGAGACCTGTGTTTCTAAATAAGAGGAACGGGGGAGTAGAAGTACGGAGGATGGTCGGCAAGTGGTTAAATACCATCAAAAGAAAGCTCTATTTGTGTGAAAAAAAAGGACAAAAATTTCATATGGCTACAGTGTTGCATGACTGAGTAACTGCCATTCAAAATGTGAGAGCGCTGAAAGCTGAAAATTGGCCTGGTTAGGAAGGGGGTATAAGTGTCCAGTGGGTAAGCGGTTAAACAATATTTTATTCTATCAGAATCCGATGTCACTATATAATCACAGTTAGGGGTGTGTTTTTTTTCTTCACTGATGTTCTCACATATATATATATATATATATATATTTGTGCTTTGAAAAAGGGGCATGTGAAGTCCAAATACTGGTTGACAATATTCTTTTCACCGATGTCTAAATAAACAATTCCTCTACAAGACAGGCATACTAGTGGAAATTTCTATAGAATTCAGGAGCATTAAGTAAGGAAAACTGGGTGGAAAACTGCAGGCCCCACACGGCACTCTGCTGATTATGAATGACTTGAAAAATGAAGAGTGCAGTGTGGTGTAAACACTGACGTGTTACTACAGATGGTGGTAACTGCTTTCGGCACGGGAAGTTTACCATAAAGCTGACCTCTATGACTCTAAGAGTCTATGATTCTCTGAGGCCGGGCGTGACGTTATGACGTCATGTCCGGCAGGTGTAAATACTGCAGTGTTCAGTTGGAAAGCCTGAGATTGTTTTTTTTTTTATTTTTTTATCTCAGATTTTCCAGTCTAGAGGAGAAATCTGGTGTCCTATTTTCCTAAACAGTGTGGAGAGTGATGTCTGTGCATATACTGCAAAGAAAAGTGTTGACCGTGCAGTTCATGACAGCGGGACAGTTTTCCAAAACAGTATGAGAAGTCATGTCTGTACATGTACTGTGGAGAAAAATGTCGGCCATGCAAAGCCTGACAGCGGGACAATTTTCATAAACAGTGCGGGAGGTCAGTTGGCTTGGTGAGGTGGGGGTGCGGCTGGGGCCCGGGTGCAGACGGTGATGGCGGATGTGTGTGGATTGAGGAGCACAATCTGACAGGCAGTAATCTTTGTGCTGACTGAGCAGAGGAGCAGCAGTGAAGAGTTACTGCTCCACTCGAGAAAGCGCGTGTCGAAGGGATCTGCCTAAAAGGAGGAGCCACTGCCAGAGAGTCAGCTAGCTTGGAGTTGTGGGTGGGGTTGGCACCCACAGACTACCAATCCGGATGGAGGAAGAGAGCTGAAACGTCACTTCCACCTTCAGGTGTAGCTGAGGAGCAGACACATGTGTGGAGGAGCATGACGGCGGATGCCGAAGTGAGCCGGAGCGCAGGGGCTATCCCACATGTTGGCGGAGAACCTGTGAAACTGATGGAATCACCGGAGTCAGTCTTGTGGGACACCGGAGTTCAGTTGGTGCCCAATGGAAGACTGGTGCTGTGCAGCGGGAAGGACACCTCGGGTTGGTATGTAGCCGGTGCTTGAATGTGTCTATGCAGCTGTGGGCCTGGAGTCAGCGTGGACACTACGGTGATATGCTCATACAGGCGGTGCAGGATGAGTGTGGGCCCAGGAAGCTGTGTGTGAGTTGGGAAACCAGAGTTACTCAGGAGTTGCTGGTGCCCATGAAGATCCCTGTAGGCAGAGGAAGAGGAATGTTGAGAACGCTGCTGGAGCCGGGGCCAGTTGTGCAGACCTACACTGCCATATGTCAGACCAGGGAGACTCAAATCTCCAAGGTGAAGTGCACCCAGGTGGTACAGGCCGAGTCGAGGCCAGGAAGAGGGCCAGTCGCACCTGTATGAGCAGAGTCCACAGCTTCCATCAAGGCAGAGGGGAACCAATGGCCTCCAGAGAGAGAGGCTCCCAGTGTATCGAGTGAAGGGGAGGCTGGAGCCATTCACACAGGGTCCCTCAGGTTTCAGCATCAGTTTGGATTTTTGGAGGAAGGGATAGATGTCTGGAAGTCTGAGGAAGAGACGGAGTGGGATTGGGGAGCAGATGAGAGGAGCAGCTCTACAAGTCCCAGTTTGCCTGATGAGGAGACAAGGGATTCAGTGGTACGCATGCAGTGTGCCAGGATTTTGGGGTTCTGTGAGGCATATGCTACACGGGTTTCAGACCTGTCCCCACCTCGTACCTACACCCGGGCTCAGGATCAAAACAAGGCCTATGAAAAACTCATCAGGAGACAAGAGACCCTGTACTACCCACCTGGGAGAGGAAACAGACAAACGCTCCCCAGGTTCTCAAGTTGCAAGCGTCTGATACAGAGGAAGGTGGCCCTGGAGTATGGTTATGACTAACCCTAAGCTCCTCGGGAGATCATGTTGGAAGTTGAGGCCAGAAGAGAGGAGTGGTGCTGTGATTCGAATTGGGAGTTTCTCTACATACCCAAACCATACTGGAACAAAGAAAGCCTGAGCTATGGGGCACCTTCTGCTCTACAAAGACAAACTGGAACCTAGGGCGAGCCATCTACATAGACCGTGTGGAAGTCCACCGCCCAAACGGATCTGGCTAGGCTTGGTCTATCCATGTTAAGGACTCTGAACGGAAGTCAGTCCGGATCCCTCATCCTGACTTTTATTGCTAGGGCTGTAGGGTCCCACTCCCACAGAGATACTGTTACAAGGCTAGTTGGCTTGAGAGTTCTTTGAAGAAGAAAAGAGGCTGGAGAGCCCAAAGTTCAAGTTGTTGTTGCTTGTTGCTAGGGCCAAAGCCCTGTTCCCGAATACCCCTTTCCCTTCTATCCTTGCAAAAGGGATAGTGAAATGAGTTAAACTGCTATCATTGGGTAGTGTCATTAAGAAGGGCTGAGTCTCTGATTACAAAAGAGACTCTTTGCTCAAAAGACTTCAGTAGTTACTCAGTTCTATGCTTTACTGGCTACCAGAAGTTGTTCTTACTGAACGTTCTAAGAAGATCCCTTGGGCCAACAAGTTAGTTACTTAAAAACACACTTTGCAAAGAAATTTGGGCCATCGGGCCAAAGGGAAGAGTTCAGAAGAAGAGGACCCCTCCACAAAGATACTTTGTTCAAAGGACACTTTGCGAAGATCCTGTTGGGCCATAGGGCCAGTTGGAGGAACAAGTTGCTACCTCAGGAAGAGTGGGTAGTGGCTTGATGTCTCTTCAGAAAAGGGGATGCTAGAATGAAGGGCCCCTTGAAGAGATTTGCAATACTCACAGGTTGGACAAGCTTGCTCAGGCTCCAGCAAAACAGCTTGTCACAGAGAGAAGACATGTTGCCTCGGTGTTACAGGAGAGAAGGACATAGTGAACACCAGTGGGGTGGACTCTGCATGTTTCTTTCTGGACCTGTGGATCTGACTGTGATAGGAGGAGAGTCAGTGCTCATTACTGAGAAGGGACTGTGCCTATCATTTAGTCATCAAAAATGGTTCACAGAGATTAGATGGCAGGGTTTGATTATTACCTGTTCCAGGAGTAACAGCGAGAGGCAGAGTCAAGTATGCCAAGGGGAAGAATTTTTACGTTATTGTGTAGTTAAAGCGGAGTTCCGGGCACAGAATCGTTTTTTTTTTTTCAATCTCCCCCTAACAATCACCCTTACACATCGATACATCCGCTAATCCTGGTTAGAATGGTGAAATAATGAGTTTGCAAGAATAAAATCTTACTTTATATAATTTCTGATGTGCGGCGCCATCTTTGTTGTGGATTGCCGAGTCCGTTGTGGGGAAATGTCTTCCCTTCTTACTGATTCCAGTGGGCGTAGGCCTGTGAGTCAAGAAATGAGAACAGTGGTCGGCCGCCCATGTGACTGCAAAGTGCATCATGGGAGGGCCGAGGAAGAGCTCCCAGGACGCATTGCGGCAGGAAGTGACGAGGAGAGCCGAGGCACAGGAGGGAGGAAGTCCTTTGAAAGGTGAGTATACAAACCTCTGTAAACAGGTAAGTGAAAAAAAAAAAAACTATGGGAATATCCAATTCTGACTCAGCGGAGAGTAAGGAATACAATGCAGTAATTATTAGAAATTGAATTTTGTGCCCGGAACTCCGCTTTAAAAGTGATGTGGTGAGAAAGTCGTCTCTGAAGAGAGGACAGTCTCTCTGGTGTAGATAGCCCTGCAGTAATACATGTTGAACTGTAATTTCCTTTGCAGGCTTGCTTGGGACTTTCGGGTCTGGCTAGGCCCTCCATCATTTTATGCAATGTACATATTTTATTTAGTTAGCTAGACAGGATACTGTCTTTTCACCTGTCCAAGCAGATTTTTGTTTGGCGGGGGTGCATTGATTTAAATACACCTACTGTGTGTAAATACCCTTGTGAATATTTGTACAGCAGAGACATATATTTTTTCACATAATTTATTGTGTCTACAGGCCACATATGGGGTATGCCCCATGACCTTGTACATTTGTTACATCCCTTTTCCCCCTTTCCAGGTTTGTGGGATACTCCGTAGCAAACTTTTGGAAAAATATTTTTTGCAGGAGCGGCTGCCCCAGAGCCAGTGAGGACATGACTCGTTTGGCGGGGAGTGTAGCACCCTCCTAGGTAGGTGCTAGTGAGAGAGTATAGTTTTTGGCTCTGTCTGCCTATCAGAGGAGCAGCAGGCAAATCTATATTGCTTTCATAGTTACATAGTTTGTGAGGTTGAAAAAAGACATCAGTCCATCCAGTTCAACCTATGATGTGTGTGTGTGATTTGATGTTAAACGTACATTGTATACCCCTGTATGTTGTGGTCTTTAAAGTGCCAATCTAATAGTTTTTTGAAGCTATCGATGCTCCCTGCTGATACTACTGCTTGTGGAAGAGAATTCCACATCCTTACTGCTCTGACAGTAAAGAACCCCTTACATATTTTTAGGTTAAACCGTTTTCCTCTAGTTTTAGTGAGTGGCCCTGTGTCTTATTGTATTCCCTTTCTCTGAAAAGTTTGTTCCTTATGCTAGGGTCCTCACCAGTACAGTATTTGTACATTGATATCATATCCCCCCTCAAGCGTCTCTTCTCCAGAGAGAATAAGCCCAGTGCCCAGAGTCTTTCCTCATAGCTGATGTCCTCCATTCCCCTAATTATTTTTGTTGCCCTTCTCTGGACTCCCTCCAGTTCCAGCACATCCTTTCTGAGGACCGGTGCCCAGAACTGGACGGCATACTCCAGATGTGGCCAGACCAGGGACTTGTAGAGTGGGAGAATAATCTCTTTATTTCTGGAGTGAATCCCCTTTTTTATACATGTCAGTATTTTGTTGGCTTTGCTTGCAGCGGATTGGCATTGCATGCAACTGCCAAGCCTGTTGTCCACCAGGACCCTCAGGTCCTTTTCCATCTTAGATTCACCCAGAGGTTTCTCCCCCCAGTGAGTAGCTTGCTTTCGTGTTTCTGATGCCCAAGTGCATTTTACAACATTAAACCTCATCTGCCATGTAGTTGCCCACCCCATTATTTTGTTCAGGTCTGCTTGTAAGGTTTCCACATCCTGCTTCGAAGATGTTGGCATGCTTAGTTTAGTATCATCGGCAAATACTGAGATTGTGCTAGATATCCCCTCCTCTAGGTCGTTTATGAATTAATTAAACAGGATTGGTCCCAGGACAGAACCTTGGGGGACCCCACTTTCCACACCCGCCCAATCCGAGTACTCCCCATTTATCACCACCCTCTGTACTCTCCCCTGGAGCCAGTTCTCTATCCAGGTACTCACCCTATGGTCCATACCTACGTACCTTAGTTTGTACAGTAAGCGTTTGTGGGGAACTGTGTCAAATGCCTTTGCAAAGTCCAAATACACCACATCCACAGGCCTTCCTTTATCTAGATGGCAACTCACTTCATCGTAGAAGGTTAATAGATTAGTCTGGCAAGAACGGTTTTTCATGAATCCATGCTGATTACTACTAATAATACCGTTTTCATTACTGAAGTCTTGTAAGTAATCTCTTAACATCCCCTCCAAAATCTTGCAGACTACTGATGTTAGGCTGACCGGCCTATAGTTACCTGGGATATATCTTGGCCCTTTTTTTAAATATTTGTACTACATTGGCTTTTTTCCAATCAGCTGGCACCATACCCTTCTGTAGACTATCCTTAAAGATCATGAATAATGGTCTGGCTATTACCTGGCTGAGCTCTTTAAGAACCCTCGGGTGCAAGCCACCCGGTCCCGGTGATTTATTTAGGTTAAGTTTCTCTAGTTTAGTTTTAAGTCTATCTTCTGTTAACCATAGGGGTACTTCCTGAGGTGTATTATTTAGTTTAGCATTAAGAGCTGGGTTAGTGTAGCCCCCAATTCTTTTGTGAAGACTAAAGAGAAGAAATTATTTAACACTTTCGCCTTCTCTCTGTCATCTGTGGCCAGATTTCCTTCGTTGTCTTTTATGGGGCCAATGTGTTCTGGCCTCGCTTTCTTACTATTTATATACTTAAAGAATTTTTTTTTTACTCTCTTCCGCTATATGTCTCTCATGTTCTATTTTAGCTGCCTTGATTTCGCCTTTACATTTCTTATTACACTCTTTCCACCTACCAGAGAGCAGAATCTGTGAGTTAGGTCTGCTCCTGATGCTCAGTGTGTGATTCATCTGGTCTAGGGAGTGTTTCACACTGGTCCAATAGGGAGGCATATTGGACAGTGGAGGAAATCTAACCAATGGGTACACAGGCTTTGATACAGCCCCAGTGATTGGCACAGACTGATTGTCTCAGTGCATTGTAGGGTGTGGTATAAAAGCCAGGAGGACATGTGCTGCAGGGTTTTTGGCTGGTGAGCAGAGTCCCAGAGGGAGGGTGGCAGCTGTCTCCCCAGCTGTAGCAGTGGCACGTGGTCACAGGCAGTCGGCTTGGGGACCAGAAGGAAGGAGCTGAACCCAGAGGTCCATGAGAGCTGACTGGAGGGGTAGAGACACTGGAGACAATGGAAAAACAGTATCGTGAGTACAGGGGATTGTGTCTTGGGGCCTGACCTGAGGGGGTCACCCAGGTGTAGGATAGTCGGAGGGCGGGTGTCAGCAGGTGGAGTGAAAGGGGGTACTAGGTGTGTATCCCAAAGATAATGCATCCTAACAAGTCATTTATATAGCGACTTAAACTTAAATTCATCTAAGTGGCGAGGTGAATCAGCAGCCTGGCTGCATCTTCAAACAGTAGTCCTCAGTTACTGTAAATAGTTCAAGTTGGAGTATCCCCACTCTTCCCTTCCCCCATCCCTAATTTAAATAAAACCCCAAAAACAACTGCATCCCCTAGACTGTTCATTGACTGAGACAGAGAGTAAAGAGTTAAATTGTGTATACCGCAGTTGCTATTGGTAACCCAGGGGGATCCAAAGGTGAACAACCCAGCAGTCCTCAAGAGGGCAGTGCTACAGTGTTTTTTCTTTTTTTTTTAAACTGCGTTTAAAAAATTGCTGCCAAATACCGTGTGACATAAACAAAATTGCAATGACCGCCATTTTTTTCCCTAGGGTCTCTGCTAAAAATATATATAAGGTTTGAGGGTTCTGAGTAATTATCTAGCAAAAAAAATAGAATTTTTGTAAGAACTCTGACAGCCGCCGCCCATCCATTTAGCCTTCACTATTGGGTAATGGCGCCCTCTGCAGGAGTAAGCTAGGCAGTTTTAAATGTTAATAAAAACTTTTCTATACTTAGACACACCTCTAGGGGGCCATCCCCAGCCATTATCCTGATCCAATTATCACCGGTCCTCAGTATGCGGCCAAAGGAAGCATCCGAGGATGCCAGTACATCAATTCCGTAGAATTTGTGAAAGTGTGCACAGACGACCACTTTTGCACACTTGAGCCACAGAAACCTGATGGCGAAAAGCTCAAAAGGCACTGACGGCTCTAGTAGAATGGGCCTTCACAGGGAAAGGAGGAACCTGACCCTGGATGGAATAGGCCTGACCAATCGTCTGTCTGATCCACTTAGAAATGGGTGCCGCGGACACAGCCGAGCCCTCCTGAGGTCCCTCAGGAAGAACAAACAGGGAATCAAACTTCCGAAGAGATTCCGTGGCAGAAAGGCAAAACCTGATCGCCCAGCCAACATCCAAGGAATGCAAAGCCACCTCCTTGGTATGCTTGGGCTTCACACAAAGCGAAGGCAACACAATATCCTCATTGAGGTTGAAAGACAAGACCACCTTGGGAACAAAAGACTGATTGGGTCGCAGAACCACTTTATCCCTATGAATCACCAGATAAGGAGAACGGCAAGACAAAGCCGCCAGTTCAGACACTCTGCGAGCAGACGTAATAGCTACCAGAAAAGCAACTTTCTGGGACAACACAGGCAGAGGAATCTCTCAGATGTTCTCAAAGAGAGGTCATTATAACACAGACAACACCAAATTCAGGTGCCAGGGAGGCAAGGGAGACTTCCCCTGGGGAGCCAGATGCCGCACCCCTTGGATAAACGTGTGAATCAAAGAATTCGTCGTCAGGGGACGCTGGAAAAAGATGGCAAAGGCCGACAACTGACCCTTTATTGTGGTCAGCGCCAAACGCTGAACCACCCCTTCCTGCAGGAAGGCCAAAACCTTTGCCACGGAGAAGGAGCGAGGATGGAAACCATGCGACTTGTACCAGGCAATATACATTTTCCAGGTGCGATGATAAAACTTTCTAGAAGTAGCTTCACGAGCCTTCAACAAGGTAGGAATGACCACATACAGTGGCTCAGAGAAAATCTCCTGTCCAAAGACGGAGGAGTTCTGTCCCACCCGACCAGGATCTCCGCTAGCAGAATCCATGCGTGAAATTGAGCAAATGTGACGGCTTCGAAAGCCGAAAACCACCAGACCCAGAGACTGCATATTTAACGGATCCTATAGTCTCTAAGAGAGAGATCCGTGCAGCTTCTCCCGAAATCCCAGTGAAAATACCATCAAGAAGTGAAAATGGCTCCCAATCCCCCCAAACATGAGTCCAGACTTCATGAAGGGGTAAAACTAACTGTTTATTGAACTCACACACAGTCAATTTATACACACATGAGCACATCCCCCTCCTCATCAAATTACTACACACAGGTCAGGGGTTGAATGACCACACCATCCCATGCAGATGAAATGGTATACAAGAACTGAACTAATTATCTAGCCCTCTGAACAGAAGCAATGGGAGTTCATTAACATTTCTAAGGAATAACGACCACAAACAGTATTCTTAACAGATGACAATGGTTCAATCAACCTGAGCCAAGTGACTGGAAGATGGCCATCCACAAGCTCATGAACTACAATACACATTACCAAACAGAGGAGTAAATCAGCATATTCAATGATGTCTGGAAGACAGAGGGTTGAGCTGATGACATTATCTGTCCCAAGAAGTACACATCTAAGCATGGCTTTGATTATTTAGTAGTTACAGCCTTATGGCAACAGGCCACAGGTCTCACAGAGCAACTTGGAGAGACATTGTTAACAACTATCCCTCTCCCTTACAGGCAAAACTCAGATTTTGTCACAGCATACAGGCCCGCAAGGAGGAGAGATCGTTGTCCCAGAGGGACCTGATCTCGTCCTGCAGGGTCCGGAGTTTGTCCTCCGGAAGGAAAACTCGAGACAATCAGGAGTCAGCTGGAGATTGGACAGGAAGAATCTGTCTGCAGGGCGAGTTCGAAACTTGATCTTGTACCCTGAACGAATCCGCTTGTGAACCCACCTGTCCCAAATGCTGGACAACCAGGGTTCCGGAAAGCAACGCAGACGTCCCCCCACCCCTAAGACGGGTAAGGGCGTCCCTTCAGGAAGAGGTGGACTGGGCCGCCGAGCCAGACTGACCGGCCTTTAGCTTACCCGACCACGGCTTCTTGTGACCACCGGAGGGCTTGAATGATTTGCCCTTGTCCTGCGCACCGAAGGCACGAAAGGACCCACTCTGAGCTTTGAAGGAAGGCCCCCGCCTTGTGCAGGAGGACTTACCCTTAGTGACCTGGGGCAACAGAGTGCTCTTACCCCCCATAAGCCCCTTGATCAACTCATCCAGAGTGTCCCCAAAAAGACGACTCCCCACATAAGGAACATCAGACACCGTCTTTTTGGAAGCATGGTCAGCCGACCAGCTTTTTAGCCAAATAATGCGGTGGATCGCGACACCGACCGAGCGACTAACAGAGCGTCGTCCAAGGCTGCGTCACACAGGTACATCCCAGTCTGGGTATTTCGATTCACCATGTCAAGGGCAGTCGGAGAGGCCGACTCTGTCACCAGGGTGCTCTGAAGCACCCTGAACCATGCCGTGAGAGCCTGAGAGGTCATCTTCGAGGCAAAAACAGGTTTTAACAGAGAGCCGCCACCAAGTAAACGTGGCGGGAAAGCGCCTCCACGCGCCTATCAGCCAGGTCTTTGAACACCAGGAAGTCCTCCACTGGCATCAAGGTGGATTTATAAAGTCTAGAGACAGTGTGGTCCACTTTAGGGGACACCGT
Source organism: Pelophylax lessonae (assembly GCF_965119305.1). Classification (NCBI taxonomy): domain Eukaryota; kingdom Metazoa; phylum Chordata; class Amphibia; order Anura; family Ranidae; genus Pelophylax; species Pelophylax lessonae. The sequence goes on from NC_138775.1 coordinate 126,058,191, forward strand.
CCAACGTTTGTCCACGGCCTCCAAAAAGGGATAGCGGTGGGAAAAATGCTTAGGCACCACCAGCATATGTTTAATGCGACGCCACCGGTCATTCACAATTTCGTGAAACTCCTCAGGGCAGGGAAAAACCTGACCTGACTTCTGGGCCCTTCGGAACCCGAAAGCAGCCCGCTTACTTGACTTAGATGGCTCATCGTCAAGATTGAGAGTTTCCTTAATGGCGCTAATGAGGGCATCCATCGCAGCGCGTTCCCGCGCCACCGAGGAGGAAGATTCCTCCTCCACCCCCTCAGAAGCGGAGGACTGGGGGACATCATCCGTGGCAAGCAATTCAGGCTCAGAGTTAGAGCACTGGGAGGGCATAGGCCGTGTTTTAGAAGAGCGTTCCAACATCAGCAGATCCACTTTGGATGCCAAAGTCGCAAGAGCAGCAGATAATGAGGCTGTGGAAGAGGATTCAGGGGTACCCGAAGCCCCCACCAGGTCTGCAGGGAATTTGTTATACTGGGAGTCAATTTTTGCCATATAAATTATAAAGGGATGCTGGCCCATTAAATCAGCGGTTCCCGCGGACCACCCCCCCCCCCCCCCGCAGCCTGCACCAAAAACTGTTTTTTTCAGGAAAATGGCTTTGGCAAAGGCAAAAATCCCCCAGAGTGTAAGGTACTTGCCACACACACTGCTCTGTGAGAAAATGGAAGGGAGGGAGGAAGTGACCTCACGCCCCTGAGCCACAATAACCTGGTGGAAAAAGTCACCGGCAAGATGGCCGCTTGCCCTTAATAGGCATGTGACCTAAGCCAAGATGGCGACCCGATCGGCATCAGGACAGGTGGTGTAAAATGGCTGCTGCCCACGCACAGAGTACAGTCACCTGCCCTCACCCAAAATAGCAGATGCGCTAAACGGTGCCAAAACAAGTATATACATGCGGTCTAGCCACCACAGGGGACCCCAGGGAGGCCCCCTCACAGCTATGAAGCCCCCCCACACCCACCAGGTACCACAAGTACCCCGCACAGCGCCCTCAGCAGGGCCAGGAAGGAGGAGAAAATACACCAAGCCGGCCAGAAGGGGGATCCCATAGAGACCACCAGCCCTGCCATCCCCAAAGAGTGGGACGACAAACCCCCCTAAACGTCCCCAGGGACAAGGGGGTATCAGTACTCACCAGTCCAGGAAAGCACCAGTAACCTGGGACAATCGTTGGCAGGCTGGGACTCCATAAGGATCTATATTATCCAGTGCGAGGCCCAGCTCTGTTGTCACTTGTAGTCCTCCAGGAAAAGTCGCTGACTAACTAGTGATAGTGAGAGAAATAAAAATCTATTTTCAGAAGAAAAACACAGATTGGTGAAAAAAAACATAGAAAAACCGAGAAGCTAGGTCCGGGCAAGAAAAAAGCTAGCCTACTCCTAACGCTAGACAGCATAAAACTGAGGACTGTGGTAACTGGTTCAGGATAATGGCTGAGGACGGCCCCCTAGAGGTGTGTCTAAATATAGAAACGTTTTTATTAACATTTAAAACTGCCTAGCTTACTCCTGCAGAGGGTGCCATTACCCAATAGTGAAGGCTAAATGAATGGGCAGGAACTGTCAGAGGACGTAAGAGAAATTATGATTTTTACATGTAGCAGAGGAATGTCGGAATTTGCACGCTATGGAAGCAGTTAAACCCGGTTGATGTCAAAATGAAATCCTTCCCCTTTCTGTGATGACCTGGTCATTCAACAGTTAAATCACCTGGGTGGGGCTTAACATAGATTTGAGCAGAAGTTAGGAACCCGTGCTAAGTCTGGAACTGCTATTTAAAAACACATTTTACAACAAACACAATTACGTGCATTCAGTGCTGTTACCTAATTTTTGTCCAAACTTAAAGATGTAAAAAATGTACAATTATTATTCTGCCATTTTCACATTAAATGCAAAGGGAAAAAAAAACGCTATGGATGATATTCCAGAGACTTTTTGATTATCAATGTTGCAGCCACCAACCAACCCCTAAAATTAGGGGTCAAGTGTCATAAAGAGGGGGGAGGTAGTTGGAAACGGCGCTACCTTATATATAAATAATTTTCACATTGTTCTTTGTGCCCAGAAAATAAAGCACATTTCAGGTCTTAAAACTTGGTGTAATGAAACTAGTATGGCGCACTAGTTACCATATTAGGATGTGTTGTACATGCTACTTTATCGGTTTTAAAGATTTCAGAGTTTACATTAGCTAATTTCTTCTTATACTTTTACCAGTGTCCTGTTCTGACCATTCCTTGCCAATACCTACTCCACAGACCAAAAAGGTACTTGAATATTTTGTATTTTTGTATACATTTTTGAAGATCAAAATTACCTTGCCGAAGGTAGTAAATCACCAAGTTTAAGCGAGCCTCGGGGATAACATCTACTAGGGGTGGAAGTACCTGCAAAGCTCCTTCACCAGCTCGAAACACCACCTACGAATATACACAGTTATTAGCATATGAATATGATTAATATACCAACAAGGGAAAGTCACGTTTTAACGCTGAACTCCACATACTGTACATACCAAATATAACACCATACCATCCTTCCTTCTGCTCTGTGGCACCTCCTGCTTTCTGCTCTGTGGCATCATCACAGGGCTCCAAAAAATCTTTGTGGCAGTCCACTAGAGGGATCTGCAGGACAAACTATGTAATTTCCTAAATTACATAAAGCTATTACTAAATATCCCAAGCACTGCCTTCCTACATACAGTAGATAGGCTTTTTAAACTAGTGGAGGTGCTGTAGGCAGATGTGTAAGTGGTGACAGAGGAGCAGAGAAAGTTCCTGTCATTGCCGGCACATACTTGCCAGCGGCATCTCTTATCTCTCCGGCTCTTTTTGGAGCCTCTGAAGCAAGTCATGTAGGATCGTGTATAGATGAATATAATACATTTGAGTAACCACTATTTTTCCAGTATGCAGACCAGGTAAGAAATGTGCTGACGTTCTCTGGTATAGAGAAATCAAATCTCAGCAGTATATTTGAGAATGCCAACAGAGACTTGACGAATGTCATTTGAAAGTACAGATGTAATTCTAAATTTAGTTTGCTTTTAAAATGTAGTTTTGGTATGGATGCATGGGTGAAACTGGGTCACAGGAGTGCAGAACAAACTGTACTCCTGTGATCAACAGCAGAACAAGCTTTGGCTGTACTTCTCCTTTAAGATGCATTGCATACAAAAACTCCTATGGCAATTTTTCTCAGCTGAGAAGCTGTATCTGAATGAAGTGGTTGGAAAAATCTAGGTTTGCAACATGTTACATTTTGTTTATATTTATAACTGATAGATTATATCTTGAAATATTCATTTAAATGCAAAAGTGTGAAACAATGTTGTGTGTTACACTATTCATTATTTTCATGGCCATATAAAGAGCATCAAAATATTGGCACTTTGGTCCCAATTTGGACATTTTCACTTAGGGGTGTACTCACTTTTGTTGCTATCGGTTTAGACATTAATGGCTGTGTGTTGAGTTATTTTGAGGGGACAGCAATCATACACTGTTATACAAGCTGTACACTCACTACTCTACACTGTAGCAAAGTGTAATTTCTTCAGTGTTGTCACATGAAAAGATATAATAAAATATTTACAAAAATGTGAGGGGTGTACTCACTTTTGTGAGATACTGTACATAAATAAATAAATATATATATATATATATATATATATATATATATATATATATACACACACACACACAGTGCCTTGCGAAAGTATTCGGCTCCCTTGAACTTTGCGACCTTTTGCCACATTTCAGGCTTCAAACATAAAGATATAAAACTGTAATTTTTTGTAAAGAATCAGCAACAAGTGGGACACAATCATGAAGTGGAACGAAATTTATTGACTATTTCAAACTTTTTTAACAAATAAAAAACTGAAAAATTGGGCATGCAAAATTATTCAGCCCCCTTAAAAGTTCATACTTTGTAGTGCAACCTTTTGCTGCGATTACAGCTGAAAGTCGTTTCGGGTATGTCTCTATCAGTTTTGCACATTGAGAGACTGAAATTTTTGCCCATTCCTCCTTGCAAAACAGCTCGAGCTCAGTGAGGTTGGATGGAGAGCATTTGTGAACAGCAGTTTTCAGTTCTTTCAACAAATTCTAGATTGGATTCAGGTCTGGACTTTGACTTGGCCATTCTAACACCTGGATATGTTTATTTGTGAACCATTCCATTGTAGATTTTGCTTTATGTTTTGGATCAGTGTCTTGTTGGAAGACAAATCTCCGTGCCAGTCTCAGGTCTTTTGCAGACTCCATCAGGTTTTCTTCCAGAATGGTCCTGTATTTGGCTCCATCCATCTTCCTATCAATTTTAACCATCTTCCCTGTCCCTGCTGAAGAAAAGCAGGCCCAAACCATGATGCTGCCACCACCATGTTTGACAGTGGGGATGGTGTGTTCAGGGTGATGAGCTGTGTTGCTTTTACGCCAAACATAACGTTTTGCATTGTTGCCAAAAAGTTTGATTTTGGTTTCATCTGACCAGGGCACCTTCTTCCACATGTTTGGTGTGTCTCCCAGGTGGCTTGTGGCAAACTTTAAACAACACTTTTTAGGGATATCTTTAAGAAATGGCTTTCTTCTTGCCACTCTTCCATAAAGGCCAGATTTGTGCAGTATACGACTGATTGTTGTCCTATGGACAGAGTCTCCCACCTCAGCTGTAGATCTCTGCAGTTCATTCAGAGTGATCATGGGCCTCTTAGCTGCATCTCTGATCAGTCTTCTCCTTGTATGAGTTGAAAGTTTATAGGGACGGCCAGCTCTTCGTAGATTTGCAGTGGTCTGATACTCCTTCCATTTCAATATTATCGCTTGCACAGTGCTCCTTGGGATGTTTAAAGACCTGCCTGGTGTGTTCCTTGTTCTTTTATGATGCTCTCTGTGCTTTAAATGGACCTCTGAGACTATCACAGTGCAGGTGCATTTATACGGAGACTTGATTACACACAGGTGGATTCTATTTATCATCACTAGTCATTTAGGTCAACATTGGATCATTCAGAGATCCTCACTGAACTTCTGGAGAGAGTTTGCTGCACTGAAAGTAAAGGGGCTGAATAATTTTGCACGCCCAATTTTTTAGTTTTTTATTTGTTAACAAGTTTGAAATATCCAATAAATTTCATTCCACTTCATGGTTGTGTCCCACTTGTTGTTGATTCTTCCCAAAAAATTACAGTTTTATATCTTTATGTTTGAAGCCTGAAATGTGGCAAAAGGTCGCAAAGTTCAAGGGGGCCAAATACTTTCGCAAGGCACTGTATATACATATACATTGAGTACACCCCTCACATTTTTGTAAACATTTTATTATATTTTTTCATGTGACAACACTGAAGAAATGACACTTTGCTACAATGTAAAGTAGTGAGTGTACAGCTTGTATAACAGTGTAAATTTGCTGTCCCCTCAAAATAACTCAACACACAGACATTAAGGTCTAAACTACTGGCAACAAAAGTGAGTACACCCCTAAGTGAACATGTCCAAATTGGGCCCAATTAGCCATTTTCCCTCCCTGGTGTCATGTGACTCATTAGTGTTACAAAGTCTCAGGTGTGAATGTGGAGCAGGTGTGTTAAATTTGGTGTTATCATGCTCACTCTCTCATACTGGTCACTGGAAGTTCAACATGGCATCTCATGGCAAAGAACTCTCTGAGGATCTGAAAAAAGAATTGTTGCTCTACATAAAGATGGCCTAGGCTATAAGAAGATTGTCAAGACCCTGAAACTGAGCTGCAGCACAGTGGCCAAGACCATACAGCGGTTTAACAGGACAGGTTACACTCAGAATAGGCCTCACCATGGTTGACCAAAGAAGTTGAGTGCACTTGCTCAGCGTCATATCCAGAGGTTGTCTTTGGGAAAGACACGTATGAGTGCTGCTAGCATTTCTGCAGAGGTTGAAGGGGTGGGGGGGGTCAGCCTGCCAGTGCTCAGACCATACACAGCACACTGCATCAAATTGGTCTGCATGGCTGTAATCCCAGAAGGAAGCCTCTTCTAAAGATGATGCACAAGAAAGCCCACAAACAGTTTGCTGAAGACAAGCAAACTAAGGACATGGATTACTGGAACCATGTCCTGTGGTCTGATGAGACCAAGATAAATGTATTTGGTTCAGATGGTGTCAAGCGTGTGTGGCGGCAACCAGGTGAGGAGTACAAAGACATGTGTCTTGCCTACAGTCAAGCATGGTGGTGGGGGTGTCATGGTCTGGGGCTGCATGAGTGCTGCCGGCACTGGGGAGCTACAGTCCATTGAGGGTACCATGAATGCCAACATGTACAGTGACATACTGAAGTAGAGCATGATCCCCTCCCTTCAGAGACTGGGCCGCAGGACAGTATTCCAACAAGATAACGACCCCAAACACACCTCCAAGAGGACCACTACCTTGCTAAAGAAGCTGAGGGTAAAGGTGATGGACTGGCTAAGCATGTCTCCAGACCTAAACCCTATTAAGCATCGGTGGGAGATCCTCAAATGGAAGGTGGAGTAGCGCAAGGTCTCTAACATCTGCCAGCTCTGTGATGTCATCATGGAGGAGTGGAAGAGAACAGCATTAGCAACCTGTGAAGCTCTGGTGAACTTCATTCCCAAAAGGGTTAAGGCAGTGTCATTTCTTAGTCGTAGCCCCAAATAGGTTTAGGGTCCCCGCCATATATACCCCAATAAAGATTTAATCCCCTGATCACCCCCCATTAACCCTTTCACTCCCTTTTACAGTGTACACTAATTACAGTATACAGACAATTTACTGATCACTGTATTAATGTCACTTGTGACTTCAGTTAGTTTGAGAGGCAGTTAGTAGTAGTTAGAGGCAGTTCCAGATAGGTAGATCCTACTGGGTTCTAACTTGCTGTTTTGATAGTTAGCCTGTATGTGTACCCAACAAATGTGACATATAACTATACTGAGTTATCCTGCAATCTCTTATTTGCATCCTATGAGAATGTATGCCACCTCAGACTGTTGTAATGTTTTATAAAATTTAATAAAACATATTATCTGTTAAAAAAAAAAAAGTCAGGCAGGAGTAACATGTAGCATGGGATAAATTCCCATAAACTTATCACTGCACTTTTGCATTATCTTCCATCTGCCCACAGTTCAACTTTACGCGAACAAAAAGAACTTACAAGGTTGTGCTTAATCAACTCTTTGGCGAATTCAAAGGAAGATGAAGTATTATCCATTAAACTTTTCAGTTCTGCCTGTAAAACAGAAGCATTGGAACCAAGTTGAGTATCTGTGCAAGTTACTGTATATTCTTCAAATAAGACAAAAACTATATTTTGTATGGAGAGCACAATTTTTAACAAGCATGTTTGGTATTTTACTTGACATTTGTTTTAATCTTTGGAGCTCTACCATTAGCATCAAAGAAAATAACAGCAAAGCTATGGCCAGAGTGCATCTTTCCAAAAATTCCAATATCAATATGTATATCTGCGGGTGGGAAGCTTGATGTTACAGAGCATCGGGCTTAAAGTATTTTTAAAGTTAAAACTTTTTCTTTAATTTTTGGATAGAGCTGTGGAGAGGTAACATTACCATTAGTTTAAGGCTTCATGTAAACACAGACTGGGTTGACCGCCGGTCAGTGGTCAAAACATTCCTATCATGAATGCAATTCTTTAGCGTTCAGGAGAGGGAGGTTAGGGGAGGTAATAACCTGAACAGGTCTCATCCTAGAAAATTTTATGTCAATACATTTTTATTGGAGTTTCAAGAAGGAAAAGAAACACACTACATACAGTAAACATCATGAAAGGTGCATGACTCGCAGGTCAGCATAACAGAGGAGAACAGGCAATAAATTGCGCAACCACATGCAAATTATGATTAGAACCTTTCATTATACATACATGTCTATCTGTCTGTGGGGAGCGCGGCCCCAACTCGCACCCGCCCGAGCCCTGGCCCTGAATCTCTCAAAGTGGTCGGGAAGACTAGGGCCCGAATGAAGAGCGACCAGTTAAGACTGGAGAAGGCCGAGCCCTCCCTCCTTATATATATATTCACATCCTAGAAAATTTTAATAGGGGTTTGCCCTACATTGGGGTAATTGTTAAGCTTAGGAATTTCCCGGTCCACTAGCCTAGTCTACTGAGTCCTTCTGGGACCTTCTGGGCTGTTGGTTGGTCATTGAGAGGTATTTTAGCCACATTCACTGAGGTAAATGTTTTTAACTGTCTATGCCTAATCTTTGTTACAAATTTTTTTTTCTTTTTTTTTTTTTAAGTATGCCTAAGAAGTCCATTCTTATCAATTTTCCAATATCTCTGATACTTGACTTAGTGGGTGGCATTTTGTGGAGGACAGTGGGCACTCTGTACCCTCTTGTCTGTAATATTATAAACGGCCTCTTGTGTCTTGTTTGAGATAGAAGATAAGTGGGCACAATACAGTATATGTTTGCTTTGTTGAGGGGTGAATATGATTCCTAAACCCATTTCCCACTATTTAAGAAGTAGGAAAGGGCCTGTCTTGGGGATGGCTCAGGCACCTGACTAGCAAGTGTGTACTGACTGAAGTGGCTTATGAATACATTTTGCCAGTGTTAGGAGTCTTAATATTCTAGGTTTGTCCCTCAAGGACATGACATTATGGCCAATTTGCATAGCTTCCAGTGATCAAGGGTAATGGGGAAAGGGGTTGGGGATGGATCAGCTGTGCATTCAATTTTTTCTGTGGAAAGCCATTTCTGGTCTCTGATAAAGTGGTACAGCTGACTTTGTGCTATGGCCACTTGATTGTTAAACCTTGTTCATTTAAAGCCAGGTATACACTGCCCGAATAGCGGGCAGTATCGGGCAGTTAAATAGAAACTGACTGACATTTGGCCCATGTGTTTGGCACCTGGTCCAGCTTGTCAAAGGGGTATGACCCAAAAAGGCCTGCAGATCAGCATCCGATCAGCACTCTTAGCCAATGCTTGAGAGTGCTGACCGGCGTGTTCTAGTGGGGAGGGCAGCCCCACTTTCGGAACAGTGGGGGAGATTGCTGTACTAACTTCCAATAGTTCTTAGAGCTCTTCAGTTTTTTTTCGTTCAGCCCCCTGGGGCTTTGTTCCTTTTTCTGTAATTTTCATTTCCTGTAGTGGTCTCTATGTATTGGTACATTAACTTTCTATACTTACATTGTGACATCTTTATTTGTTTGTATTACTTACTTTGTATTTCATTACAATTGAAGTGATTAATAGCAAACATTTATTTTCTGTGTAAATAAATTTAGATCTTTATTTTTAGCAAAACAACTGACAACTTTGTGTAAAAAAAATTTTTTTCCCCTGAATTCTCCAAAACCTTTTTGCCAAAAAAATTACATTTTCAAAAGACTCACTATGCCTTTCAGAAGATACTTTGGAGTGTTTGCTTTCTAAAATGGGGTCATTTTGTAGGTGTTTCTACTGTCCTGGTGCCTCCAAAAATGTATTAGGTAGTCAGAAATCACATACATCATTTATGCTTCATAAAAAGTCCAAAGGTGATTCTTGGATTTTGGGCTCCTCTATGCATCTAGGCTGTGAAAAAGTCTCACACATGTGGTATCCCCATACTCAGGAGGCATAAAAGAATGTGTTCTGGGGTGTAATTATAAGTATGCTGTGTGTGAGAAATAACTTGTTAAATTGATAACTTAAAAAAAAAAACTCACCATGCCTCTTACTAAATAGCTTGGACTGCCTACTTTCCAAAAAGGGGTCATTTGGGGTGTATTTGTACTGTCCTGGCATTTTGGGGCCTTCGTGAAATGAAATAGGCAGTAAGTACATTAGGACTGATCAGTTTTCAAATCTATATACCACAGTTGTAGATTCTAACTTTCACACAGACTAAATAACATACACTGACTGCTCTTCCCCAATCGTCGGGGAATCTAGTTTGGAGATCCGCCTGCTTGTGTAAACAGAGCAGGCGGATCTCCTAAGTGACAAGGAGTGACAGATTGCAGTGTTCAGCATAGCTGAACATGCGATCTGTCCTTGTGTCACTCAGTCACCTTCCCCCCCCCCACACGTTAGTAAGCACCAGGCATACATTAACCCCTCCCTCTTCAATAAAATTAACCCCTTCCCTGCCAGTAGGGATGCACCGAAATTAAAATTTTGGGCCGAAACCGAAAATGCAGGATGCCCTTGGCCGAAAACCGAAACCGAAAATTACTTTTTCCGCTATTAGCTGTAACTATGTGAGAGCTTCACTTCCCTGTCAGCGGAGATATATGCCTGTCAGGGAAGTGAAGCGCTCACATAGTTACAGCTTATAGCGGCCGCTCCCCCCGCCCGGTGTCAGGTCAGTTCTGTTCTCATTCACACATAGTCGCGCTGAGCTGACAGGGATAATTCACATAGTTCTATCTATAGCGGCCGCTCGCCCCGCCCCCCGCCTGGTATGTCCATTCATAATGCACAGATCGTAGTAGGGACGTCATTAAGAGGCGGACGGCCGGCCAGAGGCGGGACTTTTAAAACCTGCCCTGCGCTGCGCTGAGCCCTCCTCCTTCCCCACGGCGGCCATATTTATTTTCGGCAATGTTAACCCATTATCGGCTCATTTTCAGACGATAATTTCGGTGGCCGAAATTTTGGTGCATCCCTACCTGCCAGTGTCATTTTTACAGTAACAGTGCATATATATATATATAGCACTGATTACTGCAGTAATGTCACTGGTACCCCCAAAAGTGTCAAAAATGTCAGTCAAGGGTCCGATCTGTCCGCCGCAATGTCGCAGTCCCGCAAAAAAAAATTCGCAGATCGCAGCCATTACGCGTTAAAAAAAAAACACCAAAAATGACAGAAATCCCTTAGTAAACACAATAACTTTTGCGCAAACCAATCAAAATACGCTTATTGTGTTTTTTGTTTACCAAACATAGGTAGCAGAAAACAAATTGGCCAAAAATTTAAAAAATTTTTGATTTTTACATTTTTTTGGGGGGGAATTTCATATAAAAAAATGTTAAAAATATTGGTATTTTTTCGAAATAAACGCTCTTTTTTTTGTTTATAGCGCAAAAAGTAAAAACCGCACAGGTGATCAAATACCACCAAAAGAAAGCTCTATTTGTGGGAAAGAAAAGGACATAAATTACGTTTGGATACGGCGTCGCACGAACGCGCAATTGTCAGTTAAATTCGCACAGAGCCGAATCGCAAAAAGTGGCCTGGACGTAAGACAGCAAAATCCTCCGGTGGTAAAGTGGTTAATCATGACTATAGGATTATATCGCCTTCTGCAGGAGTAGGACAAAAATCTTGGCTATGCCAATGGGCCATCCTCAGCTGGTATATAGCATCTTCTCTGCTACAGGTATTCAGTTTAGTATCAAGCAGTATTAGAAGTATCAAAACTCCATAGAGGGGTGGGTGCTGTGTCCATCCGTGGATTTTAAGTACAAAAATCCCATTTTGTCTTTAGTTCATCGACAGACACAGCGCTCCATTAATCATGACCGTAGGGACATCCAAAAGCAGTGTCGAAAGAAAAAATGAGGGGTGGGAAAATAACCTAAGGCTAAATGCAAGAGCCCTAACAGGGTCACAGGAGCTCAATCAGGACACAGGAGCCCCATCTGAAATAAAAATTAAAATCAAGCAGGAACAACCCCTCTTAAACAACAGCCTGCAAAACCTTGCGACCAAAAGAAGCATCCGCAGATGCCAAAATATCTACTTTGTAGAAAATATGCACCGACGACCAAGTGGTGGCCCTGCAAACCTGATATATTGGTACTTAATGATGGAAGGCCCAGGAAGTACTAAGCGCCTAAGTAGAATGCGCTGTGACAGGGTAAGGAGGAACCTGACCTTTAATAGAATAGGTGTCACGATCAGGGGTCAGGCTCGAAGACCAGTAGCAATAGCAGTGGCAGCTCACACAGGAACCAGCAGGATAGGAACACAGGCAGGTCACTCTGGAAGATGACGCAGGCTCACCTGAGATGCAGAATATAAGTACTAACGGGTGTTCACCAGCGCTCCTGATGGTGGAGATGGATTTTGCTGTGTATTAGTAGTAGGTTGCGGTCCTCAGGATTTTCCCACCAGGAGGTGAGCAAGCCAGGGTCCGGTAACAGATACAGCAGGTAGGAATCAAGCAGAAGCGTAGTCAAGGAGTAGCCAAAGGTCGGTAACCAGTAGTTGCAGGTTGGGATTAAGCAGAAGCGTAGTCGAACAACAAGCCAAATGTCGATAACGAATGGTAGCAAAGATACGGACAGCAGCAGGAGAGACAAGCGAGATATTGGCTGGTGAAGGCAAAATATTCTGGCAACCAGGAAGTGCAGAGACATGGCTTAAATCAGGAAGTTCATGGGAGGAGCAAAGGGTTCAAGGTTCAAGGCAATGAAGATTCACGGCAGGATCATTCAAGGATTTGTCCAAGTAGCTGTCCAGCATTCCAGGTGGCTCAGCAAGTAGAGTCATTGCCAGACACAGTGGAGGTCCCAGGTTCATATATGGGTCCTGACAATAGGCCTGAGTCCCCGTCTGTCTGATCCATGTAGAGATGGTAGTCAAAGAAGCCCTTTCCTTGTTCCCTCTGTAACCACAAAAATAGTCTGACCTTCGAAAAGGACTCTGTGGCTGCCAGATACACCTGAATTGCTGGAACCACATCCAAGGCATGCAGAGCAATTTAATTGGGGTAAGCAGGCTTGGGACACATGGAAGGCAACACAATGTCCTCATTCAAATGGAAGTCAGAGACAACTCTGGGCAGGAATGACAGACAGGGACGAAGTACCACTATCTCTATGGAAACTAAATATGGATGACAGGATAATGCCGCTAACTCCGATACCCTACGGGCCGATGCAATAGCCACCAAGAATGGCACCTTCTCGGACAACATAGGCAAGGGAATCTCCTGAGTATTTTCAAATGGAGGTTTTTCTGGAGAACCGAGAGCACTAAGTTTAAGTCCCATGGCGGCAAAGGAGACCGTACAGGCAGAATCACATGTCGAACTCTCTGAATGAAAGTACGCACTAAAGAGTACATGGTTAGGGGTCGCTGAACACCCCGTTGAAGAAAGGCCAAGATCCGAGCCACAGAAAAGGAGTGAGGATGAGCGCCAATCGACTCACACTTAGAAATTGACGCTTTCCACGCACAATGGTATATCTTGCTAGAAGTCGACTTCCTCACCTTCAACATAGTAGGGATCACCGAACCAGACAAACCTCCATCCCTCAGTATCTGGCTTTCAATAGCTAAGCCATTAAAACCAGCAACTGTAAAGCAAGATGGTAGATCAGCCCTTGGGGCAACTGGTCCTCTCTGAGAGGTAGCCCAAAAGGGACGTTTATGGCCAGCAGAATGATTGGAAGACCCTCACGCTTGATTTTTCACAGGAACAGTGGAAAAAAATTGAGCCGAGGATGATACTGGCCTCCCAGTGGCCCTATAACGTCGAAGGCTTCTGTCAAAGGAACCCGTGACCTCCCCACGAACCTCGGTATCTTCCTGTGATGCCTAACATGCTAAAGGAGCTGCATACAGGATTCTGGAAACAAAATGGTCTTGAAGGTAGACACCACTGGACTAAGAAACTGTATGCAAGACGGTAGAGAGAACTGTCTGTTTGACAGCAGCCAGCGAATTACGGCCTGTGGTTCACAAAGTTTTTCCAGAGGAAGGACCACCCTGGTCAGAATTAAAACCAGACCTAGGTAATTCAATTTCCTGGACGTGGATACGGGGGACCTTAGGTAGTTCAGATGTCACCAGCACTTCTACAGGAATTATATCCGCACAAGGAGACTCAGGGCCTAAAACTCCTGAAATGGAAGAACTTTGCCCCCTTTCTTTGGTACCCCCAAAAAGGATAATTTAGTGGACCCCCTGATGCTCAAGGAGGTCCACGAGGCCAGAAACCCGCAAAGATTTCCCCCAACCCCAGTTATAGGTGGGGCAGACCTTCATGCTGAATGAAGAGTTCTTGTCTCTGGAGAAGCCAGCTCTAGGCTTACCAGACCAAGGTTGCTTGGAACCTGAAAGATCTCATTTCCTTGTCTGCAGCCCCGGGAGCATGATATAATTTTTTATGAGCCGAGAAGGAGGGCCCACTTTTGTGACAAGTCTCCTTCCCTTTCCTAGAGTGTGGCAGGAATGTCCTCTTCCCCCCGTGAGACCCTTAATGATGTCATCCAGAGTAGCCCCAAACAGGCAATCGCCTCGAAAGGGCAGATGGGTTAGAGCTTTTTTAGAGGCTTGGTCTGCAGACGATTTCTCAAGCCACAGCACATGCCTAATCACTACTGCTGAAACGGAGAGTTTGGACAGCACAGGAGCCGCATCCAAACCTGCATCACAAATAAATTGCAGCCCCTGGACCAACTGCAGCCCCTGGACCAACTGATCTGCCAGATCAACATAAGCAGAGGGAACCTGCTCATTACTCAGACCCTGACGCAAAAGCTTGGCCCATTCAGTTAGGGTCTGAGACACCAGGGCCGAGGCCAAGATCGGTCGCAATGCTGAACAAGCCAATGTAAATATGCTATGTGCCACAGCCTCCGCTTTCCTGTGAGCCAGGTCTTTTTAAGGATGGGGATTCCTCCACTGGGATCATGGTTGCTTTATTCAACCTATAAACAGGAGGGTCCACTTTTTTTAAAAATAGTTCCTCAAAGGGGAAACGTACTGAAAAACGTTTGGGGACCACAAAGGGTTGCATTGGTTGCCCCCAACTTCTTATAGACAAGTCTGTGAAAATAGGAAAGATAAGGAAACACCTTAGCTGTAGGAGGCAACTTGTGTGTACCCAAAAGGTGACAGCCATGTCCGTCGCCACATCAGCCACATCCTCCATTTTTAAAGTCTCACGCACTGCAGTAATAAGTGCGTCCACCATCGTTTTCCTATTGCTACTGTGGAGGAGTCATCCTCCCTATCGGACGGATCAAGAAGTATGATATCAAGTCCCACTGGATGGGCCATGTCCACAGTGGCACCATGCTCAGAATCAGATGAGACAGAGTGAGCAGGAGAAAGCGGGGGACGCTTCCTGCTATGGCTTTGCCCACATGCCCCTTACACCCAGGATACCAAGAACTGTAGGACCGTCATCAGTGCAACAATAGGACGCTGGGGTTCCGAGGGACTCGGAACCTCCATGAGGGGGTCAGTGGGGGAGATGTGTCTTTCCCATAAAAGATTGTAATTTCCTATATCCTGCTATAAAAAAATCGAGGCAGAAGCTGGAGTGAAAGAAAGGCAGAGAATACAGAACCATTTGCAAACATACTGAAGTCATAGTGGGGGTGGTGAGGTAAATGGCGCTGCCTAAAAATATTAAAGTGTGGTGGTGTAATATAAATAAATTCTTAATATCACAGTAAAATATGGTACAATCAGTTAAAGAAACAGTAAACCATATATAAAATAATAAATATAAGGTGTAATAGTTTTGTTGACAGTGAATAAATGACACATTCAAAATATATAAATAAATATATAAAAAAAAAGTAAAAAGTGCTTGGTGAGCAAAAAGTGACCAAATTGAGTGAACAAAAAGTGACCAAAAGGGTATATATCGGTCACTACAAAAATAAACAAGGAATAATAGAATTTTTGTAAGAACTATAATTTTCTCTGAGTCCTCTGACAGTTGCCGCCCACTCATACAATCTGCACGTCTAGGGTATTGGTCTTATCCACAGGAGTAAGCTAGGCAGAAGATTTTGTTAGAAAACATTCACAAAACCTTTGTATAGACACACCTACAGGGGGCTGTCCCTCTGGTCCAATACCCCCATCTAGCTGCATTCCCAATTCAGTTTGGTAGCAAGCAGTATAGAGATCAATGAACCCCAAAAGAGGGGTGGGGGGCAGCGACTATCAGAGGACTCAGAAAATAATTTTACAAAAATTCCATTTTTTTTTACGCCCTCTGACAGTTGCCGCCCACTCATACAATCTGGACGTCTGGGACGTCGTAAAGCAGTGATGTGAGGGGTGGGAAACGAAACTGTCAAAAAGGCAACGCAGCACCCAGGTCAGAGAAAAGAACCTCTTCTGAACCAGAAAGGTAAAACACTGGGTAACCGGAAAGCTCAACAGGAGCGAACAAACCCAGGAAAGCAAAATAAACAAGGGGAAAATACCCCAACAGGAGGAGACAGGCTAAAACCACCATGTCTCCCCTAAGGCACTGCCGCACTCAGAACTTTGTGGCCAAAAGAGGCATCCGCTGATGCCAAGACATCAAGTTTGTAAAATTTTGTAAAGGTATGCACGGACGACCAGGTAGCCGCTTTGAGTCACCGACGCCTGATGGCGGAAGGCCCAAGACGAGCTAATCGCTCTGGTAGAGTGCTCTGTAAAAGGCAAAGGTGGAACCTGATCCCTAATTGAATAGGCCTGCACAATCGTCTGCCTGATCCATTTTGAAATGGTTGCCGCAGACGCAGCTGTACCCTTCCGAGGTCTCTCAGGAAGGACAAATAGAGAATCCGACTTTCTGAAGGATTCAGTAGACAGGTAAACCCTGATCGCGCTTACCACATCCAAGGAATGCAAGGCAAACTCCTTAGGATGCTTAGGCTTCGCACACAGCGAAGGTAAGACAATGTCCTTGTTGAGATGGAAATCCGAAACCACTTTCAGAAGAAAGGACTGATGAGGTCGCAAGACCACTTTGTCCCTATGAACAACCAGATAGGGGGAGCGGCAAGACAGGGCCGCCAACTCCGAAACTCTGCGAGCAGATGTGACCGCCACCAGAAAGGCAACTTTCCGTGACAGCACCGGCAGAGGAATCTCCCGGATGTTCTCAAAGGGAGGACCTTGCAAAATGGACAAAACCAAATTCAGGTCCCAAGAGGCAAGGGTGCCCTCCTAGGGGGAGCCAGATGACGCACCCCTTGAACGAAAGTGCGGATCAAGGAATTTGACGCCAGAGGGCGCTGAAAAAGAATGGCCAGCGCAGATAACTGGCCCTTAATAGTGGTCAGCGCCAGACGCTGCTCCACACCAGTTTGCAGGAAAGCTAACACCCTCACCACCGAAAAGGAGCGGGGATGGAACCCCTGC
This sequence comes from Pelophylax lessonae, assembly GCF_965119305.1. Classification (NCBI taxonomy): domain Eukaryota; kingdom Metazoa; phylum Chordata; class Amphibia; order Anura; family Ranidae; genus Pelophylax; species Pelophylax lessonae. The sequence goes on from NC_138775.1 coordinate 126,075,301, forward strand.
GATTCACACCAGGCGAAATAAGCCTTCCAGGTACGATAATAAATCCTACCAGACGAGGCCTTCCTGGCCTTGAGCATGGTAGGAATGACCGCTGACGAGAGACCTCTGTCTCTCAAGACTTGGCTTTCAACAGCCACGCCGTCAAAGCCAGCGACTGTATAGCACGATGGAAAATCGGCCCCTGAGACATAAGATCGTCTCGTAGTGGGAGCCGCCTAGGAGGCTTGATGACAAGTTCCATGATGTCCGCCTACCAAGACCGGCGCGGCCAGTCTGGTGCTACTAGAATCACCAACCTCGGTTCCGAGTCCAACCTGCGAAGGAATCTGGATAACAACTGAATCGGTGGAAATGCGTAAATCAGGCGACACCGGTGCCAGGGCACCACCAACGCGTCTAGCGCGTCTGCCAGAGGATCGCGCGTGCGAGCCACAAATCTTTCCACCTTGTTGTTGAGCCGAGACACGAACAGATCCACATCCGGGGATCCCCACTGCGCACACAGCATCTGAAACACCTCCGGTGTAGGGACCATTCACCCTGGTCCATGGTCTGGCGACTCAGATAGTCCGCCTGACAGTTCTCCACACCTGGAATGTGAACTGCCGAAATCGCCGGGACCTGCGTCTCGGCCCAGGACAGAATCTCGGCCACTTCTTTGGCCACCCGGTCACTCCTGGTGCCCCCTTGGTGATTGATGTAAGCGTGGCATTGTCCGTCTGCACCCGCACTTGGCAGCCCCGCAGACAATCCGACCAACGGAGCAAACAGAGCCTGATTGCTCGCAGTTCCAAGACATTTATTGGCAGGGAGGATTCTCCCTCCGATCAGGTGCCCTGGGCAGACAAATTGCCCAGGACCCCACCCCAGCCCGACAGGCTGGCGTCCGTGGTGACCACAGTCCATAGCAATGGTCGAAAAGGACATGCCTACCGTCAGAGCCGGAGACTGGAGCCACCACAGGAGATCCAATCTCACGTGGGGGCTCAAAGAAATCCTTCTTTCCAAAGAGTGAGGACGTCTGTCCCACCTGGCGAGAATCTCCGCTTGAAGAGATCTCGTGTGAAACTGTGCAAATGGGATCGCCTCGAAAGCCGACACCATTAAGCCCAGAGACCGCATGCAGGTCGGAAGCGAGGAGGACTCGTTGTCCCTGAGGGACCTGACCTTGTCCTGCAGGATCCAGAGTTTGTCCTCCGGAAGAAAGACCTTTGCCTGGGCGGAGTCAAGAATCATCCCCAGGTAAGGGAGAGGAACAGAAGGGGACAAGGTCGACTTCTGAAAATTGATGGTCCACCCGAACTCCTGGAGTGTCTGAACCGTGATCGACAGATCGCGCAACAGAGTGGCACTGGAGCTCGACCTTAATAGGAGATCGTCCAGGTAACCGAGGATGGCAATCCCCTGTAACCGCAATAAGGCTGGAACAGGAGCCAAGACTTTGGTAAACACCCTTGGAGCCGAAGCGAGGCCGAAAGGCAACGCCACAAACTGATAGTGCTCCTCCGCTATTGCGAATCGGAGGTATCTCTGATGACCCTCGTATATAGGGATGAGTAAATACGCATCCTTGAGGTCGATGGAAGCCAGGAAATCTCCTGGACTCAGTGATGCCACCACCGACCGGAGGGACTCCCTTCGGAACTTCTGGACCCGCACAAAGCGGTTTAGAAACTTTAAGTCCAGAATCGGACGCACCTTGCCCTCTTTTCTGGGCACTGTGAACAGATTTGAGTAAAAACCCCGAAACCTGTCCCGGTGTGGAACCGGGACAACCACCCCTTGGGCGAGGAGATCCTGAATCGCCCGATGGAGATCTCGGAAACGATCTGGGGTCAACTGAAGATTTGAGGGAAAGAATCTGTCTGCTGGGCGTGATCGAAACTCGAATGACTTCTTGAACCGACCTATCCTGAATCTTGGCCAGCCAAGTTTCAAGAACACATCGCAGACGTCCCCCCACCCCTGAAACGGGTGAGGGCTCCCCTTGAGGTCGAGGCGGACTGAGCTGCAGTGCCAGTGTGGGCGGTTTTTGACTTGCCCGCCCAAGGCTTCTTCTGGCCACCAGAGGCCTTGAAGGACTTACCTTTGTCTTGTGCCTTGAAGGCACGAAAGGACCCCTGGTTAAGTTTAAAGGAAGGGCCCCGCTTACCGCGGAAGGACTTGCCCCGGGACACCTGAGGCAGCAGGGTGCTCTTGCCCCTTGTGATCCCCTTCACCAGATCATCTAGAGAGTCCCCAAAAAGACGACTACCTGCATAAGGGATGTCAGACACCATCTTCTTGGAAGACTGGTCGGCCGACCAGCTTTTTAACCAAACGATCCGACGAATCGTAACTGCGACTGCAGACAGTCGTGCGACTAAAGGGGCCTCATCCAAGGCCATGTCACACAGGTATAAAACAGCCTGACCAATTTGATCCACCATCTCCAGAGTAGCAGGAGGGGCGGAGTCAGCAATTAGAGTGCGCTTAAGCGCCTTGGCCCACTCCACAACAGCCTGAGAGACCATTACGGAAGCGAATACGGGTTTCAGTAAGAAACCCGCTACCAGGTAGATGTGGCGGGTAAGAGTTTCCACCCGCCTATCCGCCGGGTCTTTAAACACCGGAGAATCCTCCGCGGGCATTAAAGTGGCTTTATTCAACCTGGACACAGTGTGGTCCACCTTAGGAGCCGCAGTCCAGCGACAATCCACCGGATCCGCAAAGGGATAACGGTACTGAAATCTCTTGGGCACCACAAAATTACATTTTAAATTGCGCCATTGGTCATTCACGGTATTGTGAAACTCCACGGGACAGGGAAAAAACCTGACCCGACTTCTGGGCTTTGCGGGTCCCAAAGGAAGACCGCTTACCCGACAAGTGGGGCTCATCATCCAAATTTAAAGTGTCTTTCACAGAGCTAATAAGCGCAGACTTTGCAGCGCGTACTCTTGCTGATCTGGACGGGGAATCCTTCTCCTCCTCCACATCCGACTGAGAGGACTGAGACCCCTCAGGGGGTACGCTGTCCGTGGCAACCATATCTGTCTCTGAATCAGAAGACTGAGAGGGCATGGGCCTTTTCTTAGAAGCCCCGTCAGACATCAACAAATCCACTTTAGATGCTAAAGTCGCAAGTGCAGCAGTAAGTGAGACTATAGCAGAGGATACGGGAGTACCTGAACCCTCCACCAGATCTGGGGGGGAATTTGCTATCCTGGGACTCCATAATAGCAATCTCAGATTTAAATGACACTGGCCCTTTAAATCTCCTATTTCCGCGGTTCCCACCGCAATTAGGAAGTCCTGTGCTACAGGAAACTGCAGGGAAATTAATGCTAGCAGGAAAGCAGGCCAGAAAACACCATAAAATCCCCCCAAAAAGTGTGCTATACTTGCCACACGCTGCCAGCTCAATCTGCATGTGAGAAGAAATGAAGTAACCTCACGCCTCTAGAGGCAGAACACAGCCCTGAGCCACAAAAAAATGGTTGCCAATACAAGTCTATGGAGAAAGCTCTGGGAAAATTGCTGCTGACCACATAAAGCCATAGTGCCCACAACAAAGATGGCGCCCGATTCGGCGCCAAAAGTATTGCAGAAAATGGCTGCTGCCCTTAAAATGAGGCCAAACAGCCTGCCCACACCTAAAATGGCCTCTATCCCTCCTATCCCAGTAGAAGTCTTTTCAGAGGAAACACGTTGGAGAGGAGGCGTGTCGCGCCTGCCACCCACGTCATCCGAGGTGTCCGTGCTGCAGCCGGACACAGGATACTGAAAGGCTCCACATTTACATGCCAATCCCAAGACCTGTTTCCTGTCAACTAGACACAAGAAGGTACAGCAGCCAATCAGAGTCTAGTCACCTGTGGCAGGATCTTCTACCGTCAGGCTTTCTGACTGGGTCTGTTTCTCTTGGACACAAGCAACTACAGCAGCCATCCTAGAGTCCAGTAACTCCCTGCAGGATCACTCATCACCAGAATACCAGGCTTCTTGTTTGGCTTTTGTCCGGTAAGAGTCTAGGGAGCACGAGTGTGTTAGAGTGCCTTCTGTATTTTTGGGAATTCCTCCACCTGGCTGCATGACCCTTGGAGCGGTCATATTTACACATGCCTTTAACGTTTAACTTCTGGTAAGAGGCTAAGCTGGTGGTGGGACTTTGCACCTTCCAATCACAGTTCACATCTTCCCAAGCTTGAAGTTGATGTCACCATAATTGCACCTTACCTATGGAATTATAACATGGACGTTTATTGCACATTGGTGTATCACCAGTCACACTCTGGACTATTTTGTTAGCACGATTTGTAAACGTTATCATTCATTTTTTACTGTATTAATGGTTCATTTGGTTGCATCATTTTTGTATATTGCACGCATGCATTAGGGTAGCGCACCTGATTTTTCTCACACATTCTACACTATACACTCTAAGGTAGCAGCACACCCCAATTTTGAATCAGCGCACTTTCCTACCCAACACATGAGGGGGACATTACAGACCCATACCGAACTGTCATCCCCATAACAGAGGGCCCACATACACACCCTGACAGACAATGCCATAGACAGAGGGGTAGCATGGTACTCACCGGTCCAGCGAAGACGTGGGTACCGCTCTGTAACAGGAAGCCTCCCACTCTGGGTGGTGGTGCCGTCAGCCGAAAAGGACGGTAGCAACACGTGGCATACCGCAGTTGAGACATCCAGGCGAAGTAGCCACTTCGCAGGCTCATCCCTGAGGACAGGGACATGGTCGTTTGCGAGGCCTGGGCGTACACATAGCCTGCTAATGCTCGATGGCAGGCTGGGATTCCATAAGGCTCTAGGACAACCAGTGCGATTCCCAGTTCCGCAAACGCTGTAGTCTTCCGAAGTCTGACTAACTAAGCGCAGGAACAAATAAAAAGCTATCACTGTAAAGAAAAAACACTTTCTTAGAGAAAAAAATAATAAGAAAAAGACTGCAGCCCCAGCCAGGGAAAAGACAGCATACTCCTATGCTAGGCAGAGACTAACTGAATTGGGAATGCAGCTAGATGGGGGTATTGGACCAGAGGGACGGCCCCCTGTAGGTGTGTCTATACAAAGGTTTTGTGAATGTTTTCTAACAAAATCTTCTGCCTAGCTTACTCCTGTGGATAAGACCAATACCCCAGACATGCAGATTGTATGAGTGGGACTGTCAGAGGACGTAAGAGAAAAGTGAAATAGATATTCAAGTGGGTCAACAAAGTTGATGAATTAGTGACTCCAATAAAGATTGGATGCAATATATCTGTGCGTGATAGTGAATAGAAATATATAGGTATCAAGGAAAAAGTGATCAAGTGCAATTGGTCCTAAAAAGTATGGAATTGATAAGTGGACCAATAGAAGTGAAAATAATGACCAAAAAGTTGGTAAAGTATAAATATATAAAAATATTATAAAAAGTGGGCAGAAAAGTCCACAAAGTTCATAAAGTGATTTTGAGAATAAAGTATCAGGTTGATGGGTGACTCTTGGGGTGATCCAGGTGTTGGGTGCCGGGTGAGGAAACCAGTGCTCCCCTATCAATGTCTCCCACACTCACCAGAAGTCGGCACCCCTGCAGGGGTAACCAGCATGTTGTTAATATGGTATATCCTCAACCAGGTATTATCCTGCGTACCGATCACTTCAATGGTTAATCATTAAATGCAGGTAAATGAGCGAGCAGTGCATTAGGGACCGCAAGACCCTCTTAAGTGGTGACTTCCGGGACGATGTGCGAGCCAACTGCCGGATCTGCGTTCCAGTGTTGCGGAATTGACGTAATTACGCCCTACGCGTTTCGTCATCAATGACGTCATCAGGAGCGCAAGTCACGCCATCTCCGCCAGATTAAAATACTACATGGTTACTAGGCAACCGGACGCGGCTCAATAACTAAGCCAATGGGTAAATTCTCTATAAATTAGTCAGATGTTGCTAGGTAGAAACTGGGTATGCAAATTGTGGAAAAAACAGGCTGAATAGGCAATAGGAAAATCATATATATGTCATCAGTTGCTGGATAAATAATTATGTAGGGAAATGGCGTGGTAACCAGTATAAGGATGAGAAATGGATTTTTTTTTAAATTCTTTGTATTTCAATATGTGCATAAAAACGAACATTCCAAACGTCCTTTCAACAAAGGGACAAAACAATATAAAATAAAAAAATTATACAATATCCAAATAATTATCTGTTTACTTAGTATTCATAATCTCTTTATGCCAAGGTATATCCATTTAGCTTAATTGATCGCCGTTGTCCCGGTGTGCCCCAACCCCTTGCTCCATTGCATTCATAGATTTATTTCCTCATCATACTATATGCATCCCTCTATATCCTCTTAGTTATCTCCTTATATTAAACCATTGGTTAATGTTGATTGACTCCAATTATCCCAAATTGTATTATATTTCGTTGAGCATCCTCTATGCATATACAATACTTTTTCAAATGGTAAAATCTGATTTACCGCTCTTATCCAGTTCTTAACAACAGGGGGCTTCACTTGAATCCACTTAACTGTGATTGTTTTCCTTGCCATAAACAGCGTTTCTCTAAGCATTATCTTGTGATATCTAGACCATGTTATTTCATCTAATATACCCAGCAAACAGGTTTCTGGGGTCAAAGGTACAGGCATATTCAGGACAGAGGATATTTGAATTATTTCCTGCCAGAATCTTGATATCACTGGACAAAACCACATAATATGTATAAAGTCTGCCCGCTTAGCACTGCATCTCAAACATTTAGGAGATGCAATGCTTTGCATTGCATAAAGTCTACTTGGAGAGAGATATGATTGATGTAGCATATATAATTGTATTAACGTATTGTTTGCTACTGGCGATACATATAAATGGGATGAACAGGCTTCTTTCCAATCTTCATCAGTTAAATTGGGAATTATTTCCTGCCATTTTGTTATTATTGCCAAGGGATTCATTCCTGAATTAACCCTGGTTAAATGTGCATATATTTTAGAGATTAATCCTTTAGGGCCCTGGGACCTAAGGATACCAATCATTGGATATCTAGAGATCCCAGGTCCCAAAACTCCAAATTGTGCTTGTAACGCATGTCGCAACTGTAGGTATCTATATAATGAGGTATGTGGTATATCATATTTCATTTGTATATCTGAAAAAGAGTACATATGTGTTATGTCATATACGTCTGCAAGGACTGATATCCCTTTTTGTTCCCAGAACTGATACTCTACCAATTGTTTCAGTTGATTAAACATTGGGTTTCGCCATAGTGGAAGATCCATGTTTATTTGTGCGTTTCCCTCTATACGTTTTGCCTCTCTCCATATTGTACGAGCTAATGTTAACATTGGTATTTGCTTATATTTTAATTTATTCAAAGGTGCTTCTAGGGCTATAAGTAAATTATTGATTTGTAAAACATGAGCCAGGTGTGATTCTACCATCTGTAGTGTTACTGGTACTATCCATCCTGTGAGATGTTTAAGTTGTCCAGCGAGATAGTATCTGTATATATTAGGAAGTGCCATACCTGCTTCTGTTTTAGCTCTCTGAAGTGAGGTTAACTTTATTCTATTTCTACCCTTTCCCCAAATAAATGTGGTAAATAGGGCATCTATTTTTTTAAAAATAGTTTTAGGGACTATAACCGACATATGTGAAAAAATGTATAAACATTTCGGTAATAGGACCATCTTGATTAAATTTATTCTCCCTGCAACTGAAAGTGGTAATTTAGCCCAAGTAGCTAATTTAGTTTTAATTGTTGTCATGAGTGGATTAAGGTTAGCCTGTAAAGCTGCTTGTGGTAATCTTGTAATATTTATTCCCAGATATTTGAAAGAGGACACTACCTTTAATAAACTTGAATCCTTGCTTAGTGTGAGTAGTTGTGGTTGCAATGGCATAAGGGAGGATTTTTGCCAATTAATTTTAAGGCCTGAATAAGAACCAAATAGTTCTATTATATGCATAGCTGCTTCCAATGATCCATGTGCATCATTTAAATATAAAACAAGATCATCAGCATATAATCCCACTATATCTATCCTTTCTGCCAATGTAATGCCCCGTACAGAAGGGGTTTGCCGAAGTCGAAGTGCCAAAGATTCAATAGCTACTGAAAATAAGAGTGGTGATAGAGGGCATCCCTGCCGGGTGCCTCTATATAATTGTATGGCCTTGGTTAAAAAGCCATTTACCAACAGCTGAACAGTTGGATTTAGATACATTATTTCCACCCAAGTACAGAATTTCTCCCCAAATCCAAATGCCCTAAGCACTGCCTGCAAAAAGGGCCATTCAATAGAATCAAAAGCCTTTGCTGTATCAAGAGAGGCCAAGACACTTGAGTCTGGTAGTTGATCTCTAAGCTGAGCTATAAGTTGTGTTCTTCGAAGATTTATAGATGTGGATTTTCCTGGCATAAATCCAGTTTGGTCTGGATGTATAATATTAAGTATTACATTATTTAATCTATGGGCCAAAATTTTTGCAAGAATTTTGTAGTCTGTATTTAATAATGATATGGGTCGGTATGAAGCACAATCTGTTAAATTTTTATCTGGTTTTGGAATTAGTACTACTGTAGCTAAATACATGGATTCAGGAAGTCTTTTTACCCTGAAAGCTGCATCAAATACTTGAACTAGCACTGGGGCAAGAATATCCACGTATTTACTATATACTTCTAACGGAAGTCCGTCTGGTCCTGAAGCCTTTCCTATTGCTAGACTTGTTATTGCTCTTCTTACTTCTTCCTCGCTTGGATTTTCCTCTAGTGATTGAACCTGCTCAGTAGTTAAGGCTGGAAAGTGTATTTCACTCAGATAAGTTGAAATTTCATCTGCATTATAGGTAAGAGAGGTGGCATACAGATCAGTATAAAACGAGTGAAAGCATGACACAATACCAGCCACATCCCTTACGCATTCCCCGTCAGGGCGCTGTATATTAGTTATAACTAAACTTGTACTTTGTTGCTTAGCCATATGTGCTAAAAGACGATTTGAAGTATTCCCTTGTTCAAAGTACTTCTGTTGATATTCAAATTGTTTGTATTTAGCTATTGCTGCTATATGTGTAGTATATTTTCTTACTGTCATTTCCCATTTTTCCCTATTTATTTCAGTTGGTGTTTTCAAAAACGCAGCTTCTGTATCTCTACATTGCTCTTCTAGATCTTCCGTTTCCAGCCTGGTGGCTCTTTTAATATATGATATTGTTGTGCCTCCCGTAGATATGCTTTCAAGGTACCCCAAAAGATCAAATCTCTTTGGGATCCATGTATTTCTAAAAATATCTGCAATTGTTCAGGTATACGATCGTGCGTTCCAATCTGTGATAACCAATATGGCTGAAATTTCCAGTTTTGCTTCATTCCCTCAATTCCTATTGCTATATTTACCAGGAGTGGTGAGTGATCAGACACTCCTCTAATCAAATATTCAACAGAGACAACCCTAGAAATAATGTTATTTCCCAGCGCCAGATCTATCCTTGACAGACATCCCCTTCCTGGGATGGCCCAGGAATAAGCCCTGGTCTGGGGATTAAGCATTCTCCACAAATCTCTCCATCCAAATTCCTCCCCTAACTCACGAAACATAAATGGTTTTCGAGTTCTTTTTAGGGGGGTCCATGCCTGTCCACCAGCGGGTCCCACAGAAGATTAAAGTCTCCCAGGCATAGCACTAATGCCTCTGGGTATAAACTTGCAAATAGCATAGCCTCTTTAATTACACTTAATGTAGCAGGTGGTGGATTATATATACCTAAAATAACAAATGGTATATCATACACTTGAGCTCGTACAAATACATATTGCCCTTCAGGGTCTACCTTTTTTTGAAAGCACTTCCATGGTACCGACCTATGGACAAGCAATGAAACCCCCCTTGCATATGTTGAATAGCTCGAGTGTATTGACCATTGGATCCAGGGTTTACACAATTGGTTTGTTGTATCTGGGATCATGTGTGTCTCTTGCAGGCATATAATTTGTGCTTTAGTTTGTAATATATTTGTAATTACCTGGGATCTCTTCTGGGGGGTCCCTAGACCCCTAACATTCCATGATAGGAACCCACATTTTTTAGTCATCTTAGAGGTTTTTTTCTATATATAGCTGTAAGTTCACTTCCCAAAAGGGATCCCATATATCTAACCGTCTATCTATGACATTTATCATGATAATACCCCATAGCAATGTACTCCTTATATTTTATACCAATATAATTATTGAGGTCAGTTGGGCACACCAGGACACAGCGATCTTCAAAAGTAACAAGAAAAAATATGAAAAAGAAAAAAAGAGAAAAAGAAAAAAAAAAAATCACAAACAAAATTACCAAAAAAAAAATATTTTTTTTTAAAAAGAAAAATCATCATGCACATATAGCAAAATTTTAACCAATAGGTCTTACTCCAAAAAAAAAAACAATGGGACATTGCCCGAGCATACAAACATTTGCATGCAAGGACAATATAGCTGCGGCCTCCACTCAAGCTCCCGCCTTACTCTCAGAAAAATTTCATGTTTTCCTCTAAGAAATAAAAAAGACATTTTGCTAAGCCATCAAAAAAAAATGGCTTAAAGAATTACCAGTGGTGGGAGGAGGGAGGGAGGGGAAGAGAAACCCCCCAAAAAAACCAAAAAAAAAACGCACAAAAAAAAGAAAAACGCACAAAAAAAATATATAAACAGAAAAAAAAAAACCCATAGTTCCTTAACTCCCAGTCCCTCCACTCCCCCCGCCTTGTAATTCCATCATCCACATGCTTCTTTTTTTTTTTTCTTTTTTCTTGTATCCTTCACCGGGAAAAAGGAAAAAGTTTTCATTACAAGGAAAAACAAAGGAAAATAGCAAGATTCTTCTTTCCGTTCACTTTATAGTTCCTTTCAAACAAAGCCATTCTTGTACACTCTCCGGAGTATTGAAGAAATATATTTTCCCATCTTCCTCCACCCTCATCCTCGCAGGGTATGCCATGGAGTAGCTAATGTGCAGTTCTCTTAATTTTTTTTTAACTTCAAAAAAGTTAGCTCTCAATTTTTGTAGATCTATTGAAAAATCAGGGAAAAAAAAACACTTGTGCATTTTCATATTGAATGGTGCCTTTTTGTCTTGCTTTCCGTAGTATAAGATCACGATCTTTACAATTCAAAAATCGTGCAAGTAAAGGTCTTGCAGGGGCTCCAGGGGCTAGTGGTTTTGCAGGAATTCTATGGGCTCTTTCTACTGCAAATGCTGTGGAGAAAGTAGTATCAGGAAATAGGGTTTTAATCCATGTCTCCACAAAATCTCCAGGGTTCTTCCCCTCAGCCCTCTCCGGTAAGCCCACAAATCTGATATTATTACATCTTAATCTGTTTTCTAAGTCATCAACTTTTTGATTAAGGTATGTTACTTGCTTTTCAGCTGCTAATATACGATTTGGCACTGGAGTGTAATTATCCTCTAATGAGGATATCCTTTTTTCAGCCTCTGCCATCCGCTTTCTCACAGCCTGCAGATCATAGTATATTAAACCAATATCCATTCTAATTTCCTCCATTTTACCAGTCAACATAGTATTACTTGCAGTTATAGCAGCCATAAGTTGAGAATGTACCTGTTCAAGTGAGAGTTTTGCTGGTTTCTCCGCCGGAATGTTGCTCTGTGTATTGCTGCTGCTTCCTCCACTCCGTGTGTTTGGTGGGCTCCGACCTACTTCCTGCTTCTCGGTCCGCACAAACTACTTCAAACGTTCTGTTGCCATAGCGGGACGTTCCTTACTTGTCTCCTTACTCATATTGCCCGGTATGTATCGCAAGCTGCCGCAATACTCGCATGGAGGTCCGGATCAAGGTGGGTATCAAGGTGCACCACATGGAGCTCGAATGGAGGCCTGCAGAGCTTCGATCACATGCAGCCAGCCATCTTGCTGGCTAGCCACGCCCCGGACACCGACAAATGGATTTATATACGAAAAAATGTATTGATTAGTGAATATATAATAATGGGTGTATATAATTAAGGTAAATTAGTGTGTGAATATTAAATATTAAATGATTTTAAATAATTTTAAATAGTAAACCAATTTATGATGTCCAGTAAATGTATAAAAACATTAGAAAGGTAAATATAAAAATAAGAAAAATATATATTGGGTGTATAAAATGAAGATAAAAAAGGAGAAAAAATTATTAATGGTAAAATGATTATTATATATAAGGTCTAAATCTGTATTAATATAATTGATGGGAAATTAAATAATTAAAACATTTTTTTAGAAGTTATTAAAAAGATATGATTGATAGTAAATCATTTTTAAACAAGGAGAGTCATTCCTGTGGACCAGTAACCATATAGGTACATATAGAATAATAACCGTGAATAAAAACATGCTGAATAAATAGACCACTTATGAGTAATTCGAAATAAGAAAGATATATATATATATATATATATATATATATATACATATAATAAACCGTGTGGTAGGACTACAATCATATATGTAAACACCAGATACATGACCTACTAGATATAAGGTATATAAGGAATTAAGTAATAAGGGATACTAAGTAATTTAGATTTGGGGGTATTAATGATACGGGACACCCCATAAACTGCAGTACAATAAATAGTAAGATGCAATTACTATAAAGGATATTTGGGCAACATGGAATACAATAATTAGAGTCAATAATTATTAATACAAAAGGACAATGGTGTGATAAAAGGCCAATAGTGTAATATTAAAAAGTGTATGTAAAGTCAGGAGATGGAGATATTAAAAATAGTAAATTTTGTTAAAAATCAGAAATAAAACAGTTGAGGTCTATGTCCAAGTTGAGTCCTCCAGGCTGGAGCGACTCAAGTTGGTAAATCCATTTCGTCTCATTTTGTGATATCTTTTTAGTTTTATTCTCTCCTCTCCAATGTTCTTTTATTGTATCTATTCCATAAAACACTAAGCCTTTTGGATTACGATTATGTACCTCCAAAAAATGTTTTGACAGGCTGTGCTTTGGAAAGCCCTTTTTAATATTGTTTATGTATTCTCTAATGCGATCAAAAAGTGGCCTGGTAGTCCTGCCAACGTATTGAAGCCCACAAGGGCATTCAATAACGTAAGTTACGTGTGTGGTGTGGCAGGAAATCAGATCCTTGATCTGAAAAGTCAGTTTGTTCACATTGGATTTGAACTGCATGTTTTTTTTCTTTTGTGCAGGGTTATTTTTACAGGCCAAACATCTCCGACATCGAGTAAAGCCCTTCATATCGGGGAAAATTTCCACCTTGTTTGGTGGGTCTACCACGTTGTGGACCAATCTGTTCCTCAGTGTGGGGGCCCTCCTATATATGAATTTCAGGTTGTTGGGTAAAATCTTAGAAAAAGTCTTGTCGGATTTTAAAATTGGCCAGTATTTCTTAAAAATGTTTTCAACTGTCTTGTACTGATTATTGAACTCTGTAATAAAAGCACAGTCGAAATTGCCTTCATTAGTTCTCATTTAATTAGTAAGTAGGTCCTCCCTCGCCATATTCTTGATTTTGTTCTTAGTAGCCTCCCTTTTTTTCAAATCTGGTGGTGAGTTTTTCTGCCTTTCATAGTCTTCCAATTTCGTGCAATTGCGTCTGATCCTCATATATTGTCCTTTGGGTATATTTTGTTTCTATTTGGGATGGTGACAGCTTGATATAGGGATATACTTTTTTTGTCAGTGGGTTTAAAGTAGGTTTTCGTCTGCAAATAATTGTTTTCCCCAAAATATTTGAAGGTCCAGAAAATCGATCTGTTCTCTATTTTAATTTCCCGTAAATTTAATGCCGTATTGGTTATTATTAAGTTATTATATGAAGAAGTCCAAAGACTCCTGTGTGCCGTCCCACATCATGATTATATCATCTATGTAGCGACGGTAGAATCAAAGGTGTGGTCTGTTGGTGCCATAAATCATTTGTTCCTCAAGCATGTTCATGAAGAGATTTGCGAGTGGTTGGAGGAATTAAAAAGGGTAAAGAAACAGGAATACTTACCGAAAAGGAGGCAACATTTAGGGAAAACAACTACTTTAAAACCAATGACAAAAATGGGTATATCCCTATGTGATGTCGGAGATGTTTGGCCTGTAAAAATAACCCTGCACAAAAGAAAAAAAACATGCAGTTCAAATCCAATGTGAACAAACGGACTTTTCAGATCAAGGATCTGATTTCCTGCCACACCACACACGTAACTTACGTTATTGAATGCCCTTGTGGGCTTCAATACCTTGACAGGACTACCAGGCCACTTTTTGTTCGCATTAGAGAATACATAAACAATATTAAAAAGGGCTTTCCAAAGCACAGCCTGTCAAAACATTTTTTGGATGTACATAATCGTAATCCAAAAGGCTTAGTGTTTTATGGAATAGATACAATAAAAGAACATTGGAAAGGAGTGAATAAAACTAAAAAGATATCACAAAATGAGACGAAATGGATTTACCAAGTTGAGTCGCTCCAACCTGGAGGACTCAACTTGAACATGGACATCAACTGTTTTATTTCTGATTTTTAACAAAATTTACTATTTTTAATATCTCCATCTTCTGACTTTACATACACTTTTTAATAGTACACTATTGGCCTTTTATCACACTATTGTCCTTTTTTATTAATAATTATCGACTCTAATTATTGTATTCCATGTTGCCCAAATATCCTTTATAGTAATTGCACCTTACTATTTATTGTACTGCAGTTTATGGGGTGTCCCGTATCATTAATACCCCCAAATCTAAATTACTTAGTATCCCTTATTACTTAATTCCTTATATACCTTATATCTAGTAGGTCATGTATCTGGTGTTTACATATATGATTGTAGTCCTACCACACGGTTTATTATATGTATATATATATATATATATATATATATCTTTCTTATTTCAAATTACTCATAAGTGGTCTATTTATTCAGCATGTTTTTATTCACGGTTATTATTCTTTATGTACCTATATGGTTACTGGTCCACAGGGATGACTCTCCTTGTTTAAAAATGATTTACTATCAATCATATCTTTTTAATAACTTTTAAAAAAATTTTTTAATTATTTCATTTCCCATCAATTATATTAATACAGATTTAGACCTTATATATAATAATCATTTTACCATTAATAATTTATTCTCCTTTTTTATATTCATTTTATACACCCAATATATATTTTTCTTATTTTTTCTTATTTTTATATTTACCTTTCTAATGTTTTTATACATTTACTGGACATCATAAATTGGTTTACTATTTAAAATCATTTAATATTTACTATATTTATTCACACACTAATTTACCTTAATTATATACACCCATTATTATATATTCACTAATCAATAAATTTTTTCGTATGTATATATATATATATATATATATATCCATTTGTCATCCTTATACTGGTTACCGTGCCATTTCCCTACATAATTATTTACCCAGCAACTGATGACATATATATGATTTTCCTATTGCCTATTCAGCCTGTTTTTTTACAATTTGCATACCCAGTTTCTACCTAGCAACATCTGACTAATTTATAGGGAATTTACCCATTGGCTTAGCTATTGAGCAGCGTCCGGTTGCCTAGTAACCATGTCGTATTTTAATCTGGCGGAGAAGGCGTGACTTGCGCTCCTGATGACGTCATTGATGACGAAACGCGCAGGGCGTAATTACGTCAATTCCGCAACACTGGAACGCAGATCCGGCAGTTGGCTTGCACAGCGTCCCGGAAGTCACCACTTAAGAGGGTCTTGCGGTCCCTAATGCACTGCTCGCTCATTTACCTGCATTTAATGATTAACCATTGAAGTGATCGGTACTCAGGATAATACCTGGTTGAGGGCATACCATATTAACAACATGCTGGTTACCCCAGCAGGGGTGCCGACTTCTGGTGAGTGCGGGAGATATTGAAAGGGGAGCACTGGTTTCCTCACCCGGCACCCAACACCTGGATCCCCCCGAGAGTCACCCATCAACCTGATACTTTAGTCTCAAAATCACTTTATGAACTTTATGGACTTTTCTGCCCACTTTTTATAATATTTTTATATATTTATACTTTACCAACTTTTTGGTCATTATTTTCACTTCTATTGGTCCACTTATCAATTCCATACTTTTTAGGACCAATTGCACTTGATCACTTTTTCCTTGATACCTATATATTTCTATTCACTATCAAGCACAGATATATTGCATCCAATCTTTATTGGAGTCACTTTATTCACTAATTCATCAACTTTGTTGACCCACTTGAATATCTATTTCACTTTTCTCTTACGTCCTCTGACAGTCGCCGCCCACTCATACAATCTGCACGTCTGGGGTATTGGTCTTATCCACAGTAAGCTAGGCAGAAGATTTTGTTAGAAAACATTCACAAAACCTTTGTATAGACACACCTACATGGGGCCGTCCCTCTGGTCCAATACCCCCATCTAGCTGCATTCCCAATTCAGTTAGTCTCTGCCTAGCATAGGAGTAGGCTGGCTTTTCCCTGGCTGGGGCTGCAGTCTTTTTCTTCTTATTATTTTTTTCTCTAAGAAAGTGTTTTTTCTTTACAATGATAGCTTTTTATTTGTTCCTGCGCTTAGTTAGTCAGACTTCGGAAGACTACAGCGTTTGCGGAACTGGGAATCGCACTGGTTGTTCATTTTTGTAGTGGCCGATATATACCCTTTTGGTCACTTTTTGTTCACTCAATTTGGTCATTTTTTGCTCACCAAGCACTTTTTTTTATATATTTTATATATTTATTTATATCTTTTGAATGTGTCATTTATTCACCGTCAACAAAACTATTGCACTTTATATTTATTATTTTATATATGGTTTACTGTTTCTGCAACTGATTGTACCATATTTTACTGTGATATAAATATATAATAATTTATTTATATTACACCACCACACTTTAATATTTTTAGGCAGCGCCATTTACCTCACCACCCCCACTTTTTATTGAATATTGACCACACAGTCTATATTTTTGAGGTAGGCCGCAGCCAACCAATTCCTCCATAAGTGCGGAAATCTCCACCTTACATACTGAAGTCATACTCTGAGAAAGAATTATTGCTGTATACTTGCTGAGTAGGGGCAGTGAGGAGGAAAGTGGATTTAAAATGAAAAATAAATCTGCAAAAGATGGGGGTGGAAAACCTACAAAAATAAGCGCTAGCCCCGGGACGATTAAAATGTACATGACCTCTGAAGCAACAGGGGAAAATGTAAACAGGGATAGACAAACTGCCACCAAATCAAAAGAAGACCCTGAGTTAAGTAAAAAATCCATAAATCAGAAAACAACAGGGGCAGTTGGAGATAATAGCCTGAATCTCTCAAAAGATAGTGTACAGAAGGACAAAGAACGGGAGGTGAGAGGTGAAGAGGAGCGGATTGTAAAAGACCAACTGCCCACAAAATTAGAAATGACAGAGATGTTTGCTAAATTGGAACAATCAATTAAAAACAAGATGGCTACCCTACATGGGGACCTAGGACAAATGCTGAAAAGAGTAGAAGAAGTGGAGGAAAAAACGATCAGATATGGGAAAGAGATAAAAGTTTTTGAAGATGAAATAAGGAGGACCCAGAATATACAGAGAAACATATTATATAAATTAGAAGATCAAGAAAATAGAGATAGAAGAAAAACCTGAGAATTCAGGGCTTTCCAGAGATGGGGAAAGAAGAAAAATAAGTGGAAATGTTTGAAACAGTATTTAACCCTCTTCTAGGAAAAGAAAAGACAGAGAAAATAGAAATTGAAAGGATAAATAGAATTAGGAAACCGCAAAACTTGTCAAAAGAACTTACAAGAGATGTCATTGTGAGATTCCATAAGTATGAAACACGAGCACAGATTTGGGAACAAAATTAAAAGAAGACCCCCATTAAGATTTGATGGTGTAGATCTACAGGTCTTTGCAGACCTTTCACATGAGACATTATCCAGGAAAAGGTTATTGAAACCAGTAGTAGATCTAATGAAACAACACGATATCCAATATTTTTGGGTATACCCTGCATGCATGGGAGCTAGAAAAGAGGGAAGGACAGTAAAATTGAGATTTCCAGAAGAATTACAAGATTTTTGTGAAAGCTTGAATATACCTGTACCAGAGATCCCCGAATGGACAGTTATAGGGGGAAAAAGAACAGAGGAAGAAGAGGATCAGTGGCATTTACTGACTAAGAAAAATACTAAAGTGAAGAAGAAATGAAGGAACTGTTGCCATACGTTTGATGGAGAGAAGGAGGGGGGGCTGGGAGGGGGAGGGGAGATGGGAGGAAGAGAGGAACATAGGTAATGGATGGGTCCCTGGAGATATAGTGGCACACTGAACCCATGTCTCCATGTGGAGGACGGGGGGGCTAGGCGAGCAGGGTTAGAGCTCCACCCCAGGGTGAGAGTCGATATAAGGTGGGAGGAAGTGCATCGACTGAAAAGGTCCAAGGGGTTAGGGACCAGATACCCATTTTTTCTTAAGGGGGGGAAAAAGGAGGAGGGGGAGGTAAAAAGAAAATTACACATGATGTACCCTCCACTGATATATAGGAATCATCCTATTCCGTTAAACAAATAGAGAGATAGACTCTATGTTCCCCCACTTTGAATGAGGAAGTTAAAAAAAAAAGAGATGGAGAACAAAGAGGCAAACCCATTTGTAAAATGTCAGTTATAAATTTTGTAACATATAACGTCAGAGGCTTGAATACCCCGGAAAAAAAGGCAAAAAATTCTGAGGGAAGTTAAAAATATAGAAGCCAACATAATATTCTTACAGGAAACCCATATAACACACTCATCTAATATTAGACTGTATACTAAGGACCATCCTATATGGATTTATGCAGACTCCACAACAAAAAAATCAAAGGGAGTGGCCATTGGATTGTCCAGAGGGATGAGATTCCCCCTGGAGGAAAGGATGACAGACCCTAAAGGGAGATTGCTTTTCCTGAAGAGGGAAGTTATTTAATAGAGAGGTTACATTGGTTAATGTATATTGCCAGAATGATAAACCCTTGAATAACCTAGGGAAGATCCTGGACAAACTAATAGACTTTAAAAAGGGGTGGGTAATGATGGCAGGGGACTTTATTTTTGCTTAGACCCGGAGAGGGATAGTACGTCAGGTGTGCAGAGGAGTAAGGGAGCATATTTAAGAACAATAAAAAAGAAACTATATCAATGTCAACTTCTAGATACATGAGAGTGTTTCATCCAGAAGAACGTGATTATACCTTCTACTCCTCTGTGCACGGGACGTATTCTAGGATCGATTAGATGTTGATCGAACATAGAGGGATAGAGTCCGTGGTAGAGGTAAAAATAGGGATAAAATCTTGGTCGGATCATGCCCCAGTTAAAATGAGGTTGAAAATAGCGGGAGAGCAACCTAGAACAAACATCTGGAGAATAAATGAGGAGTTATTAAGAGATAAAAAATGGGGGGAAGAAATTAAAAAAGAACTGGAATTATACTTTCAAACCAATGAAAAAGAAGAAACCCCTAAAGATATACTATGGGAAACACACAAGGCATACATGAGAGGGATCTTAATATTGAAAGGAGTACAGAGGAAAAAAGAAAGAACAGTAAATAAAGAAAGGTTAATAAAAGAGATATATGAATTAGAACAAGGCCATAAAAGAACACAGAATATAGAGATTCAACATAAATTAGTAATAAAAAGAGATGAACTCAAGATATTACTGCAGCAGGAACTAGACAGGAGGTCAACAGTATAGCAAAAGAGAGATCAATGGAGTAATAAGATCGGGAAAACACTGGCAAAGGCATTAAAAATGAATTTTATAGAGAAGATAAGGGATAGAGGGGGAGAAATAATGCATTCTTCAACAGAAATAGCGAGAGTTTTCCAAGAATATTACGGAAGACTATATGATGTTAAAAAAGAGGAGAAGGGTAAGATGGGACTCAATAGAACGGAGAAAATTATAAAATATTTGAAAGAAGCGAAAATGTCCAAAGTCCAGAAGGAACAATTAGATCCGTTGGAAGACCCGATCACAGAGGAAGAGCAAGGCAAAGTCTTAAAAGAAACTACTTCAGGCAAGAGCCCATGGCCAGATGGGTTTACAGTGAACTATTATAAAAGGTTTAAAGATTTGTTGATTCCCAAATTAAATGATTATATTAATGGATGAGTAAAGAGGCCCTTAGGGCCTTGATTACTGTTCTATTGAAGGAGGAAAAAGATGCAACAAATTGTTCTAGCTATAGACCCATCTTGCTCTTAAATGCAGATGTAAAACCATTTACGAAAGCGTTGGCAACAAGGATGAAAAATATGATGACAGAATGGGTTCACAATGACCAAGTAGGCTTCATACCTGGAAGACAGGGCAGAGATAATGGAGTAAGAACAATCCTTTTGATGCAACAGATGGCTAAGAGTGGTTCCCCTGGGTTGATATTGTCGATTGATGCAGAAAAAGCATTCGACAGGGTTGGTTGGGAATTCATCAAGAGCCTTGGAGGAATTGGGAAGCGGAACGAGATGATGGCGTGGATAAGATCACTATACAGCCAACCTACAGCTAGAGTTAAGATAAATGGGACCCACTCTGAACCATTTGAAATGCACAATGGTACAAGGCAAGGATGTCCGCTCTCGCCGATGTTGTTTGTTCTTTCCATAGAGCCACTATTGGCTACAATAAGGGGAAATCCGGATGTAAGAGGAGTAGAAATAGGTAAAGTGGAGCATAAAGTTGCCGCGTTTGCAGACGACGTTCTGTTGTACATATCCAGACCTAGGATAACACTCCAAATGTGATGAAAATTTTAAAAGATTATGGTGATTTATCTAATTTAAAAATTAATTTGGCGAAGGCAGAAATATTAAGCATTAACATTAAACATCAAGAAGAAGAAGCATTAAAACAGGATTTTCCCTTTGTATGGGAAAGATCAGAATTGAAATATTTAGGAATTAAATTAACAGCATCCCCAGAGAACTTATATAGAATAAATTATATACCATTGTTAAACGAGATAAGAACAGAAATAGACTCTTTTGCAGAACCCTATCATGGATAAGAAGAATTAACATAATAAAAATGGCAATATTACCAAAAATAGCATATAAATATCAAATGCTGAATAATAAAAAGAGGATAACCAGCGCTACGGACTATAATATATGAAGGGAGTGTGAAATAGAAGGTGTAAGCTGCCACCAATCAACCCTTAAGTGCAAGGGTGAAAGTGAAAAAATATAAAGTGTGACGATTGGTATTGGCGCTACCTTAAGGTGATAAAAAGTACAATGCCATGAACTGGCGTGAGTGGAAATAATAAAGGAAGTTGAATAACCCACAAATTTCAAAGTGTCACCGATTATTGTGAGTGAAAACTCCTTAAGAAATAGTATATAAACAATGTGTTTATTCAAATTATCAAAATCAAATCAACAACCAATATAGTGATATGTGTAAATAACAGGATGTATATAGTAAAATTGTGATAAGCGTGAAATAAAGATTTGTCCCACAACCACAAGTGTATTATCAGGTTACAATTGCCTGATATATGTGCCACACATAATGTGATTGAGTGGTAAATAAATGCTGCTAAGTAGAGTCCAAACTGGCCACTAGGTGGCGTTTTCAATAATACGACCTGTACAGCGATATGGAGGGGGTCTCTTCTCCGTTGCGGGGGAGCAGCTTTGAGCCGGTGATGATTGCCCTAAGTGCTCACACAAAGAGAAGGCCCCATAGTGAATGAACAATCCATACATCAATGACAAAAAAGCGCAGTACACTCACTCGTTACGATGATCAGGATCAGAAGAAAGACGGTGCGTGCCGGGATGCTTCCGCGTTCCACGGCCGACAACCGGAAGTAACGTTAGACGTACGAGACTCTGCCCTACGCGTTTCATCAGAGGGACGTCAACTGGAGCGGCGTCAACTAGGCGTACTCCCGGACTTCTTATAGCCGCCCGTATCCAAGTAACGGAGGGGACAGATCAGCGCCGCCATCTTGTTACTCCCTCTCCGGAAGCCATATTGCTCCTCCACTGGCTTCATCTATGGCTGTGCAGGGGAACGGCCATATATCATCATATCTGATCAATTAATGTAACCAAGTGTGGTACGATCCTTTCCAAATATGTTTTAAAACCATGTTTTATTAATAACAACTAAAAAAACTCAGCCTCGATTTTAAAAATGGAGATTGCTGATTAAAAAAGAGAATTAAAAAGCAAACATATAAAAGTCATAATTAACCAGAATCCCGGATACAAGATAAAAATAAGAACCATATCCAGAACCCCATGTATAAAAAGAAAAAATGCAAATATTAAAAACAAGAAAAATAAAAAAAATAAAAAAAGGGATTGCGTAAAAATCCATATTTAAGACCCTATACATATCAAAGAGGGAATTTTGACACAACCCAGAAAAACGGAACGGAATAAATGCCCTTGATACACATATTGGGGAGGAAATATGTTAATGTGGACAAAGGCAATATAACATTATTATTAAAAAGGTGTGCATATGTGGACAGTGTGTATGTCAGTAAAGTTAAGGACCAGGTGAAGATGTCAATCAGGTCTATAAAGTGACAAAGTGGCAAAATTCCTGCTTTGCCACTCTGTCACTTTATAGACCTAATTGACATCTTCACCTGGTCCTTAACTTTACGGACATACACACTGTTCACATATGCACACCTTTTTAATAATAATGTTATATTGCCTTTGTCCACATTAACATATTTCCTCCCCAATATGTGTATCAAGGGCATTTATTCCATTCTGTTTTTCTGGGTTGTGTCAAAATTCCCTCTTTGATATGTATATGGATCTTAAATATGGATTTTTACGCAATCCCTTTTTTAATTTTTTTTATTTTTCTTGTTTTTAATATTTGTATTTTTTCTTTTTATACATGGGGTTCTGGATATGGTTCTTATTTTTATCTTGTATCCGGGATTCTGGTTAATTATGAATTTTATATGTTTGCTTTTTAATTCTCTTTTTTAATCAGCAATCTCCATTTTTAAAATCGAGGCTGAGTTTTTTTAGTTTTTATTAATAAAACATGGTTTTAAAACATATTTGGAAAGGATCGTACCACACTCGGTTACATTAATTGATCGGATATGATGATATATGGCCGTTCCCCTGCACATCCATAGACGAAGCCAGTGGAGGAGCAATATGGCTTCCGGAAAGGGAGTAACAAGATGGCGGTGCTGATCTGTCCCCTTCGTTACTTGGATACGGGCGGCTATAAGAAGTCCGGGAGTACGCCTAGTTGACGCCGCTCCAGTTGATGTCCCTCTGACGAAACGCGTAGGGCGGAGTCTCGTACGTCTAACGTCACTTCCGGTTGTCGGCCGTGGAATGCGGAAGCATCCCGGCGCGCACCGTCATTCTTCTGATCCTGATCATCGTAACGAGTGAGTGTACTGCGCTTTTTTGTCATTGTTGTATGGATTGTTCATTCACTATGGGGCCTTTTCTTTGTGTGAGCACCTAGGGCAATCATCACCGGCTCAAAGCTGCTCCCCCGCAACGGAGAAGAGACCCCCTCCATATCGCTGTACAGGTCGTATTATTGAAAACGCCACCTAGTGGCCAGTTTGGACTCTACTTAGCAGCATTTATTTACCACTCAATCACATTATGTGTGGCACATATATCAGGCAATTGTAACCTGATAATACACTTGTGGTTGTGGGACAAATCTTTATTTCACGCTTATCACAATTTTACTATATACATCCTGTTATTTACACATATCACTATATTGGTTGTTGATTTGATTTTGGATAATTTGAATAAACACATTGTTTATATACTATTTCTTAAGGAGTTTTCACTCACAATAATCGGTGACACTTTGAAATTTGTGGGTTATTCAACTTCCTTTATTATTTCCACTCACGCCAGTTCGTGGCATTGTACTTTTTATCACCTTAGGGTAGCGCCAATACCAATCGTCACACTTTATATTTTTTCAAATATCAAATGCTGCCAATGCCGATCGCCCAAACATGTTTTAGGATTTTAAAGTCCTTAATAACTAAATTTATATGGAAAAAAGGAAAACCCAAGATACAATATTAATGTGTGTTAATGAAAGGCAAAAATCAAGGAGGACTAGCGGTTCCAGAGTTCAAAAAGTATTACTATGCGACACTACTTGCACGAGTCACGGAATGGGGAAAGATAAAAAGTGGAAAGAGTTGGGTAGAAATAGAAAACACTTTAAGTAATTCAAACTTAGGTAAAATGCTATGGATACCACCCCAATATAGAAAATTAAACACAAACACACATATAATTACACACCAGGCACTGAGAGTATGGGATTTAAATCATAAAAAAGAAAAACGGAAATATAATTCACCATTAATTCCATTAAAAGACACAAGATTTTTTCCACCAGGACAGGGAAAATTATGGGGTAATTGGATGGGAAGGGAGGATATGAGATTAAAAGATATATTGGTTAAAAGGTAACGTGCACAATGGGTGAGTTAAAACAAAAAAAATGGAAAATAGATGAGTGGCGATCCTGTCAGCTGAAACATTTTGTGGCATCATTACCAAAACCATTAAGAACAGAAGAGGAGTTATTGCCCTTTGAGAAAATGTGTGTTTCGGAGGGGAATAAGAATAGCATCTCTAATATTTATAAAATCTTGGTGACAGAGATGGCACCGACAGTACTGCCTTTCATAGAAAAATGGGAAAGGGGAGTTGGGAATACAGAGGGGGGACTTTCACTTGGGAAAAAGTTTTAAGTTAATACATGGTTTAGCAGTAGACACGAACACAGCAGAAATTAATTATAAATGTCTCTATAGATGCTATAATACCCCAGACAAAGTCCATAATTATCAGAAAGAGAAATCAAAATATTGCTGGAGGGGATGTAGGAACAATGGCACGTATATAGTGGGATTGCCCTAAAATTAAAAAATATTGTTAGAAAGTTCTTGCTCAAATTAAGAAGGTTACAATTATTGAAGTCCCAGAAGAGCCTTGGTTTTGCTTATTTCATGGTATAAAGGGAGAATAATGGGGTGAAATGTAATTGGATGAATCTATTTTAATGTGTAATTTGTATTTTGCAAAATTAATAAACAAATTAAAAAAAAAGAAAAATCTGTTCCTATCTCTATTTCACAAATCCTGGCTCCTGAAGGAGTGATCCCAGCAAACCCAGAACAGATTACATAGTTACATAGTTAGTGAGGTTGAAAAAAGACATCAGTCCATCCAGTTCAACCTATGATGTGTGTGTGTGTTTGCTTTTAACCGTACATTGTATACCCCTGTATGTTGTGGTCTTTAAGGTGTCCATCCAATAGTTTTTTGAAACTATCAATGCTCCCTGCTGATACGACTGCTTGTGGAAGAGAATTCCACATCCTTACCGCTCTTACAGTGAAGAACCCCTTACGCACTTTAAGGTTAAACCGCCTTTCCTCAAGTTTTAGTGAGTGGCCACGTGTCTTATTGTATCTCCTTTCTCTGAATAGTTTGTTCCTTATGCTAGGGTCACCAGTACAGTATTTGTACATTGATATCATATCCCCCCTCAATCGTCTCTTCTCCAGAGAGAATAGGTTCAGTGCTTGTAGTCTTTCCTCATAGCTGATGTCCTCCATTCCCCTAATTATTTTTGTTGCCCTTCTCTGGACTTTCTCCAGTTCCAGCACATCCTTCCTGAGGACCGGTGCCCAGAACTGGACAGCATACTCCAGATGTGGCCGGACCAGAGTCTTGTAGAGTGGAAGAATAATCTCTTTATTTCTGGAGTGAATCCCCTTTTTTATACAACCCAGTATTCTGTTGGCTTTGCTTGCGGCGGCTTGGCATTGCATGCCACTGCCAAGCTTGTTGTCTACCAGTACCCCCAGGTCCCTTTCCATCCTAGACTCACCCAGAGGTTCCTTGCATGTTTTGCTGCATATTACCGAGATCTGTATTTGGCTCCCCTGACCAGAATCCGTATGAATGATTCTTTATCATTGCCTTTTCCACTCGCCAGGGGGACCAGGCAGGGTTGTCCCCTATCACCTGGTTTGTTTGCCCTGGCGATGGAACCCATGGCAGTCCTTATAAGAGCTTTGGATTCGGTCAGGGGAATTGGTGTCGGGGTGCTGGAGGAAAAGGTATTTTTGCATGCCGATGACGCGCTCCTTTTCCCTTCAGGATGTCGGTTCATCACTGCCTGCTGCACTATTATTGATGTTTTTGGCTCTTATTCAGGAATTAAGATTACTTGGGACAAGTCCCTTTTTGTTTCCACTCCATCCAGCCCATCCTAAACCACCATCTGGGACCCTACTACACTGGGTTATGGAGTTTTAATTTCTGGGTATAAGGATCGGCGGGGAGCTGTCAACCTACTATAATTTGAATCTGGTGCCGTTGGTACAGCGCTTAACTCCAAAATAAATGGCTTGGCGTTCTCTCCCTCTTACGCCAGTGGGCAGGGTTAACTTAATCAAGATGGTGTACCTACCTAAATTTTGTATTTTTTCCATCAATACCCTACTCCCCTGAAAAAATCGTTATTTACCAAGGTGAATAGTGCTTTCAACCAGTTTGTGTTCGCTCCAAATGCCTCTTGGACTGGGGGGGCTGTCTCTACCAAACCTTCAGCTCTATTATTGGGCAGCTGTGTTGGTCACAGTCAGATGGAAGTTCTCACAACCTAGAGACAATTCTGCTGTGACCCTGGAGGCAGCAAATTGTGAGTTCTTACTCCACGCTCAGTAACCTAGTTTCAGCTCACCCAGAGATTACTATTTTGATAAGAAAGACCGTGGTTATCTGGAATCAAGCTAAGTATCGTAGCCCGGAGTCTTTCTCTCCCCACCTCCACCTGTGGGGGAACCCCTCTCTTCCCCATCTACACAGCATCCCAGGTCCCAGTGTGTGAGGGGGAGTGATAGGCCATAAACACATAGTGATAGAGAATCGCCTGTGGATGTTTCCTGACCTGAAAGCCGCTTTTCATTTGCCTAATTGTATGCTTTTTAGGTATCACCAACTGCGCCATGCATTTAGTCAACAGTTTCCATCCCGTATCACCCTAGAATCAGACGCGATCAAAAAGCTGTTAACGTCTAGTTTGCTGGCCTATTCGACAAATGTGGATCGAGTTTATCAGAAGAGGGTGGTTAATATCGCTGACTAAGCGGTGGATGACTGGGAAGATTGTCTGTTTGGGTTCCTATGTAAACTCTACGATCTCGTCCAGAGATCATAGAGGTCAGAGGTTTATTCAACTAAAATTTTTGCATAGGGTGTACTATACCCCTCAGCGCTATGCGGCCATATACTCTTCTGCATCTTCGGCTTGTCCTCGTTACCAGGCTCCAGAGGCATCCTTCTTTCATATGGTCTGGATGTGTCCTCAAGTTCAGTTATTTCGGAACCAAGTAATCTCCGATATCAACTCTTGGATTGGATCCCAAAACCTGACTGCTAAACATCTTTATTGACCTCCATGTGAGTAGGTATGTCAAGATTTTAACTGGTTACGCCTCCTTCTATGCACACATGGAGCTACTTTTATCTTGGAAGTCTGCCCACCCTCCCAAGATTGATGCTTGGCATGCTACTCTGAAAAGGGTTTCACCTATGTGTAAAATGAGTTACCCGACTCGCAACTGCCCAGGGAAACAAAATTTGGTCAGCTTGGATAGACTCCCTAGGCCAAGATGAAGTTCACTAAATACAGCGTTAGGATGACAATATGTAGGACAGCTCTTATGGGATTATTTGCTGCTGACTCTTGGTGGGTAGCCCCTTCCTTTCCCCTGCTTCCATCCTCTTTTCCTGTATGTGTATCCCCCCCCACACCCCACCACTAATGGGTTACTGCAAACACCTAGGGAACATTGTCCTAAGGGCTTTATACTAATGTGCTGGCAGACAATTTTTGTAGAACTTGTGACTTTGAATATACCCTATACCTTTTCTTAATGACAACCATGTACCATTTTTCTGTTAAAAAAACGCTCTAACCCTTATAAAAGCGGATATGTGGCAGCATAGTTTTTGCTAAAAACGCTACAGCTAAAAAAAATACAGAAAAATGCTGCAAAACTCATTCTACAGCATGGCTTTCTACTGCTAACACTATTGGCATTTTTATAACGTCTAGTGTGCATGAGGCCTTATAGGTATTGGTATATGCTGGTTTAATTAGTTACTCTGCTCCCTACTATTTTGATTAGATAACTGGTTAATTTCCCAGGAAGGGAATCCCGTCTGTTCACAGAGGCCCTGTCCTGGGTGGAGGCACTGCCCACTCTTTCACTAAGCGAAGGTTCTGGTCATTTTTATTTTCCTACAGGTTTAGCGCAATATCTTGCTTGTCATAACCCCCCCCCTCCAAAAGGGGGCAACATCAATACAACAGAACCAACATTTAAAACTATATATCCTTACTTCAGCTGCTTTCCCATTGTAGAGACGAAAATGATTGCACGCTTTCAGGTTAAGGGCAATAGTGCTGTCAGGAACTTGTTGCAAATACACCGCAAGGACTTCCTGTGACACATCATAATAATCAAGTTTATAGTAACAAAGAGCCACGTAGACATTCAAAGCAAGAAAATCCCTGCAGATTGAAAAATAAACAATTCAGTTAATTAGAATATATGTCTAAATTGATAAAAAATAATAATAATAATTTCTGATAATGATCATTGTAATAACAAAAAAAAACAACTAAAAGCAGAAGCAAAAGATGGCACGTGAACTATCTGCAAAGTATATTCCCATAGGCAATACGTTTAATAGGCTAAAAGTAAAACCTATGTGGCTCACAGCCAAAGTTAAAAAAGCTATAAATAAGAATATAGCTTTTAAAAAAATATAAAAATGAAGGAACACTATCATTGTTTAAATGTTACAAAGAGTATAACAGAATATGTAAAAAGGAAATCAAGGCCGCAAACATTCGAAACGTACGACAGATTGCAAAGGATAGTAAGACAAACCCTGAAAATTCTTCAAATATATTAATCATAAAAGGTCAGGTTTAAGCACGTATGCTCTTTACAAAATAATCTAGAGTGGGTGACTGGGAACAAAGAGAAGGCAAATTTATTTAATACAGGTACATCTCATAAAATTAGAATATCATCAAAAAGTTAATTTATTTCAGTAATTCGATTCAAAAAGTGAAACTCATATTTTATTTAGATGCGTTACACACAGAGTGATATATTTCAAGCATTTCTTTCTTTTAATTTTGATGATTATGGCTTACAGCTAGTGAAAACCCAAAATTCAGAATCTCAGAAAATTAGAATATTACATAAGCAATAATAAAAAATAAATTTTTAATACAGAAATGGCTTACTGAAAATCAGCCTGATTAGAGACAAAGGTGACTATTCCCATGACAGAATGTTGCTCTGCAGGTTTCTGAAATGAAACTGGGGAAAACAGGATTGCTTTGAAGAAAGCAAGGACTCTCACAAAGAAGCAAAGACAGATGGCTCCTTGATTTGAGTGCACAAACCTGGGACTGTACAAGTCAAAGTATTATTATTATATTATTATATATATATATATATATATATATATATATATATATATATATATAGGTAGTGAGGCTGAAAAAAGACACCAGTCCATCAAGTTCAACCTATGATGTGTGTGTGTGTGTACGTCAATAGTACATTGTATACCCCTGTATGTTGTGGTCGTTAGGTGCCCATCTAATAGTTTTTTCTAACTATGGATGCTCCCTGCTGATACCACTGCTTATGGAAGAGAATTCCACATCCTTACCGCTTGACAGTAAAGAACCCTTTACGCAGTTTAAGGTTAAAGCGCTTCTCCTCTAATTTTAGTGAATGGTCGCGTGCCTTTTTAAATTGCCTTTCACTGAAAAGTTTGTTTCCTATGCTAGGGTAGCCAGTATGGTATTTGTACATTGATATCACATCCCCCCTCAAGTGTCTCCGCTCCAGTGAGAATACATTCAATGCTTGTAGTATTTCCTCAAAGCTGAAGTCCTCCAGTCCCTTTATTAGCTTTGTTCCCCTTTTCTGGACTCTCTCCAGTTCCAGCACATCCTTCCTGAGGACTGGTGCCCAGAACTGGAAGGCATACTCAAAATGCGGCCGGACTAAAGTCTGGTAGAGTGGGAGAATGATCCTCTTATCTCTGGAGTGAATCCCCTTTTTAATACATTCTAGTATTCTGTTGGCTTTGCTTGCAGCAGCTAGGTATTGCATGCCATTGCTGAGCTTGTCATCTACTAGGAGCCCCAGGTCCTTTTCCATCCTAGATTCCCCAAGAGGTTCTCCCCCAAGAGAGTAACTTGTGTTCGTATTTTTGGCACCCAAATGCATTACCTTACGTTTTCCAACATTAAAACTCATTTGCCATGTAGTTGTCCACCCCATTATTTTGTTCAGGTCTTCTTGTAAGGTTTCCACATCCTGCGTAGAAGTTATTGCCTTGCTCAACTTAGTATCGTCTGCAAATACTGATATTGAGCTGTTTATCCCATCCTTTATAAATGAATTAAACAGGATTGGTCCCAAGGAAGGTCCTTGGGGTACCCCAATTTCCACACCAGACCATTCTGAGTACTCGCCATTTATCACCATCCTTTGCACTCACCCCTGAAGCCAGTTTTCAATCAAGGTACTCACCCTATGGTCCATACCTACGTACCTTAGTTTGTACAGTAAACATTTGTGGGGAACTGTATCAAATGCCTTTGCAAAATCCAGATACACCACATCTACAGGCCTTCCTTAGTCTAGATGGCAGCTCACTCATTCATAGAAGGTTAATAGATTGGTCTGCCAAGAAAAATTCTTCATGAATCCATGCTGAATACTACTAATGATACTGTTTTCGTTACTAAAATCCCCTCCAATAGCTTGCATACTATTGATGTTAGGCTAACCGGCCTGTAGTTCCTAGGGATATATCTTGCCCCTTTAAATATTGGTGCCACACTGGCTTTTCTCCAATCAGCTGGTACCATTCCACAGTCAGTAAACTGTCCATAAAAAATTAGGAACACTGGTCTGTCCTTTGCAGCCAAATTCCATTCAGCATCCTTTATGGGGCCCAAATGTTCTGGTCTAACTTTTTTACTATTAATATACTTAAAGAATTTTTTGAGATTTATTTTACTCTCTATGTGCCTTTGGTGTTCTATCTTAGCCGCCTTGATTGCGCTCTTACATTTCTCATTGGATTCTTTGTAATGTTGGAATGCTGACAATGGATGGATTCATAATGGTTTCAGCATTGATGTCGCACCACTACTTCAAATTAAATCTCTCTAAAACTGAGCTGGTAATACCCCCCTTCCCCCGCCCCCCTACATGACTTTTCCATCAAAATCAGGAAAACGACCATCAATCCCTCCCCTTATGCCAGGTTACTGGGTGGAGAAAAAGAGAACACAGCACCTTCTAAGTGCAGGAGAATAGTCATTTTAATGGAGATATAAAAAAAAAAAACTTACTCACAAGGGTAAGCTTAGTAAGAGCATTAAGTGTGTGTGTGTGTGTGGGGGGGGGGGGTGTCCAGCACCATGATCCTGGGGGTCCTAAGTGGCGGTAACCCCACTGATTCCTTGGTGGTTGCACGGTTTCCCGATCCGTGGAACGTGTGGGGAGTCAACACAGGCAGATTGTGACGTCACTTCCTAGTCGCCATGTGTAGATATGAATGGCGACGCGTTGCGGAGCATGCACTCCTTCTTCAGGCCATGTAGGAGTAGGGCTTTTATGCCCATAGACTGGGGTTGGTTCTACAGTGGCCCGGCAGAGCCAAAAAATCTTTAAATGCATTGTGGTCGTGGTGGAAAGGAGTAGAGCACAACAATGAACACAAATACAAAAACAATGTATGCAATAGACAGGATGGGGAGTGTGGTTTTACACAAGACTGTGAGAGCCGTGGGGGCCAATGTTTGTGATAGTAAATTTATGCTATTGGTGGTAAAGTAGGAGTATATGCGTGTAATGAAACCACTAAAATGAAAAAATGGAACATAAGGAATAGATGAAAATAAATGTAGAAATAAATAAGGCGTGAATATAAATTGACACGTAGAGAAGTGGGAAAAATTCAATATGAAAAGATAAAAAAAAAAAAAATTATATACAGTATCTCACCAAAGCGAGTACATCCCTCACATTTTTGTAAATATTTTATTATATCTTTTCATGTGACAACACTGAAGAAATGACACTTTGCTACAATGTAGTGAGTGTACAACTTGTATAACAGTGCAAATTTGCTGTCCCCTCAAAATAACTCAACACACAGTCATTAATGTCTAAACCGCTGGCAACAAAAGTGAGTACACCCCTAAGTGAAAATGGACACATTGGGCCCAATTAGCCATTTATCCTCCCCGATGTCATGGGACTCATAAGCGTTACAAGGTCTCAGGTATGAATGGGGAGCAGGTGTGTTAAATTTGGTGTTATCGCTCTCACTCTCTCATACTGGTCACTGGAAGTTCAACATGACAACTCATGGCAAGGAACTCTCTGAGGATCTGAAATAAAAGAATTGTTGCTCTACATAAAGATGGCCTAGGCTATAAGAAGATTGCCAAGACCCTGAAACTGAGCTGCGGCACGACGGCCAAGACCATACAGCGGTTTAACAGGACAGGTTTCACTCAGAACAGGCCTCACCGTGGTCAACCAAAGAAGTTGAGAGCACGTGCTCAGTGCCATATCCAGAGTTTGTCTTTGGGAAATAGAGGTATGAGTGCTGCCAGCATTGCTGCAGAGGTTAAAGGAGTGGGGGTTCAGCCTGTCAGTGTTCAGACCATATGCATCACACTGCATCAAATTGGTCTGCATGGCTGTAATCCCAGAAGGAATCCTCTTCTAAAGATGATGCACAAGAAAGCCCACAAACAGTTTGCTGAAGACAAGCAGACTAAGGACATGGATTACTGGAACCATATCCTGTGGTCTAATTAGACCAAGATAAACTTATTTGGTTCAGACAGTGTCAAGCATGTGTGGCAGCAACAAGTTGAGGAGTACAAAGACAAGTGTGTCTAGCCTACAGTCAAACATTGTGGCAGGAGTGTCATGGTCTGGGGCTGCATGAGTGCTGCCGGCACTGGGGAGCTACAGTTCATTGAGGGAACCATAAATGCCAACATGTACTGTGACATACTGAAGCAGAGCATGATCCTTTCCTATCGGAGACTGGGCCCCAGGGCAGTATTCCAACATGATAATGACCCCAAACATGCCTCCAAGACGACCACTGCCTTGCTAAATAAGCCGAGGGTAAAGGTGATGGATTGGCCAAGCATGTCTCCAGACCTAAACCCTATTGAACATCTGTGGGGCATCCTCAAACAGAAGGTGGAGGAGCACAAGGTCGCTAAAATCCACAATCTCTAGGTTTGAGAGGCTGATGAAGACTCCTCTGACCCTGACTCCCCAGAAGTGGACACTTCAGCTTGACCTTCCATAGAGTCATCATCAGTTACTTCTTCCACATCCTCTACCCTATCCTGAACTGATTCAGGGGGTGGCTCAGGTGAGGGGGATCTATCATGTTTCCTCCCTCCTTGTGATGCTGAAATCATGCCAGCAATCTTACCCTCACAAGGCTGGCTAATGCTGATGCCAAATCGTCCTTAGTGATGTAGGGTGCAGCAGAAGCACCTGGAGTAGCTACTATGCCTGACAATCATAATGGCTCAGATTGGCTAGTCGCCTCTGGCGCTTAAGGGGGAGTAGACACAGAGGAAGCACGGCAAAGACCTTCAAGGCCTGACAGTGGCATCACAGTGCCCCTTCTAACTGTGCCCCCCCAGCCCTATTTCGGGCAGATATTGCTTTATAACAAGACAAACTTGAGGTACAAACTTCAGTGTACTCAAAGCTTGTGACAAGCTTTTACAGCTTATCACAAACAGCACTGATTTTTCAAAAGATACAGGACCTGTTTTGTAACATACACCCAAAGTGACTCATGCAACCCAGCTGCTGCTGCTCTGTGTCCCCTTCAGCCTCTGACAGAGGCTAGCGTGTTGGAAACAGTTCCTTATAAATCACGCCTATTTATGCTGTATTGTGCATGCGCGACGTGCTACGTAGCATCCACGTGCACACCAATCGCATTTAAACATGCCCTCCATGCGGCGTATGCCCGCTTTAAAAGACGTAGGTTTGCGAGCACGTGCGTGAATGGGACTTCGCCACAGACACGCTATCGAGGAAGGAAACGAACACGCAGGCGAAAACAACAACATGGGGTGAGGGCAGCTTAGGCTGAATTTGGTTTGCCACAGCTGATACCTTTCAGGTGATCAGCCCAGGGTGAAAACATTGAGTCAAACAAATAAGCAAAGAAATAATGTTTAAACAATCTTTGCATCAATCCCACAACTGCACAAGCTCATATTATCACTATTGGCACATTTAATCCCTGAGGAAAAGGCAGAGGTTTTAACAAGATGTATTTTGCATAGCTTAGCACCCATAGTCTTATGCAGAGACCCACATGGCACTCAGTCTCTTATCTTTTAAAGGGAACAGTGCATACAATATTTACATTTGCTGTATGTGTAAATATTTTAATTGGACTTACCAGTCCTGCCACAGAATTCTGTTTGAAACAGGAATCCAATCTTCACCCATCACGGTGAGCTTTGTCTTGTCGACCTTCAAGGACTGGGTCCCCTTGTTTTAGAGGGGCCACAGCCTTGGAACTGTAGAGCTCCCTACACAGAGCGCTTTTGGGGTTTGATATTACAGAGGGTCCGGTTCCCAGGGTCCAGTGCCTAAAAAGGACAACATTACAGGCAAAACCTCGTAACTGCTTCCGGAGGCTCAGGTACCATCTTTTTAGTCTACTGACTTTTATAGATGGATCCGATAGCTAACCTCTTAGATTTAGTGATCTTTGATTGGGGTATGTGTCATAATCTTCTTTCTTCTTCTTTGAAGAATATGTGGAGAGACTCTCCACTGTGACCAACCCCTTTAGACACTGGTGAAAAAACTGAGGTACTTCCTGTGTGGTAGGGGTTATATAGGGGGACATCCTTTCTGATTGGTTGCCACTGTTCTTCACCTGTAGATGGCTATATAACCCATATGTTATGATTTATTGCTCTGTGTCCCGTGATGTACAAAAAGAAAATACGTTTTCATTCAACATTTTCCAAAAACTTGTGGCAAAAAAAAATTATGTTCAAAAGACTCACAATGCCTCATAGAATATATGTTGGGGTGTCTGCTTCCCAAAATAGGGTCATTTGGTGGGTAATTTAATTGTCCTGTTGCTCCAGGGTGTTCAAAAATTTGATAGGTCATCAGGAATTAATATATGTAATTTATGCTCCTAGAACTCCTGACGTTGCTCCCTGCATGTTTGACATCTCTTAGTGGCCAGGCTGTGTAAAAGTCTCACACATGTGGTATCGCCATACTTAGGATGAGTACCAAAATGTATTTTGGGGTGCAAATATTGTGTGTGAGAAATAACTTAATATGACAATTTTGTGTAAAAAAAAAAAATAAATAAATAATAATTTCTTAATTTTCCCAAGAATTGTGGGAAAAAAATACAACTTCAAAAAACTCAATATGCCTCTTACCAAATACTTTGGACTGTCTACTTTCCAAAAAGGGGTAATTTTGTTTTTTTTTTTTGTACTGTCCTGACCTTTCAGGGCCTCAAGAAACTAAATAGGCCATCAGGTGTGATTAGGTGTGATCAATTTTAAATGATAGGCACCACAGCTTGTAGACTCTATAACTTTTACACAGACTTAGGCTGGCCATACACTATACAATTTTCTTGTTCAACTTTCCTTTAGATTTACCAAAACCATATAATATAAGTTCAAACCTAAACACTTTCAATTTGTATGCAGTCAGGCAGGCCATTGCACTACATAGTTGAAGGTAAATCTAAAGGAAATTGAATAGGAAAATTGTATAATGTATGGCCAGCCTAAAGCTGGATACACACTATACAACTTTTGTTGTTCGATTTCCTTTAGATTTACCTTCAACTATGTAGTGTGAAGGCCTGCCTGATTGCATACAAATTGAAAGTGTTTAGATTTGACCTTCTATTATATGGTTTTGGTAAATCTAAAGGAAAAAATCTAAAGACAATTGTATAGTGTGTGTATGGCCCTTTAGTAATATCCTCCAATTTGGGTTATTTTTTTACCAAAGATATGTAGCAGTATAAAATTTGGAACAAAAATTAGTTATTTGCATAATTTTACAATAGAAGCTAAAAATTAGTTGTTTTACAGTATCAACTTTCATCAAGCTGGTTTAAAAATTCACTGAAATTGATTGCAGCAAAGGACGTTCTGGGGAGATAGAACTGTGATTTTAAAAAATGGCATTGAATGAGTGAAAAGTGTAGTTCTTTTTTTGCATATGACAAATTCAGGAAACAAGCCTTCCAAATATTTAGCTATCCATAAAATAAAATGGCACCTTTTTTTGCATACTGTACCTGTTCTCTAGCAATATCCTCTTGTATATATCTATCGCCTCCTGATAGTGTGACCTCATATAATGGATGGATGCAAGGCTGAGTTGATCTTCAATGATGTCTTGTAAGTTCTGATGAAAGACCATGAGTCTTTTTTCATCATTGAACTGTTTTAGGATACAAAAAAAAAAAAAATCTTAGAGTTACAACAGAAACACTACTACTGTAAGTGCATTTGGAAATTCAACAATGCAAAATAAATCTATGTAAAAGTATTGAAGTTGTACAGTTATATATGGTATGTGCCAGTTTACTTTGCCATGAGGTGCCTTGTTGACCCCTATGAGAGAGTGAAAGCGATAACACCAAATTTAACCCACCTACTGTCCATTCACACCTGAGACCTTGTAGCACTCACGAGTCACATGACACCGGGGAGGGAAAATGGCTAATTGGGCCCAATTTGGACATTTTCACTTAGGGGTGTACTCACTTTTGTTGCAGTTTAGACATTAATGGCTGTGTGTTGAGTTATTTTGAGGGGGACAGCAAATTTACATTGTTATACAAGCTGTACACTCACTACTTTACATTTTAGCAAAGTGTAATTTCTTCATGAAAAGATATAATAAAATATTTTTGTAACACTGAGCGCTCAGGTCCCTGCTTCTGGACCGGAGCGCTCGCGGCGTTCGTTCCAGATCCACTCACCTGTGCCCGCTCCGGCTCCCTCCTCCGCTCCCCGCTTACCGTGGTTCCCTGCGCGCGCCGGTTGTTTGAAATTTAAGGGGCCTGTGCACCAGTAATTGGTGCCTGGTCCAAACCTCCCTTCCTGTTTCCTGTGACCTGTTTCCTGTGACCTGTTTCCTGTTTCTTATATAAACCCACTCCCCCTTCCTGTCCTTGCCGGATCTTGTTGCCTTAGTGCCCTGATAAAGCGATTTGTGTTTTGCCCAGCCTGTGTATCTGACCTTCTGCCGTTGCCTCTGACTTCGAACCTTTGCCGCCTGCCCTGACCTTCTGCTACGTCTGACCTTGCCTTTGCCTTGTCCTACTGTACCACGCCTGTCTCAGCTGTCATTGAGGTTGAGCCGTTACCGGGGGACACTACCTGGTTGCTACCGCCGCAGCAAGTCCATCCCGCCTTGCGGCGGGCTCTGGTGAAAACCGGTAGCAACTTAGAACCGGTCCTCTAGTACGGTCCACGCCAATCCCTCACTGACACAGAGGATCCACCCCTAGTGCCTTCACCTGCCGCCAGTCCGGACCCTGACAGTAGATCCGGCAATGGATCCCGCTGATGTGCCGCTGCCTAGACTCGCTGACCTCACTACCGTGGTTGCCCAGCAGATTGCCCAACAAGGACAACAACTGTCGCAGTTGACCGCCATGATTCAACAGCTTCTGCCTCCACAGCCAGCTTCTGCATCTCCTCCTCCCCGAGCTGCCGCTGCTACCACTAGAGTCCGCCTGTCTCTCCCGGACAAGTTTGATGGGGACTCTAAGATGTGCCGGGGATTCTTGTCCCAATGTTCCCTGCACCTGGAGATGTTGTCAGACCAGTTTCCCACAGAACGGTCTAAGGTGGCGTTCGTGGTCAGTTTACTATCTGGGAAGGCCTTGGCCTGGGCCACGCTGCTCTGGAACCGCAACGATCCTGCCACTGCCTCCGTCCAGTCCTTCGTTTCTGAAGTCCGCAGTGTCTTCGAGGAACCTGCCCGTGCCTCATGACCATAGGGGTTCTCCACCAAGAGACGATTGATTTTTTTGTTCTGCCTAACTGCACTTCTGACATCCTTCTTGGCTTGCCTTGGCTCCAGCGCCACTCTCCTACCCTCGACTGGACCTCTGGGGACATTAAATCATGGGGCCCTAACTACCACACTCGTTGCCTCAAGTCGGTACCTACTAGACAAGTCTCCTCTCCATTGCTCGGCCTTCCTAAGGCCTATCAAGACTTTGCTGACGTCTTTTGCAAAAAATAGGCAGAGGTCTTACCACCACATAGACCCTTCGACTGCCCCATTGACTTGCTTCCTGGTACCACACCACCCCGTGGCAGGATTTACCCTCTCTCCGCTCCTGAAACCATGGCCATGTCAGAGTACGTTCAGGAGAATCTCAAGAAAGGTTTCATCAGGAAGTCTTCTTCTCCTGCCGGAGCAGGATTCTTTTTTGTTGCCAAGAAGGATGGGTCACTACGTCCTTGTATTGATTACCGCGGTCTCAACAAAATCACGGTAAAGAATCGCTACCCTCTGCCATCTCGGAGCTCTTTGACCGTCTGCACGGAGCAAAGGTCTTCACTAAGCTTGACCTCAGGGGCGCTTATAACCTCATCAGAATCCGTGAAGGAGATGAGTGGAAAACCACTTTTAACACCAGAGATGGCCACTTCGAGTACCTTGTCATGCCTTTTGGTCTGTGCAATGCCCCTGCAGTCTTCCAAGACTTTGTCAATGAGATCTTCCGGGACTTGTTGTATACCTGCGTAGTGGTCTATCTTGACGACATACTAATCTTCTCCTCCACTCTGGAAGAACACCGTCTCCATGTTTGTCAAGTGCTCCAGCGTCTCCGTGTTAACCATCTTTACGCCAAAATTGAAAAGTGCCTCTTTGAACATAGCTGTCTTCCGTTTCTGGGAAAGGGTGTTTTCACACTAGCACTTTTGGTGCGCACCCGGGTTCGATTGACGTCAGAATTCGGTTATTTTTGATGATGTGAACACTGTCTTTGAACTCGGGTGTGCACCCGCGAACCGTACCCCAGTCCACTTAAAAAGGGTGGTCTGGGGTATGGTTCATGTGAACTCCAGTACGGTTCGCTTCTGATGAGAGCGCAATCGTACCAAAGCAAGCAATTCTATCCATTTTAGCACCTTCTAGTTTACAGCCGTTGCCAAGCAACATGAGTACGCGTTGGCTGCAGCTTGATGACACAAGTGTACCGCGGTTCAGATACAAAAATCAAATGGGAACACAGTCCATCGGGGGCAGTGGGAGAGGGGAGCAATCGAACTTGGGTTCGGACCAGGCAATTGCACCAAGTGTGAAAACACCCATAGAAGAAAACCTGTTAGAATACAAATGCACGCCACACTTTTCACATATTTTTAAACAATTTGGAAAACCATTTATCAATTTCCTTCCACTTCACAATTATTTACCACTTTGTGTTGGTTTATCACATAAAATCCCAATAAAATACATTTACGTTTTTTGGTTTGTAACGTGACAAAATGTGGAAAATGTCAATGGGGTATGAATACTTTTTCAAGGCACTGTAACACACGTAAGTTCTCTCCTACTAGATGAGTTCAATCAAAACACAAAATTAAATTTGCACTGACACAAACTATTTTATGATCAGGGCAACAAAAGTGGAGCTCTATTAGCCAGAATTTTTACCTGCCAAGAAAGCTTCCAACCTTATACGACAAGTTCAGAGACCTGATAGCACCCTTGCCGCAACCAACGCAGACATAGCGATGTGTTTTGAACAATACTATGCCAACCTATATATTTGAAGCACTCGACTTCCCTCCAATACACAAATCTCCCCAGATCGACACTCATACAAGATTTTCTGAACAAGTACTCCCCCAATCCAACATCTCCAGAAACAAGCCAAAATCTTGACAACCCCATTACCTCAGAAGAACTATCCCAAGCTATTAAGCAAACAAAAGCAGGGAAAGGCCCGGGCCCAGAAGGCTATACAGCAGCATATTATAAAACCGTTACAGATATTCTCACATCCCTCTTTCTCTCCGCTTTTAATTCCCTCACATGTTCACCCCCTCCCCAGCATCGACTCTTAGAAGCTCATATAACGGTATTACCCAAGGAGGGAAAAGACCACACTAAGGTCTCCAACTACCGACCAATATCTCTCCTTAATGTAGACACTAAGCTCTTTGCGAAAATTCTGGCAAATTGCCTTCTCCACCTTATACCATCTTTGGTCTTCACAGACCAGGTGGGGTTTGTCCTTGGTCGTGAGGCAAGAGATAATACCATCAAGGCAATTAATATTCATTCCTGGCTAACATCCTCTAAACAATGCTGCTTTTTTCTTTCTCTAGACGCAGAGAAGGCATTTGACAGAGTAGCATGGGACTATATGACTGCTACCCTCAAGGTCCTTGGACTGGTGTTTTTACACACTGCTACTTTATCAATCACGTGGCTGACTTTTGATATTATCTGTAGGTAGTTTCTTACATCTCGTACTTCATTACTTCTGTACTCCACTGTGGGTGATTCCCACCACCTCTTGGTATTTCCTACATTCTTACTTTGGCAGCAGCACCATGAAATCCTCATTATATAGATACGTATGTACTTCTTTCACATTTTGACAGATATCCTCTGCTCTGCTGCCACATGCACGATCTCTACACCATGTACTCCAGCCTACACTCTTCATGTGTGTGATGTGTTTGGCCATTTTTGCCTGCCCTGTGGGCCCTCAGCTCCCGTGGGAGACTATTCGAGCCATGCCTTACTCCCCAAGCCAGCAATTACTTGTAAAGCAGCGTAAGTTCTGGGGATTTGAGGACCATGTTTCCTCTTCCCCTTTCCTCCAGATTTCACTCATCCTCATTTTCCAATCAAAACATTAAAGGCATTTTAGTATCTGACCATGAGCACAGGTTTGCAGCCTTCGCAGATGACATTCTACTATTCTTCTCTGAACCTCGCGTCTCTCTCTCTCAAACCTACGAAAAGATTTCAAACTCTTCCAACACGTCTCCATCCACAAGATCAATTTTGGAAAGTCATATGACTTAAATGTCTCTCTCCCCAGCGATATAGTATCTCAATGCCAAAACAACTTCCCCTTTATTTGGAAACCCAAATCACTCACATATTAAGGAATTCAACTCCTAACACACCTCTCTGATCTATTCTCACTCAACTTTATGTCGACCTTGACATCCATAAGAGAGAATCTGAGAAGGTGGGATGTAGCTTCCTTCTAATGGTTTGGAAGAGCGGCCATACTAAAAATGAATATTCTCCCTAGAATCATGTATGTCATGCAAACCATCCAATCCACCTCCCGTCTGTGTCTTTCTCTAAATATAAGGCTCTCCGCATGAAATTTCCCTGGCGTAATAAACACCCACGCATTCAATAAGAATTCTTGACACTCACCAAAAACAAAAGTAGGCATAGGCCTACCAGACGTACACAATCACCACGGAGCTTGCCTACTCACCAGAGTAGTAGATTGTAACGCACATGCTGCTACTAGGGATGAGCTTAGAGTTCGAGTCGAACATTGGCTGTCTGCTCATTTTGTCGAATGACGAACAAATGGGCTTCTTGCCGGAACTTCGAGTTCCCGCATTATCATGGACTCTGACCTCTGAATCCAATAAATCACCCGCTTGCCAAGGGATTCGAATCCACAACCATCTCAATTGCAAGCCTGGTATTCTACCACCTACGCCACCATCAAGCCTGCTTAGGCTGAACACACTCTCCCTAACTTTTATCTCATCCACTGTGTGTAGAGTAAAGCCCCGTACACACGTACCGATTGTTGGCCGCAAATATTTGGCCGCCGACCGATCGGCCGATTGTAGGCTTGTTAGTATGAAGCTTCCGACAGCCGACAGCGCATTTTCGGCCGAACAGAATCTGTTGTGCAGGCATTAAAATTTTTGTTGGCCAACACCAGAACGGCCGATTGTTCGCCAGTCAGTACAGAATTCGGCCGACAATCAGCAGATTTGCAAGACTGGGCATGCTCAAAAAAGAAAAAACACACAGGAAGTTAACCATCACATGACATCACTTCTGCAGTCGGCTGTTGTTGGCCGACAAAATTCGTGTGCAGTCTTTTGCAGTTTTCAACAGACACGACAGCCCTGGACAAAAGACGGCCAATCGTTCGGCCGACGATCGGTACGCGTGTACGGGGCTTTAGATAGAAGTTAGTTAGGCAGGGAGAGTGTGTTCAGCCTAAGCACGCTTGACGGTGGCATAGGTGGTAGAATACCAGGCTTGCAATTGCGAGGTAGTGGGTTTGAATCCCTTGGCCAGCGGGTGATTTATAAGAGGAGTTCTATAGTTAATACATTGCTGTCAGGGAAAGAGATTTTTGCTTTTTTTAATTTGTTGCGGTGTTCAGGCACCACCAACAACCAAGGCCCAATTTTTCTGCACCTGTATGACAAGTATATGCAATTTCAAATTTGTATGGAATTTTTTGCAGCAGGGCCTGTTCCTGCGCCCAGCAAGAGTACCTGCGAGGGGTTGCGGTGTTTAGGCACAACCAACAACCAAGGCCCAATTTTTCTGCACCTGTATGAAAGTACATGCGATTTCAAAATTTGTATGTAATTTTTAGCAGCAGGGCCTGTTTCTGCTCCCAGCAAGAGTAACTGAGAGGGGTTACGGTCTTCAGGCACCACCAATAACCAAGGCCCGATTTTTCTGCACATGTATGACAAGTACATGCGATTTAAAATTTGTATGTATATTTGTATATGACATTTTTTCCTTTAGAAATGTCAGTATTGCTGCAGCAGGCTACATACATCGTACAGATGCGCTACTTTTCAGGCACATTAGGGGGACCCCCCAGGCACGATATTTGAAGGAATATTTCATTGTTATAGTTTCACTTTAAGCCTCATTAAAATCAGTAAATCACTGCTCCTTCAAAAACAATGGTTTTTAATAAATGTTTTTGCATTGCTAAATGTTCCCCAGGTCAGTACCTGGACCCCCATAAACTTTTTTTGGGCAATAACTTGTATTTAAGCCTTCAAAATGAGGCCATTTGATTTTTGACGTTCAAGTCCTATAGACTTCAATAGAGTTTGTTTGTTCGAACAAACTTTTCCCCTGTTCGGGGTGTTTGGCTCATCACTAACGCCTGATGGCGGAAGGCCCAGGAGGCACTAAGCGCCCTCATATAATGTGCTTCAACAGGGAAAAAGGAACCTGACCCTTAATGCACCACCATCTGCCTAATCCATTTGTAAATGGTTGGAGCAGATGTGGCCTACCCCTTATGAGGTCCATCCATAAGAACAAAGAATCTTATTCTATATTCGGTTCAGTCACCGCCAGGTAAACCCGAATCACCCTTACCACATCCAACGAATGTAAGGCAATTTCCTTAGAATGTATAGGCTTAGGACATAGGGACAGTAGCACAATGTCTTCATTCAAATTAAACCCCGAGACAACCTTAAGAAAGAACGCCTGACAGGGTCGCAACACCACTTTGAACCCATGAATCACCAAGTAAGGTAATTGACAGGACAATGCAGCCAACTCCGACACACGACGTGCGGAAGCAAAAACTACTAAGAAAGCCACCTTCTGTGACAAAGTGAGCAGAGGAAGTTCTTGAATATTTTCAAAAGGAGGCTTTTGAAGCACCGACAGTACCAAATTGAGATCCCACGGAGGTACCAGGGATGGCGAACTCCCTGCACAAGAGTGTGAACCAAGGACTTCATCCCCAACGACATTTAGAAAAAAATAGCCAATTTGGAAATTAGGCCCTTGATGGTGCCCAGAGCCAAACGTTGATCTACACTCAATTGTAGAAACTCCAACAAGCGAGACACAGAAAAGGAATGGGGAGAAATCCCCCCAGAATCA
Source organism: Pelophylax lessonae (assembly GCF_965119305.1). Taxonomy (NCBI): domain Eukaryota; kingdom Metazoa; phylum Chordata; class Amphibia; order Anura; family Ranidae; genus Pelophylax; species Pelophylax lessonae. The sequence goes on from NC_138775.1 coordinate 126,119,472, forward strand.
CAACAAGTAATGTACGCCTTATAAACCTTCCTGGAAGTAGATTTCCGAGCCTTCAACAGCGTAGGAATCACTGACTCCGACAGCCCTGTCTTTCAGCACCTGACTTCCGAATAGCCATGCTGTTAAAGCCAGTGACTGTAAAGCAGCATGGAAGATTGGTCCCTGAGACAGAAGATCTTCCCTGAGAGGAAGTTTCCAAGAGACGTCTGCTACCAGCCTTACCAGGCCTGCGTTCCAAGAGCAAAGAGGACAGTTTGGTGCCACCAGAATGACTGGAATTCCTTCCACCTCAATTCTGCGTAGCAGTCTCAACAGAACTTGTAATGGAGGAAAGGTGTAAATCAGAGGATACTGACCCCAAGGGGACACCAGAGCATCTGCGGCATCGGCCGGAGGATCCCGAAGCCATGATGGAAAACTCCCAGGTGAAGTGACCATTCTGCGGATCCAACGTCTGCCGACTGAGATAGTCCGCTTGCCCGTTCTCTACCCCCGAGATGTGCATAGCAGAGAGGGCCAGAACATAACATTCTGCCCACCTCAAGATGCCGGCCACTTCCCTAGCCGCCACGGCATATATCACAGCCATAGCATTGTCCGATTGTATCCTCACAGGGCACCCCTGCAGAAGATCTGTCCATTGAGGCAAAGTCTGATCGCCCCAAATATCCAGGATTTGATCGGCAACCTGGACACTTCCCGTCCGGACAACTTAGGCCGAACACACTCCCAAGACCCCTTCCCATTCAGACAGACTGGCATCCGTGGTGATTACAGTCAAATACAGGGGAAGAAAGGAGTTCCCCAGACGTAAAGCTGGGGAGTGTAATGTTCTGGTACCTTTGGGTACCCTAATTACTCTTTCATAAGTGTATGCGCCCCACCATTCTCTTTTGGTAAGGTGCGCATACACCTTTAAGACTGATGCTGTCATCACTGAGCGCCGGACTGGATGGCTATTTAGATCACCGGCTCTCACTCACATGTGTTCGTTCAAACTGCTTTGTGCCTTGATGCTAACCTGTCTTGAAGCTCTCATGCTTGCAAGCATACCTCGCTGTCGGAACCAAGCTGCGCTGATCCCTGTATCCCGCTACCGGATCATCCGCTCTTGCCGAACCTCTCCTCTGCTACATTGCTATTAGTGATAAGTACCCCACAGGGGAAACCTCTATAACTTTCATACTAAAGCTTACACTATCTAGCTCTGCATACTAAGGACTATTACTACATCTGCATTATCTAAGATTGCTAGCTCTTGAGCCTACTACCACCTGTTCTTGCACTGGGTTGATCTCTCTTGTATGTCCACCTGCTACTCTGTCATCTACTACCATACATGATTGCTAAACCTATCTGCATCCCATCTGCTACTATCTTACTTTCAAGAACATTTCCTTTCAAGTGTCTGTCATCTACCATCTCTACCCAACCTGTCTCTTCAGCCTATCATCACTGTGTTACTATATACATAAGTCACTCTAGGAAACATCTTATTGAGTGTGTGTATTTACTTGCTGAATTGATCATCCACACATGATGAGTCATTGAGAGTTGGGATTGGTGTCTCAGCGTTTCTCTACATGACTACTGAAGTGGAATATTTCTGCAGCTGAAAATCCACATCATACATAAAACGCAGGAGCGTTACAGATTGAACGAACCACAAATGGATTCAGCAGAAATAACCACTCAGATGACACAATTAAAACAGCAAGTACCTGCGTTAATACACACACTTGCTGAATTAAAAGAAGACAATCAGGCTCTGTCGCAGCAGGTAATTAGACTGACACAACTTACCACTGCTCAGTCCCCTGAACCCAAAATAAATCCTCCTTTGGTATTTACAGGCGATCGCAAAACATTTCGCGAATTTAAAAACGCATGTGAGTTACTTTTCTTGCTAAAACCCCGTACCTACCTTACTGAGCACATTAAGGTTTGTACTATTATTTCTTACCTAACAGGCAATCCTCGGGCCTGGGCAGACTCTCTTTTTGAGAAAAGCGACCAGCTTTTAAACTCCTATGCCTTGTTCCTAGCAGAACTCACTAGCCTATATGATGATCCCAATAGGCAGAGTACTGCCGATCTTCAATTAAGATCCTTGAAACAAGGTGGGAGACCTGTAGAAGACTTTGTCGCAGAATTCAAGAGATGGACCCTTGATTCAGAATGGAATGATGCATCTCTGAAAATCCCAATTTAGGCTTGGCCTATCAGAGGCCGTTAAAGACGAGCTCGCCCGAGCGGATCTGCCAAAAACCCTGGATGCATTGATACAACTCAGTATCACCATAGATAGAAGACTACGAGAAAGAAAGGCTGAGAAAATGGGAATGCCATTATCCAGTTCTTCTCGGATTTCGGCCGTTGACCCCGTTCCTATGGAGGTAGGAACCATACGCCCACCTCTATCAACTATGGAAAGAGCCAGAAGACGATCTGGTAATCTCTGCTTGTACTGTGCATCCCCGGATCACAAGATAAACGTCTGTCCCCTAGTCTACAAAAAGAAGGGTGAGTGTTCACATGTCCTCCTAGGGGGATTGACAACTTCAATCACTAACCCTTACCTTTCTGTTTGCTTAACATTACAGTGGGACCAGAACAGGATTACTACTAAGGCCATGATTGACACAGGATCTTATGGAAATTATATTGACATACGTTTTGCTGCTTTAAATAAAGTTCCTATTATTTCTAAACTTAAACCTGTCTCAGTGAGTCTTATTAACGGTGTTCCTTTATCCTCTGGTCCGATCACTGATCAGACACAGGCACTCCTAGTCACTACTAACGGGTCTCATATGGAGACCACTACCTTCGATCTAATACCTTCACCCCACTTTCCCATTGTTTTGGGACTTCCCTGGTTGCACACACATCAACCAACCATAGATTGGAAGGAACGGACCCTGACCTTCCTCTCTTGCTATTGCGAGGGTACGTGTAACCTCCCGTCTTTCGGGAAGATCCTGTCTGTGGTGACAGATGAGATTGCACCACTATGTTATCAGGATCTCTCTGAGGTTTTTCTTGAGAAAAATGCTCAAACACTACCTCCCCATCGAGACTATGATTGTAGCATTGATCTACTCCCAATTAGCAAATTGCCGTTCGGTCATGTTTATCCTCTTTCACAGGATGAACTTTCCCATCTCAAAGACTATTTGGATGAGAATTTGGAAAAAGGTTTTATTAGACCTTCCACTTCTTCCACAGCAGCAGGACTCTTTTTTGTCCGCAATAAGGACTCAAGTCTCAGACCTATCATCGACTATAGGCAATTGAATGCTATTACAATAAAAGATCGCTATCCTCTACCGCTTATCCCTGAGCTCATTGAGCAGGTGCGTGGAGCCACCTATTTTTCAAAATTGGACCTGAAAGGAGCATACAATCTCATTTGAATCCGTGATGGACATGAGTGGAAGACTGCATTCAGAACCAGATACGGATTGTTCGAATATCTTGTAATGCCATTCGGGCTATGCAACGCCCCTGCAGTTTTTCAACGATTTATAAACGATATTTTCAGAGACTTACTAGATGTCTGTGTTGTGGTATATCTGGACGATATACTTATATATTCACGATCCCTGTCTGAACACATAAGACATGTAAGACTAGTATTATCGAGATTGCTTGCACACAACCTTTATGTGAAACTGAAAAAATGCTTGTTTCATAAAGAAGAGGTACTGTTTCTAGGCTACATCATATCCAAAACAGGAATCTAGATGGACATGAGTAAGATATCCTGCATTCAGGATTGGCCTACACCAACCACACGCAAGGCGCTACAGCGATTCCTTGGATTTTCGAATTTCTACAGGAAGTTCATTAGAAACTTCTCTGCCATTGTGAGACCCCTCACACAGCTCACTAGCATTAAAAAACCATTCAAATGGTCAGATGAAGCAAATAAAGCTTTTCACCTGTTAAAGACAAGGTTTACTTCTGCTCCCATACTACGCCATCCAGACCCATCCCTCCAATACATTCTGGAAGTAGATGCGTCAAACATGGCAGTAGGAGCAATACTCTCCCAACGACCAACTCACACTTCACCACTTCATCCAGTCGCCTTTTTTTCTAAATCCCTAAGCAGTCCAGAGATAAATTACCCCGTGGGTGAAAAGGAACTGCTTGCTATAAAATTGGCTCTGGAGAATTGGCGACATCTACTCGAAGGCACCCAATTACCAATACTTATATACACGGACCATAAAAATCTCCAATATCTTCAGACTAACAAAACTCTCTCGCACCGACAGGTACGATGGTCACTATTCTTTCTAAGGTTTAACTTCCTAGTGACCTACACACCTGCAGATAAGAACAAAAAGGCGGATGCACTATCACGACTAACTGAAGAAAACTACTTCGAAATCCCTTCCATTCCTATAATACCTCACAAACGCATTATTGGAGTTGTCCGTTCCTTGAAGGAAGAGGTTTTGCATGGTATAAGTTTGGATTCACCCCCACCACAACTAAATACTGATGCAGAAGGCTTCCTCTACTACAACGACAAACTTTACATACCACCTACCATACGCACCAAGATCTTGGAATTATCGCATGATGTGCCTATGGCAGGACATATGGGTATGACAAAGACTCTTAATCTGATTACCAGGCAATTCTGGTGGCCTGACATGAAAACATCTATACAAAAATTCGTCTCTTCATGCAATGTCTGTGCCAGGTCCAAAATTGACACTACGAGACCATCCGGTCTACTATGCAGTCTACCAATACCCCAAACTCCATGGGAAGTTGTGTCCTTGGACTTTATAGTGGAATTGCCTCCTTCCAAAGGATTTAATACCATCTTGGTGTCAGTGGACCATCTGACAAAAATGGCACATTTCATTGCTATTCGCAGACTACCTTCGTCCAAACAAACGGCAGAACTCCTGATGAAACATGTCTTTAAGTTACATGGTATCCCAAAAACTCTTCTGTCTGACCGTGGATCACAATTTATTTCCAAGTTCTGGCAAGAACTATGTCACATACTACGGATCGAGCGGAAGCTCACTTCTCCTTACCATCCGCAGACCAACGGACAGACTGAAAGAGTCAACCAATGCATCGAGCAATATTTACGTTGTTACACTTCTTACCAACAGGATGATTGGGTGGATTTGCCTACAACAACGCAACCCACAGTACGACCAAGCAGAGTCCGTTCTACTTGAACTATGGGTTTCATCCCTCTATTCTTCCACCACGCATCCTTCCTTCAAATAACCCAGTAGCTTCAGACTATCTTACCCAAATAAAGGACTCTCTGGGTTTGCTTAATACTACCATTGCACACGCTCATAGTCAACAAAAGAAGTACTATGATCTTCGCAGAAGACCTTCTCCTCAGTACGCTATCGGGGACCTCGTTTGGCTCTCAACAAAAAATTTAAGACTGAAAATCCCTAGCAAAAAGCTTGGACCTCTGTTCTTGGGACCTTTCCCAATCAAGAAACTTATTGGAAAAGCTGCAGTACAGCTTACATTGCCAATAGACCTCAAAATACATCCCATTTTCCATGTGTCGCTACTGAAGCCCCATGTTCCTGACCAAGGAATAAGGCCTACTATCCCACCTCCTCCTCCTGTACAAGTTGAAGGTGGAGAAGAATATGAGATAAAAGAGATTCTGGATTCTCGTATCCACAGAGGAAGACTTCAGTACTTGGTTCGATGGAAGAACTATGGGCCCCAAGACGACACCTGGCTAAACACCTCTGACATACATGCCTCTAGATTAATCCGCAATTTTCATGCGAATTACCCAGACAAACCAGCTCCAGAGGCCTTCAGGAGCCGGCCTTAAGGGGGGGTACTGTAATGTTCTGGTACCTTTGGGTACCCTAATTACTCTTTCATAAGTGTATGCGCCCCACCATTCTCTTTTGGTAAGGTGCGCATACACCTTTAAGACTGATGCTGTCATCACTGAGCGCCGGACTGGATGGCTATTTAGATCGCCGGCTCTCACTCACATGTGTTCGTTCAAACTGCTTTGTGCCTTGATGCTAACCTGTCTTGAAGCTCTCATGCTTGCAAGCATACCTCGCTGTCGGAACCACGCTGCGCTGATCCCTGTATCCCGCTACCGGATCATCCGCTCTTGCCGAACCTCTCCTCTGCTACATTGCTATTAGTGATAAGTACCCCACAGGGGAAACCTCTATAACTTTCATACTAAAGCTTACACTATCTAGCTCTGCATACTAAGGACTATTACTACATCTGCATTATCTAAGATTGCTAGCTCTTGAGCCTACTACCACCTGTTCTTGCACTGGGTTGATCTCTCTTGTATGTCCACCTGCTACTCTGTCATCTGCCACCATACATGATTGCTAAACCTATCTGCATCCCATCTGCTACTATCTTACTTTCAAGAACATTTCCTTTCAAGTGTCTGTCATCTACCATCTCTACCCAACCTGTCTCTTCAGCCTATCATCACTGTGTTACTATATACATAAGTCACTCTAGGAAACATCTTATTGAGTGTGTGTATTTACTTGCTGAATTGAGATCATCCACACATGATGAGTCATTGAGAGTTGGGATTGGTGTCTCAGCGTTTCTCTACATGACTACTGAAGTGGAATATTTCTGCAGCTGAAAATCCACATCATACATAAAACGCAGGAGCGTTACAGGGAGCCACCATAGGAGAGACTCCTTCAAACCCTGACTCAACAGAATCAGATTTTCCAATGACAGCGGATCCTTGTTCCATTAGATCAAAATCTCCCTTTGCAAAGATCTGGTGTGGAACTGTGCAAATGGAACTGCCTTGAAGGTGGAGACAATCAGACCCAGTACTTGCATGCAAGTCCTGAGTGACGATCGATGGTTGAACAACAGGAGCTGAATAGCATCCTGTAGCTTCAGAAGTTTAGTCTGAGAAAGGAATACCCAGGCTGACGCTGAATCCAGCATCAGACCCAGGTAGTCAAGCTTTGTGGAAGGAGACAGTGCTGATTTCTGAAAATTCAGTGTCCACCCGAACTGAATGGTGCAGTTCCAGTGTCCGCCAGCAGGTGTCTCCCAGAAGCAGCAGGCTTCTATGATCACTTACATAGTAGTTGAGGTTGAATAAAGACAACAGTCCATCCAGTTCAACCTGTGTAGGTGTGTGTGGCTGTAATCATCTCTCATACCCCTTAATGTTCTGAGCCTTGAGATGTACGTCCAAGGGTCTTTTGAAAGTAGCCATACTTCCTGCAGTAACTACCTCTTGTGGTAGAGAATTCCACAGTCTTGTAGCCCTAACAGTGAAGAACCCCCTACGTTGCCTGAGGTTAAAACGCTTCTCCTCTAATCGCATTGTATGTCCTCGTGTCCTCATGCAATCCTTGCGACTGAATAGCTTTTTTTCTATGCTGAGATCACCATTGAGGTATTTGTAAATTGCTATCATGTCCCCTGTCAGGCATCTCTTCTCCAGGGAGAATAAATCAAGCGATTGTAAACGCTCCTCATAATAAAGGTCCTCCAATCCCCTAATCATTTTAGTTGCCCTTCTCTGGACACTCTCCAGCTCCAACACATACCTTCTGAGGAATGGCGACCAGAACTGGACAGAATACTCCAGATGTGGTCGGACCAGAGTTTTATCTCAGGAATACATCCCCTTCCTTATGCATGCTAATATTCTGCCGGCCTTGGCAGCTGCAGCTTGACATTGGCATGCTATTGCCAAGTCTATCCTCTACTAAGACTCCCAGATCTTTCTCCATTTTTGTTTCCCCCAAAGGTTCCCCCCCTAAAGTGTATTGTGCTTTTATGCTTTTAGCCCCCAAGTGCAAAACCTTTCACTTCTCCACATTAAACTTAATTTGCCATGTAGTTGCCCACTGTGTTATTTGGTACAGGTCATTCTGTAAGATATCTGCCTTATGTTGTGAAGTTATTGCCATGCCCAATTTTGTGTCATCAGCAAAAACTGATATTGAGCTACTGATCCCGTCCTCAATGCTATTTATGAATACATTGAACACGATTGGTCCCAGGACTGATCCCTGGGGGACCCCATTTACCACCCTTTGGACATGTCCTTTTAACCAGTTCCGTATCCAAGAGCACACGTTGTGGTTGATGCCTGCAGACCTTATTTTATATATTAAGCTTTCGTGGGGAACTGTATCAAACGCCTTAGCAAAATCCAGGTACACCACATCCACTGGTCTCCCCCTATCTAGCTCACAGCTCACCTCCTCGTAGAATGTTAACAGATTGGTTTGACAAGAATGCCCATTTGTAAACCTGTGCTGATTACTGCTGATGATGTTGTTATCTTTAGCAAACTCTACGATATAGTCCCTTATCATCCCCTCCAGAAGTTTACATACTATCGATGTCAGGCTGACCGGCCTATAATTTCCCTGGACGTGCCTCTGCCCTTTTTTGAATATCGGTATCACGTTAGCTTTCCTCCAATCCCCTGGTACATTTCCTGTCATAATACTGTCAGCAAAGATCAGGAACAGTGGTCTAGATATAGTTTTACTAAGTTCTTTGAGTACTCTCGGATGTACGCCATCCGGGCCTGGTGATTTATTTGTGTTAATTTTATCTAGCCTTTCCCTAATTTCACCCTCTGTTAGCCATAGCGGCAAGTCCTGTGAAGTACTACTAACCATACAGTCATGGTTAGTGTACCCCTCCTTTCACTGTGTAAAGACTGAGGAGAAAAAAGCATTAAGCATGGTTGCCTTCTCTGTGTCCTCTGTAACCATCCTCCCATCATCGTTAATTATGTGTGCAACATGCTCTGACCTTGTTTTTTTGCTGTTGATATATTTAAAGAATTTCTTTGGGTTCTTTTTACTATCCTCCGCTATTTGTCTCTCAAAATTGATTTTAGCCATTTTGATTTCGCATTTACATTTCTTATTTGATTCTTTGTATTGCTGGAAAGCCGATGTGACTTACGATATATAATTCTTGAAGGCGATTTTTTTTTCCCTGATATGTTTTTTAACATTACTGTTTAGCCAGCCAGGTTTGGCTTTGTCCCTTTTAAATGTATTCCCCATAGGAATGCACTGTGAGATGCATTTGTTTTAAATATTACTAAAGCATTCCCATTTTTCCTCCGTGGTCAGTGTTCCCAGGGTTTGGTCCCAGTTTACCTTCTCCATCATTGAGTACAATTTGGGAAAGTTTGCCCTTCTGAAGTTTAGGGTTCTTATGTTCCCCTCTTGCCTTGCTATATTGGTATTTACGCTAAATGTGATCATCCTGTGATCACTAGAACCCAGGTTGTCCCAGACTCCTACATCTGAGATTAGGTCTGGGTCATTAGTGATCAACTAGAGGAATGCTGTGCTGGATCTATTAGAGAATCCACCAACTGAGACATGTAGTAGTCCTGTAAGGTTTCCATGAAGGGACGGGCCTTCTGTGAGTGTGTAGTCCCCTCATCCCAGTCAATGTCGGGATAATTGAAGTCCCCTAATATGATGACTGATCCCAGTGTTGCCACTTTATCCAACAGTGATATACATTCCAGCTCTACCTCCTCCCTTTGGTTAGGTGGTCTATAACAAACCCCCACAATTACTTTTCCCTTTACATCTTCCCTATGGAGTTTTACCCACATGGATTCTAACTCCGTACTCATCCCTTCCATAATATCACTTCTCTCTATCACCCTTACATTATTCTTGACATAGAGACATACCCCTCCCCCTCTTTTTCCTACCCTGTCCTTCCGATACATAGAATACCCTTGGATATTGGCCAGCCAATCATGTGAGGGGTCGAACCAAGTTTCTGTTATTCCCACAAGGTCTATGTCCTCCTCACTAACATTTTCAACTCATCCAATTTATTAGCTAGGCTCCTGGCATTTGCACATACCCCTCTTATTATTGTAGAAGTTGATAGTGATTGGCGCTTACTTTTATTCCTGTTTGGTTTGATGTTTTCCCGCACCGTTCCCCCCCGCTATTAGACCTTACGGACCTGCTGTCGCTGCTGTCCTTAGTAACGCCTTCTGTCCTTAGATTCCTCCTAACTGACTCCACCACTGAGCCCTCCCCCCGTCTCCTAGTTTAAAAGCCCCTCCAACTTGGTGGCCATCCTTCTCCCCAAAAGAGCTGTACCATCCCCATTAAGGAGCAGCCCATCCTTACTAAAGAGCCGGTAGCCGACTGAGAAGTCAGCCCAGTTCTCCAGGAACTCGAACCCTTCCTTCCTACACCAGTTCCTCAGCCACTTGTTAAGTTCCCTAATCTCCTTCTGCCTCTCTGGTGTGGCTCGAGGTACCGGCAGTATTTCAGAGAAAACCACCTTGGAGGTCCTATTCCTCACTCTATTCCCTAAGTCCCTGAAATAGTTCTTTAGGATCGTCCACCTTCCTCTTACTTGGTCATTAGTGCCCACATGCACCATGACCGCTGGGCCATCCCCAGCCCCGCCCAATAATCTGTCTACCCGATCCGCGATGTGCCAAACTCATACTGTCCGGCTACAGTGATCGTTTTGACAGATTGCCCTCTCTGTCCTCTTGATAATTGAGTCCCCCACTACCACAACCTGTCTAACCTTTCCTGAGTCTCGGCCCCCCTCCTTCCTGGAGCCGCCATTCCCCTGGCAGCTGGGGGAGGGCGCGTGCTCCAGCACTGCCACCCCTGAGCTGATATCCCCATCAACATGCAACTTGGCAAATTTGTTAGGGTGTATCAACTCAGGACTGGCCTCCCTGGCACTCTTTCCTCTACCCTTCCTAACGGTCACCCAACTGCCTACCTCTGATGCCTGCGTCTCCTCTACTCCGCCCTCCACTATGCTGGCCCCTGCCAGCGCCTGATGGGTAATGTCCATAAAAAGAAAAGAAAAATGCCCATGGGACTTTAAATGGGGTGGGTACCGTAGGCCATAAATACTGCATTTTATTTTGTCATACAATACACAGTAGACAGGATCAAACAGTAAAAAAACAAAAAAGTATACATATAGGTCCATAAGAGTATAAATTGCATGTAGGTACATAAACACCTTGAGGCTCAATGCATTTCGTGAGATTCAACTCACTTCTTCAAGAGCAGATGCGTATTTGGTCTATAAATATAATACAACATAGTATCAAAATACAATGCAGTAATCATAAAATTTTATTTTAAAATGGACCTAACAACGGATAAGTACTCACATCGGCTGAGCCGGGATGAGAGACCTGTGCAACCCCCAGGTGGCGGCCGCAAACGCCTGATCCGGTAGTTGAAGGAGTGGAACAAACAAACAGCCTCCAAAGGGGGACATGTGGGAGAGAAGTATGGTATATCAAATGTGGGAAGATATCCCTTGTGCTCCATAGCGGTTTGCTGTAACAAATATATGTGTATATGCGTATATAGGAATATGTAAGAATAATGAAATAAGGTCATCTACTATATATAGTAATGGAGTAAAGGAGGTATCTGTGTAATATACATATAGTAGAGCACAAGCAGGAGTATGGAGCAAGAGATAAAAAGATCAAAGATGTATAGTGAAACAGATGGAGACCAGGGAAGTGTAGGAAAAAGAAACAATAATACCAATAGAGAGTGTGACAAAAAAAAAAAAAAAAAAGAAAAAAAGTCAAGAAAAAGTGAAAGATATATAGGGGTGAGAGAGTGTGAAATCCATAGGGAATAAACAAATATACAAGAGTGAGTGGAAGTCTGCCAATGCATACAAATGTGAAGCCAGTGGTGTGGGATGATTCTCCTAGCGACTGAGTGAGTCTGCAATTCCTGATGCAAAAACCTCCCCTATGTACCCCCAAGGAGGTGTGGTGAGTGCCACGTCCAACGCCAGGTGGGGCGGCTAATGAGAGACATGCACAGACGCCTGTGGGTGGGTGTAGTCTCGTGGGAAGAAATGGAGCCAAAACTCCGGTTTCCCCAAGCCTACAAAAGGTGGAACAGTCTTGGCCGACACAATGGCGTCACTGGGGTGATCGTCAAGCGTCTGGCACGGTGCATGGCACCGATGTGAAGGTGGCCCCGCCCGTCCATGTAGTGAAAAGGAGGGGAAAGCAGGGGAGAGAAATCTCCCCAAATCACACATCCCAACTCCCGGAGCAGGCCAGACTAACCACCAGAGGGAGCACAGGTCAATCAGTACGGTCACAGCAGACGCATAATACCACCAATGAGGCTGCAAAATAAATAAAAAACATGTTTGCATGAGAGGTAGAAAGTAAAAAATGAGCATCAACCATGGGTCTAAGTTGAAACTATGGCCAAGGCATAATGAGACCCCAATGGGCAAATAGGTGTCTTCCACCTGGGTTCAATGCAAAAAAGAGAGCAGGGTGTGAGACTGCTTTATAGGTAACACACCTCCATCCCTATTCGTACATAAAAAGAAAAGAAAACGCCATAAATACTGCATTTTATTTTGTCATACAATACACAGTAGACAGGATCAAACAGTAAAAATACAAAAAAGTATACATATAGGTCCATAAGAGTATAAATTGCATGTAGGTACATAAACACCTTGAGGCTCAATGCATTTCGTGAGATTCAACTCACTTCTTCAAGAGCAGATGCGTATTTGGTCTATAAATATAATACAACATAGTATCAAAATACAATGCAGTAATCATAAAATTTTATTTTAAAATGGACCTAACAACGGATAAGTACTCACATCGGCTGAGCCGGGATGAGAGACCTGTGCAACCCCCAGGTGGCGGCCGCAAACGCCTGATCCGGGAGTTGAAGGAGTGGAACAAACAAACAGCCTCCAAAGGGGGACATGTGGGAGAGAAGTATGGTATATCAAATGTGGGAAGATATCCCTTGTGCTCCATAGCGGTTTGCTGTAACAAATATATGTGTATATGCGTATATAGGAATATGTAAGAATAATGAAATAAGGTCATCTACTATATATAGTAATGGAGTAAAGGAGGTATCTGTGTAATATACATATAGTAGAGCACAAGCAGGAGTATGGAGCAAGAGATAAAAAGATCAAAGATGTATAGTGAAACAGATGGAGACCAGGGAAGTGTAGGAAAAAGAAACAATAATACCAATAGAGAGTGTGACAAAAAAAAAAAAAAAAAAGAAAAAAAGTCAAAGTCAGCACTGCCACCCCTGAGCTGATATCCCCATCAACATGCAACTTGGCAAATTTGTTAGGGTGTATCAACTCAGGACTGGCCTCCCTGGCACTCTTTCCTCTACCCTTCCTAACGGTCACCCAACTGCCTACCTCTGATGCCTGCGTCTCCTCTACTCCGCCCTCCACTATGCTGGCCCCTGCCAGCGCCTGATGGGTAATGTCCATAAAAAGAAAAGAAAAATGCCCATGGGACTTTAAATGGGGTGGGTACCGTAGGCCATAAATACTGCATTTTATTTTGTCATACAATACACAGTAGACAGGATCAAACAGTAAAAAAACAAAAAAGTATACATATAGGTCCATAAGAGTATAAATTGCATGTAGGTACATAAACATCTTGAGGCTCAATGCATTTCATGAGATTCAACTCACTTCTTCAAGAGCAGATGCGTATTTGGTATCGGCTGAGCCGGGATGAGATACCTGTAGATACCAGGTAGTGGCCGCAAACGCCTGATCCGGGAGTTGAAGGAGTGGAACAAACAGACAGCCTCCAAATGGGGTGGGGGGCGCCCCTTCAGGCAGAAGGGGTCTGCTTGGAGGTCCTGGGGGCAGAGGATTTCGGCTTACCAGCCCACCATTTCCTGGATCCTTTTTTCCCCGAAGTCTGTTTGGTTTTCTGCAACACGGTCACGTGAAAAAGACGCTTCTGGGCTGTAAAGGAAGGACGTTGCTAATGCGAGGGAGACTTTCCCTTAACCAAGTGAGGAAGGAGTGTGCTCTTTCCCCCAGTGACCGTCTTGATCAAGTCATCCAAGGAGGAACCAAAAAGGCGATCACCCTGAAAGGGAAGATCCACCGAAAGGTTCATAGAAGCCTGGTCGGCCGACCAGGACTTTAGCCAGATCGCACGTCTGATGAGCACACTTACCACTGACGCTCTGGCCGCGAGCGGAAGAACATCCAGGTTAGCATCGCATACAAATTGCAGTCTGCGATAATTGGTCAGCGAGTTCCAGGGCAGATGACGGTAACGGTGTTACCATCAGTGCCTCTCTCAAAGCCTTTACCCATTCAAACATAGTTTAAGAGACTAGAATAGTAGTCAGGGCAGGCCTGAGAATAGATCCCACTACCGTATACAGGTGTCGGGATAAGACCTCAATACGTCTGTCAACCTGATCAGGAAGAGACGAGGATTCTGCCACCGGTAAAACCGTGGCCTTGCGAATAAAGCATATCTGGGGGTCCAGCGCGGAGCTACGGTCTGCAAGCGTTCGCAGGCACAAACTGGGAGACTGTAAGGCTCTCATATAGCCAGTCCGAAACCCAGCCGGCATTCCACAGGAACTGGAGTCAGAAGCAACAAAAAATAAAATAAAAAAGGTTCCCTTTAAGAAGTTTAAAACAGAGCCAGGACAAAAAGGTCCCAGCAGGGAGCTGTTTGACCACTCCTAAGACCAGGCAGCTAAAACTGAAGATGCAACGGTGAGGCCAGGGGTAAGAACCCAGGGACCCCGTCCCCTTGGGTGTGTCAAAGCCTTTGCCTTTGACCTGGTCACTCCTAGTGGGAGGGGCTTATTACCCATTCATCTATGATTTAAAAAAAATGGGAACCCCCCCCCCCCCCTGTGCACCGCTGGGGCAGCACAAGAATCAGCACACCCGTGGTGCTGTATACAGCAAAGGAAAGATATATATACCCCCAGAGACTCACCACCCGACTGCCAAAACAATCTGCCACACTGCAGGAAGAGGAAGAGAAACCGCTGACCTGACACTAGAGGCCCCTGTAGCCTCACCACTGCATCAGACTACAGGAAAATGGCCACCATTAAACTCTATAAGGAAACCAAAAAAATGGCCACTGGACTACACAAACATGGCTACCAAAGCCGGGAATACAGAGACCACGGCAAAATGGCGACATCACGCGGCACAGCACGGTACCCTGGACCCCACTGGATCCCAGGGTAAGTTCACAGACCCCAGGAGGGGACCCCGCGTGGGGACCCCCGAAAGCGGCATCACCCACCGTTCCTCCAGCCCAGCACCATGCAGCCCCCCTACCCAATTTCACCCATGCTCCCGTCGCGTTGGGGGGGGGGGGGGGACAGATGAGGGCACCAACTTAGGGGGGAACCCTGCAAAATGAGAAGAGGGACACACAAAGGGGAGGAAGGACACAGGAGAACCTGGGATGGGGCCGCGACCACCCCAGCAATTCCGCAGGAAAGAAGGGGGGACACTACTCACCATACCACAGTCACCACGCGGGCACCATGTTCGCTAAACAGGAAGTGAGAGGAAATTCCTGCAAATTAAGGGAATCCCTTGGGGATCTCCAGGTCACCAGAACAAGTGTCCCCGATTGAAAGTTTCTCTGCTATTACTCTTCTGGGAACAACCCAAAATTTGGGATTTTCTTTTACTTTCACTTTTAATGATAATGGTAAACAGGACAAATAGAGAGGATGAATCTCCCTAACGGACGAATAGACAGCAATAAAAACTGACAAGCGTTCTAATCCCTCTGCACTCCCTCCAAAACAAAAAAAAGTTTTGCCTTTAGTTATACTTTAAGTTATTTTTGGGATTTCAGCTCTGTGACACCTTCTGTTATTAGACAACCGTTCTTCTCGTCCAGTCTTTTATTTTCGCTACCTTCCCTTCTCACCCCCTGATGCCAGTACCACAAGAGGTTATAACATACCTACACTAGCAGAAAAAGAATAAAGACGCTACACTGGGCAACTGGGGCTATGAGCAAAACAGTAGATGTGCACATAGTGAACCGTGGCAGAAAGAGCAGCTTTTACACATTATCCCGCAGTAGAAAGCAGTGCAGTCTATGACTGCTGTGTCCAAGACAAGATGTCGGGCAGGATCACGAAAAAGAGTAAGAATTAGTGTTCCACATTTCTAACATGTTGAAGAAACAATGCTGAATTCAGCACACAGTCACAATATCATAATCATGTGATAATACTGCATCTGACAGCCTACAGTGTGCAGTGTTGCAGTCTGGAACAGAAAATTTCACTTTGGGTGCATGTCAGTATATAGCTACATAACATAATGCCACACCAACAAATCTGATATTTACATTCATAATTGGTTACGAAATTGCTTTTATTCAAATGTTAACATACACACTATACTATTAAAGTAAAAAATAATTTGGCTATGCTGTAGCAAATAAATACCTTATGTGCCAAGTGAAATAGCAAGCGATTCTGGAGACGACTTTTAGGTGCTAAAAAAATAAAAGAAAACATTTAAATTCATAACCAAGTTAGAAGATTAATGGCTTACCATCAATTTATTTTCTTTGAGAACATTAAGGGGCACAGGATGGTATGTCAGGTAGATAAGATTGCTCTGCTGCACTCAGGGAATTGGACACTGGTGAAACAAAGCTGTAAGGACAGCTACGTATAGTTCTTCGCACTCCATCATGTTCATGTTTTGTAGCAAAGCAATAGAAGGAGTGGATTATAAGAACAGAGAGGAGGATCCAGTGTCCCCTAATGTACTCAAAGAAAAGGATTTTATGGTTAATCAAAATCCTATTTTCTTAGGCATACATTAAAAGGTACATACAGTATCTCACAAAAGTGAGTACACCCCTCACATTTTTGAAAATATTTTATTATATCTTTTCATGTGACAACACTGAAGAAATTACACTTTTCTACAATGTAAAGTAGTGAGTGTACAGCTTGTATAACAGTGTAAATTTGCTGTCCCCTCAAAATAACTCAACACACAGCCATTAATGTCTAAACCGCTGGCAACAAAAATGAGTACACCCCTAAGTGAAAATGTCCACATGGGTCCCACTTAGTCATTTTCCCTCCCCAGTGTCATGTGACTCATTAGTGTTACAAAGTCTCAGGTGTGAATGGGGAGCATGTGTGTTAAATTTGGTGTTATCGCTCTCACTCTCTCATACTGGTCACTGGAAGTTCAACATGGCACCTCATGGCAAAGAACTCTCTTCGGATCTGAAAAAAAGAATTGTTGCTCTACATAAAGATGGCCCAAGCTAAAAGAAGATTGCCAAGACCTTGAAACTCAGCTGCAGCACGATGGTAAAGACCATACAGTGGCTTAACAGGACAGGTTTGACTCAGAACAGGCCTCCCCATGGTCGACCAAAGAAGTTGAATGCACGTGCTCGGCATCATATCCAGAGGTTGTCTTTGGGAAATAGACGTATGAGTGCTGCCAGCATTGCTGCAGAGGTTAAAGGGGTGGGGGGTCATCCTGTCAGTGCTCAGACCATATGCTGCACAGAGCATTGAATTAGTCTGGCATGGCTGTCATCCCAGAAGGAAGCCTCTTCTAAAGATGATGCACAAGAAAGCCCACAAATAGTTTGCAGAAGACAAGCAGACTAAGGACATGGATTACTAGAACCATGTCCTGTGGTCTGATGAGACCAAGATAAACTTATTTGGTTCAGATGGTGTCAAGCGTGTGTCGGCAACCAGGTGAGGAGTACAAACACAAGTATGTCTTGCCTACAGTCAAGCATGGTTGCGGGAGTGTCATGGTCTGGGGCTGCATAAGTGCTGCCAGCACTAGGGAGCTACAGTTTATTGAGGGAACCATGAATGCCAAAAAGTATTGTGACATATTGAAGCAGAGCATGATCCCCTCCCTTCAGAGACTGGGCCGCAGAGCAGTATTCAAACATAACGACCCCAAACACACCTCCAAGACGACCACTGCCTTGCTAAAGAGGCTCAGGGTAAAGGTGATGGACTGGCCACGCATGTATCTAGACGCAAGAGCGCAAGATCTCTAACATCCACCAGCTCCGTGATGTTGTCATTGAGGAATGGAAGAAGACTCCAGTGGCAACCTGTGAAGCTCTGGTGAATGGCCACAAAAAATATTGACACTTTGGGCCCAATTTGGACATTTTCACTTTGCGGTGTACTCACTTTTGTTGCCAGCAGTTTAGACATTAATGGCTGTGTGTTGAGTTATTTTGAGGGGACAGCAATTTTTACACTGTTATACAAGCTGTACACTCACTACATTACATTGTAGCAAAGTGTCATTTCTTCAGTAGTGTCACATGAAAAGATATAACAACATATTTACAAAAATGTGAAGGGTGTAATCACTTTTGTGAGATACTGTAGGTATATCCAAAAGGATTAAGCAATGGAACACATAGTGTTCAAAAAAGTTGGGACTTTATATGAGGTGTGGCCAGTTTACAAATAGTGATGAGATTAATAATATAAGTAACATCATGTATTTATTAGCATCTCCATAGCAGTTAACATCAAAACACTTTGAATACGAAGCCAATAAATGGACGTACAATGTATGTATACAAATAGTAATCTGATAAAACCATACACAATGATAAAGGCAATAACAGAATTGTCTAATGACAGTAATTGATATGGGGGAAATATGGTTGGATGCATGGTGGAACTTGCAAATATAAATTGCTTTCTTAGGCTCAACGCGTTTTGTGAAAAGAGGTGTTAGTCACATTTTCTATTGTTTTCTAATATTCCTTAGCACTGCTTTTTGGCTTATCAAGATGGTCATGTCTCCTTCTTGGCTGTGATGTCTCACACTTTTTACTCATGCTTTATTCATCACCCTACCTGGATCGGTTGATGTACAACTGTACACATTCAGTCCTTTTCTCCTGGTATCTTGGTCTTGGGTCCACTTACTTTACTTATATAACCCTATGGTTTCTATATACCTACTACTAGTCTAATAAATGTGATGTTAATTATATACTTCTCTGTGCTTACCAGCATATGTTAATGTATTATTAATCTCATCACTATTTGTAAACTGGCCACATCTCATATAAAGTCCCAACTTTTTTTGAACACTATAGTGTTCTATTGCTTAATCGCATGCAGGGATGGAGACTCAATTGCACGAGTCTCATATAAAGTCCCATTTTCCCTCCTCACATATTCCCCCCTTTCCCTCCCCTCCCTTTCAATATAATATATCCAAAAGGAGTCTAACTCATGGGTGGGCAACACAGCAAACATGTTCACAGGCCCACAAGTAACAGGTGGTTACTAAACAGAGGCTTAACAAAGCTTAACCACTTCAGCCCTGGAAGGTTTTCCCCCTTAATGACCAGGCCATTTTTTGCATTTCGGCACTGCGTTGATTTAACTAACAATTGTACGGTCGTGCGACGCTGTACCCAAATACAATTGATGTCCATTTTGTCCCACAAATAAATCTTTCTTTTGGTGGTATTTGATCACCTCTGCGGTTTTTAAATTTTGCGCTATAACCAAAAAAAGAACAACAATTTAAAAAAAAAATAAAACAATATTTTTTACTTTCTGCTATAAAACATTCCCAATAATTTTTTTTTCAAAAATCTAATTTTTTTTATCAGTTTAGGCTTATTTGTATTCTGCTACATATTTTTGGTAAAAAAAAAAACCCCAAAAAGGATATTTTGATTGGTTTGCGCAAAAGTTATAGCGTTTACAAACTATGGGATAGATTTTTGGACTTTTTATTTCTTTTGTTGTTTTTTATTAATAATGGCGGTGATCAGCGATTTTTAGCGGGACTGCGACATCGTGGTGGACAAATATGACACTAAGTGACACTTTTTGGGGACCAGTGCTAAATAATATGCACAGTTACTGTATAACCGTCACTGGCAGGGAAGGGGTTAATACTGGGGGGATCAAGGGGTTAAGTGTGCTCCTAAATTGTGCTTACTAACTGTAGGGGGTGGGGGGTGGGTTCTGTGACAGGCACACAGAGATCAGGGTTTCAGCTTAGCTTGTTTACATAGGCAGGCGGGCTCTCCTGTCAGTTTCCCCAAAGATCGCGGGAGGCTGGCGGTGATCGCGCCCACTCCTCCCGCGGTCTGGCTCCCACTGTGTCTAATCACAGTGGGAGCGTGGCTCCGACGGTACGTGCGCGCATGCCACCAAGACCACATGTATATAATCACGTACTTCTACGTGATTATGCGCAGCTGAGCTGCCCTGCCACAGTAAATTTGCGTGACCCGGTCGGCAAGTGGTTAAAGAGCCATCTGAAGCACGGTATGCCTGAAGATGACATCAGATGAGACCTGAACAATCATCTGGTAAAACATGACAACCATGTGAACAGAAGACTAGGTGGCAGCCTTGCAAATCTGAAAAACAGATGTCGGATGTTGAAAAGCTTATGAAGTACCAAGCAACTTAGAGAAAGAGAGATTATGGTGGAACCTTAATCATAAGGCCTCATCCACACTGGATGGTAATAACAACTGCCCTGGAAGTTTTTCTTCTAAAGCAAAAAAATGATGCTGGTAAACATGTGTACCCACATCAAGCGTTTGAGCGTTTATTCCATTGGCCCGGAAAAATAATTTATTCTGGCCATTAAAATGAAAAACCACCCACGCGCTAAACACACCTAGTGTTAACACACGTTTACATGTGTTTTTGCCGTATTTGCCAGTTTCCTGCCAAAACATTCCTTTCCTGAACCTGATTCTAATGCATTCAGAAGAGGAGCATTTTATTGCCTCTAAACTCTGCTGCTCCAAAACTCTGGTAAAAGGCTATGTGTGCGAGCGATGTTGCCGCGATTTCCGCCTGCCGAATCGCGGCAACATCGTGCAAACAAAATCGCGGGACGCAATAATTTGTTTGCGCGATGTTGCCGCGATTCAGCAGGCGGAAATCGCTGCAACATCGCTCGGCGTTTGGGGGGCGATTTGCAATAATCTCCGGATCGCGGGCGGAACCGCGGCGGTTCTGCCAGCGATCCAAACGCTGACATGTGAATGCAGCCTTAAGCTTTGACAAAAAATAAATAAAAATGGAAGCTGACTGGTTTGTATGTAGAACTTCACCAGATTTGGCACTTTCAAGTTCTAGTAAATCAACTCCATAGGCTTTTGAGTGGAATTTAGAGGCTTTGGGAAAAAAAACTCCAAAAAAACGTGAATTTAGGAGCAGCAGTGTGCATGAGGCCTAAGTATATAGACTTGAATTGCGAGTTGTCAAATCCACATGGAGAAAGTAGAAGAAGAAGCAGGCAGGCCCTTTTCCCTCAAGACATGGGCTGCAAAAGCAAGGCTCTTAAAGCCAGCAACCAAGAAGCGGCATGGTAAATTGATCCTTGGGATAAAAGATCTGGATGATCTAGGAGAGCTTACTAGAATGACTTCCATCCAAATCCTGCAACCTG
Source organism: Pelophylax lessonae (assembly GCF_965119305.1). Classification (NCBI taxonomy): domain Eukaryota; kingdom Metazoa; phylum Chordata; class Amphibia; order Anura; family Ranidae; genus Pelophylax; species Pelophylax lessonae. The sequence goes on from NC_138775.1 coordinate 126,140,787, forward strand.
CAAAGGGGGTAATGTAGGAGTTTTAGAGGAGGAAAGGCATAGATCAGGTTGAAATGATCTATGGAGTCCCCAGAGAATCCACTGTACAGACTATAGAATCCCTGGACCTGGACACAAACTTGCCCAGTTTGTTGTTAAAAGTTCACCTTTTGGAGCATGTTACATGTTTAGGGTGTAACGTGCAACATGCTCCAGCTCCTGCCCCGCTCATACCTCACCCCTCCGCCTTCCTAATCTGTGACAGCGGTTGGGAAATACTCTCCCCGCATCCACTGTCAGATTTAGAAAAACGGGCCAGCACAGCCACGTTATTAGTTCATAGGAATCTGTGGATGAAAAAAGTACAAGTCGAATCTGCTACCTTGGAAGATGGGCTGTAGTTCTTAATGAACAGTTGGGACACAAATGAGTGCCCTTGTGGTTAATTTATACTCCATCTTAGTTATTGAAAGTGTGTATGGAGGTACAGGCACAGTGCTAGAGGACATGTCTGCAAAAGCCTGGCATTGTATCCATGATCTGCTGATCACAGGTGCAATGCTCTGCACACTCCTCTGAAAAAAAACAATAAATGCACATTTTTTTCTGCAAAATATGTGCATGTATTATACTTTTCAAAAAGGTGAACTTAGCCTTTAGGCCTGGAAGGAAATCAGGTGTATAGGTGCTACAACCTTCCCACAGCATTGTACATGTTTGTACATTGTACAGGTTTACTTAATAAAGAAATACTATTTCGGATGTCATCCTGAGTGCTGACCATCCCTTTCTTTAAGCTTGGAAGCTAGGAGATTCTGATCTGGCATCCCCGTCACAAAAACAAAGCTCTTGAAACAACTCAGGATAAAGAGAAAGCAATATTTACAAACCAGGCGCTCCTGGGATGCTTGTAGGGTGGAGGGATAGAAGTAAGCCTGTGAGGCTCCCCAGCGATTGTTCTGCTGTTAGCCAACTAATGGCTCAGTAAAGAGATTTGCACCCAGGGCCGCCATAGGAAAAATTCCAGTCCAGAAGTCAAAGCAATAATCACAAATCTGGTGCTCCTGGGGTGCCTTTAGGGTGGAGGGATAGAAATAAGCCTGTGAGGCTCCCCAGCGTTTTTTCTGCTGCTAGCCAACGAGCATAGGAAAGGTGCTGATATGGATAAAAGTACATGAGGAAGGCAGCGCATGAACCACACCGGGATGCAATGGATAAGAAAGTCAGGTGAACATCCAGTATAGAAAGGGTTAACAGTTCATTGGTATTAATAACCGAAAAACAAAGTACATAAAATGCTTACGTCCCCCTGGCTGCCAGGTGCCCTTGTCCACTCCAGCCCAGGAGGATGTAAGCATTTTATGTACTTTGTTTTTCGGTTTTGGTTCATGCGCTGCCTTCCTCATGTACTTTTATTCAGGATAAAGAGACCATACTGAGTCCAGATAATAATGATTGAGGAAGTACACCTTTCAATAATTTTTCACACCTGATAAATGAATAGCAGACAGGGCTGGAATGTGAAATTCTGGACAAGCAAGAATCTGGTTGACGCTTCTTTGAGCTGCAAAACTTCTGCTTCCTCCCCCTGCAGTTATGATAGTATCCAGGAATCCTATCTGAAACCTTGCAGTTGAGAGGTCCAGTGATGAAGGGTAACATTTTTTGAGGTTCAGAATGTTGATTGGGAAAAAAGCTTCCTTGCACCAGAAGGGTGTCCAGGACTCCTCCCCAGAGCAACAGGCTGGCTGCCATTGTGAGCACCTTTCAGACCAGAAAAAGGAAATATTTCCCAGATTCCAGGGTTAGGATTTGAGAGCCACCAGGCCAGAGAAAACCTGGTTTTTGGAATTAGGCACATGCGATTGTTCAGAGACTGGGCCTTCTTGAGCCACACAGCCAGAATGTGAAGTTGCAACAGTCTGGAGTATAACTGGGCATATGGAACTGCTTCAAAAGAGGAACATTATTTGCAAAAGAGGAAGGTTGGTCAGCTTCTGGGAAGTAGCGTGTAAACCTGGTAGTGGAGAGTTTGGAGTTAGGCCTATGGGATGAAGACCCTGGACAAAGCAGTATCCAGGGGAATGCCTAGACAACTCAAGTAATCAGTTAGTTAGTCAACCAATGTTGACTTCTGGATGATCAAGATCCACCTTTACCTCTGCAGAGTTTGAACAATTAGTTAGACATTGGCTGACTGAGTCTGTGCCAACTGTTCTCTCAGTAGGAGGTTATCAAGGTATTCCACTATGGAAATGCTTAAAGAGCAAGGCAGTGCTACAAGGACTAGCACCCTGGTGAAATCCCAAGGTGTAGTGGACAGACCTAAAGGGGAGGGCCACAAATAGGTAAAGTTGTGTGCTGACTGCAACAAATGTTTGCAGAAATGTTGACCTGCCAGAAAGATGGGGGAAGGAAAAGTAAATAAGCATCCTTGATGTTCACAGAGGCCAGAAAGTCCCCTAGAGAGAGGCAGGCAAGCAATGACCAACCTACAAAATTCCATGTGGAATTTCCATACCAAGAGAAAGATGATTAGAACCTTTAAGTCATAAATGAGGCTTTTACTTTGGAAGCTGTACACAGCTGAAAGTATGGGGTGTCCCCTCATTGTGAGAAAGACTAAGGCCGGCAATAGACAGTTTGACTCTCAGCCGGTTCAGCAGAAACCGGCAGAAATTCGAACCATGTATAGGCAGGTTGAATGTACCATGTTGACAGACCGATCAACTTAGGTACAACCAGTCTGATGGATTTTACATGCAATTATCACTAACGGCTGTTATAACCACTAACAATAATCACTGTCTTCTACCAGCATGGACGGCTTCCCCTGCACCAGGAGAATACAATGGCTCTGCAGGAGGATTTCCCGTCAACACAACCCGTGGTTGCATGAAAGAAATTTTCTCTGTGTATCGCTTGCCTTACTCACGGGTTTAGAGGATTTGGGGGGGGGGGGGGGGGGCAGGATTTACCAAGCTACCAATTTACCAAGTCCATTCTGATATTCAAATATTGATTGATTAAACCCACGCAGTTTTGTTCTGCACTTTTATCTTTATATTAGCCTTTCAAACTATCAAATGCTAAAATGTAACAGTTGGATGTCTGGTTTACTGCAGTTTAACACTTCTGGTAGGCAAACAGTACATTTCTTCATGGAGGGCTATACATCAGACAAAAAAGATAAACAAATGAGGAGGAAAGAGGGATTTGGTTCCAAAAGAGGAACAGTCCCTCCAACTCAAGGAAAGTTGGGAACTATGTGAAGGTGGCAGCATAGCTCTATGTAGGGCTGAAACAACTAATTGATTAATTGACAACTAATCGATTATGAAAATAGTTGTCAACTATTTTCGTAATCGATTAATCGGTCAGCCGATTAGTTGTCCTGCATACAGAATGCATTATTTGTTTACATATCAGAAAATACAGTGCAACGCATATACAGCTCAGTACATCATCCGTACATGTCAGTAGATGGCAGAGAACTTGTGAATGTGTGAGGAACAATGCCTCATGGGAAATGTAGTCCTGGGCAAGAGAAGGAACCAAGTGATTCTAAAGGCAGAGGTTTTTTTTTACCTTGCTGTATACCTTGCTTACAATCACTTTAAGGGCTCTGTGCAGGGAAGATCAGCATCTGAACCCAAAGGAGGTGGAGGCTGATAGACTAGAGGTGATATAAGGCATTACAATTACATTTAGAGTAAAAGTTTACTAGTATTGTGCATTATATTTAAAATTATTACATCTATGAAAAAAAGTTTCAGCTGTTAGTACTACTTTAATATATAAATGTTGATTTCCCTCCTCCACTCTTCATATAGCTTCATGTTTGACTCCTAATTAAAATATCCTGCATATCCGACTTCTGGGCATATTTTATTTATACGCATACACATGATGCAAGATATATTCACTGTTTCACAGTAAAAATTATATTACAGTAGCAATTACCTGCTGTTTTTTTTTTTACTATAAAGGGCTATTTTTTTTTTTTTTTAAACCCCATCATGACAGGGGATAAAAAAAAGCATGCTGCTGCTACTAAATGTCTTATGCTGCCAATACATGTATTGGATTTTTGGACAAAAATATTTGCATCTATATTTATACAAAAATGATTTGTATATTTGTTAAATGGACGAGTGTTGTTTGAAAATTTCACTTGCATTTAACATTCAATTTTAAAATGAATATAACTTCTGAGCAAAAACCACATACACTATTTGAAGATTTGTTTGATCGAGAAGTTTGCCATTCTGCTCCTTCGAATTTCCCTGTCACAGTGGTTGACAACGAACACCAAATGGACCCCACTAATGGCTGTAAAATCGGATGAATGTTTATAAAAATGTAGTTTGTGTATGGCCAGCATAAGTGACAGCAGGCCCAGGGAGCTTGTATCAAGCTACATGCCTATTAATAAGGGAGTGTGTCATGAATATTCAATCTATACCAATCCGGTCTGAAAATGTGCAAAAAAGTAAAATTTTAAAAATGTTGGTCTCTGAGTCTGATGTACCACATTTAAACCTCCAATAATACATACGTATATCTGTCTCAGAATGGATTAAATATCCAACTATATAGCTGGATATTTATATTTACCACTGCATATAGATATTTAAAGAATATTAACTAAATTATACACCAACCTTTTTTTTGTTGAGGTTTTTTATCCGATTAGTCGATTAATCGAAACAATAAATCGGCCAACTAATCGATTATGAAAATAATCGTTAGTTGCAGCCCTCGCTCTATGTATCTAAATTATCATCCCGAGTCCCTTAATGCTTGTTTAGGAAAATACATTTTTAACACAATTCCCAAAACAACCAGTAAAAATAAGGTAAGACTTATCAGCATACAATTTACCATATCAGCAATGTAAAAAAAAATACCAGTTTATGCATAGAACACTTTTACACTGTTATAATTCCTTCACTTTGAGGCAGTTTTTTAAAAAAATGTTATACAGTTCAATATAATGTTTGGGGATGATCGAACGGTTCGGGTCAACCATCGGTTTGACCCGAACATTGGCTGTTCGAGGTTCGGCCGAATTCCGAACTTTTTGCTGAAAAAGTTCGGAATTCGGCAACCAGAACCGACCAAAATGCAATGGGACAGGAACTGGGCTTTAAAAGCCCATGATTGGACCAGAACCATCAGTAAAAGCCAATTGAGGGGGCAGGAGAATGCTAGGAATGTGATTGGAGTGACTAGGGGGTCCAGAGGCCAATCATTAGTGAATATGCCCCCCAGTATATAAGATAGCCCCCGCCAAATCTCTACCATTTTAATACAGAGCTGTGGAAGAGAGTGGAAGCAGTTCTGTTACTTCTACTTCAAAGTGTCATTTAGCAATTATTAGTGTGAGGAAAGCAATATCTAGTGTAGTTAGGGTACTATTTTCCACTATAGTTAGATTTAATAATCTAGTTTCTGTAGGGAAAGTGTTAAGTGTAAGGGGACCGTAGTGTAGTGTAGGGTTAACTGACTCTGACTGCTATGGCAGGGTGATAAAACCCTTCCATGTCAGGGTGACCGCTATAGAGAAAAGATTGTTTCTCTTAGGACACTTATAGAACCGGATAGTGGCTTCGCCCCTGTCACCCTGCTTTTTGCTGCAGGCGTTTATAGGGCTTTTTTGAGGACATGTATATATACACACACACATGATACACATATATAGGTGTGAAAGTAGCAGAAACCTATGCTTGCGCGAATGAAATAATTAACAGGCATATGGCTTCTCTGCTATAACACCTACTGTATATGTGTGTATGTGTATAAATACATATAAGTGTGTGTGTATATATACCCCTATACAGAATTTCAGATGTTTTGCCTGCCTGCAAAGACCCCCAACAAATGCCCAAAAAAAACGCCTGCTGCAAAAACACACCTGGGCGTTTTTGTAGCTGGCGTTTTTTGCGCATTTTTTGGGCGTCGTTGGAGGCAGGCATAACATCTGTACTTCTGTGTAGGGGTATATATACACCCACACATGTATGTATATATACACATACACATATATAGGTGTGAAAGTAGCAATAACCTATGCTTGCGCTAATGAAATAATTAACACCCATATGGCTTCTCTGCTATAATACCTATATATGTTACATAGTTACATAGTAGGTGAGGTTGAATAAAGACAATAGTCCATCCAGTTCAACCTGTGTAGGTGTGTGTGGCTGTAATCATCTCACATAGCCCTTAATGTCCTGATCCTTGAGATGTAAGTCTAAGAGTCTTTTGAAAGCCACCATACTTCCCGCAGAAACAACCTATGTAACTATGTAACTATGTAACCTCTTGTGGTAGAGAATTCCACAATCTTATAGCCCTAACAGTAAAGAACCCCCCTCGTTGCCTGAGGTTAAAACGCTTCTCCTCTAATCGCATTATATGTCCTCGAGTCCTCATGCAATCCCTTCGAATGAACAGCTTTTTTTCTAAGCTGAGATCCCCATTAAGATATTTATAAATTGCTATCATGTCCCCCCTCAGACGTCTTTTCTCCAGGGAGAATAAATCGAGCGATTGCAGACGCTCTTCATAGTTAAGGTCCTCCAATCCCCTAATCAGTTTAGTTGCTCTTCTCTGGACTCTCTCCAGCTCCAACACATCCCTCCTGAGGACTGGCGACCAGAACTGGACAGAATACTCCAGATGCGGTCGGACCAGAGTTTTATAAAGTGGAAGCATTATAGTCCTATCTCTGGAATACATCCCTTTTTTTATGCATGCTAATAATCTGCTGGCTTTGCCAGCTGCCGCTTGACATTGCATGCTGTTGCCTAATCTATCATCAACCAAGACTCCCAGATCCTTCTCCATTTTTGATTCCCCCAAGGGTTCCCCTCCTAACGTGTATTGTGTTTTTATGTTTTTAGTCCCCAAGTGCAAAACCTTACACTTCTCCACGTTAAACCTCATTTGCCATGTCGTTGCCCACTCCGTTATTTTGTCCAGGTCATTCTGTAGGATATCTGCTTCATGCTGTGCAGTTATTGCCCTGGCCAATTTTGTGTCATCTGCAAAAACTGATAACGAACTACTGATCCCGTCCTCAATGTTGTTTATGAATAAATTGAACAAGGTTGGTCCCAGGACTGAGCCCTGGGGCACCCCGCTTACTACCTCAGACCAGTCTGAGTATGCGCTGTTTATTACCACCCTTTGGACACGGCCTTTTAGCCAGTTTCGTATCCAAGAGCAAACCCTGCTGTCGATACCTGCAGACCTTATTTTATAAATTAAGCGCTTGTGGGGAACTGTATCAAACGCCTTAGCGAAATCCAAGTACACCACATCCACTGGTCTGCCCCTATCTAGCTCACAGCTCACCTCCTCGTAGAATGCTAAGAGATTGGTTTGACAAGAACGCCCATTTGTAAACCCGTGCTGATTACCGCTGATGATGTTGTTGTCTTTAGCAAACTCTACGATATAGCCCCTTATCATCCCCTCCAGTAGTTTACATACTACTGATGTCAAACTGACAGGTCTATAATTTCCCGGGATATGCCTCTGCCCCTTTTTGAATATCGGAATCACGTTAGCTTTCCTCCAATCCCCTGGTACATCTCCTGTCCTAATACTGTCAGCAAAGATCAGGAACAGTGGTCTAGATATAACCTTACTGAGTTCCTTGAGTACTCTCGGATGTACGCCATCCGGGCCTGGTGATTTGTTTGTGTTAAGTTTATCCAGCCTTTCCCTGATTTCACCCTCTGTTAGCCATAGTGGCAAGTCCTGTGTATTACTACTAACCATAGAGTCATGGTCAGTGTACCCCTCCTTTTCCTGTGTAAAGACTGACGAGAAAAAGGCATTCAGCTACGGTTTAGCCAGCCAGGTTTGGCTTTGTCTCTTCTAAATTTATTTCCCATAGGAATGCACTGCAAGATGCATTTGTTAATATGTTCCTAAAGCATTCCCATTTATCCTCAGTGGTCAGTGATCCCAGGGTTTGGCCCCAGTTTACCCTTTCCATCAATGAGTACAATTTTGGAAAGCTTGTCCTTCTGAAATTTAGGGTTATTATGTTCCCCACTTGCCTTGTTATATTGTTATTTATACTAAATGTGATCATCCTGTGATCGCTAGAGCCCAGGTTGTCCTGGACTCCTACCTGCGAGATTAGGTCTGGGTCATTAGTTATCAATAGATCCAGGACTGCGTTTTCTCTGGTAGGGGAATCCACCAACTGTGACATGTAATTATCCAGTAAGGTGTCCGTGAATAGACGGGCCTTCTGTGAGTGTGTAATCCCCTCATCCCAGTCAATGTCGGGATAATTGAAGTCCCCCAATATGATGACTGATCCCAATTTTGCCACTTTACCCATTAGTGCTAAAAATTCCAGCTCTACCTCCTCCCCTTGGTTAGGTGGCCTATAGCAAACCCCCACAATTACTTTTCCCTTTTCTCCTTCCCTATGGAGTTCTACCCACACAGATTCTAAATCCATGCTCATCCCATCCGTAATGTCACTCCTTTTTATCACCTTTATATTGTTCTTGGCATAGAGACATACCCCTCCCCCTCTTTTTCCTACCCTGTCTATCCAGTACACCGAATACCCTTGGATATTGGCCAGCCAGTCATGTGAGGGGTCGAACCAAGTCTCTGTTATTCCCACAAGGTCTATGTCATCCTCATGTACTAACATTTCCAAAACAAAAAAAAGCCTGCAACAACACACCTGGGCGTTTTTTTTTTTGGCACAGGCGTTTTTTTGGGCATTTTTTGGGGGTCTTTGGAGGCAGGCAAAACATCTGAAATTCTGTATAGGGGTATATATACACACACACACGTATATGTATTTATACACATACACACATATAGGTGTTATAGCAGAGAAGCCATATGGGTGTTAATTATTTCATTAGCGCAAGCATAGGTTTCTGCTACTTTCACACCTATATATGTGTATGTGTATATATACATACATGTGTGTGTGTATATATACCCCTACACAGAAGTACAGATGTTATGCCTGCCTCCAAAGACGCCCAAAAAAATGCCCAAAAAAACGCCTGCTATAAAAACACCCAGGTGTGTTTTTGCAGCAGGCGTTTTTTTTGGGCATTTTTTGGGGGTCTTTGGAGGCAGGCAAAACATCTGAAATTCTGTATAGGGGTATATATACACACACACTTATATGTATTTATACACATACACATATAGGTGTTATAGCAGAGAAGCCATAAGGGTGTTAATTATTTCATTAGCGCAAGCATAGGTTTCTGCTACTTTCACACCTATATATGTGTATGTGTATATATACATACATGTGTGTGTGTGTATATATATATATACCCCTACACAGAAGTTCTGATGTTATGCCTGCCTCCAAAGACCCCCAAAAAATGCCCAAAAAAAACGCTTGCTACAAAACCGGCAAGGTGTGAAAATAGCGGAGCCATATCCCTGTTCTATATTAATTCTAATACAAACAAAGTTTTTTTTCCTGGTTCTGGACATGCTACAGAGCTGAAACTTCACAGGCACACCTTTTAGACCCCCCAGACACTAAATCCAAAGAAATCTCTTTTTTTTTTTCAATAATTTTTACTTTCTCTAGTTTAGTTCTAAGTCTATCTTCTGTTAGCCATGGCGGTACTTCCTGAGGTGTATTATTTAGTTTAGCATTACAAGCTGGGTTAGTGTACCCCCCCAATTCTTTTGTGAAGAACGAAGAGAAGAAATTATTTAATACTTTTGCCTTCTCTCTGTCCTCTGTGGCCAGATTTCCTTTGTCGTCTTTTATGGGGCCAATGTGTTCTGGCCTCGCTTTCTTACTGTTTATATACTTAAAGAATTTCTTGGGGTTCTTTTTACTCTCTTCCGCTATATGTCTCTCGTGTTCTATTTTAGCCGCCTTGATTTCGCCTTTACATTTCTTATTACACTCTTTGTAATGCGTGAATGCTGCCAATGACTCCTCAGCCTTGTATTTTTTGAAGGCCTTTTCTTTAGTATTAATATGCATTTTTATGTTGAGCCACCCAGGGTTTAGTTTTGCTCTTTTAAATGTATTTCCCTTTGGAATGCACTGGCCAATCCATTTGTTTAGTATGCTCTTGAAGCACTCCCATTTTTCCTCCGTGTTGTTTGTTCCCAGGGTTCTATCCCATTTGATATTTCTAGCAAAGAGCGCAGTTTTGGGAAATTGGCTCTTTTTTTTTTTTCCATTCAATAGGTTTTTATTGAGTTTTTACATAAGCAAATATTAGAACAAATATAACAGAAATTACAGTCTTTCAACAGGTTCCAATGCATGTACACAGATACATGAACTATAACAAAGAGAGATCAGGTATAACCAAAGCGTTACAGGTTGTAAAGAGGTATGGCAAGTGAAAAAAAGAATAGCACTATATAACTTAAAGTTGACATCAGTTATGTTTTTGTCTGGGAGTAGAACAGGAGTGAGAATCTCCACCGTTCCGGGCCTAGAACCCTAAGGAGCATTGTCACTAGGTCCGGTCGGAGGGAGCACCCCCACTATCCTTATGGCCATTAGGCAGGTATTATTATTTCAAGAGAGTCTTAATGCCTGATTTAGATAGGGCCAGCTTTCCCAGGACTTTTGGAATTTTTTATATGACAGGGAATTGATTCCTAGAGATTTCTCTAGGAGATAATTGTCATTAACAAGAGATATTACTTCAGGCAGATTGGGAGTGGTAGTAGATCTCCAATTGCGGAGAATAAGGGTCCTGGCTGCTAACAGTATGTGAGTTACCATTTGTCTATGGTTGTGAGGGTATATGTCAATGTTAATATTTAATATTGCCAGTTCTAGATTTGGGGGAGAAAATACTCCTGTGCATGAGGAAATACACTGGAATATTTTATGCCAAAAACTCGTGAGGGATGCGCAGCCCCACAGGATGTGATGCAGGGTACCTGTTTTGCCACATTCCCTCCAGCAGAGTGAGGGTATTGACGGCGCCATCTTGGCCAGCCTGTATGGTGTGTAATACCATCTGTTGATAATTTTAATTGTAGTTTCCCAGTGATTGGTGCATTTAGAAAATTTATATATAGAGCACAGTGCTGTATGCCACTGTTTGAAGGTAAGATTTAGCTTCAGATCTTTCTCCCATTTAAGCATATTTACCGTTTTCTCTGAGGTTGTATCACTTGTTAGGATATTATAGAAGGTAGTTATGCCTTTATTGGCCGGGGGGTTTGATACCAGGAAGTTCCATGTGGTTAGATTAACATGGGTGGAGGTTAGGGAGTGTTTCCCAAGTAGAAAAAGTATTCTTGATAGGGTCAAGGATGTGTCGGGCGGTAGCTTAAATTCTGACATTATGTCTTCTCTGTTTTTGAGACCTAGGGGTGACCAGAGTTGTGAGATTTGCGTTAGTCCTAGGGTTTTTAATTTGGAGACATTCAGATTACTGTATATAGTCGTGAGAATAGAAAGTGGTAAGTTGTGAATGTCAGTAGGTATGACTCTTGGTTCTATTTTGTTTACTGTTCTCCAGGCTTGGAGAGAAGCCTTAACCGTAGGTGGCAGTTTGGCTAAGTTCCATGGGATCCAAAGGTCTCTTAGCAGTATTAGGTTAAGGTTAGAGGTAGGTACTAGGTGTTTTTCGATTCCTGACCAAAGGGGGGTATCGTCACGGGGGGTCCAGTGTTTAAGCTGGTCGAGTCTAGTGGCCCAGTAATAAGCGGAAATATCGGGTAGTCCCGCTCCTCCTTGGTGTTTATGGTTTGTGAGTATATTATATGCAACTCTTGCTTTTTTACCCAGCCATAGAAATTTCCTCAATGTGGCTACAAGAGTGTGTAATTGTGTTTTGGTGAATGGGACAGGGAGGGCTCGGAATAGGTAGAGGATTTGTGGTAAGATGTTCATCTTAATAGCAGAGATTCTAGCCCCCCAGGATAAGTTTAGGGAAGCTATCCTTTCTAATTCAGATGTTAGCTTTTGTCTAAGGGGGCCTAAATTATTTTTAACAAGATCTGTGGTTTTGGAGGTAATATAAATCCCCAAGTACGAAATCTTGTCTGCAGTCCAGGGAAAGGGACAGGTGTTGATTAAGGTTTGTTTAGTTTCAGGAGATACTCCTAGGTCAAGGATTATCGATTTCGTGGTGTTAATTTTGTAAAATGAAATTTTACTAAATTTATTCAAAGTTTGGTATGCAGCGGGTAGAGAGATTTCGGGTTTTGTCATCATTAATATAATGTCATCTGCAAATAAATTTATTTTATGGTCATAACCATCAATTTTAAAGCCATGAACGTGTCCGTCAGAGCGTAGGGCTGCAGCAAGTGGTTCTATAATTAAATTAAAGACTGTAGGGGATAAGGGGCATCCCTGTCTGGTACCATTGGATATGGTGATCGATTTGGACAGTGCTCCTGAAGCGAAGACTCTGGCAGAAGGTTGTGAATAAAGTGCCATAATGGCAGAAAATATATTGCCTCAAAGGCCGAATTTGTGTAGGGCGGCCGTCATGTAGCTCCAGTTGACTCTGTCAAACGCCTTCTCCGCATCCAGGGAAAGGAGGAGAGAAGGCGTTTGACTTTTTTCGGCCATGTGTAGCACATTTACTATACGTCTAGTAGCGTCTGAAGTTTGGCGACCTGGTATGAATCCCATTTGATCTTTTCCTATGAGGGAGGGAACCATCTCCTGTAGGCGCCCTGCAAGCATTTTGGCAAAAATTTTAATGTCTGTATTCAACAGAGATATAGGGCGGTAGTTGCCCGGGAGAGATGGGTCCTTCCCTGCTTTTGGTATGGTAACAATGTATGCTCCGAGCATATCTGCAGGAAAACTCATCTCGGTTGCAGCTTTAGTATAAACATTCAGTAGATGTGGTATTAGAGTATCGCTGTATAATTTATAATATTCACTTGGGAACCCGTCGGGTCCCGGGGATTTACCGTTGGGAAGTGAGTTTATAGTTTTCCTAATTTCGTCATGCGTAAATGGCGCATTGAGTATAGACAATTGTTGTTCGGTAAGGGTCGGTAGGTCTAATTTATCCAAAAAGGCAGATATTTCAGCTGTAGTCGGGGTGTGGATGGTATGGTCCTGGTCAAGATTGTATAGTGATTGATAGTAGGTTGCAAATTCATTTGCTATGTCTTGAGGATGGGTATATTTAGTATTCGTCTGAGTGTTAGTCATATGGGAGATCTTGGATTTAGTCTGTTTGGCTTTGATTCTGTTAGCCAGTGCTTTTCCAGGTTTGTTAGCGTGAGCATAGTATGTTGTTTTGAGTTTACGGAATATTTTGTCATGTTGTGTAAGCAGAAGTTGACGTAGGTCATGTCTCAGGTCGTGAAGGGTATTGCCTAAGGATGAGTCAGGTACAGCTTTGTGTTTTTGTTCTAGGGTATTGATTTGGGATAGAAGGTTAGAGAGTTTTTGGTTGTATAATTTTTTCATTATAGAATTTTGTTGGATGCATATGCCTCTTATGAATGCCTTATGGGCACCCCATAAGGACCATGGATTAGAGACCGAGTTTTCGTTTAAACTAAAGAATTCCTGCAGGTGCTGGGATACACACTTACCAACCTGTTCAGTCTGAAGGTTTCTGATGTTACATCTCCATACTTGCCCCGCAGATCTTGGGATTCCTTCATTCAAAGTCATTTCTATTGCTGCATGGTCGGACCATGTAATGTTTTTAATCTCTGCAGAGGTAGTTCTTCCTAGGAGGTGCCAGTCCACCAGAAAGGGGTCAATCCTGGAATACGATTTATGTCGTGCTGAATAGAAGGTAAAGTCTCTTTCTGATGCATGAAGGCACCTCCATGCGTCGTAGAGATGTTCACTATTGAGTAAGTTGAGCAGAGAAATCCTACGACCTTTTGGGGAGGTAGAGGTGTCTATGTCCGGGTCTACTGTGAGGTTAAAGTCTCCACAGATGACCAGGTTTCCATATTTCTTCTTGGCAATGAGCTTAAAAAGTCTACGCAGGAATCTGAGCTGATGTGTATTTGGCGCATAGATTGAGACAAAGGTCATTTGTAGATTATTAAAGTCTCCTGTAATGATCAGGTAACGGCCTTCTGGGTCAGCAATCTCTTCCTTCAATTGAAAGGTGATAGTATTTTTTATGGCAAAAAGGATTCCTTTCTTCTTAGCTGGGGATGTTGCCAGGAAAATGTTGGGAAAATCTCTGTGGGAACACTTGGGATGGTTTGCGGTTTGGAAGTGTGTCTCCTTGACTGAAAGGATGTCGGCGTTTGAGGATTTCACTTCTTTCCACATTGCGAATCTCTTAACCGAGTGGTTTAGTCCATTAGCATTGATTGAGAGACACTTGAAAGGCATTATGGTGGGTATTTTGATTCATTTATTGGCGATGTGGCGCTAGTATAATTGATAGCCCGGTTAATGGCTTGGTGGACTTCATGAGAGAGAGGAATGAAGGTATAACCAGTGTGTACAAGATGTGCATTGGAAGAACAAAACAAAAACGAACAAGGAAGAAGGGTATGAACTAGTAAAAAAAGGGACCATAGTATAGGTCCGTGATTAACTGAAACAGTTAATAACAGTTCTGGGTGAGGGGCCATATGGATTTAGGAAGATCCATGGGCCTGGGGACCGTGATTTTGAGGATGAGTAGTGGGAAAACCATCCGCGTGGGATTTGTTGTTTTGTTTTTCCGATTTCTTTCTGGACACAACATTCCATTCCTCGGGTAAATGAGAAGGGCCAGGCCCCCTGTGGGGGTTGGTTACCTCCGCTGGTAATAGTATCCCCCATTTTTGAAGCAGGGCAATCCCTTCTTCAAGCGCTGTGACTGTGGTAGAGTTCCCATTATAGGTGATGACCAGCGAAGCGGGGTACTTCCACTTGTGTGGAATCTTGTGGTTCCTAAGCGCTTTAGTAATGGTTGACAGGTTGCGTCGTTTCTGTAGAGTGTGCCGTGATAAGTCCGGCAAGATTTGCAGGCCTGCAAACTCTCCTGACATGTCATTGGTTTGGCGGGAAGCTGACATGACTTTTTCTTTTGTTTGAAAAAAGTGTATTCGCAGCAGGACGTCTCTAGGGATTTCTGCTGCTAAGAATGCAGGTTTTGGTAGACGGTGTATTCTGTCAATGGCCAGATCTGCAGCAGACAGTGAGGGGACTAGGGTGGTAAATAGACGAGTCGCATACTGCATTAGGTCAGGGGCTTGTATTGTTTCTGGTATACCCCGCAGCTTGACGTTGTTGCGCCTCGACCTATCCTCCAAGTCTGCCACTTTATCCTTCAGCCAGGCAATATCATCAGAGTGGTGGTTGTGAGCGTCCACCATAGTATTGAAGGATAGAGCATGATTCCCCAAAGATTCTTTGACTATATGGATTCTGTTCCCCATACTGGACATTTCCTGTCTAATCTGGTGCATACAAGACATCATATCCGCATGCATCGAAGCTTTGAGTGTATATAACATATTCTTCAAAGTAGTCTCTGAAGCAGGTTGACCACCAGTGGGGAAGGATTCAAAGGGATCCTGAGTATGTGGTATTTGGCTAGTATTGAGGCCTGTCTGTTGCAAGGGGTTACTGTCCATGCTATGCCACTGTTTAGCTGGAGAGTTGATCCTCTGCTTAGCTTTGGCAGGACTTCTGGAGGATGGGGAGATAGGAGAGGCTTAGCCAGAGGATCTCTCACTATCTGGATTGCCTATCTGGTAGAGAGGATGGATGGATTGAGCCGGATTGCAGTGTTGAGAAGAGCTGCCTCTAATCTGCTGCGTGGAGCTGCTATTTTGGAAAGATCCGGGGCTGAGATGAAGCCCAGGTTTGCTCATTTTGCTGAGCTTTGGAGGATCTCTCCTTCTTCTGCCCATGCTTGTTTATGGCTCAGTGTATTTGTGATCCTGTCAGTGTTGTGAAGCTGCGGATGATTTGTGCGGCAGATGTCACGGTCCCTTCAGGCGGTAAGGAGTTACAGTATTAAGTGGTCTTTTCCAGTCACCACCTTCCTGACTTGAGGTGTATATATTGGTTGGGGGTGCCCACTGCACATGGGGGCAATATGGCGGTTAGTGCCCAGTTGCCTGAGGATGTATTGATTGTTTTTGTGATGGAAGAGGTCGGAGGGTATTGTGGCCTGGTTGCAGGGGGTAATGTGCACTTATCCTCTATGGCAGAACACCGCCGCTTACCGGAGTGCTGGCCGCCCGATCGCGGGATCCCGCAGGAAAGTCCGCGGCTTCGGCTGTCTTGTAGGCCTCAAATCCGGACCGCGGAAATCGTGGTCCGTTTTCCCCCAAACTTTCCAGGATTGTGAAGTGGGTCCCGGAGGGTGCCTCCACCGATTTTGGGGGCAATTGGTGGGTTTTTAGAGGTGGATGGACACCGATTCTGTTTGTCTCCGGCGGAGCTCTTTTCCAAAGCGTCCGTCTTCCGCGGCTTCCGGTCCCGCCCCCCTCGGAAATTGGCTCTTTTGAAATTCAGTGTCCTTATATTAACCTTGTGTTTCCTATTACTATAATTAATACTGAAACGAATTGACCTATGGTCACTGTTTCCTAAGTTGCCCCGTATTTCTATATCCATGAGCAAGCGCAGTGGCTCAGATTGGCCAGTCGCTTCTGATCTTTCACGGGAACTCACCACAGTGAAACCTGGACTAGGATCCTCAGATCCTGATGGCGGAGCACTTGCGTCCCTTCCTGCTGTGCCTCCCCCACTCTGCTTTCTGGAAGACATTGCTTACTTATATGTTTCATTATTAATGTTTTTCAATAAACGATATACATGTCTTATCTGTATTAAATTCTAACATATATAAGTGCCTATAAAGTCCCACAACAAGGGGAAATTTCTCTATACCAATTGTATCCGGGATGTAGCACTCTTAGGAGGTATCCAACATGAGCACAATCTCTTTATAATAATAATAATATTACTTTAAGAAACATATTTGTATGAGCCAAACATCATACATTTAATTTAAATTGTTTATATGGTTTATATTTATTTAAAAAATGGTTGTTACGAATGTTGTATTTATAATGGTTTTATTGAATTAAGTTTTCTATTGTTTACAAAAAAGAAATATGTTCAATATGTTTCTGTTATGGCACTTTATTGGTAATTAAAATATTTAATTTGTTTTAACAAAAAATTGTTTGCGTTTTCATTTTATTTATTTCTATAAAAAGGCCCACCCAAATCCTCAGCACCAGGCCCATGATCCTCTTAATCCGGCCCTGTTCATTGCTCAACATTTAATGAAATTTTTGTTGTGGCTGTTCTGCCTGGGCCTAGCTCAAAATAACCAAGGTACTTCAACAAAAAAAAAAAAAAACTTTTTTTTTGTAGAAAACACAATGATCAAAATTAGAGAACAGCAATGACTGTAGCACAGTAAAATAGTATAACCAAATTTCTGAAGGTTACAACAATCAACAATTAGTAGGAAGTGTACAGGTCCTTACTTTGAATGACTTTGGCATATCTGTGGCCACGGGACATCACTAGTCTCTCACACTGCTCTGGTGTGATTTCGTTCCACTCTTCTTCCAGTCTTCCACAGTTCGGTGACTATAGTGGGTTTCTTGGCCATACCTTTTTCACCCAGGATTTTCCAGAGGTTTTCTATTGGGTTTAGATCAGGACTCTGGGCTGGCCATTTCATTATTTCAATGTTTTCAGCTTCAAGGAACAGCTTTACCCGTTTTGCTGTTTGACAGGGGGCATTGTCGTGCATGAAAATGGCTGGCTGATTGGGTGAATGCACATGTTGTCGAAGAAGGTTCTGATAAACATTTGAAAACATCCCCCAAACCATGACGCTCCCCCCTCCACCTTTCTCTGACTTCTTTACACACATTAGGTTTAGTCTTTCCCCAGTTTGGTGGTGAACATAATGTTTCCAATCGGACCCACATAAATTAAACTTGCTTTCATCACTAAAGTGAAATTTGGACCAATTCTCCCCTGTCCACACAACATGCTCCTCAGCAAAGGTTAGTCTAGCCTTTTGATTCGGTCTGCTAATAAGAGGTTTGGTCACTGCAGAGTGCGCGTTACGTCCAAATTCTCTGAAACGGCGAGACACTGTATGAAGAGACAGAACCTTACTCTGTTTAACGCTGAACTGGCGAGCAATCACATCTGCAGTGTTAAATTGATTGCCCATTGAGATTCTCTGCATTATCTGGTGACGTTCCTCTCTTGCATTTGTCTTTCATGGATGACCAGCCTTCTTGGGGGACTTGAATGAGTTTGTGACATTGTACAGTGCCTTGCGAAAGTATTCGGCCCCCTTGAACTTTGCGACCTTTTGCCACATTTCAGGCTTCAAACATAAAGATATAAAACTGTAATTTTTTGTGAAGAATCAACAAGTGGGACACAATCATGAAGTGGAATGAAATTTATTGGATATTTCAAACTTTGTTAACAAATAAAAAACTGAAAAATTGGGCGTGCAAAATTATTCAGCCCCTTTACTTTCAGTGCAGCAAACTCTCTCCAGAAGTTCAGTGAGGATCTCTGAATGATCCAATGTTGACCTAAATGACTAATGATGATAAATAGAATCAACCTGTGCGTAATCAAGTCTCCGTATAAATGCACCTGCACTGTGATAGTCTCAGAGGTCCGTTTAAAGCGCAGAGAACATCATGAAGAACAAGGAACACACCAGGCAGGTAAGAGATACTGTTGTGGAGAAGTTTAAAGCCGGATTTGGATACAAAAAGATTTCCCAAACTTTAAACATCCCAAGGAGCACTGTGCAAGTGATAATATTGAAATGGAAGGAGTATCAGACCACTGCAAATCTATGAAGACCTGGCCGTCCCTCTAAACTTTCAGCTCCTACAAGGAGAAGACTGATCAGAGATGCAGCCAAGAGGCCCATGATCAATCTGGATGAACTGCAGAGATCTACAGCTGAGGTGGGAGACTCTGTCCATAGGACAACAATCAGTCGTATACTGCACAAATCTGGCCTTCATGTAAGAGTGGCAAGAAGAAAGCCATTTCTTAAAGATATCCATAAAAAGTGTCATTTAAAGTTTGCCACAAGCCACCTGGGAGACACACCAAACATGTGGAAGAAGGTGCTCTGGTCAGATGAAACCAAAATTGAACTTTTTGGCAACAATGCAAAAGGTTATGTTTGGCGTAAAAGCAACACAGCTCATCACCCTGAACACACCATCCCCACTGTCAAGCATGGTGGTGGAAGCATCATGGTTTGGGCCTGCTTTTCTTCAGCAGGGACAAGGAAAATGGTTAAAATTGATGGGAAGATGGATGGAGCCAAATACAGGACCATTCTGGAAGAAAACCTGATGGAGTCTGCAAAAGACCTGAGAATGGGACGGAGATTTGTCTTAAAACAAGACAATGATCCAAAACATAAAGCAAAATCTACAATGGAATGGTTCACAAATAAACATATCCAGGTGTAAGAATGGAGAAGTCAAAGTCCAGACCTGAATCTAATCAAGAATCTGTGGAAAGAACTGAAAACCGCTGTTCACAAACGCTCTCCATCCAACCTCACTGAGCTCAAGCTGTTTTGCAAGGAGGAATGGTCAAAAATTTCAGTCTCTCGATGTGCAAAACTGATAGAGACATACCCCAAGCGACTTACAGCTGTAATTGCAGCAAAAGGTGGCGCTACAAAGTATTAACTTAAGGGGGCTGAATAATTTTGCACACCCAATTTTTCAGTTTTTTATTTGTTAAAAAAGTTTGAAATATCCAATAAATTTCGTTCCACTTCATGATTGTGTCCCACTTGTTGTTGATTCTTTACAAAAAATTACAGTTTTATATCTTTATGTTTGATGCCTGAAATGTGGCAAAAGGTCGCAAAGTTCAAGGGGGCCGAATACTTTCGCAAGGCACTGTAAAGATGCATTATTTTAGAAATCACAGATTTGGAACAACAAACTTCTCTTGCTATGGCTGAAAGGGTCATTGCTTTGGCTTCATTTAGATAACCTGCTGCCCAAGGGTTTCAGTCACTTTAGAATGGCTAACCATCTTGCAAAGTCAGTGAAAACTGGAAAGTTAGGGTTTATCAAAAATTTCAAAAAAATTAGCACAAGGTGCTAGATTAACACCAATGCTGAGCAAAACTGCTCTTTTGCTCCTGTTTATGTAACTTCAAATAGGACTAAGCAATGACCTTGGAGGGTGTGTGTGTGTGTGTGTGTGTGTGTATATATATATATATATACTGTATGTATGTATATATATATATATATATATATATATATATATATATATATATATATATATATATATGTAATTATATATTGTGATAGTGAGAATCCCTGCCTCTGGAAAAATGGGTTTAAAAAGACACAGGGTTTGCACATGCAGGACTAAGGAGCATTTAGTTTGAGCAGAGAGAACTGCTCTGGCAGCTTTCACTGGATTTTGGTATTTCTGGATAGGGTTCTGTAGATTTGATATTCTTAAGAGTTTTGGGCAGTAGGAAATCTCCAACCCTGTGTCTGGGTGTTGTGGACAACCAGCAGGGTGTGTTCCCAGGTGCAGATTCCCGTGAGTGCAGGGGAGCTGTACAGAACCCAGAAGTCTCCGGTAGGCGCACACTAGATGCACTGGGAAAACTGTCAAGCAAGACTGTCTGAGCAGCAAGGGGATGTCACCTATGTTTGAGAGAGAGAGAGCCTGAAAAGAGAGAGGTCTGGGAGATCAAAACAAGCAGAGGTACATGTCCATTTCTTAATCAAGTAAATTCTTGTTGTAATTCTCTTCCAGATCATCAATTTTCTTCTGTTGTTCTTATAATGCTGATGTCTGGGATCATAAAGCACAAGGTACTCCTGGATCATTGTAATGAAGTCCTCTACATCTGTTGGTGACCTGTATGCCATTTGGCTGTACTCTCCGCACACCAAATGCACAGAGCAATAAGTTAATGAGAGGGATGGGTATAGGAAGGAGGGACAGTTTATAACATTACTACAAATTTTTTTTTGGTGGTGCAGCGCAATGCATTTGTAGCGCGTTCCCTGCATTTGCAGTGCAGAAAAATACAACATGCTACTTTTTTTTAACTGTGCTGAACTGCACTGCGATGAAGTGAACTTTCTTGATAAGATTACCTTGATTTTGGGCTGTCTATGCAGTTGGAGTGCAGTTCAAAATGCATTCAACTGCATTCGTTGTGAAAGGGCCCAAAAAAGGACAGGAAGTGGGAGGAAACTTCCATAAACAAGCAAAGATTTTAATTAAAACCTCCACCCAGTCCCATTTTATACAAAACAAAAAACATTTTTGACTTGAGTTCTTCTACCATTCAAAATGAATGGCACCACAGTGAACTAAAGCTTGCATTGCATGGTGTAGTGTGTGGTAACGTGTGTTAGTTAGTTCAGTACAAAACTGTGATCTTAGCCTATTGCTTGGCAAGCTGCCAATATTCAGCTCTCCATAAAACAAACTGTAAAATTCAGTGTCTCTGTTGCAAACATTGAGGTTGGGTTTACAATTGTAAGATCACAGACATCGCATGTGATTCGCACCACATTGCTGTGCAGATCACATGCAATGTCTGTGTGATGCAAATTCATCCATAAAAACTGTATGACTGAAATTGCATCAAATTCGCACCAAAATGGTGCAGAACCCTTTTTTTTGGTCCACAATGGATATGGATTGCATGGGTGTTCACACCTGTGCAATCTGATTCCTGCACCATTTAACAGTTCACACTGCAATCTACAAACTGATCTGGGGGTGTCATTAACTTTACATTGACACCTGCAGTGGTTTGCAGATGTCAGTGTGAACCGCCGGCGATTTAGGTGCGATGCGGAAATCCATACAGGAATCTGGTTCTGCCATCGCACAAGTGTGAGCCCAGCGTTAAGATTCATTTTTCCATAAATACTATAGCTACAGAAGTGAACAGGGGATTATTTTAACGCGCTTTTGCGGGTTGTTCAGAATATGTAAAAACTGTGCTGTGCATAGTCTGGGCACCTCAATAAGAAAAAAAAATTTAGGGTGGAGTTGTCCAAGATGGCAACTTAGCTCTGGAGCTCCACATCACTACGGTCCTCTGATCTTCGCCACGCTCCCTGAGCCCTCATTGTGGGCCCACAACACCGGCACTCGATCGGGGAGAACCCCAGGAACAACCGGATGTCCATGGGTTCCGCGAGGAGGTGCCAACTGGACTCCTCCACACGGCAAGAAGGCCTGGCTAAGATGGCGGCCGCGACCACACATGGCACATTTCTGGGGTGGAGAAATAGCTGACTGAGATACTGACAGCATCTCAGCCTCTCTATCGGCAAATTCCGCAGTGAGTAACCAGCAGCAGGCTGCCCCCTCTCCGGCCTCCACTGAGTCTCTGATTGGGAGGTTGATGGAGGATCTAATCCTCACCCCCATGAGTGACATACTAGCCACCCCAAATGCGTGGGACAAGGAGGCCCAGCAACTGGGCACGAGAAAAGAAGGCCGATCAGTTGCTAGTATTAACCAAAATACCTGCAGAATACAGGACCTACAGGATGAATTGGAGACTGCATTGTCCAAAATAGATGACCTGGAAAACAGATCCAGGAGGTACAATTTCAGCATTAGAGGTCTCCCAGAATCTGTGAAAGAAGTGATCCCTGCAGTACGTTCCTTTATTAAGGACTTAATTCCAGATATTCCAGAACAGCGCCTTGAACTAGACTGGGCTCACAGAGCTCTGCAACCTTTACGCAAAAGATGGTCTACCAAGAGACATCATTGTTAAACCTTCTACTCTGTAAAGGAAGAGGTGATGAAGCTTTCACGAAACCCAGACAAGCTCTCAATTGAAAGCCATCAGATGCAGGTCTTTACGGATTTCTCTCAATATACTGTTCAGAAACGCTGCTCATTGAAACCTCTTCTTAAAGTTCTGATTTAAAGGGACATTACATATAAATGGTCCTTCCCATTTTGCCTCAACCTTTTCTTTAAGAATAAAGTCCACAGCTTCTCCTCCTTCTAAGAGAGCGAACATCACCCAAGTGATCTTACCATTCTCTACCAACAAAGGCACTTCATCAGCTAAGAAGCCCTCCCCGAGCAGCCCTTTCACCCTTGTATGGCAGAAGCAGCAGTCCAAGAGATTGAAGGATTCCTTCCCTCCATGATCTGGTCGACCCTTCTGAGGACTGTAAGGTCCTGTGCATCACTCACTGGAATTGACCTTTGAAAGTTATTTCAACAAATTCAACTTATTATTCCTTGCATTTCAAGTTTCTCCCTTGGTCCCCTAGTGGGCTCTTCTGGGGGGTGGAGAGGGGGGCATGGTTTAGCAATGTTGTTTGGCAATGTTTCACTGTTTCAATATGTAATTTTTGATTTTGTTTATGGAGATTCCCCATTTTTCCTCTTCCACTCACACTGGCTACAAGGTCTGACTTGATTGTAAAGTGTCTTGGGTGATCTCGGGGAACTAACACAGGTGAAATATACAACTGACTTGATATTGAAGAATTCTTTTAGGTGTCAGACCCCCAGCTAGTCACGGTGGATTGGGGGAACCTCCTCCATTTAAGGTGTTCCCTGCCAGGGGTTGTGGGTGGCTGGGGGCAGATTGCTCTGATTTCATTTCTCTCTCTCCCATGAGGGACAGGGCTCTACTCAGATGATATTTAGTACTTTTTTAGGTGGGGCACCCGGAATGGTTGCAATGCACCTCCACCTGTCTCCGAGGGGGTAAACTTTTTCTCCTCAGAGATAGGTTGATGTTGCCCCGGTCTGGTGATTTCATCAACATCAGGTTTTGTGTTGGGAAGTGGCTGGGATGTTCCTAACTGGGGTGGGGTTTTGGAATTTTTCTTTTCTTTTGTGTTTGTTAACTGCTTTCCTGTTATGTCCCCCTCCTTTTCTTCCTGGTCTTTTCTTTCTCTCCCCTTCCTTCTCCTTACCCCCCCCCCCCTCAAGGTTCCCCTGGGAACTCATCATCCACTGACTCTCAGGATCGGGGCATGGGCACTGTTGCAGATTACTCCCCAGGTGCAAATACCTACCTTCCCAGGGTGAGATGTATTCCTACATTGAGTTGCTCACAATTCTGATCCATGTCTTACGCTAGACCTCACAACACACACTTAAAGATCATCTCTCATAATGCTCAAGGGCTTAATTCACCAGTAAAATGACAGAAATTATTCCAACTATATCAGTGTTGGTCATCTTACTTTAAAAAAGTAATTAGTTACAGTTACAAATTACTTCTCCCAAAAAGTAATTGAGTTACTGACTCAGTTACCACATTGAAAAAGTAATTAGTTACTCAGCAAAGTAACTGCGACTTTTTTTACTATTCTATAATGCAATTACGTTCTATGAGATCTTTAATAGTTGTGGCGGTGTGGCATACTGTGGGGGTCTGAGTCCTGAGTCCTCCTGACTGTGAGTAACTGTATTTTGTTTTTTGGTACCTGCTGCCTGGAGTGGCTGGCTGTTGGCGGTGTGGCACACTGGTGGTGGCAGTGTGAAACACTGGTGGTGGTGGTGTGGCACACTGGTGGTGGTGGCGGTGTGGCACACTGGTGGTGGCAGTGTGGAACACTGGTGGTGGCGGTGTGGCACACTGGTGGTGGCGGTGTGGAACACTGGTGGTGGCGGTGTGGAACACTGGTGGTGGCGGTGTGGAACACTGGTGGTGATGGTGGTGGTGGCAGTGTGGCACACTGGTGGTGGTGGTGTGGCACACTGGTGGTGGCGGTGTGGAACACTGTGCCCTCTATGGCGCGTTGTGCTGTTGCTGTCCGACGAGACGATCGTGACTCACTCGACTGAGTCTCCTCCTCTTCTCTCTCCAGTACCGCGGACAGCGGTCATAGAGGAGAGGGGGAATACAATTACATCTACTGCCATCTAGTGGCGGTAGATGTAATTGCAGTAACGCAGCCGAAAGTAGCGGCAACGGCGTTACAGGGAGAGGACGAGTAATCAGATAGATTACTCGTTACCCTGAAAAGTAACTGCGTTAAGTAATGCCGTTTACTTAAACGCAGTTACTACCAACACTGTATATCATACACTAGAGACGGACGTACTTCTACAAGAAATCCACTTCCCTGATTCCTACAACCCTTCCTTCATCCATCAGAGCTTCCCTCAATTTTACTTAGCGAATGCAGATAATAAGACATGAGGAGTAGCAGACTTATTTTCCAAGCACTTTTCATCCTCAAAAGGTACTTAAGGACCCTGAGGGCCGTTGCGTTCTACTAGTAGGCACCATTGATGGAGGGACTTACACATTTATTTAATCTTACACTCCAAGTGAGGTTCTTTTAATCTATGATAAAAGCTCTCAGATCCCATCTCAGGGGCACGGTGGTTATAGGGGGTGATTCTAATATAGCTTTTGACCACTCTTTGGATAAATCAGGGACTGGACCCTAAAGCACAAAACGCCCCCCTAGACAAAGTCTTAAAATAGCTCAGCGGCTAAATTTACTAGGCTTGATAGATATATGGAGGGAGATAAAACCCCCATACCAGAGACTACACACACTATTCCGCAACTCACCAAACCTTTGCCAGGATTGACAACATCTTTCTAAAATCGGCTTCGGTGCCTCTAGCTCTTTCTTCCAAAATCCGTGACACATCCCTCTCAAACCACTCTATGCTAATGTGGTCCCTTAGGCACTCCTTGGGAACAGTTGGTCTATTCAGATGGCGGCTCAATGAATTGCTTCTGAGGGATCCTGTGCAATGCTCAATTCTGGAAAAAACTGGGATGTAATATTTCTTAGATAATGACAATGATGCAGTCTCTCTGGCTATAGTTTGGGCAGCTCATAAACCGGTGTTGAGAGAGAAACTCATCCAAATTTCCTCTCAGCTAAAACAGGAGTGAAGTGTGGAAATTGAGAAACTAAATGGAGAATTTCTCTCTGCGAGTAAAAGCCACAAAGCGAACCCTAACCAAATCACATTAGCCCAGTTAGAAGACGCTCGGGTGAAACTGAATCTGGCCTTAACCAACAAAGCAGAAAAACATCTAAGATGGACAGGTGCTAGATTCTATTCCCAAAAAATATAGAGTTGGCTCTAAATTAGCAACTAAACTCAATCCGAAACCGCGTTCTCTATCTTTCCCCAAAATACGAACCCCATCAGGAGATCTGATCCAAAATCCTCTCCAGATCATGGAAACTTTCCAAGATTTCTATACCAAATTATCTAATTCACACGTTGCCCCCCGTCCCTCACAAACGAGAGGCCTTCTTAGGGGACCTTCCCATCCCCAAAATCTCCTGAAATCACAAGGATCTACTTGACAAACCTTTTAGGTCAGAGGAGATCCTGGAGACCATTAAAACCCTTAAATCTGGTTCAGACCGGACGGACTTTCAGTCACATAATATAAAAAATTTGGCCCTTCACTATCTTCCTACAAGCTCACTTTTTCAATTCCCTCCAAGATTGAGCCCCTCTTGGTTTCCGACTTGAAATCAGGTTATATTTCTGTCACCCCAAAACCGGGTAAGGATGGGAGTCAAGTCTGTAATTATCGCCCAATTTCTCTTATTAATAATGATCTAAAAATTATGACAAACATTCTTGCTTCAAGACTGTCTAGCTTTATTTTTAAATATGTTCATAAGGACCAGGTGAGTTTCATCCCGGGCAGGCAAGGTCCAGACCAGATTAGGAGAGCCATAGACATCGTATCCTGTATTGCTTCACTCCCGTTGGGATGGAGGCCCTCCTCAGGAGGGTTTTCTTCTACCTTTTGACCTCCAGAAGGCATTTGACTCAATTTCCTGGTCATATCTTTTTGATATCTTGAAAAGATGATGTTTTGGACAAAATTTCTCAGGTATCCTCCATCCATTGTATTCCTCCCATTCCTCCACTTTAGCCATAGCCATTAGATCTCACCCAGATATCAAAAGGAGTTCACCGTGGACCTCAGGAACATAAATGCGCATTGTTTGCAGATGACTTACTGCTCTTTCTCACTTCTACACTGATCTTGATGCCTAATGTTTTTCAGCTGCTTCATGATTTCAGGGCTTTCTCAGACCTAAGAGTGAACGTTTCCAAATCTTCAGTTTTAAATGTTTCAGTTCCTGCTAAATTAGTAGACCAGCTTCAGCATCACTTTCCTTTTGCATGGGCCTCGGACTCTATTCCTTATCTGGGAATCCAACTTTCAAATAATATAGATAACCTATATTCTGTAAATTACCCTCCCATGTGCTGGAAATTTGAGGAAGATTTGAAAAATTGGTCCAAATGGGGTCTATCCTGGTAGGATAAATTCTATGAAGATGACTTTACTCCCCAGATTATGGTACCTATTCCATTCCCTTCCCATACCCATAAAGAAAATGTTTATACTCAAATTCCAGTCTAAAATTTTACTCTTTGTGTGGGGGGAGAAAGGCCATCGACTAACTAAGCAAACTCTTTTCCGTCCGAAAACACAGGGTGGGTTGGGACTTCCCAAACTTTGGTGGCATTTCCAGGCGGCTCAATTGGCACAGTTTTCCATAGTATATTCCAGGGGTCCCAAACCTGATTGGGTTTCTATGGAGAGGCAGGCAGTCCCTCAGCATATCACTGACTTTCTCCTTTGGTGTCCCCTAAATGGAGACCCACGATTTTGGCCCCTACACTCTCCCACTCCCTATCATTGTTTACCGGTCTTCACTAACTCTCCTCTAATTTCCACATTGAAGCCACTTTCCCATATATTTCATAATCCGTTCTTTCCCCCTGGCATGAACATTCAGGCCTTCTGCTGGTGGATGAACAAAGAGCTTTCCAGAATAGGTCACTTTTTCAGCTTTCCAGAATAGGTCCTCTTTCCCTGGGGTATAAGTAAACTCGAAAATACCTTCTTATGAAAAATTCAGACTTTCCCAAGTTACACACTTTTTACAGACTATCTGGGATAACAAACCTGAACCCCTCATACTGTTATATGAACAATGGTGCTCCAAGATTATGGATCAGAGTGGTGGCATCTCTATCATCTATTCATCCCTGGCAAACAAGGGGAACAAACCTTCCTATGTCTAATCCTGGGAATCAGACTTGGACTTTCAATGGGAACCAGACAAGTGGTTTCAGTCTTTCCGAAGGGCATACACAGATGTCATTAATATTTCACTAAGGCAAATTAGAGGCAAATGTTAAAATTCTTACTAGATGGTACTATGTTCCAACTAAACTTGCCAAGATTTAACTTTTTTTTTTTTTTGAAAATTCTTTTTATTTGTTTCAAAAAGAACAACATACAAAAACACAGCCATTGGGCATTCCCTGGCTCAACAACAAGACAAAAAAGAACAAAATAAAATAAAATAAAAATACACAGCAACAAAAAGGCAAAAACAACCCCAAACAAGGCTGCACCCAACTGCTACTTCATAAGGGTGTTCAACGCACAAGGATCCCGGTGACAGGAGAAATCCGTTCACTGCGTGAAGGTCCATCAGATCAATAGAGAAGAAGATCTGAACAGAGTCCACTGCATGTAGGGGAAATAATTAGCAATAACAAATACAATTAAGGGTCCTAAGTCGATACAGCAGGGCCCCCCGCATCATTGGTAGTATCATCAGACTCCAACCAAATGTCCCACACCTTTGAGAATTTTTGCGGGCAACCCCTATTAGCATAGGTTGCTTTGTAAAGTGGGATTACTGAGTTCACAAGAGATTTCCACGAGGAAACGGTGGGTGCAGCAGGCTTCCGCCAGTGGAGAACCACCATTTTCCTAGCGTAGAACAACAGAAGTCCTAAAAGAGTGCGAGACGCCACAGAGTGGGCCAGATCATTCACAAGTCCCAGAATACAATACTCCAGCTTTAGAGGCACGCGGATGGTGGTCACTCGAGCAACAAAGTCCAGAATCCGGGTCCAGTACTCTACCAGGGGTGGGCAATGCCAAACCATGTGTGTATACGCGGCGTCCGGCGCTCCGCAGCGCCAGCAGACCGCAGGCGTATCAGGGAAGGCCCTGTGCAGTCGGGTCGGGGTTAGATGAAACCGATGAAGGATTTTAAACTGCACAAGGCGGTCCCTGGCGGCCACCAGGTGACGGAACGGGTAGTCCCAGACGTCCTCCCAGTCCTCCGCATCAAGGCCGGGAACCTCTGCCACCCAGAAGGCCTGCAGGACCTCCAGCCCCGAGTGCACACTGGGGAGCAGGGTACCATAGATAGTGGAGAGT
Source organism: Pelophylax lessonae (assembly GCF_965119305.1). Classification (NCBI taxonomy): domain Eukaryota; kingdom Metazoa; phylum Chordata; class Amphibia; order Anura; family Ranidae; genus Pelophylax; species Pelophylax lessonae. The sequence goes on from NC_138775.1 coordinate 126,169,961, forward strand.
GGTTTTTTTAAGGTCTCGTTTCGGAGAATGGCCTCTAAGTCAGCTAGCGTGAAGTCGCAAGAAAAATTACCGAACTGTTTGTGGAAGGCATGGCGGAGCTGCAGGTACCTGAAAAAGTGGGAATTGGGTAGGGAGAAATCGGCCTTCAGTTGGTCGAACGACGCAAGCTCCTCCCCCCGACAGATGTGAGAGAGAGACAGAATGCCCTTGGAGGCCCACACGGAGGGATCCGGGATGGAGAAAAACTCCGGTAACTCTGGATTCATCCATAGGGGGGAATTCGGGGAACGCCGACCAGGTCCCAACCGAATGTAGGGCAATTGCAACTTCCATGCCCTAATCACTGCCAACATCGAGACAGTGACAGGGTACGGGGCCCTCGGTCCACGCAGCAACAAGTTACGTAAAGCCTCATATGAGCCCAGCAGGCCCGCCTCCAGGGCTACCGCAGCATTGGAGGCATCCGAGATCAGCCAGTTGTGAGCATGCGTCAAAAGTCCCGCCACGAAGTAACGGAAAAAATCCGGACACGCCAGTCCCCCCCGAGTCCAGGGTCGCTGTAGGATCGTCAGTCGAAGTCTAGGAGGGCGAGAATTCCAGATAAAAGTAAGGATGCGAGAGTGGAGCCGACGAAAAACGGCCTTCGGTATCCAGACAGGGGAGTGACGAAGCACATATAGGAGAGGGGGCAACAGCTTCATCTTGACTAGGTTAATGCGGCCAATCAGGGTCAAGGGGAGATTAGCCCAGGAGCGCAGCTTGGTCCCGAATTTCAACAACAAGGGAGATAAATTAAGATCACAAAAGTCTCGAATGTCAGGGGATATCACTATGCCCAGATATTTGAGCCTGTCAGTCCAACACAGGGGCAAGGACGGGTCCGCGTGGGCACGGGCCCCCGCGTCCACCGGAAGGATAAGCGACTTGTCCCAGTTCACTCGCAGGCCAGACAAGGTGGTGAAGACTGCCAACAGATCCAGGGCCGAACGGAGCGACCGGCCGGGGTCCCGGAGGAAAAGGATAATATCGTCAGCATAAAGCGCCAACTTTTCCTCCAAGGACCCCACCCGGATCCCCCCGACCGCCCCGGAACCACGAACAGCCGCCGCCAGAGGCTCAACAGCCAAGGAAAACAAGGCAGGCGAGAGAGGGCACCCCTGGCGAGTGCCCCGCGCGATCGAAAAGGGACAAGACAGCCTCCCCCCCAACTTAATCTGAGCACTGGGGTGAGCATAAAGCATGGCAATCCATTTACAAAAAACAGGGCCAAAACCAAACCTTTCCAGAACTAACATCATGTAGGACCAGTCCACCGAATCAAAAGCCTTTTCTAAATCAAGTGCCACCATCACACGTGTACTCTGAGCCTCCGCTGGGACCTGCAAATGAGTGAACACTCTGCGTATGTTAATATCAGTGGATTTGCCTGGCATGAAGCCAGTCTGGTCCATGTTGACCAAGTAGGGAAGGACCTTCATCAATCTGTTAGCAAGCAGTTTGGTAAGTATCTTCAGGTCATAATTCAAAAGAGAAATGGGCCTGTAGGCCGAGCACAAAGTAGGATCCTTCCCCGGTTTATGAATTAGGACTATGTGCGCCAAAGACATGGACTCCGGGAGAGCTCCCAAGTCAAGGCAAGATGCATAGGTCTTCAAAAGCCTAGGAGCTAGTTCAGAGACATACATCTTGTACCAATCCCCCGGCAGGCCATCGGGACCAGGGGTCTTCCCAGGGGGGAGGGAGCGAATAGCCAGCTCGACCTCCTCCAACGTGAAGTCCGCCTCCAGGAGAGCCACGTCCTCCGGGGCCAGAGTGGGCAGCGCCAGCTCCCCAAGAGACCCCAAGTCCCGACCCCCCGGCGGGGGGGGGGTCCGCCCGGTACACACGTTCATAGAAATTACGAAATTCCAGGAGAATATCAGCAGGATCCCGAAGAACACTGCCATCCGCAGATTGTATGACTGGAACCACCGTCTGGAACCTAGAGTCCGCGGACAAGTTAGCCAAAAGCCTGCCGTTCTTGTCCCCGGACTCGAATATCCTGGCCCGCAGCGACCCCACCTCCGCCTCAGCGGCCGATGACACATGTAGGTGCAACGCCCTCCGAGCCTGGGCCAGGGAGGAGTACGCCTCAGGGGAGGGATCCAAGGCAAACGCAGCCTCGGACTCCTTAACCACTGCCTCCAAATCCGTCCTCACCGAGGCGCACTCCACCCGCGCAGCCTTAATAGCGGAGATATAGTCACCACGAATAGTGGCCTTGAAAGCATCCCAACACACCAAGGCGGATGTGGTGAGGTCATTAACCTCCCAGTACTGGGCAATCTTACCAGACACCCCCTCCACCACCCGTTGATTCTGAAGCCACCCACAGCCCAGCCTCCAGCCACCCCGCTCCCCCGGATCACCCAGCCGCAGCTGAATCTCAAGCGGGGAGTGATCCGAGAGACCGGCGGGCAGGTAGCCGGCCGACAGCACAAATGGCAGGACTGAGGGAGAGCAGAATGCAAGATCTATACGGGAGCCGGAGCGGTGTGACGAGGACACGTGAGAATAGAACCGATCCTGCGGGTGTTTCCACCTCCACAGTTCTGTGAGCTGCAAGGTCGAGGCCCAGGTGCACAGCTCAGAGCAGGATTGACGATTCGCATTCGAGGTGTCCAAGCCACCATCCAGGATGCTGTTAAAATCCCCAGCCACAAAGATGCGCTGGGTCGAGAATTCGGCCAAGCGATCATAAATGTGATACAACACAGCACTAGAAAAAGGTGGGGGGACATACACGTTGACAAAAATAAACAGTTTACCCGCAATCTCAAGAGCTAGGATAACATATTGACCCTTGGGATCCGTTATAACCCTCTCAACACGACAGGGCAGGGCCCTATGTACCAAAATGGAGGTCCCCCTGGCGTAAGTGGAGTAGGTGGCGTGGAAGGTATGACTCACCCAGCGCCTGCGTAGTGCCAATACAGCACTCCCCGTCAGGTGAGTCTCCTGGAGGAAGACCACATGTGGTTTAGAGGATTGGAGATATTTGAATAGCAAAGCACGCTTGAACTTGCTATTTAGGCCCCGCACGTTCCAAGATAGCACCCTAATGCGGTCAGCCATAGCATTGGGAGAGAAAATGGGGCAGGAGAAATAGGAACAGCGGCGGGGGAGCCAGGGGCCAGATGAGAGACCAACCACGCCACCCCTCAGTATCTAGTGCAGGGAAGCAAGCCGCTCGGGCAGCGACCCACAAGGAGTCAGCGACACACAGTGAAATAGCACATTGCACAATGAATAGTAAAACACAGTACGGGTATGCAGCCAAAAACCAAAAAAGAAAAAAAAGAAAAGACAATAAACAAGAACACATAGAAACCCCTGTCAGCCAGAGAGCAACAGTGCTACAGGCCAACTTCATCCCAAAAACCTAGAAGAAAAAACAACACACTATCGACTAGGAAAATGTCCAGCCAATAGACATCTGGCACTAGGCCAGGAGGGGAGTAGCCGGAGGGCTAACCAGAGGCAAGGCCGGCCGACGGTCCCAACAGTCCCAAGGACCAGGAACAGCAATCTTGTGGGAAAAGTCCAATAGAGGCCGTCACCAGCCCCAGCTCCAGGGACACATATGTAGAAAGGGGGAAAATAGCAAAAAACAAGGGCAAAAAAATAAAACTACTCAGGGGCATTGATGTGGAGAGTCAGAGAGCATCCGGGGAGAGGGGGTCCCCTCCAGTCACAGTCCAATAAGACAACTCAAAAAGGGGGGACGGAGGGGGGAACAGGGAGTCCAGCCAGCAAGGCCAACAGAGTAGGGACAAGGAAGCTCACCGCAGGCTGAGCAACCAAGCGTCCGCGTCATCAGGAGAATCAAAAAACTTGACAGAGCCAGCATGTTGCACACGGAGTCGGCTGGGATAGAGCATGGAATACTTGATTTCTTTTTCACGGAGCCTCCGCCGCACATCATTAAAGGTCTTCCTCTTTTTCTGAAGCTCTGCAGAGAAATCAGGGTATAGATGAACTGCAGCGTTTTCGTAAGGCAAAGTGTCATGCTTGCGGGCCTCACTCAGTATACGGTCCCTGTCACGATAGTTCAGGAAGCGGACCAAGAAGGGGCGAGGGGGGGCCCCAGGGATCACACGGCCTGTAGGGACTCTATGTGCCCTCTCAACGACATAGGTGGGAGCCAGGTCAGTAAGGTGCAGGAGGTCCTTGAAAAAACGTTCGGCAAAATCAGCAGGCCTATCCCCCTCAGCCCCTTCAGGCAGTCCCAGCACCCGCACATTATTCCGCCGCTGGCGGTTTTCGGCATCATCCGCCTTAGCTAATAGCATCTGAACTGTGTGCTGAAGGGAGGAAAGGGAGGCAGAGTGCTGGGTAGTGAGGTCCTCAGCCGAGGAGATACGCTGTTCAGTGTCCGTAAGCCTCCCCCTAATCTTGTCCAAGTCAGCCCGGATAAGATTGCACTCCTCCGCCAAATAATCAATCCTGGCCAATAAGGAAGTCTTACTCTGCTCAATGGCAGATAAAATCATGACAGTGTCACTTGCCTGGACCGGGATGGATGCAGATGGAGCAGCAACAGATTCCGCCGGGAGCTCCATGTTGGTAAGTAGAGCACGCAGGCCTTCCAAGATGGCGTCCGGAGGCACCGCCGGCGGGGAGGCCGGCTTCTGTTTTGCAGCGGCGGCCGCGGATTTACCCTTCCCAGGCATGTCGGACGTAGCCCACGGGTGTCCCGACCCTCCACAGGTCCGGTAACGGCAGGTAGAAGCGGGGTGAAGGATGAGAGAAACGAAGGATTAGTCAGGGTCCCCGGAGCTCCAGGCAGGCACGTCTGGTCCGCTCTACATCCGGTCACCGCCAAGATTTAACTTAATGCCTCCTCATTGTGTTTCAGGGGATGCAACCTTCTGGGTTCCATGTTTCATATCTGGTGGTCATGTACCCGCATTAGAAATTTCTGGAACAAATTTGTTCACCTCATATGGAGAGTCACTGGAGTCTCTGTCCCACAGTGCCCAACAGTTGCCCCCTTGAACAAAAGAATAGATAAAATTCCAAAATTCACCCAGTCCTTGATTCTTTTTATGTTGTTGGGAGCCAAGATTACGATTGAGAGAGCCTGGAAAATGCCCTCAGTCTCAATTTCGGCATCAAAACTGAAAATGTCTTTGATCATGTCTCAGAAACAACTGGTTGCTAAGCTTCGGGATAAAACAGAGAATTTGAGGCCACTTGGGTGCCCTGGGTGTTATATATTAAGGTCCTACTTTATCCTGGTCAGATATCTGCCTAAAAGAAGTCCCACGGTTAAACCTGGATCTACCTTGTTACATAGTTACATAGTTAGTCAGGTTGAAAAAAAAAAAAAAAAAAGACACAAGTCCATCTGGCTCAACCAATACAAATCAAAAAACAGTAAAGAAAACACAACCCTACAATCCCATATACACAATCCTATACCCGCAGTTGATCCAGAGGAAGGCGAAAACCCCCAGCAAAGCCTTATTCTATGTGCTACAGCAAAGCTTGTTCCACTACTCTCCTCCCCCTGTCCCAACTGCCCTACTACCTTGCTTTTTCCATGTACTTTCCTTACTATCCTCTTTTACCCTTCTTTTCATTAACTATTTTAGTGCCCAGAGACTGTGCACTACTGACAGATTGCAGTGTGTCTGTTTTCTGTGCCTAATACAACCGGTTTCTATCTCTCCTCTACACTGAATTCAGTGTAGATTCAGGCCTTGATGGGTTTACTCCAGTGGCCTTACAGGAGGCGGTTGATGGGTCATCACCCTGGTTTCCATGTCCCAGGAGAGGTCACCTCGCCCAGAGTTTAATCCCATTGGGGTGGGCTAGGGGGATTTGGATAGAGGACCTGCTAAGCAAACCAATATTGTCAGACCCTTGACTATAATGAATACATATGGAGGTTGGGGAACAGATCGGACACTTGTAATTGTTTCAAGTAGTCTCGCTTATTTTTTGGTGTTAAGTTGTTATTTATGTATCTGATCTTCTGACTTATAATTAAACAACTGTCACTACTTGTGCCTTACAGGCCTACATATTACTAGATTCTTGATGTTGCTTAATTTTTTCCAATAATCAATAAACATATTGAAAGTAAAAACTTTAAGGGTAAATAGCAGGAGAGTAAAAATGTCAGTTAAGGAAGCCTTTAGTGTTTTGTACAATCTCAAAAGCACTTCTGTTAATTTTCAATCTTCTAAGTGTTAGTGTAGGTTATCACCTAGAAGCAGGGGAATCATCAACTTTGCCAAGCTGAGAGTTAAGTAATCAACAGGGCAAATGGCTACATCGAACAGTAAGGAAACATGAGTAAAACAATTTGATACTGGAAGTTCAGACTATTACAAATACCGGTTTGTGACTTGTTCTCTTTAACATTTTAATTATCATCTCCAACAATAAATATACAAATAAGATATTAAATATAGTTTTACCTTTATTGGCTGCTTCCTCTGCCTCTTTATACATTCCAAGAAAGAAATATGTGCAAGCCAAATTAACCCATACATCAGGATTGCATCCTTCTTGTTGACTTGCACTCTTAAAAACCTAAAGGAAGAACATGCCAAATTATACTTATTATACTGTGTTACATAGTTACATTACATAGTTACATAGTAGGTGAGGTTGAATAAAGACAATAGTCCATCCAGTTCAACCTGTGTAGGTGTGTGTGGCTGTAATCATCTCACATACCCCTGAATGTTCTGATCCTTGAGATGTAAGTCTAAGAGTCTTTTGAAAGCCACCATACTACCCGCAGAAACCACCTCTTGTGGTAGAGAATTCCACAATCTTGTAGCCCTAACAGTAAAGAACCCCCCACGTTGCCTGAGGTTAAAACGCTTCTCCTCTAATCGCATTGTATGCCCTCGAGTCCTCATGCAATCCCTTCGAATGAACAGCTTTTTTTCTAAGCTGGGATCCCCATTAAGATATTTATAAATTGCTATCATGTCCCCCCTCAGACGTCTCTTCTCCAGGGAGAATAAATCGAGCGATTGTAGACGCTCTTCATAGTCAAGGTCCTCCAATCCCCTAATTAGTTTAGTTGCCCTTCTCTGGACTCTCTCCAGCTCCAACACATCCCTCCTGAGGACTGGCGACCAGAACTGGACAGAATACTCCAGATGCGGTCGGACCAGAGTTTTATAAAGTGGAAGGATTATAGTCTTATCTCTGGAATACATCCCTTTCTTTATGCATGCCAATATTCTGCTGGCTTTGGCAGCTGCCGCTTGACATTGCATGCTGTTGCCTAATCTATCATCAACCAAGACTCCCAGATCCTTCTCCATTTTTGATTCCCCCAAGGGTTCCCCTCCTAACGTGTATTGTGCTTTTATGTTTTTAGTCCCCAAGTGTAAAACCTTACACTTCTCCACGTTAAACCTCATTTGCCATGTCGTTGCCCACTCTGTAATTTTGTCCAGGTCATTCTGTAGGATATCTGCTTCATGCTGTGCAGTTATTGCTCTGGCCAATTTTGTGTCATCTGCAAAAACTGATATCGAACTACTGATCCCGACCTCAATGTTGTTTATGAATAAATTGAACAAGGTTGGTCCCAGGACTGAGCCCTGGGGCACCCCGCTTACTACGTCAGACCAGTCTGAGTATGCGCTGTTTATTACCACTGTTAATACCCAATTAAATTTTTTAGCATGCTAAATAACTCCAGGCATTAAGTAAAATCAATCAATCAATGAACCGCTTTTTCTATCAACTGATGCCGAAAAGGCTTTTGATAGATTGGACTGGGATTATATGCTATCGACACTGTGATATGTTGGCTAGGGCCTGGATCTAAATCAACAGGAGGTTTGTCTTTCATACCATTCCATAGTATAAAAATGGGTACAATTGGAAGAAATTATAAGTAGATCACCTTTGGGCCAGGCAATCTGAGGTTTGTCTAAGGATCTGGCCCCCAATACAATGGAGACTTTAAGAATTTGGGACAACCTACATAAAAGCATGCTATGGCAATATAATAGACCTTTAATGCCCCAAACTACTTCCCGCCAGGGAAGGAGAATATGATCTATTTAAAATGTACCTCCTTTAGATTGTTTGAGATTAAAGAATGTTCTAAATGGGAATCCCCTTTGCTCAATATTAGAATGACGAGGTAGGTGCAGTCCACACCGTGGGATATCTGGAAATCCAGGCAACTCCAGCATTTTGTAGATTCCCTGCCAAAACCTCTTTGCTCCGTTTTTGAGCTCAACCCATTGAAAAGACTTGTGGACCAAGGGGGATAAATAGACATGGTATACCTAATAATTACAGGATGTTGATTTTGCCCCTGGATTTGAAGCCCCATGTCTTTTGATGAGCTGGAAAAAGGATTTCAGTCAATCCCTCCCTGAAGTGTTAAAATTATAGATTATTTGTATTCTACCTCAATGGACATGAAGATAAAATAAATTAATTACACACTGCTAAGTGGTACTATGTTCCATCAAAATTACACAAGATTAACCCAGATGTATCATCCCTGTATTGGAGGGAGTGTGGGAGCAAGGGAACACATGCCTATATGGTGGCACTGCCCTTTGATTCAGTTATACTGGGAAAAAAATCTTGAATTTAACCATTTAAGGACAAGGCCTTTTTCTGGAACTTTTTGTTTACAAGTTAAAATCAGCATTTTTTGCTAGAAAATTACCTAGCACACCCAAACATTATATATATATATATATATATATATATATATATATATACACAGATATAATGCAGATATCAATATATTTTCGCCACATATTTGTTGTAACTAACTTTTATAGGATATGCGCTGTGGGTAATATCCATCATATTACCAAGTCCTTATATTTCACCCTCAGGAATGTCCACAGCAGCAATCCCATAGTCAAACTTTGATTATGCACAGTGTTTAAACACTTGGTATCACAATTTTATCACCTTACTTTTTGCACAGTATTATTCACCACCACCCTGCCCCAGGATATGCGCTGTGAGTAATATTCATTATTACACGCAATTTCCAGTGTCACCCTTAGGGGTCATTCACAGCAGCAATCCCATTGCTACATTTTCAATAGTAATTGGCGCGAGTGTTTTCTCACACATACAAGTATAGCAAGAATCCTGCAGGTAGAAGGTGGCAACGGCCATCTTGCTACACCCCGCATTGCTCAGCCACAAACTGATTATATAGTGAAATAGAAGTTGCGGTGAAATAGTCTATTTTAGTATATAAGGTCAGTTTACTGCTAAAATAAATGTAAAATTCAAGACTTGCGTGGGTGTAAGAAGATGTCACATTAGGAAATCTATTGGAACGCACAGCCGCCATGTTGATACGCATGGCACACGCTCAGTAGGTTATTCTAGTCTGTACTTCACTTCCGGTAGCAGACACTGATAGGTAGTGGTATTCTGACAGAACACCGGATCATTTTCCCCGCTGCCAATAAGCGAGGAAAAGGACTGGGAAGCGGCGGGAGGGGCACCTCTCCTGCCGCTCATAAAAGTGATCCCACGGCGAATCTGTCACCGGGACCACTTTTTTTGAGAAAGACAATTGCCCGCCCAACGGTATTTAAAGTCAAAGTAGCGACGTATAACTGCGGCGGGCGGTCCGGAAGTGGTTAATCAAGGTGATTAGCAATTCTGAAGTTAGGCAAGACCCCTGGCAATGTCTGTTTCATGCCACAGGTGAACCAAGGAAAAAATACAGAGCATCTATTACTTAATTTCTATTGAATGCAGCAAAAATACTAATCCCTCACCGTATGGAGGACTTGACTGCTACACTGAAAAACACTGAGGTGCAGACCTGGGACCAATGGAGGCCCTGGGTGTACTTCACAGGCACAGATGCATACCTGCAGGATATTGGATGAGCTGCTGCAAGGTACATTTCGCCCGCTAGGGATCGCACCCTAGTGGTCCTGCTCTGGTCCTCTCCCTCTCCCCCCTCCCTTCCCTTCGTCTCCTCTGGTTTCTCCTTTCTCCCCTTCGTCTCCTCTGGTTTCTCCTTTCTCCCCTATCTCTTTCTCCCACCTGCCCCCCCCCCCCCACCTCAGTCTATAGTCCTTTCTCCACCCCTTACTTGTGAGGCCTTTATATGTCTTACTGGCTATTTTGCCTATATATTTTCCAAGTTTATCAGGACCCGTCCTTCCGGGACAGTAGGTTAGGTGCACTTGGACCTGTCAGGTCAATTTTTGCCTTTCCCTAACCAAGTATTTCATACAAGCCGAGTGCACCTACTTCTCTTAAACTCTAAAATTGTACCTGCATAGTACTTCAGTTCCTTAGTTCAATGTCATAACCATTTTGTTGCTGACATCAAAACTTTCACGATTGTATGCAGTTATATTTGACTGTTGACTTCTGTGTGTTATTTACCGTGACATTATTTTTGTATAGTACTTTGCTTTCAATAAAGAAATAAAAAAAAATAAAAAAATACTTTTTTAGGGGGTGAATATAAGGAAGGGAGGAATTGGGGGGATGGACAAAAGAACACAGTAAGTTAGGGTGGAATTGGGGTTGCAGCTATAGGCAGCTTTTCCCTGGGCTTACACCTTAATCAACAACAAAAGTTCACATATTATTATGTTTTGCATGGGTTCTGTCACTGCTTATTTTCTTGGGGTGTTTTTTTTTTTTTTGGAGTGAGGTCACTTGGAGATTTAGGGGTGTGTAGTGTTTTGTATAGGAATAGGAATATGTTTATTGAAATAGAATGGCCAAATGAGGCTAAATGGGTTAATAGGTGGGTGAGAAAGGGGGGGGGGGAGAGAAGGGAATGGGAAGTAATGGGTAGAATCAGGGAGGTTGCCATTTGGGGACCCCCCTGGTACTTCCCTCCTAATAAAATATAAATAGTTTACACATATTTTTGGTTAGCTTTGCTATAGTGGTTTTTCCCCTGGGGGTGTTTTGTTTTTTTGGGAGGGGGGTACGTAGGATCTAGATAGAGAGGTTGGAAAAACTAATAACTATTACTGTTTTTTCTGATGCTTATTTTAGGAATAACACCTGTGCTTTTGTGTGTTTCTGATTGTTTTGTATTGTTATGTTTTTTATAAATTGAATACAAAGAATTTAAAACTGAACCGCTATTGCAATTGTAGTGACACTGGGAAATCCTCTCAATTTAAAGAAGTTCACCTTTTAAATAATAAATGCACATCTTTTTGCAGGTAAAAAAAAAGCTAGATTTTTGACTTCCCGTAAAATCCTTTTCTTTGAAGTTCATTGACAGACGCAGCTCCATATTCTTCTTGACCATTGGGTTATGCTGCCCCCTACAGTAGTAGGACACTAGGCAGGAAAAGACTTTACAACGCCTATGGAGAAGTCCCTGCAGGCATACACCCACACACACTGCTATAGCCTTCAGTTTTGTAATAAGCAGTGCTTAGAAGAAAAAAACTCCATCCCACTCATAATTAGAGGTGTGGGTGCTGCGTCTGTCAATGAACTTCAGAGAAAAGGATTTTACGGTAAGTCAAAAATCCAGTTTTCTTTATCGTTCATTGAAAGATGCAGCTCCTTATTCTTCTTGACCATTGGGACATTCCAAAGCAGTATTTGCATGAGGGGTGTGAAAAACAATGCAGAGAAAGAATGTAATTTCCCAAAGGCTAAACATAGACAACCAGGTAACATGGAGTTCAACCAGGAACAACTGGAGCTCACCTAGAAAAAACATACACCCTCAAAAAGAATATTTTCTCTTTTAAAAAGCAGCCTGCAAAACCTTGTGGCCAAAAGAAGCATCCGAGGATGCCAACACATCTACTTTGTAGAATTTTGTGAACATGTGCACAGACGACCAAGTTGCCGCCTTGCAAACTTGCATTACGGACGCCTGATGGCGAAAAACCTCAAGAAGCACTCAGCGCCCTAGTAGAATGCGCCTCCACAGGGAAAGGTGGAACCTGACCCTTCAGAGAATAGACTGTACCACCATGTGCTTGATCCATCTAGATATGGTCGCAGAAGATTCAGCCAATCCCTTACGAGAGCCTTCGGTAAAGACAAAGGCCTTCAAAAAATTCAAGACTGAGTGGTCATTGGCAGCATTCAAGCATTACAAAGAGTGTAATAAGAAATGTAAAGACAAAATCAAGGCGGCTAAAATAGAACACGAGAGACATATAGCGGAAGAGAGTAAAAAGAACCCCAAAAAATTCTTTAAGTATATAAACGGTAAGAAAGCGAGGCCAGAACAAATTGGCCCCATAAAAGACGACAAAGGGAATATGGCCACAGAGGACAGAGAAAAGGCGGAAGTGTTAAATAATTTCTTCTCTTCAGTCTTCACAGAAGAATCGGAGGGCTACACTAACCCAACTGGTAAGGCTAATCTAAATAGTACACCTCAGGAAGTACTGCCATGGCTAACAGAGGATAGACTTAGAACTAAACTAGAGAAACTTAACATAAATAAATCACCGGGACCGGATGGCTTGCACCCGAGGGTTCTTAAAGAGCTCAGTCAGGTGATTGCCAGACCATTATTCTTGATCTTTAAGGATAGTCTACAGACGGGTATGGTGCCAGCTGATTGGAAAAAAGCCAACGTGGTACCAATATTCAAAAAAGGGCCAAGATATATCCCGATTCCCGGGTAACTATAGGCTGGTCAGCCTAACATCAGTAGTCTGCAAGATTTTGGAGGGGATGTTAAGGGACCACATACAAGACTTTAGTAATGAAAATGGTATTATTAGTAGTAATCAGTATGGATTAATGAAAAATCGTTCTTGCAAAACCAATCTATTAACCTTCTATGATGAAGTGAGTTGCCATCTAGATAAAGGTAAGCCTGTGGATGCGGTGTATGTAGACTTTGCAAAGGCCTTTGACACCGTTCCCCACAAACGCTTACTGTTCAAACTAAGGAAGGTAGGTATGGACCATAAGGTGAGTACCTGGATAGAGAACTGGCTCCAGGGGAGAGTTCAGAGGGTGGTGATAAATGGGGAGTACTCGGATTGGGCGGGTGTGGAAAGTGGGGTCCCCCAAGGTTCTGTCCTGGGGCCAATCCTGTTTAACTTATTCATAACTGATCTAGAGGAGGGGATATCCAGCACAATTTCAGTATTTGCGGATGATACTAAATTAAGCATGCCAATATCTTCTATGCAGGATGTGGAAACCTTACAAGAGGATCTGAACAAAATAATGGGGTGGGCAACTACATGGCAGATGAGGTTTAATGTTGAAAAATGTAAAATAATGCACCTAGGCATCAGTAATGCGAAAGCAAGCTACTCTCTGGGGGGGGAAACCTCTGGGTGAGTATAGGATGGAAAAGGACCTGGGGGGTACTGGTAGACAACAGGCTTGGCAGTGGCATGCAATGCCAAGCCGCTGCAAGCAAAGCGAACAGAATACTGGGATGTATAAAAAAGGGGATTCACTCCAGAAATAAAGAGATTATTCTCCCTCTCTACAAGACTCTGGTCCGGCCACATCTGGAGTATGCTGTCCAGTTCTGGGCACCGGTCCTCAGGAAGGATGTGCTGGAACTGGAGAGAGTCCAGAGAAGGGCAACAAAAATAATTAGAGGAATGGAGGACATCAGCTATGAGGAAAGACTACAAGCACTGAACTGATTCTCTCTGGAGAAGAGACGATTGAGGGGGGATATGATAACAATGTACAAATACTGTACTGGTGACCCTAGCATAAAGAACAAACTTTTCAGAGAAAGGGAATACAATAAGACACGTGGCCACTCAAGAAAAGATGGTTTAAGCTAAAAATACGTAGGGGGTTCTTTACTGTCAGAGCAGTGGGGATGTGGAATTCTCTTCCACAAGCAGTCGTATCACCAGGGAGCATTGATAGTTTCAAAAAACTATTAGATGGGCACCTTAAAGACCACAACATACAGGGGTATACAATGTATGGTTCACAGCAAACACACACACACACATCATAGGTTGAACTGGATGAACTGATGTCTTTTTTCAACCTCACAAACTATGTAACTATGTAACAAAGAGAATCTGATTTCCTGAAAGATCCAGTAGCCGCCAGGTAAACTCTAATTGCCCGAACCACATGGGCGCTTGGGCTTAGGACAAAGTGAAGGCAGCACCATGTCTTCATTCAGATGAAAATCAGAAACCACCTTAGGAAGAAACGACTGATTAGGTCGAAGTACAACTTTATCTCTGTGGACCACCAGAAAAGGTGAACGGCAGGACAGCGCCACCAATTCAGATACTCTGCTGGCAGAAGTAATAGCCACCAAAAAGGCAACCTTCTGAGAAAGTGTAAGCAGAGGAATCCCCCTAAAAGTTCTCAAAAGGGAAAGGTTTGAAAAACAGACAATACCAAATTAAGATACCACGGAGGTAACGGGGATCGCCTCGGAGGAGCCACATGGCGAACGCCTTGTACAAAAGTGCGAATCAAGGCATGCATAGCTAAAGGACATTGGAAAAACACAGCCAAAGCCGACACTTGGCCTTTGATAGTGCCCAAAGCCAACCGCTGTTCAACCCCATTTGACGAAAGGTCAAAATCCTAGCCCCCGAAAGAAGGCGAGGATGCACCTTTAGCGATTCACACTATGAGATGTACGATTTACATGTACGATGATAGATCTTCCTACAAGTAGACTTTCTGGCCTTCAACAGTGTAGGAATCATTGAATCAGAAAAACCTCTATCCTTCAATACCTGGCTTTCAACATCCATGGCTTTAAAGCCAGCGACTGTAAAGCAGGATGGAAGATCCGCCCTTGAGACAGCAGATCTTCCCTTAGAGGAAGTCTCCAAGGAGCATCAGCGACCAACCTTACCAGATCTGCGTAGCAAGACCGGCAAGACCAGTCTGGGGCCACAAGAATGACTGGAATCCCTTCCACCTCTATTCTGCACAGAAGCCTCGGCAGGAGTTTCAGCGGAGGAAATACATAGGTCAGCTGATATTGACCCCAAGGAGACACCAGTGCGTCTGTGGCATCGGCCAGAGGATCCTGCGACCTGGCTACAAACCACTGAACCTTATTGTTGAGTCGAAAAGCGAACAGGTCGACATCGGGTGTCCCCCACCGTACACACAGGAGGTGAAACACCTCTGGGTGCAGGGACCACTCCCCCTGATCAACACCTTTCCACACCTTGGCTGTGCACTGCAGAAAGAGCTGGAACAAACTTTTCCACCCAATTCAGGATCTCTGCCACCTCCCGGGCCATCAAGACACTCTTGGTGCCCCCTTGATGTAAGCCAAGCCCGTGGCATTGTCCCATTGAATCCGGACTGGACAACCCAAACGATTTGTCCAGTGACTCAGGCAAAGCTTTATCGCTCTGAGTTCCAGAATATTGATCTGGTCTGGAATCTTTTACTGTCCAAGACCCCTGGACACTCCCCCAGCACTCCTCCCCAGCTGGACAGGCTGGCATATGTGGTTACCACAGTCCAATACAGTGGGAGGAAGGACTTGCCCTGGCGTAGTGCTAACGAGTGAAGTCACCATAATAGAGCAGTCCTTGTGTTGTGACTCCACCGAATCATAGTGTCCATGGACTTTGGATCTTTGTTCCATTTGACAAGAATCTCACTTTGCAAGGGTCTTGTGTGGAACTGAGCAAACAGAACCGCCTCGAAGGTTGATACCATCAGACCTTAGGCCTGCATGCAAGTCTGCAGAGAGGACAGATTGCTGGCTAACAGCATACGAATTGCCCCCTGCAACTTTTGCAGCTTTTTCGGGGGAAGAAAAACCCTCGACGAAGCAGAGTCCAGAGTCAGGCCCAGATAATCCAGTTTTAAGGATGGTACCAGGGCAGATTTTTTTAAAATGGATTTTCTACCTGAACTCTTGCAGAGTCCGTACAGTGATTGTCAAGTTGCCCAACAGGGCTGAATGTGAGTCTGCTCTTAAGAGGAGATCATCCAGGTACCCCAGTACTGTAATCCCCCATTCTCGCAGTTATGCCAACACCAGAGCCAACACTTTGGTGAAGACCCTGGGGGCGCAGGTGAGAAGACCAAAGGGTAATTCCACAAATTGATAATGCTCTTCTCCTACAGTGAAGTGAAGAAAACGCTGGTGTCCAGCGTAAATAGGGATGTGTAGATATGCTTATCCTTGACAACTATGGAGGCCAAAAAGTCTCCTTGGTGTAGAGACACCACCATGGGCGTTCGCAGGTAGGGGCAAGGGGGGAAAATGCCCCCCCTCCCCCGGGAATCTCAACTTCCCCTTTCAAGTAGTTGTTAAGCCACTTTATACCATCCTGTCTGGTCTGTTTATTAATCCTGTGTGTCTGTGTATGTGTTTTAAAAAAATAAGCTGTTCTTTACCAGTTTTCAGAGGGCCGAGCACCACTCACATGAGCTCTCTCCTCTTCCCATCTGACAGCTTCCTGCAGCGAGCGGGGCCGAGGATTCCTCACTGATGTCAGTCGGGAGGGGAGGAGAAGGGGAAAAGAGAGGCTGCGGTTGACGTGCGCGGCGAGTGGCGCTCTGAAAACTTGTAAAGCATGGCTTATTTTTATATAACACAGACACAGGGGCCCACAGGATAATTAAACAGACTGTAGACAGGATATGAAAACTACAGCAGCAGGAGGAGAGGGGGGGTTGGCACTGACACAGGAGCAGACAAGCAGGGAAAGAGGGGGGAGAGAGGACAGAGGAGGACAGGAGGCACGTAAATTGACCACAGTGTCAGGGCTCAGAAGTCATGGTATACTGTGGTCAGTTTACAGAGGGGAGGACATAGCCAGGTAGGATCAGACAGGTATTTTAGGTGATATAAGGGGCCAAATTACACAGCAAAGCATTGGGCTGTATGACATGCTTTCAGGGAACAGGATCATTTTTTTTTTTTTTTTTTTTAGGTTAACAAATGCTTTAAAAATAAATGCTGCTGTTTGCGCTTTAAAAATAAATACTCAAAATAAGAATAATGACTAAGACCCTCCCCTTCATGACATTGTTGAAAAGGGGCAGAGCATGGATGATCTTAAAATGATGCCCCCGCCTGAAAAAAGTTCTGCGGACGCCCATGGATGCCATTACCGTGCGAATGGACTCCATTTGAAACTTCTGTACCCGCACAAAGTGGTTCAGAGCCTTGAGGTCCAGGATTGGATGTACTTTGCTTTCTTTCCTGGGCACAGTGAACAGGTTTGAATAGAACCCCCAAAAGCATTCCTGAGAAGGAACCGGCACAATCACCCCTTGGGACAGCAGATCTTGTACTGCCTCTCATAGATCCCTTAACCAAGGGGTGTCCAAACTATGGCCATTCAGCTGTTTAGGAACTACAATTCCCATGAGGCATTGTAAATCTCTGACCATTCACAGACATAACTAAGCATGATGGGAATTGTAGTTCCTGAACAGCTTGAGGGCCATACTTTGGCCATGCTTTAACCAGTCTGGAGATAGGCATGGATTGAACGGGAAGAACCTGTCCGACGGTCGAGACCTTAATTCGATCTTGTAACCCGATTGGATCAGTTCGTGGACCCATTTGTCCTGAATCAAGGAAGTCCATGGTTCCAGAAAGAAGCGAAGACGTCCCCCAAACCCCAGAAAAGGGTGAGGGCGTCCCTTCATGCAGACAAGGATTTGGACGCAGATCCAGATTGGCCTTTTCTCGGCTTATCCGACCATGTCTTCTTGGAGCCCTCAGAAGACCTCAATGGCTTAGCTCCTTTCTCCTGCGACCCAGAGGTATGAAAGGGCTGCCTATGAGTAGTAAATGAAGGCCCACGTCTATTACACGGTGCCTTGCCCTTGGTGGATTGGGGTAGAAGAGTACTCTTCCCACCCGTTGCTGTCAAAATAAATAAATCAGCGCTGAAGCTGAATGGCGTACCTACAAAGCAAACCACGGTTAATGATAAAACACAGTATCAATAAAACATTAACTCAGTAAAACAACTTTTTTTTTTTTTTTTTTACTGCAATCTGTGCCAAAAAAAAAAAGAGTAAAAAATATATGGCAAAGCATAGGGGCAATCCATTCCTATGTCCACCCTGCCCCTAAACTTTGTCATATATGCTCTTTTTTTTATTTATTTTTTTTTGTCTTATTTTTACACTTTTATTATAACTATAAACGTTCCAGGTTAGGGTCTCTCAAAATGCGATAGCCATCTAACATCTTTCGAGACCCTGTGTGTAAGTGTGCCCTAGACTGTGCCGTGCTGTACCCTATACTAATACTCCACTAGTGTGTGGTAGCAACGGAAACAGTCACCGATGCGGAGACCAGGATTGCCAGGACAGGAGGGACAAAAATAACAGGTGTCACGCCTACATCCGCGCTTGCTATAGACAGGACATCTTTTTTGGGGTGTTCTTTGGGTAGGGGTACCAGGTAGGACATCCCGAAAATGCCTCTCATGCAGCTGAGCCACTGTATCTTGATTGGGAAATTGGGCCACAGCACCTCCTGGATACAGAAGGGCTGTGATGATCTCTTCCTGGAATTTTAGGAAGGAACCACTTCGTCCAGGAGCTTTTTATAGCACATAAGCGTTGAAAAGAGGCAACTAAAATAAGTATACAGACACTTTTTTGTACAATTAATTGCGCCTCAAGCAGGCTCTCTCCCCCTGACTAAATGGGGCATTTACAAGCCGTTGGGGGAAGCTCCGGCGATTAGATCGCACGGTGCCACATGCGCCAATTCCTAATTGAAAGAGATATCTAAAAAGTGGCACGCTTGTATAAAAGTTTTTTCAAAAGTTTAAAATGGATTCCTCTGTACCAAAAGGCCTTAATGTAGAATTTGATCTTAATTGTTTCATTAGTGATTTTTAATCTTCAGATATCCCTATATACCTCATGTATTTAATATATTAAGCATAAAAAGTTTTATTAGTGATTTTAGATATTTAAAAAATTATTGAGTTCACCCTCCGTATTTTATTTTATTTTATTTATTGCACAAATACACCTTATACAATTTCTCCCCATATGTTTTGCTTTATAATATCCTAGCATATGGAAGAAGATAATTGAGAGAATTGATTAGAACCCTATGGACCTTGAGGTCAACCACAAGAAAGTCCCTGTATAAAATGTTAGAAGGACTTCACATCCTCCCCACTTGTCTATTCATATCCCTTATGGGTCCCTAGCACTAACTTTACGTGGTTATACCGGGATGATGCCTCTAGCTAGAGGCATCATCCCGGTACCGTTGTTTAGAGCCGGCGGTCGGCTTTCTGTCGGTAATGACCGATGAGGCTCGGGAGCAGCTCAATCATTCCCCTGGCGAGCGGGAGGGGACGCCCCCGGGGACGCCCCCCCCCACCTTCCGCGGCTCTGCCTGGGTCTCCCGTCCCACCGGGAGACCTGAGCAGCTAGCCGGCACAATCTAAGCTGGATGCGGCTTTGATCGGGTCTCCGATGACGTAACCCACGGAGGGGGCGTCCATGACATCACGTCCGGGTTACTCGGCTGCTAAAGGCAGCAGATTCAAAAAACTAGTGTATTCAAAAAATGCAGTTTTCTGCGTTTTGAATACATGGAAGTGTAGTGGAGGGGTCTAGGGTCTTTTAGACCCTCGATCTCTCCATAAAGAGTACCCGTCACTGCATATTGCTGTCACAATGGATGTTTAAATTTATTTTTAAAAACCTGTGTTAAAGTTAAAAGTAAATAAATAAATAAATAGGAAAAAAAAAATAATTTTAGCTGCCCCCGTCGCCGTTAGCTCGCGCACAAAAGAAAACGTATATGGAAGTCGAGCCGCGAATGAAATCACTGTTCAAACCACACATGTGAGGTATCGCTGCGATCGCCAGAGCGTAAGTAATAATTTAAAAAAAGAGCTACACTCTAACTCTAAACTGGTAACCGTTAAAATTTTTTAAAGCGTCGGCTATTGAGATTTCTATTGACCGTAGTTTGTCGCCATTCCACGGGGGTGCGCAATTTTAAACCGTAACATGTTGGGTATCTATTTACTCAGGGTGACATTATCTTTCACAATATACAAAAAGAATGGGCTAACTTTACTGTTTAGTTTTTTTAAATGCAGTGAAATGTGATTTTTCGTAATTTTTCAAAAAAAAAATTGTTTTAAAGACCGCTGCGCAAATACCACAAAAAAAATATTGCAATGGCCGCCATTTT
Source organism: Pelophylax lessonae (assembly GCF_965119305.1). NCBI lineage: Eukaryota > Metazoa > Chordata > Amphibia > Anura > Ranidae > Pelophylax > Pelophylax lessonae. The sequence goes on from NC_138775.1 coordinate 126,190,098, forward strand.
ATTCTCCAGAGTCTTTGCTAAAAAATATATATAATGTTTGTGGGTTCTAAGTAATTTTCTAGCAAAAAATACTGATTTTAACTTGTAAACAAAAAGTCTCAAAAATAGGCCTGGGGCTTAAGTGGTTAAATACTAAACTAAGTGTTGATTTTGGTGTCACACTATCTGTAGAGAATCACTAGCTCAGAGATTGAAAAGAAGAAATGGAGATCTATCTGAAAGCTGTCATTTTCCCTTATACTTGCACGGACTCTATATCTTTAAGTTGGTGCTGCACTTACTGTACATGTAATGTTGATAATTCACTATATATTAGCACTTTAAGGTTATTATTTGCACTTGTTTCATTGTTTACGCTTACATTATTTATTTGATCAAATGCAATCTTGGCATTTCGCTATTTTTATTTTTTTTTTTCTATGTTTTACATGCTCGAATGTTGCATTTTTTATAGTTTATGCTTAGCGCTGCACTCAGATTTCTCCTTTTGATCTGTGTTTTAGGATATTGTGTAGTGCAGAATTATTTGTGTTTCATTTTCTATCTGGGGAAGTGTTTACTTGCAACATTGAGAATGGAAAGCTGTTCCATTTGCTGTCAATCACATAGGCAGTGTGGGTCTATATGTCAATTAGTAGTCCTTAGTGGGAGTGGTCATATCACGGTGACAATGATGTTCATGATTAGCCACACATTTGGTGAGTGTTGTCACCCTAGCACTAGAAAATGCTGACTAGACACTTATTGGCAAGATCAGCAAGAGAAAAGAGAAATGGACGCAAACATAAAACAATTACTAAGCGACGGTTCACACATGTGCGATGTGGGAACCCTGCGAATCCACTGTGAGTTCCCACATCACACTCGACTCGCAGGCAGTTCAAACTGTCATATGCGAATCGCTGGGGGTGTCAATACAAAGTTACCGACACCCCCAGATCAGTTTGTATATATCGCAGTGTGAACTGTCAGTTCGGACATGAATCAGATCGCACAGGTGTGAACACCCATGCAATCCGGTTCGGGTGCTTACCAAAAAAAGGATCCTGTGCGATTTTGGTCCGAATGCGATGCGAAATTAGCAATACAATCTGTATGGCTGAATTCGCAATGAGCAGACATTGCATGTAATTTGCAGAGTAGTGCGCTGCGAATAACATGCAATGTCTGACATTGCATATGTGTGCACTAACTCAGCAATTGTAGGGTAAGTTAACCTAGACTGATGTTATTTTTTGGGTTAAGATATGCATTAAGCACTATGTATTTCTAAAAAAAAAGAGGACTTTTTTTACAGGTAATAAAAAATTATAATAAAAGCTGAGATAATAAACTTGCAAACTTTTTATTTCTTTAAACCCTTGCCGCCTGCCCCCGCATCCCTTTATCTGGGCTTAAAAGCCTGGGAGGTAGGAAAGACTGCCTAGTCATGTGACCACTGTGATTGGCTGTCACAGTGGTCACATAATCAGGAGTTGGTTCACACTGGTTTCTGATGCTTAGTACAGACCAAGCGCTGTCCTTGAGAGAGGGAAGTGAGCGCACTCTCAGCAAAGATACATCTGCCGCCTATAGTTGCATATGTGCGGCATGTGGTTGTTAAAACTCACCCTCTTTGCCACCACACATATGCATTACATGGGCGGCAAGAGATTAATCAAACGAACCAAAAAGAAAATATAAACATATTTAAGAAAATAACCACTATGAGACCAAACTAAAATTTGGCATTTGTTTTACAAGGCTTCTCAAGATTATATACATCAAAAAAATATTGCTTTAGCAGATAATACCTCCAAAGACTTTTTGTAGTCACCCAGATGAAATGAACAGTAACCAATCCAAAGGTCTGTGTCTTCTTCACTCTCTCCAGCTTGACGTTTGAACTAGGAAGACAAATGCATGAATGCTTCTGTTAATGTTTTGAGTCAATTTTCCTTTTCCTATTATCAATGTAACTATTGCCAAAGCACATTTTTTTTTAGCACAAGACAAAAGACTTTGTAAAAGGCAGTGTAAAATAACCCAAAAAATTATTGTGCACCACCACCCAGTGCTCAATAATTTGACCTACTGTATGTGACACAGATTTTAAAGTCAATGTAAAAAATACTTAATAACATAAAATTTGGAAACATTTACCCCCTTTGCGAAAGAGTACAAAGCAGCACTATCTCACATAAATCATTCTAAATGGGTTCTAAAATATTCCAAATAAACATGAATTTCAACCACTTGATAAAGAATAAGAAATGAATAAAAATTGAAAAATGAAAAAAACTGAAATAAAAACACCCAGTGTTGTCCTAATGTGAAAAAACTAGGACCATTAAGTTCACATATACAATAAGTATACTTGTATTAGTCCTAATGGACAATGTGAAAGTTTTCATTGTGAAATCACACCACTCCATGTGTTTAAGTGTCGCCAGCTCCTGGTAGAACACCCACCAGATTAGGTTGCCTCACATTTTCATGTTAGTCAAAACGCACTTTATTGCTTTAATTACTGTACTTGGTTTGGCCTTCGGAAGAAACACCCTGCCTGAGGCTGAATTCAAAGTCAGGTCCAGGTTGTTGGACGGAATCAATTCAGCATCCAGCCGAACTCTTGCAGAGTTCGCACAGTGATGTCCAGATGGTCTTTTAAGACGAAGACTCTGCTCGCAGAAGGAGATCGAGCAAGACTAACACCCCGGGCCAACACTTTTGTGAACATCGGAGGAGCTAAGGCGAGACTAAAGGGTAATGTCCCGAATTGATAATGTTCCTCTCCCACGGCAAAACAAAGAAAACGCTGATGCCCTACATACTGTATATTGGGATATGAAGATAAGCATTTTTAAAATTTAGAGAGGCCAGAAAATCCCCTCGATGAAGGGATGCCACCACCGTGCAAATGGACTCCATCCAAAATTTCCCAAAATTTCCCACACAAAGCAATTCAGGGCCTTGAGATCCAAGATAAGACAGACCTTGCCTTCCTTCCTGGGAACAGTAAATAGATTTGAATAAAATCCCTGAAAACATTCCAACTCTGGAACCGGGACAATTAATCCCTGTAATAGCAGATCCTGCCCCGCCCAGTAAAGGCCCTGCAGCCGATCCAGGGACAGGCGCAAGTTGGAAGGAAAGAACCTTGCCTGAGTAACTGAACCGAATCAACTGGTGGATCCATTTGTCTTGAATGAGAGAGGTCCACGGGTTTGGAAAGAAGCAAAGATGGCCCCCACCCCAGATACGGATGGCCCTTCAGGCAAAGGAGGGTTTGTCTGAGGAACTAGTGGAACCTGCTTTTGACTTACCCGCCCAGGGCCTCTTGGAGCCCCCCCCGCAAAGTGATGGGTGGACTTTTGTCCCTTTGTCCTGCGAGCCCGCAGGATGAAAGGGGTGTTTGTGAGCCGAGAAGGAAGGACCACGTTTACGATGAGGCCCTTTGCTCTTGACAACCTGTGGAAGCAGGGTACTCCTATCCCCAGTAAGACCTTTAATAATCTCTTCCATAGAAGCTCCGAACTGACAGTCTCCTACAAAAGAGAGATCAGTCAACACCTTTTTGGAAACCTGGTACGCATACCAGTATTTCAGCCAAATCATGCAGCGAAGTGTCAAAGCTGTCACAGACACTCTGCAGGCTAAAGGGGCCGCATCCAGAGAGGCATCACAGATATACTGTAACCCCTGTATCAACTGATCCACCAGCTCTGACAACTCAGGAGGATGTTGACCCAAATCCTGGTGCAGAAGCTTTGCCTATTCCGTTAAGGTCTGGGAGACCAAGGTGATGGCAAACACCGGCCTCAGCATTGAGCCTGCCACAGTGAAAAGGTAACGAACCAGAGCATCAGCTCTCTTGTCTACCGGGGTTTGAAAAGATGGGGAATCCTCCACCGGAAGAAGCGTAACTTTATTCAATCTAGAAACCTGAGAATCTACCACTGGTGAAACTGTCAGTTTCTTCAAAAGGGACTCTTCAAAAGGATACCTCCTAGTGAAATGCTTAGGTATCCCAACCATGCATTTTGCGGATCCCTACTGACTTGCGACAATCTCGTCAGGAAAGGGGAACACCTTAGCCACCTTGCATGGTTTCGGGTATCAAATTGCACTAACACTTCCAATTTTAAAGATTCTTGCAAGCGCCTATTCATGCGTGGCTACGCTCCAGGGCCTTCATGGTTAACCCGGAGGCCGCCCGCAATATTGAGAAAAAAGTGCGATAAAAAAACCCTTTACTGCTGCAGCGGTAGTACTACAAGTCCCATCGCACCAGCGGCGCTGCTATAGCAGAAAGAGGGAACTCTACCCCTAAGGGACTCACCACCACCAACGTAGGGAAGGATGCAGAGTGCCAAGCTGCTTGCCATGCAGTGATCAGAGAGAAGGAGGAAGCGCCGAAAACCGCCACTAGAGGCCTAACACATCTTTACCGCTCCACAGGCTACAAGAAAATGGCCGCCGCATTGATTTCAATGGGAAACTCCAAAAACATGGCCGCTGAATCTGCAGAACAGCCATCCACAGCAAAATGGCGGCACGGCACCCAGGACCGCCAACAGCCCCCCAGGTACATCTAGTCCACCAGAGGGGCCCTAATAGGGACCCCTGCCATGTAAAAGTGTTTTGTGAGCCACAGCAGCCCGCTCCCTCCCCCCTCCAGCCCATCACTGCAGGACACCCTCACCTGAAAATAGCCTGGCCACCCTGGGGAGGGGGGACCTAGGGGGGTAGGTGAGAGCGACTTGTGCAGGGGGACCCCGCTAGTGAGGGGGGTGCACTATGTGGGAAGGAAGTGCACATAAGGGGCCTACCAACCTAAGGGAAGTGCCCGTGTCCACCCCCAACATTTTCCCAGAGGAGAAAGAGGGGGGAAAACCACTTACGCACCACTCCGGGCAGTCCAACACACCATCTTGGAATGGGGGTGCTGCGGCCAGAGGTACACTGCCACTCAGGTTGTGACCAGTGTCGTGACCAGAGCTATGCGTCCACCTTGAGTCGTTTCACTTGCTGGCCAGCCCCCGTCCAGTGGGGCTATGTCACAGCCAACCTAGCGCGGAGCTAAATTTGGGTCACACTCGCTGGCCAGACTGGGAAGACTGTAAGGATCTAGAATATCCAGTGCATCGCCCAGTCCGGCAGTTGATTGTAGTTCTCCCAGGAACAGAAAAAATAAAAGAAGAAAAAAAGTCCATTTAAAAAAAGAAAAAATGCCAGGACCATAGATCTCAGCAAGGAACTAGGTCCTTACTCCTGACTAGGCAGAAAAAACGGAAGTCCTATAGCAGGAAGTTGGAGGTATATCCCCTAGGACTGCCCTAGGGGTGTAGTCAAATTTGTTTCCACCTAGTTCTACTCCTATGGAGAGCAGCATAACCCAAGGGTCAAAGAAGATATAGAGCTGTGTCCATCAATGACGATAAAAAAAGCCAATTTTCTTTTTTAATCTTACCAGTAACTCTGTTTCTAGGAGTCAGGAGAAGACAGGACATGAGAGAGCGCATGTCTCCACCCCCAGAGACAGGAAACACAAGAAGAAACCTTCAAAAGGTGGTCCCCCAATCCAATTTGTCAGAACTTGGTCTGAGAAACTCCTGGGGTGTAATTGAAAGTTAAAATCATAAAGAAATAAATAAAGTAGGGAGGGACCCCCTACTGTTCTAGAAAACTCCTGAAAGTTGAGCTACTGGTAAGTCTAAGGCCAGTCATAGATGGTTTGAATCTTGGCTGTTTCAGCAGGAACCAGCCAGGATGCAAACCGTGTGTGGGCAGGCTGATCGATCAAATTGAGTCAACCAGCCTGCTGGATTCACTTGTCTGCTCCACTATTGCTCGACAGGAAGGATTCCCCTGTCAACACTGGGGAATCATGCAAATTATTTTGCTGCAGAAAATAAATTTGCACCGTCTATGGCCTGCCCAACTCTGATTTTCCAAGTCATCTGTCTAGGATAGCACATGAGAGGATAAGCGATAACTAGGGACGGATAACCTTCTGAAGAATCTTTCTCCCATTTAAAAAAGTAGCTGAGAAACAGTAGGCGTTTGCCTGTTAACAATGATCAAAGTGGCCTTGTTAAGGCCATGCAATTCACTTTATTAACATGCATGTCCTTAAGCATTACCATCCTTAGCGGCTTCCTTGGTCTTACTTCTACAGTATTGCATAAATTATTGTAACTGGTAATCCCGGATGGCCTGCAATTTATGTACCACTGTTTCTCCTACATAAAGAATGAACAAAAAAAACTTTTTCTGATCCTAAATGGAGCTGAGGTCCAGAGATCACAATGCTTGAAAAAGGTAGAGTAGCTTGAGCACACTACAGCCTGACAGATTTGATCACCTGCTTGATTCATCAAGCAATAGAATTCTTGGAGATTGGCATTCTTTCCTACAGCCTAAGTGTACAACAAAAAGGGTCTCACAATTTTCTAAAGCTACCAGTATGCTCTAAACAGGTTAATATACAATCTCTGACATATAGAACATGTAATTCTTCCTTTTTGTTGCTAGGACAGGAACAAATGGCAACACTATATATTGAGAATAATGAAAGTTAGAATATATTTTGGGTGGGAACCTCAGAATCTGTGTTCAAATATTTGAAGGAAAGATTCCCCAATTAACAGGGCTTGAAGTTCACTGATGCACCTGGCCCATGAAATTACCACCAGAAAGGACGTCTTTAAAGTAAGGACCTTGATAGAGTCCACAGAATTTAGGGACATTTTGATTAGTCCCTTAAGACTAGGAGAAATCCCATTTAGGAAAACAATTAAATCGAATTAGCCTGGATATACAATATAATGGGCTTTAAAAAGCCTGGCTTTAAATAATCCATAGCCACCCTTTGCTCCAAAAAAACATAAAGTAGAACCATTGGCAAAACATTTTCCATTTCAGAGATTTCCCTTCATTTCATGTCCCATAGTCAAACAGGAAGTGGGAGTAAATCCCTGAAATTAACCCCAGGTCACCAGTTACTCACTTGAGGATCCCCAGGTCACCAGAAGTAGTATCTCTACTGGAAGGTTTCCCCTATATTGCTTTTCTGGGGACAACCCAAAAATTGGGATTTTCAATGATAATGGTAAACAGGACAAATAGATCGACTCAGTGGATTCGATCTCAGAGAGAGTGGATCTCCCTAACAGAGACATGGACAGCAATAAAAACTAACAAGCTTTTTAATCCTTCTCCACTCTATCCAAAAAAAAAAAAAAAAAAATTGCCTTTAGTTATACTTTAATTCTGTAACTTGTACCTTCAGTGTGCTTAATATGAGACCCTGATCCACCCCATCTTGAAGAAATTCTAAGATGGAAGGAATTTGCACAGAGACCCCTTGGCTCTGAAACCAGGCAGAGAAGGCCTTCCACATTTTAGCATAAATGGCTTAAGAAACCTTCCTGCTGGACAAGAGGGTATTGATTATCCTATCTGGCAGCCCTTTAGCTTTCAGGATTTTTCCTTAGACATGAGGCTGCCATATTTAGAATTTGAAGTTGAGGGTAAAACTTTGGACCCAGATAGAGACGATTATGTCTGACTGAAAGCGTCAGAAGAGGTTCCCGGAGAACCAAGGTCTCTAGGGCCAATAAGACACCATCAGAATTTACACTGTGTTCTCCTTTTCAAAATTCCTCGTAACTAAAGGTAAGAGCTTCAAAAGGAGGGAACACGTAGCAGAACAAACGTGTTTATCCCCAACGACTCACTCTCCTTGGTAGGGGAAGAAAGACAGATTTGTTCTGGTGGGCAAACAAATCCACTCAAGGGACACCTCATTTCTCAACTACTAAGAGAAACGCCTACTGATTCAGACACAATTTTGGTTCTCAGATCTGATGGCCACTCATGCAATATGCCACAAAATTCAGAGATCCAGAGATCCCTTGAAGTGAATTGCTGACAGACATAGAAGGTGATTCTTCTCCCAGGTTGAGATACTGCTTGCTAAAGACTCAAAGTGTTCGCACCTCCCTCCTTTTTAAGATATGTCAATGTCAACATGTTATCTGATAATACTTACAAAGTGGTGTCCTTCCAGATCCTGACTGAATATCTGAAGTACTTCCCATATAGCTCATAAAGCTCTACAACAACTGGAAGACCTTTGGGCTTTCATATTGGACAAAAGCCCCAGTGCACCTTTTTGGTCTAGATCTGCAAACCAACCCCAGGAGCTGGCTTCTATTGTGAGCCTCAAGGTTACTGAAAATGACCAAGGGAGACTGAGAGAAATATTTTCCCTGTCCCTCCTCCACCATAAAGATCTTTTTGCCTTCTGTGGCAAAAAAAATCATTTTTGATCAGGAAACCCAGGTCTCTGTCCCAAACCTTAAGGACACGGGACTATAAGATTCTGAGTTGGAATTTTGCCCACCGAATGTATGGAGATTGACATCATGCCCAGCAGCGACATTGCTGTGCATATGGAGATGGGCAAATTGCACTGGATCACAGTTAGCAGGAAAAAAGATCCAACAGTGGCTCAATGGGACTACTGGGGAACAAAAGAGAGATTCTAGAGTCCTGCAGGATGGGTGAGGGAAGGGGCAGAACTGCACCACCCCTCAAGACAAATAAGCAGGTTAACTCTGACCTCACGTACCTTTATCCGCCTCTGCTGTGTCCTACCCTTGGATCAAGATGCAGAGGGTGATCCAGGGGGACAAGAGAAAACAATGGGTCCCAGAAAGGTTTCTGTTCAGATAGAGGTAAGATGAAACAGCACCAAAAGTGCTAGCTTTCCACCTAAGACTGCCACCTGTGCAGGATTGACCCAAGATAGTCTCGGTTTTGCAGCTTGTGCCCAGGTTTCTGTCCACCAAGAACCCGGACACAGCATATCTTGAGTCCCGACAGGTAAATCTGTCTGTCCTGTGGAGCCAGTGTAGCCACTCAGACCTTGTCGGCAGATTCTGGTCAGCTGCGCCTCTGTGTTCATATGCCTTATACCCCGCTTCTACTCTGAGCCGTGCCGCCTCCACTGCCATCCTTCTGTCCCAGAGATTGCTGGCCAAACACCACCTGCTACCACCCGCCCAGGGTTGGGTGAGTTTAAGACTGAGCTCCCAGAAAATTTCAACTTGTACTGAGTCGATCATGGGTAAGCTTCACAAAATGGGGGATGCACAAGGGGGGTTACACAAGTTTGGGGGGCACAAGGTGAGGAGGGAGGGAAAGCTTCACAAAATGAAGGGAGTACACAAGTTTGGGGGGGTGGGGGCTGCAAGAGGACAAGGTACGGGGGAATTTGAGAAGCTGCATAAGGTGAAGTGGGAGAGGAGAACAAGGTGGGGGGTATCAGGGGATGCACAAGGGGGAGGGTTGTGAAGCTGCACATGGTCAGGGTGAGATGGAAAAGCTGCGGGTGGGAGAAAAAGCTGCAGGGGGGATGGGGAAGCTGTACAAGGAGAGTGGAGGAGGGGCATGGGGGAAGCTGCGCAAGGTGAGGGGAGTACACACGTTTTGGGGGGCACAAGATGAGGAGGGAGGAGAAGCTGTACATGATGAGGGAAGTACACAAGTTTGGGGGGGTGGAGGCTGCAAAAGGTGAGGGGGCAAGATTTGGGTAGATTTGAGAAGTGGGATAGGAGAACAAGGTGGGGGGATGTCAGGGGGTGCATAAGATGAGGGGAGGGTGGGGAAGCTGCACAAGGACAGGAGGAGATGGAGAAGCTGGGGGGGGGGGAGAGAAAAAGCCTTAGGGGGATGGGGAAGCTGCACAAGATGAGGGGAGTGGGGGCTGCACAAGGCCAGGGGGCCAAGATCAGGGGAAGATGGAGAAGCTGCGGGAAGGAAGGGGGGAGAAAAAGCTGTACAAGGAGAGTGGAGGGGGGCATGGGGGGTGGCACAAGGGTGTGTGTCTGTTGCTTTTAGGGTCATTGTGGTAGATGCACAAGGTGGATGAGAACTTGAAGTCCTGCCTGCCACTGATCCGCCCCCACTCTTGACTCAGGGGGACCCTTGGTCACCCACTCCCCTGCAGCTTTTCTTTGGGCTTTTGCCCCTTCCTGTCCTGCAGTGACTTTAAAGGTCTGCAGTGGTGGCTCCTCTGGCTCCTGCTCCCAGCCGGAACCCCTGGACCCATAGAGCAGGGGTGTAGTCAGCCCAAATGAGCAGGCACTGAAAGCCGGGTGGATCAAGAGTATGATGAAGCCAGCTGCTGAGCTACTGCTTCTCCCGGGACTTCTACTACTGACCATCCGCATCACTGTGCTCTGGGGGGCTTCGCATATCAAGCCAATGTCCACTAAGTGAGACCCATCAATAATTGCTGTATGATTACACAGGCCCTGTGTGCTCCCTTGGGCACAGCCCCCTGTGTGCTCCCCTCCTCTTCTTCCCCGCCAGCTGCTGCGGGGGATGTTTCAGGATTGAGAGCGGGGAAGGGGTCGGTAAGTAAGTAGGTAATTTACCGGCCCCTTCATTTTGTGAATTAACAGTGAGTGATTGGTACTGATCACTCACTGTGTTTATTAATACCTGAAGCATAGTAAACTATGTGCTTCAATTTGTGAATGAACAGGAAGCCTCAGCACAGAGCATTTCCCATTCATTTACTGTCCAGTGCAGCTGAGGCTGCAGAGAATGAAATTGAACAATCTCCATCCTCAGTCCCTTTCTCTGTCTTAAAGTGACACGTCAGAGGTCTATTTGGACCCAACAGAGCTACAAAAAACGTAAAAGGAAAACAAAAATAGAATTGTAGAAAATAATTAAAAAATAAATTAATACAAATAAAAAGCTACTGACACTATCCACTTCCCTACTGACACCGTTCCTTTTTGGGATGGAGGGGGGGGGTCGCTAAACAGAGTCTTTTCTCCGAGTGAAAGAATATCTAGCTTCACCACTGGGGGTCTCTAATGGGGGATACAGACTGCTAAATTAATGGTTGATGACCAACTATTCTTTTTTTTTTTTTTTTTTTTTTAACTTTATCTCTTTATTGAAAAATTTTCCATCAATTACACAAAAAAAAAAAAAAAAAGAAAAAGAAAAAAAATCACACCCCCCCCCCCCTACTTTGTATATATTTTAAAAGAGTGATAACCCCCTACCCACCGCCTGTGATAGGTGTATCAATAAACTTGAGTTCCCTTATTATTTGGTGAGATATTTTTCCGTCTACTCTAATCTCTTCCTTACATTCCCTTGCACCCCTTTTCTTACACCATCCAACCTCTCATTTATCCTACTTTCATTCCCTTATAAACATAATTGGTGCAAGGGCCGCTTTTAACTTATTAACTGTACTTCTGTACTAGTGAGCTTTACATTGTGATCCCTCCGTCCTCCCACCAGGGTCTCCAAATCTTGTCAAACTTCTTTGGTGCTCCTTGTTTTATGTAAACCGATTTCTCCTTCACAATAACCACATTCATACTATTTGTCCATTTCTCATTGGTTGGGGGTGAAGCTGCCTGCCATCGCAAGGCGATCAACTTCCTTGCTTTGAACATACATCTCAGAGTGGCTATTTGAGTGTCATCTGGGTTTCCCCTCTCCTCCTCCAAACCCAGTAGACAGTACTTCGCCTCCAACAAGATGGAGGTCCCAAACACCCGGTCAATAATCCTTTTCACCCCCTTCCAGTATCGGAACAGCTTCGGGCACCTCCAAATCTAATCGGCGGCCAAACTGGAATAGTTTATATGGGGTATATTAAGCTCTATATATTAAAAATAGGTGTGACATTCTCTGAGATGGGGAAGAGAGACCAGTGGGGCGATTTCCATCACTCCACTCCATTGTGCCTCAGAGATTTGACCAACTATTAAATCAGCAGTCAGCACCCCCTATCATATCAGAGTCACTTTCATCAGATCAGAATCCTTTATATTAGCACCCTCCTTATAAAAGTGAATCCCCTTAAAGACTAAGGTTTGGTACACTGACATAAGAAGGGGACTCTGAGAGGAAGGAGGAGCTGGCTTCTTTGCAGAGTTAGTGATCTGTGAGTAGAAGAGGGAAGGGGGGGGGGCAACTCTTATGTGTGGAGGGACACCAAATGTAACGGGGGACTCTGGTGGGGACACCAGAAGTAAGAAGGCATTTTGAGGAGGACACCAGATATAAGAAGACACTCTACTGGGGACACCAGATGTAAGGAGACACTCTACTGGGGACACCAGATGTAAGGGGGAACTCTGATGAGGACACCAGATTTAAGGAGAAACTCTACTGGCGACGCCAGATGAAAGGATGCACTCTACTGGGGACTAAAATCAAGAAACAAACAGAGGGCGCACCGGCCTAGCGCATTACCCTCAATAATAGGCTTTATTAAATGTAAGTGCATATACTCACAAACAAATGTTTAAAAAGGCATATCAAATCTGAACATCTGGAACAATCTGTGTCACATTAACAGATACAATGTCCTCGATAGATGATGGATAACGTGTTTCAAGGCTTAGCCCGTTCTTCAGAGCCAACAGGCCATGTCTGAACCACTTATTTATATAGCAAAATACCTATACCACTTGGGTGTGGTCTAAAACAACTCCTTCCCAGTGGGTGTACATCCATTTGGTGTTAACCCCTGAGGCACAGCCCGGTCTGACCATATCACTAATTGTTCCATTAGAGACTCTATTTTCATAGTAATAGATGCTACAAAAAGTAATATGTGCATATACTCAATATAGTGAAACCACTTACCCAAGGATGTCCAGAGGGGTGCTGCATCTTGAGATGAACCGTGAGTAAATGGCATGCTGTGATTGTCCCATGATCACAGTACATTTTGTGGATGGCACTTTGGGGGTAATCAAGACATTTCTACGGGACCTTGAAAGATTTAACAGTAATATTGCAATAGACATCCTACTCTCCTGGGGAGCCTCTATACTGCACTGGATCACTACGTGTAGCTGGAGGTATTTTCCGCCCGCATTACTTCTGCATCTCCACCAGATTGTGATTCTTCTGTCCTCCCGTGTTAAGGGCACTCAGAGTGTACAGCGCCAGGGCACTCGGCAGACGCAAATTCCTCCCTCTCCACTCCCACCCCACCCACGGCACGCCCACCAACACCGCAACAGCCAAACCGCCTGGAGGGAGGGGGGGGGTTTGAGAGAGAGAGAGAGTTCAAGTACATAGCACCACTGAGGACCAGAATTGCTTCCTTTATATACATAGCAAACTAGCATTTAAAGTAGCCTGTTTGGCTAGTCAGCCTATTCAGGGAAGTTTGAGAGGGATAGACAGGATTACCAGGAGGGGCGGGAATTGAATTGGAAAATTAGTTCATGAATACATCCCTCTAGTGGCAGTGATCCCAAATGAGCGGAAGGAGCCAGACCCCCTAGAGATAGTTCCCAGGGGAAAAACAGGGCCCGCACTAGAGGAAGAAACAGGCATAATTTCCATTATAACAACAAGCCCAGTAGAAATCAGAAAAATACTGGTCCTAATAACAGCAATAACGAAATTAAGAAGTCTGACCCAGGGGCTAATATCGAGATGAGATTCTACACCAACAGATCTGATAAAGCTCATTACACGAATCATCCTTATAAAAACTCAGGCACTCCCCCACAAGGCCTAGAACTGCCACCGACAGCTCCTCTCCACAGGGATCTAGGGATCATAGTAGGAATGGAACACAGGTTTAGGAAAACGAGTCCAGCCCATCTTCAAGCTGGCTGTCCTCAGGGTGAGGAGTTCCAGCCCAACTCCCTTCCTTTTTTTAGAGCAGGGGCTGCAGGTGGGTTCACCCCAAAAGCCTCAAAACATCTCAGCTTGCTCCAACAAAGAATATCAGTGCGAAAAAGAGAAGAAGGAGGAAGAGAGGGAAGAGGGGGGGGGAAAGAATGTTCAAAAGAGGGAGAAGATAGTTCAAGAACATTCCACTATTAGAATATACAACCTATCCAGCTCAGTGTTTACAGACAGAAATAGACCTACTACGTAAAGGGCTTAATTTTGCTCCTAAAAGTCAACCCAACTTGTTTGAGGTATTTGTGGACCTCAATAAATATATTAGGGGTCTCACTGTTAAGAAATATTATGCTCTCAAAAAATATGTAAATAAAGGGTCTAGAACAGGAGTTCCCAAACTGTGGGTTGGGACCCACTGGTGGGTCGTGAGCTGCATTTGAGTGGGTCACTCTGAGCGGGAAATCACTGAGAGCAGGCCCACTTAAATTGTGCTGTGCGAGCCTGAGCAAATTACAGAGAGCTAGAGCAGTCAAATCGCGATGGATTCAGGACCCCACCCACGCAGCTTACAGAGGTTGGTCTGCATTTCCCGGCAAGGAGGATACTTGCATCAGTGAGTACGTATGTGGGCTGTTATGTAGGATATGTTCATGGGGTGCAGAGCCAGCTCCTCGGTCCTGCTGGCGGCAGCGGTGGTGGCTAGACTGGCGGCAGGATTCTCTCAGCTATAGCGGGCAGAGATGGCAGCCTCGGTGTCATAGGAGGACCAAGTGGCCCGATGGTGTCAGGAGTTCATGGCAGCTTCTGTGACCCCAGTAGAGGATCTGAAGGAGAAGAGCCAGGACACCAAGACCAGCATAGAGCTCCTCATCATGGAGACTCTGGGTGAGGTGTTCTGGGTCCTGGAGAGGGCAAACAGGGGCTTCACCTTCACTGTGGACCTCTGGGAGAGGAAGGAGGGTGAGTGCCATATAGCCTGCTGATCACTGTCCTGGGGTGGTTGATTTCTGTCCTCTGCCTGCCTTATACTGTCTATGAGGGTGTTGATTACTTACAACTCCGCTTATATGCCACAGGTTTCTGACCCCTCACTTAGAACATCTGGCAAGTGTATTCAATAATAAATTAAAAAATGGTAAATTGATATTTAGAATTTAACATCCCCCTCCCTTTAAAATATGCATTATTATTATTTGCATTTATATAGCGCCAACAAATTCTGTAGCCCTTTACAATATTCAATTACAAGCAAGTAAAATAACTGTATTCAGAAGGGGGTCTCGTCCCAAAAAAGTTTGGGAAGCCCTGGTCTAGAAACCTGGAGAGGGAATTAATAGATAATGGAGAGGTTGTAAATGATGAGAATACCCTATCCACCCTGGAAAGTTTGTTCCAAGAAGGAGGTTGTGAGGATCTACAAATGGAATTCCAAGTATTAGAACAGGAGGATAAGAATATGATTTATACAGATTTTAAACCCACATCCTCTTTCTTTCCCCATTAGGCTAAGGGCAACTTTCTTCCCACATTTTAGGAAGTTGTTCTTGAAGAATTGAAGCAAATCTGTCAAAAGAAAAATGCAAAGGAGTCTAAACAGAAGTACGCAATAGGATGCCCCAAGTGGGACACTATGGCAGACACCATAAAAAGCATAAAAGATAAGGATCAGATTAACATCAGGCAGGCAGACAAGGGTGGTGGCCTGGTGATACAGGATAGGTCTGCTTATTTAGCAGAGGCCTTTAGGCTGCTAGGGGATAAAGATACATATGAGACACTCCCTAAAGATCTCTTACTGGAGTACATAAATTCACTCAAATCTATATTATATGGAGCATTATGGGATAAAAAAAAAATCACAAAACATGAATATCAGTTTCTTTTTAAACAACATCCAAAGACTGCACATTTTTGTCATATTCCAAAGATCCATAAGGATGAGGTCAATCCTCCAAGCAGACCAATATTAGCAGGTATCGACAGCATCACCAGCAACCTGGGATGTTATATTGATTATTTCCTTCAGGATTTGGTTACAGAGTTACCATCATACGTCAGAGGCTCAGGCCATATGCTTGACATCCTAACACCTATTAGGTGGTGTCAACAGTATAAGTGGTTGTCTCTGGATGTTACTTCACTGTATACGTCCATTGAACATGAATTTGGTCTTAAAGCCGTTAAGTATTATCTGAACCACAGCAACCTACATCCCTTGCAAGCCTCTTTCTTGGTGAACTCTATCGAGTTCACTCACAATCACAGTTACTTTACATACATAGGAGAGTACTATAGGCAAGTCAGAGGTACTGCCATGGGGGCCAGATTTGCTCCAAGTTTCGCCAACTTATTTATGGGGCTACTGAGAAGATCTATTTATATGGAACAACAACCACCCATACAGGAAAAACTTGGCCCTCTATGTCAGGTACATTGATGACATTTACATAATTTGGGATGGAAAGGCCAATGAAGTTGGGGGGGGGGGGGGTAACGGATGTATGGTTTTAAAAAAACTCTTCAAACCCAGTGGGGGTAATTCGTATTTGAATGCCAAGGGTAACCACCACTTAAGGTGGGTTAGGAATATTCTCTTTGGCCAATACTGTAGGTTACATAGAACAAGCACTAGAAGAACTGACTATGAGGAGCAAGGTGAGATTCTCAAGAAAAGATTTATTGAAAAAGGGTACAAAGAGGATCTGGTTGAGGAAGCAATATTGGCAATTGTATGAGGAAGAGGCTCTCTTGGGTACTAAAATACAAAACCAAAAATTAAATCAGCGCAATCTCCCTAATGTGAATATCGTGAGTAAATATATATACTAACTGGCTGCTATCACTAATCGTGTTTTTATCATCACCAAACAATATTGTAATTTTAAAATCAGTGCTGCGCCAGATATAGACAGTGGTGAATTATAATGTAAAATTCATAAAAAAGAGCATTCATATAAAATGTGTTTCAGTGAAATACATAGCGTGCAAAATATTGAAATATTTAAAACAGTGCTGCGCCAAATATAGGCAGTAACGAAATAAATGTAAAATTCATAAATAAATGAACATTCATATAAAGTGTCACAGTGACATAAATAAATTGTGTGCAAAATATGAATATAAGAGTCCATGAACAAAAAGTCCAATCAAATCAAATAATAAAATCCACAATCCGTGTAAAGGAACATAGTAAGTGCTCTGTGCACCACGTGCGTGCTGTAGGTCTCTCATGATAGTCGCGATGTGACGCTGAAAGGGGGCGGAGGTCAGCGTCACATCGCGGCTATCATGAGAGACATACAGCATGCCTTGCCAGTCCGCACTGCTTATAGTGCCTCCTTTGAGAGTTGTTTTTTACATATTTGTACAATAAACTGAAGATTTCATATACAGAGAGCACTAGATTTTCTCTTATTTTTTAACTTATCATGTATTTACATCGATACTGTGGGAATTACTTATGAGCACACCATCAGAAAGCCCCCTCAGATTGCCATTATCCCAGAAGTGAACAGCTGATTCTGACCCGCTGGTGAAACAGGGGTCAGAATGTGATGCGAGAGGCTGGAAAGTACAGGTGGTGGATGAGCACAGAGCACTTACTATGTTCCTATACATGAATGATGGATTTTATTTGTTGATTTCATTGGACTTTTTGTTCATGGACTCTTATATTCATATTTTGCACACAATTTATTTATGTCACTGAGACACTCTATATGAATGCTCTTTTTTTATGAATTTTACATTATATTTCGCTACTGTCAATATCTGGCAAAGCACTGTTTTTAAGATTTTAATATCTCTTGGGTACTAAATCACTGGCTAGTGAGTCTGGTTCTGAGACTAAATGTATTCAGGATGGCGGTAGTTCGATTAGAATGGATTCCATCAGGTTCAGCACCAAGTACAGTAACAGGGCCTTTGAGATACAACATGTGCTTCAACGTAATTGGAAGATTTTGAGACACGACCCTGTTTTGGGAGGTATTTTGCCATCAAAACCTGAGGTTCAGAACCGATCAGTCATCAGGTTCAGGTCAATGAATTTTGGCCTGGACCAGATGATCAGTTCTGGCCAATGGCAGAACATCCTGTTCCCGTGTAATGTTAACACAGGCACAGGATATGAGTCATCTCCTCTCCTGGAGTCCTTTTCGGTTCCAGTGTGAGAGGAGATAACATCTACAGTGAGTACACAAGCATTACACTGACACCAGTACACATAGGCACACATTTAACTCGCTGAGCATCCCCTAATTAACCCTACACTATAGACAGGACAGATAACATTCACTGATTACCATATTAGGGTCACTTGTGACTTCAGATAGTGTGAGAGGCAGTTAGTGGTAGTCCCAAATAGGTTTAGGGTCCCCGCCATATATACCACAATAAAGATTTAACCCCCTGATCAGCCCCCCCCGTTAACCCTTTCACTCCCTGTCACAGTGTACACTAATTACATTATACATTTTAAGGATCACTGTATTAGTGTCACTTGTGACTTCAGTTAGTTTGAGAGGTAGTTAGTGGTAGTTAGAGGCAGTCCCAGATAGGGGATATATGGCTAATGTAAAGATTTACCTACCTGATCACCCCATTTAACCCCTCTTATTGCCCTGCACAGTATCACTATTATAGTGTACAGATCTTTTTTCTGATCACTGTATTAGTGTCACAGGTGACATCAGTTAGTTAGCGTTAATTCAAGACAGCGTCAGACTGCCCGCCACATATTTAGTAATAAATTTAAACCCTTTGATTGCCAGAGACACACACACACACTAAACACCTCCATTACTAGTATAGTTTCTGAACAGATCAATATCTTTGATCCAATCAGAACTATACTCGCGTCCCCAATAGTTTGGTGTTCCCAAAACGCAGCATTAGTAGGATAAGCATTTATTATGGACATAATAAATGCTTATCCTTGGATCAAACACCTTGGATCAAAAAGGACGCCGGGCCATGACGATCTATCTCTGCCTTCATGTAGGTTTTTAATGTGAGTCATTAAATCTGTTACACTTGCCTCACTGAGTGGCGCCTTTTCCTTTATTCTTTTGGAAGGATTGGGAAACAGGGATTTCGGGCACAAGAGTTTTTTTAAAAAAAGATTTCTTTTATTCAACAAAAAACTAAATATTTTAAAATCATAGAAAAATACAGGCAGATAATTGTGTATTAAGGACACAGTGAGACCACAAAACAATGGTCTATGTTGTACAATATCTCAGTACATAGAACTTATAAAAGTAATTTACATACAGTTCAGAGTACAAGATCATTAATAGTCATATAATTCTTGGAAACGTGTTACTTGATATCAGAAGAAACGCAGACGGACACCCAAGCAGTATGGTGCCGGTCAGCGGGGTCGACTGAAAGTATAAGTTAACATTCACCATGTAACATATGACCTTTGCTCGACATGTTTCGCTTTCTTAGACAAAAAAGCTTCATCTGGAGCATATCATTTCTTTTGTCTGTGTGAAAAAAAACAGTGTTTAGATAAATTACATATATATGTTACCTCATTTTCAGTGTGTTATAATTACAATTGCATATCATTTATCTCTCCTTTTAATTACATACAATCGTCTTACACATCTCAGATAAGTCCTTCTATTTTTGCAATATCAACACAATATAACATTGGATCTTAAGTTGCATTCAGACACTAGAGGGGTTTAGGGGAAACAATGGAGGCTGCCAATAGTGAGTATATGTGGGGATCCATGCTGTAGTTATAGTATCAGCATATATATCCTGTTTATATACCTAGTATATGGACAAGAAAATGTATACATACCTGTACATATAGTAATCAGGCACATATCTCAATTTCCATAGAGAATTCTTTAACGAGGAGGACTGTGCGTTTTGGGAAGCTCAAAAAAGGCAATGTATAGTGACATAGTAGTGAGGGTAGTCACTCTATGTCTCATATCTGAGTGGATGAGAGTAAAAGAACAATGTTTCTCAGAATAGTAGGCGTTTTTATTCTATGATATCGCTTTAAGGGAGAGCCCATAAAAGTGCTAAACCATAAACTCAAGTGTTCCAAAGTGGTAAAATCAGTGTGCCTCATGCTTGTTATAAGAGTGTGTAAGTACCTATAGAGCCCATAGATTATCTGCCTTGAAAGGGGCAAAAAAAAGACATATAGTCATTCTGGACCGTAAGAATGGACAGGTGCCATGCGTTTCTAAACGATTATACACCAACATACAGAGTTTACCCATTCGTGTATGGGCTACCCCTATAGTAAAATACATATCATGTATATTGGTTTGCTTTCATATACATATGTGAATATGTGTGTGTAGTCAATTTGGTATCCAGCCCACCCTCCTCCATAATAGTAGGGGGGTGACCAGGATTACATATAGATAGGCAGTTGCCACATAGGGTCCAAGATGAGTACATCCAAAGCGTACTTAGAATAAACATAGGTAGTAAATATAGTGGTAAATATATAGAGTGCCACCCAGTATAATAGATCCCCATGCAGTACGAAAGTTCCAAACATAAACAGACACCTTAGCACGGCTCACCAAACTTGGAAAGGACCAGAGCTTAATGTAGGGAGCGTATTTCCTCTGCTTGTATGTCGGCTGTTAAGCACAGTAAGATTAAGGTAAATTCCCGGGTATCACAAAAGTGTAATGTTAAAGTATTGGTGCTAGCCATATAAAGCTTACCCCTTGCCACGCTGTTCCCAGCTTCCGCACAGTCCTCACCGGATGGGGAACCTCCACCATACCAGGGCTTGTAAATGGCGCCCTTAAGTAGCATGGATCCCGGGCGGTTCGTCAAAGAGACGTCACCGCCCCGGCCACTCCCACCGGACATCGCTCGAGAGCAAGCGCGGGGACACCCCAGCGAAGCTCTCGGCTCAGTCACAGGTGTATGCAGATCATACAGAGGCAGGAAGTGCCTCCGTAGTCCGCTCAGGTGCCACAGGAAGTTCCGCCCGGAAGGGGCGGAACTAACCTGCGGCCTATCTGGCCGCACATATCTCACTGATGAGGCCGACCTCCATGCTTACCCACACTGCCCCCACAGGATCGGTCCGCAATTACATGAGAATTCTAATTGCCTGAAATGAAAAAACAACACAACAAGACAGAAATTATATATTTAAAAATACAGATATAAAAGCATATTTCACTAAGGTACAAAGATGTTCCTGGTAGGCCAGGAGATATATATCGGTAATATATTTGTTTATCAAAAATTATTATATAAACCATGTTTATTTTTTGACATTAACCACTAGTAAGGGCGTTCAATAGTAATAGCCCTAATGAAAGAACAGGGGCTGAACTGCCCCCTACTAGAAACACTTCCATACTTCAAACCCCAAGGGAAAGTTGCATATTTTGACTTATTACAAATCCTCAAGATCATAATATTGATGAGATAGGGATTATAACACAAAAAACTATTTGTTGTACATTAGAAAGGAAGAGAGGTATATATATAGATGTCCGGTGGGAGTGGCCGGGGCGGTGACGTCTCTTTGACGAACCGCCCGGGATCCATGCTACTTAAGGGCGCCATTTACAAGCCCTGGTATGGTGGAGGTTCCCCATCCGGTGAGGACTGTGCGGAAGCTGGGAACAGCGTGGCAAGGGGTAAGCTTTATATGGCTAGCACCAATACTTTAACATTACACTTTTGTGATACCCGGGAATTTACCTTAATCTTACTGTGCTTAACAGCCGACATACAAGCAGAGGAGATACGCTCCCTACATTAAGCTCTGGTCCTTTCCAAGTTTGGTGAGCCGTGCTAAGGTGTCTGTTTATGTTTGGAACTTTCGTACTGCATGGGGATCTATTATACTGGGTGGCACTCTATATATTTACCACTATATTTACTACCTATGTTTATTCTAAGTACGCTTTGGATGTACTCATCTTGGACCCTATGTGGCAACTGCCTATCTATATGTAATCCTGGTCACCCCCCTACTATTATGGAGGAGGGTGGGCTGGATACCAAATTGACTACACACACATATTCACATATGTATATGAAAGCAAACCAATATACATGATATGTATTTTACTATAGGGGTAGCCCATACACGAATGGGTAAACTCTGTATGTTGGTGTATAATCGTTTAGAAACGCATGGCACCTGTCCATTCTTACGGTCCAGAATGACTATATGTCTTTTTTTTGCCCCTTTCAAGGCAGATAATCTATGGGCTCTATAGGTACTTACACACTCTTATAACAAGCATGAGGCACACTGATTTTACCACTTTGGAACACTTGAGTTTATGGTTTAGCACTTTTATGGGCTCTCCCTTAAAGCGATATCATAGAATAAAAACGCCTACTATTCTGAGAAACATTGTTCTTTTACTCTCATCCACTCAGATATGAGACATAGAGTGACTACCCTCACTACTATGTCACTATACATTGCCTTTTTTGAGCTTCCCAAAACGCACAGTCCTCCTCGTTAAAGAATTCTCTATGGAAATTGAGATATGTGCCTGATTACTATATGTACAGGTATGTATACATTTTCTTGTCCATATACTAGGTATATAAACAGGATATATATGCTGATAC
Organism: Pelophylax lessonae; assembly: GCF_965119305.1. Classification (NCBI taxonomy): domain Eukaryota; kingdom Metazoa; phylum Chordata; class Amphibia; order Anura; family Ranidae; genus Pelophylax; species Pelophylax lessonae. The sequence continues at coordinate 126,212,373 of NC_138775.1, forward strand.
TATAACTACAGCATGGATCCCCACATATACTCACTATTGGCAGCCTCCATTGTTTCCCCTAAACCCCTCTAGTGTCTGAATGCAACTTAAGATCCAATGTTATATTGTGTTGATATTGCAAAAATAGAAGGACTTATCTGAGATGTGTAAGACGATTGTATGTAATTAAAAGGAGAGATAAATGATATGCAATTGTAATTATAACACACTGAAAATGAGGTAACATATATATGTAATTTATCTAAACACTGTTATTTTTCACACAGACAAAAGAAATGATATGCTCCAGATGAAGCTTTTTTGTCTAAGAAAGCGAAACATGTCGAGCAAAGGTCATATGTTACATGGTGAATGTTAACTTATACTTTCAGTCGACCCCGCTGACCGGCACCATACTGCTTGGGTGTCCGTCGGCGTTTCTTCTGATATCAAGTAACACGTTTCCAAGAATTATATGACTATTAATGATCTTGTACTCTGAACTGTATGTAAATTACTTTTATAAGTTCTATGTACTGAGATATTGTACAACATAGACCATTGTTTTGTGGTCTCACTGTGTCCTTAATACACAATTATCTGCCTGTATTTTTCTATGATTTTAAAATATTTAGTTTTTTGTTGAATAAAAGAAATCTTTTTTTAAAAAAACTCTTGTGCCCGAAATCCCTGTTTCCCAATCCTTCCAAATGAATTAGTCAATTGAGGATAGGGGCACACCCTAAATTGGATACGTCATGGCCAAGATGGCTGCTATCTGTGGACACATGACTTGTAAAATAATTTTCCTTTATTCTGATTTTATTTTGGTTGACCATGGCGAGGACTGTTCTGAGTGGAACCTGTCCTGTTAAACGGCTGTATGGTCTTGGCCACCATGCTGCAGCTCAGTTTTAGGGTCTTGGCAACCTTTCTAAAAGCTAGGCCATCTTTATGTAGAGCAACAATTCTTTTTTTCAGATCCTCCGAAAGTTCTTTGCCATGAGGTGCCATGTTGAACTTTCAGTGACCAGAGAGTGAGAGCGATAACATCAAATTTAGCACACCTGCTCCCCATTCACACCTGAGAACTTTTAACACTAAATGAGTCACATGACATCAGGGAGGGAAAATGGCTAATTGGGCCCAATTTGGACATTTTCACTTATGGGTGTACTCACTTTTGTTGCCAGCGGTTTAGACATTAATGGCTGTGCGTGGAGTTATTTTGAAGGAACAGCAAATGTACACTGTTATAAAAGCTGTACACTCACTACTTTACATTGTAGCAAAGTGTCATTTCTTCAGTGTTGTCAAATGAAAAGATATAATAAAATATTTACAAAAATGTGAGGAATGTACTGACTTTTGTGAGATACTGTAAATACCTGACAAGCATAATAGACATATTCATATGTTTTTAAATCAAAACACAGTATACATAGTGAAAAGGGTGTTATTATGACTACAGTTGTTTATTTGTAACCTCTATTATTAGGGAAATGTGTGTGTGACATAACTTTATTCAATTAATAGTTTGTTTTAGTATTATCCAAGTATGTTACGTATTCCAATTGCTATATGGAATTCCAACTTCTGTTAATCAAAAAAATGTTGTACTGTTAAATATTGCTGTATGAGAAATGCTCATCTGATGGCATTACCAGATCTTCTAAACATTATATATATATATATATATATATATATATATATACAGTGGGTACGGAAAGTATTCAGACCCCCTTAAATTTTTCACTCTTTGTTATATTGCAGCCATTTGCTAAAATCATTTAAGTTCATTCTTCTTCCTCATGAATGTACACATAGCACCCCATACTGACAGAAAAACACAGAATTGTTGACATTGTTGCAGATTTATTAAAAAAGAAAAACTGAAATATCACATGGTCCTAAGTATTCAGACCCTTTGCTGTGACACTCATATATTTAACTCAGGTGCTTTCCATTTCTTCTGATCATCCTTGAGATGGTTCTACACCTTCATTTGAGTCCAGCTGTGTTTGATTATACTGATTGGACTTGATTAGGAAAGCCACACACCTGTCTATATAAGACCTTCCAGATCACAATGCATGTCAGAGCAAATGAGAATCATGAGGTCAAAGGAACTGCCTGAAGAGCTCAGAGACAGAATTGTGGCAAGGCACGGATCTGGCCAAGGTTACAAAAAGATTTCTATTGCACTTAAGGTTCCTAAGAGCACAGTGGCCTCCATAATCCTCAAATGGAAGACGTTTGGGACGACCAGAACCCTTACTAGAGCTGGCCGTCCGGCCAAACTGAGCTATCGGGGGAGAAGAGCCTTGGTGAGAGAGGTAAAGAAGAACCCAAAGATCACTGTGGCTGAGCTCCAGAGATGCAGTCAGGAGATGGGAGAAAGTTGTAGAAAGTCAACCATCACTGCAGCCCTCCACCAGTCGGGGCTTTATGGCAGAGTGGCCCGACGGAAGCCTCTCCTCAGTGTAAGACACATGAAAGCCCGCATGGAGTTTGCTAAAAAACACCTGAAGGACTCCAAGATGGTGAGAAATAAGATTCTCTGGTCTGATGAGACCAAAATAGAACTTTTTGGCCTTAATTCTAAGCGGTATGTGTGGAGAAAACCAGGCACTGCTCATCACCTGTCCAATACAGTCCCAACAGTGAAGCATGGTGGTGGCAGCATCATGCTGTGGGGGTGTTTTTCAGCTGCAGGGACAGGACGACTGGTTGCAATCGAGGGAAAGATGAATGCGGCCAAGTACAGGGATATCCTGGACAAAAACCTTCTCCAGAGTGCTCCGGACCTCAGACTGGGCCGAAGGTTTACCTTCCAACAAGACAATGACCCTAAGCACACAGCTAAAATAACGAAGGAGTGGCTTCACAACAACTCCGTGACTGTTCTTGAATGGCCCAGCCAGACCCTGACTTAAACCCAATTGAGCATCTCTGGAGAGACCTAAAAATGGCTGTCCACCAACGTTTACCATCCAACCTGACAGAACTGGAGAGGATCTGCAAGGAGGAATGGCAGAGGATCCCCAAATCCAGGTGTGAAAGACTTGTTGCATCTTTCCCAAAAAGACTCCTGGCTGTATTAGATCAAAACGGGGCTTCTACTAAATACTGAGCAAAGGGTCTGAATACTTAGGACCATGTGATATTTCAGTTTTTCTTTTTTAATAAATCTGCAACAATGTCAACAATTCTGTGTTTTTCTGTCAGTATGGGGTGCTATGTGTACATTCATGAGGAAGAAGAATGAACTTAAATGATTTTAGCAAATGGCTGCAATATAACAAAGAGTGAAAAATTTAAGGGGGTCTGAATACTTTCCGTACCCACTGTATATATATAAAAATTAGAAATATATGGCCACGCCTGTACTATGAGAAAACGGACATTCTTATAACATATTTTTTTTTTTTTTCCCAAACAGTGAGTTTATTGAATCTTAAAACAGTACAATTGAAATTTGCAAAAGTAAAAAAACAAGCAAACAGAGCAAGTACAGCATTACAGGCATCAGATATGCAGGGAGAAGAGGGAAAAGATAACAACACGGTATACGTATATAAGATACAGCTAGTAGGCACAAAGTGTAACAAGGCAGCAGCGGAGTAGGAAGCAGGAACAACTGAAATATTGCTATACACCCATGTCCGGACACTGCACCCACCTGTCCCATATCTTATTGAACTTGGTAGGACACCCTCTGTGTTTGTAAAGCAGCTTGTGGAAGGGAATAGTGGCATTCACCTCCCGCATCCACATGTCAAAGGTCGGGGGGCTACTCCGCATCCAGGCTCTAGAAAATTAATTTCCTGGCCGCAAACAGCGTCTCCTGCAAGAATGTAGTCATGAATTTATTCATATCTCCATCCAGGTATATACCAAGGAGACACTGCTTGGGGTCCAATTGCAACGGGGATCCCATTTTGTCATGTAGAAAAGCTACCACCTGTTGCCAGTAACCCTGGAGCTAAGGACAGCTCCAGAGCAAGTGGAAAAAAAGTACCCCCAGTCTCGAGGCACATCGGACAGCCAGGATCATAATCAGTGCGGTACCTGGCCACCCTGAGAGGTGTAAGGTAAGCCTGGTGTACTATAAACGTCTGGGTAGGTCTGTCGGACAATTTATGGGACACCTGCTGACAGGTCTCCAGAGCCTCCCCCCATTCCTCATCCTCAATAGGTCCCACATCCCGGACCCAGCGGGTCTTAAACGCATAGGCAATCTCAGTGGAGGAGGGCGTATGAAGATCAGCATAAAAATGGAATTCTTGTAAAATCTTACCGTAAAATTCCTTTCTCTGAGTCCTCCGACAGTCGCCGCCCACTCATACAGTCTTCACCAATGGGTATTGACCTCTTATCCATAGGAGCAAGCTAGGCATAAGACTTGTTAAAAACAAAGCATTTACATAGACACACCTATGGGGCTGTCCCACTGGTCCAATACCCCCCTGCAATCAGCCATCCCAACTCAGTTTGGTAGCAAGCAGTTAGAGTCCAAGATCCCCAAAAAGAGGGGCGGGGGCGGCGACTGGTGGAGGACTCAGAGAAAGGAATTTTACGGTAAGATTTTACAAAAATTTAGTTTTCTCTTACGTCCTCCGAAAGTCGCCGCCCATTCATACAGTCTTCACCAATGGGATGTCCCAAAGCAGTGTAGACATGAGGGGTGTGAAACGCAACCGTCAGAAAGGCAACGCAGTACCCACATCAGAGAAAGGAACCTTACATGAACAGAAAGGTAACCCTCTGGGTAACAAAAAAAGCTCAACAGGAGCAACCACAGGAAAGCAAAAACCAAGGGGATAAACAACCCCAACAGCCAGGGACCCGCAAAAAAACAGGGTCCCCTTACGGTACTGCCTCACAGAGAACTTTGCGGCCAAAGGAGGGATCAGCTGATGCCAGAACATCAATTTTGTAGAATTTGGAAAAGGTGTACACTGACGACCAAGTCGCAGCCTTACACACCTGGGCCACTGAAGCCTGATGCCGGAAGGCCCAGGACACACTCACCGCTCTGTTAGAGTGCGCCTTGACAGGGAAGGGCGGTACCCGTTCCTTCAACGAATAGGCCTGTACAATTGTCTGTCTGATCCATTTTGAAATGGTCGCCGCAGACGCAGCCATACCCTTCCGAGGTCCCTCAGGAAGGACAAAGAGAGAATCCGATTTCCGAAAGGATCGCCCTGACAACATCCAAGGAATGCAAAACAACCTCCTTAGGATGCTTAGGATTTGCACAGAGCGAAGGCAAAACAATGTCCTCATTAAGGTGAAAATCAGAAACCACCTTTGGAAGAAAGGACGGATTAGGTCGCAAGACTACCTTATCCCTATGAACCACCAGGTAAGGGGAGCGGCAAGACAAGGCCACCAACTCCGACACTCTGCAAGCAGAAGTGATCGCCACAAGAAAGGTAACCTTTTTTAGACAGCAGAGTTAACGAAATTTCCCTGATGTTTTCAAACGGGGAACATTGTAACACGGACAGAACCAAGTTCAAGTCCCATGGAGGTAAGGGCTCCCTTCGAGGAGGGGCCAAGTGACACACACCTTGAATGAAGGTGCGAATCAAAGAATCAGATGCCACGGGGCACTGGAAAAGGACAGCCAGTGCAGATACCTGGCCCTTAATCGTGGCCAACGCAAGGCGCTGGTCCACACCAGACTGAAGGAAAGCCAACACTCTCGCCATCGAGTATGAACGAGGAGAGAAGCCCCTGGACTCACACCAGGCAAAATAAGCTTTCCATGTACAGTAATAAATCTTACCAGACAAGGCTTTTCTAGCCTTGAGTAATGTAGGAATGATCTCTGAGGATTGACCCCTGTCTCTCAGGACCTGGCTTTCAACAGCCATGCCGTTAAAGCCAGCGACTGTAAAGCAGGATGGAAGATCGGTCCCTGAGACAGTAGAACGGCCAGGTGAACGATGTCTGCATACCAGGACCGGCGTGGCCAGTCTGGCGCCACCAGAATCACCAAAGGTGGTTCCGAGGCCAACCTGCGAAGGAACCAGGTGTAATGTTCTGGTACCTTTGGGTACCCTAATTACTCTTTCATAAGTGTATGCGCCCCACCATTCTCTTTTGGTAAGGTGTGCATACACCTTTAAGACTGATGCTGTCATCACTGAGCGCCGGACTGGATGGCTATTCAGATCGCCGGCTCTCACTCACATGTGTTCGTTCAAACTGCTTTGTGCCTTGATGCTAACCTGTCTTGAAGCTCACATGCTTGCAAGCATACCTCGCTGTCGGAACCACGCTGCGCTGATCCCTGTATCCCGCTACCGGATCATCCGCTCTTGCCGAACCTCTCCTCTGCTACATTGCTATTAGTGATAAGTACCCCACAGGGGAAACCTCTATAACCTTTATACTAAAGCTTACACTATCTATCTCTGCATACTAAGGACTATTACTACATCTGCATTATCTAAGATTGCTAGCTCTTGAGCCTACTACCACCTGTTCTTGCACTGGGTTGATCTCTCTTGTATGTCCACCTGCTACTCTGTCATCTACTACCATACATGATTGCTAAACCTATCTGCATCCCATCTGCTACTATCTTACTTTCAAGAACATTTCCTTTCAAGTGTCTGTCATCTACCATCTCTACCCAACCTGTCTCTTCAGCCTATCATCACTGTGTTACTATATACATAAGTCACTCTAGGAAACATCTTATTGAGTGTGTGTATTTACTTGCTGAATTGAGATCATCCACACATGATGAGTCATTGAGAGTTGGGAATGGTGTCTCAGCGTTTCTCTACATGACTACTGAAGTGGAATATTTCTGCAGCTGAAAATCCACATCATACGTAAAACGCAGGAGCGTTACACCAGGACAACAACTGAATCGAAGGAAAGGCATATATCAGATGATACTGATGCTAAGGCACCACCAGAGCATCCGAGGCGACTGCCAGAGGATCGCGCTTTCTTGCCACGAACCTTTCCACCTTGTGGTTTAGCCGAGATGCGAACAGATCCACATCCAGGGATCCCCATTTCGCACACAGCATTTGAAATACCTCCGGGTGCAGGGACCATTCCCCCTGGTCCAGGGTCTGGCGGCTCAGATAATCGACCTGCCAATTCTCTACACCCGGAATGTGAACTGTCGATATTGCCGGGACTTGAGTCTCGGCCCAAGACAGAATACTGGTCACTTCCTGGGCGGCCCGGGCACTCCAGGTGTCCCCTTGGTGATTTTACGTAAGCCACCGCAGTGGCATTGTCCATCTGCACCTGTACAGGGCGGCCCTGAAGACGATCCGACCAATGGAGCAGGCACAGCCTGATCGCTCTCAATTCTAATATGTTTATGGGGAGTGAGGATTCCTCCACCGACCAAGTGCCCTGGGCAGACAGGTTGCCCAGGACTCCACCCCAGCCCAACAGGCTGGCATCCGTGGTAAGTACTGTCCACAGTAACGGCCGGAAGTATTTTCCGTCCGCCACAGCCGGGGAATGAAGCCACCACAGAAGATCCTTTCTGGTTTGGTGACTCAGAGACACTCTCAGGTCCAAGGACTGAGGGAGCCTGTCCCATCTAGCCAGGATCTCCGCTTGGTGAGACCTTGTGTGAAACTGTGCAAACGGTATCGCCTCGAAGGCTGGCACCATCAACCCCAGGGACCGCATACAGGTCCTGAGTGACGAGGATTCGTTTTCCCTGAGGGGCCCTGACCTCGTTCTGCAGGGTCCGGAGCTTGTCCTCTGGCAGGAACACCAGAACCATTCCCAAATATGGGAGACGAACCGAAGGAGACAAGGTCGACTTCTGCACGTTGATGGTCCATCCGAACTACTGAAGCGTCTGAACTGTAGTGGAAAGATCACGCAGCAGGCTCTGGCTGGCACTCGATCTTAACAGGAGATCGTCCAGATATCCCAAGACCGCAATGCCCTGTGCCCATAACAGGCCCAGAACGGGAGCCAGCACTTTGGTAAACACCCTTGGAGCCCGAAGCGAGACCGAAAGGTAATGCCACAAACTGATAATGTTCCTCCGCGGTATCGAATCGGAGGTACCTCTGATGACCCTCGAAAATGGGGATGTGTAGATACGCATCCTTCAGGCCAGGAATTCGCCTGGACCCAGGGAGGCTACCACCGAGTGAAGCGATTCCATGCGAAACTTCCGAACGCGTACAAAGCGGTTCAGAGCTTTTTAAGTCCAGAATAGGACGCACCTTGCCCTCCTTTCTGGGCACAGTGAACAGATTCGAGTAAAACCCCCGAAACCTGTCCCGATGAGGCACCGGGACAATCACCCCCTGGGCGAGGAGATTTTGCACCGCCTGATGCAGGTCCTGTAACCGCCCTGGGGTCAAAAGAAGATTTGAGGGAAAGAATTTGTCCGCCGGCCGCTAAAGGAATTCGATCTTGTAACCTGATCGAATGATTTCCTGAACCCACCTGTCCGGAATTCGGAGCAAGGGTTGGAGGAAACCACGCAAACATCCCCCCACCCCTGAAACGGTTGAGGGCGCCCCATCAGGCAGAGGCGGACTGGGTCGCCGCACCAGTTTGGCCGGATTTAGGTTTGCCCGCCCAGGGCTTTCTCTGGCCACCCTGGCCCTTGAAGGGTTTCCCCTTGTTCTGTGCCTTGAAGGCACGAAAGGACCCCTGATTTGGTTTAAAGGAGGGGCCCCGTTTACCGCGGAAAAACTTGCCCTTAGGATTCTGGGGCAGCAGAGTGCTCTTGCCCCCAGTGACCCCTTTTACCAATTCATCCAGGGATTCCCCAAACAGGCGAGACCCCGCATAGGGGATGTCAGCCACCGTTTTCCTTGAAGTCTGGTCAGCCGACCAGCTTTTCAACCATATCAGGCGGCGGTTAATCACCGCGACACTGGACAGGCACACAGCTAATGGGTCCTCATTCAAGGCCGCATCGCACAAATACATGACTCCTTGATAGATCTGGTCCACCATCGCCACGTAATTAGTGGGAGCAGAATCAGCCATGAGGGTGCGTCTTAGCACCTTGGTCCAATCCGCCACAGCCTGAGCCGCCATGACAGAGGCGAAAATAGGCTTTAGCAGGAAACCCGCCACCATGTAGGCATGGCGGGCAAGGGATTCCATCCTCCTATCCGTAGGATCCCTAAACACCGGAGAATCTTCGGTGGGTACCAGAGTGGCCTTGTTTAATCTGGCCACAGTGTGATCCACCTGAGGGGCCACACACCAGCGAGAATCTGTAGGAGACGCAAAGGGATAAAGGAGTTGAAACATTTTAGGCACCACAAAGGTGTTTTTTAAATGACGCCATTGATCATTCACAGTAGCGTGAAACTCAGCGGGGCAAGGGAACACCTGCGCCACCTTGCGGGTCCTGTGTGTACCAAAAGAGGACACAATGCCTGGAGGATTGGGCTCATCCTCTAAATGTAGTGTTTCCTTAATGGCAAGAATTAGCGCATCCATAGCTGCGCGGTCCTCGGCCGTCCCGGGGGGGAAAAACATCCACCCCTGCAACCTCCGCCTCCCCCTCAGACAGAGAAGAGCGAAACCCTTCAAGGGGCATGCCACCTACGGCAACCATATCAGATTCAGAATCAGAAGACAAGGAAAGATTAGGCCTTTTTCTGTCAGCACGTTCAGTCATCAGAATATCCACTTTGGACACCAAAGTCGCCACTGCAGCAGACAAAGTAGTCAGAGCAGAAGATTCAGAGGAACCTGAATCCCCCACTAAGGCTGTGGGAAATTTGCTGTCCTGAGATTCCATAGTAAAAAAGTTTTTTTTTTTTTTAAGGTACTGGCCCTTTAAGCGCGCAGCGTACCCCGCAGCACACTGCTACAAGACTGTGACAAACAGACCCTCTGAGCAGGATAAATTGATAGCCAGAAGTATTTGCACACAAAAAAAGGACAGCAGACAGACCCCCACAAGTGTTATCACCGCAGCCGATCTCTTCTGAGCAGAAGGAGGAAGTGATGTCACCGCAAGAGACTGAACTGAGACTGCAGGCCAAGGAAAAATGGTTGCCTATAGAAAATAATGGGAGGCTTCGGGAAAATGGCCGCCGACATGTGCTCGGAACGAACGTTTTGCCAGACACAAGATGGCGCCGCAAGGCGCCAAAACACACCACATACAATGCTGTATAAGCACCCACAGTGAAGCCAGACATGCTGTCCACACCTAAAATGACGGACCGGCGGTGTTTAACCCCACAGCCGTCGCCACACGTGTCTGTACCTCCAAAAAGCACCCTAAGTGACACAGGAGAGGGACCCCCACAAACCCACACAGCGCACAGGCTGTGAGAAAAAGCCCCGCAGGGACCGGGATCAGGGAGCCCAAAAACGCACAGACATGAGGGGATAACACAGACACACAGGACTGCCAGCCCCAGACAGAGGCCCAACACAGAATGTACTTACCTGTACCCGATGGCGTGGGGTGCCTCTCATCGATGGGAAACCGCCCACACTCAGATGGCAGGGGTGCCGTCAGCCAAAAACGCAGGACGCTAACAGTGCACGGAGAACCGTGGGGAGACCTCCAAGCGAGGTAGCCACCTCGCAGGTTTGCATCCCTAAAGGACAGGGATGGGTCTTTTGCGAGGCCAGGGCGAACACATAGCCTGCTAAACGCTCAATGGCGGGCTGGGATTCCATAAGGCCCTCTGTCCTGGAAAGCCAGGGCGACCAGTCCGACTCCCAGCTCTGCAACACCATCATCATCTTGAAGAAGTGACTAACTAAAAGCTGAGAAATAAACAGCTAGTAACGTGAAGAAAAACATTCCCTGAAATAAAATCATAAAGAAAAAAGAAGACGGCTGAGACTGTAGCCCCAGCACAGGGAGAGCCTATCTCACTTCTAAACTAGGCAGAAGACAAACTGAATTTGGATGGCTGATTGCAGGGGGATATTGGACCAGTGGGACAGCCCCATAGGTGTGTCTATGTAAATGCTTTGTTTTTAACAAGTATTATGCCTAGCTTGCTCCTATGGATAAGAGGTCAATACCCATTAGTGAAGACTGTATGAGTGGGCGGCGACTGTCGGAGGACGTAAGAGAAACACGGATATTAAGTATGAGGGTTCCGGACATTTGATGAGTTCTAGAATTATTACGGGCTCAGGAGCCGGTGGGGCCTCCGAAAACTGAGTATGGAAAGCATGGGCGAGTTGAAGGTATCTATAATACATATGGTTTGGGAGAGAGAATTGCTCTTTCAGCACTGCGTAAGGTTTAAGGGTACCCCCCGTCAATATATCTTGTAGCTAAAATACCCCCCGTCTGCTCCACAATGCGGAGTCAGGAAGCAAACAGAACTCCTGAAGAGACCTGTTATGCCACAAAGGGGTAAGGTCATGTAGGGGAAGGCCGCTCAGTCTATGCATCACTACCTCCCAAACACGACTGTAGTGATAAAGTAGAGATTTAGGGTTCAGTCTCTCTATCGTCCCCCGTACACCCTGGAGTATAACAGTGAATGGATCTAGTGAATGAAAAGCCCACTTAGGGCAGAGAAGAGTCAGGAAGTGTTCTCTGTCGGTTTTGTCTATATGATGCAGTTGGGAGAGCTGTGATGCTAGGTAGTAGAGATTCAAATCTGGGAGCGCTAGGCCACCCAAATTCGTGGGGTTCTTGAGTTTCCGCCAGGAGATCTTGTGTCTACTCGATCTCCTGAAAAAGGTTTAAGAAGGGACTCCAGTTGTTTAAAATGCTTTAAGGCTAAGTACAACGGGGAATGCCATACAATGTACAGTACTTTGGGGAGGAGGACCATTTTTATTAGATTGACCCTACCCATCACCCCTAAGGGCAATTTGGACCATACCTGAATTTTAGATTTTACCAACGGGAACGTCGTTACGTGAACCCCCAGGTATTTAAAGCGAGAGACACATTGGAGAGCAGGGTTCACAGGGGTGACCGCTGACGGGGCCGCATCTAGGGGAAGAATTTGCGATTTTTCCCAATTAATTTGGAGGGCGGAAAATTTGCCAAAGCGCTCTATAAGTGATAGGGCCGTTGATAGGGAACCGTCCGGGTCTTCCAGATAAAGCAGGGTGTCGTCAGCATACATACTGATCTTTTCCATAAGGGAGCCCCTGCGGAATCCTTAAACGTCAGGATGAGCTCTAATGGCGATGGCTAGAGGTTCTGCTGCCAGGGCATAAAGTAGGGGGGACAACAGGCACCCCTGTCGGGTGCCCCTAGAAAGGGGGACTCTGCTGAGGTCCAGCCATTGGCCAGGACCCACGCCACCGGGGCGTTATAAAGTAGCTGGACCCACTTTATAAAATCGGGTCCGAATCAATACCTCCCGAGGCATGCCCACAAGAAGGACCACTCAACCGAGTCAAAGGCTTTGGCCATGTTCAGAGTAACCACCACCCTCCTACCCGAGTTGTCATGTTCAGCCTGTAGGTTCATGAATAATCTACGTCAATTAAATGAAGTGTTTCTGCCAGGCATGAAACCTACTTGATCAGGGTGGATAAGCAATAAGATAACTTTATTGAGACGGATGGACAAGATTTTAGCAAGAATTTTAACGTCCACCTGGAGGAGAGAGATGGGGCGGTATGGCTCTGGAAGTTGAGGGTCCTTGCCGGGTTTAGGGATTAAGATTAAGATATATCAACGCCTCTCGCATAGAGGGAGGCAGAGCTTGATCCTCAAATAGTTGATTAAAAGGGGTAAGCAATTTGGGTAGTAGAAACTCAGAGTATTGAGCATAGAACTCCACTGGGAGTCCGTCAAGACCTGGGGACTTTGATCTGGGAAATCTGGAAACGGCCTCCGCTATCTCATCCTCAGTGAGCGGCGCCTCCAGCTGCGCAACCTGCTCGGAGGACAATATAGGGAATTCCACAGTACGTAAGAAGTCATGCATGTCTAGGCAGTCAGCCGGAGCCCTAGAGGTATAGAGGTCACTAAAGAAGGAATGGAATCTGCCCGCGACTAGCTGGGGGTCAGTCAAAGAGGCGCCCGAGTCAAGGAGATCACCACCGGTGGCCAGTCCTCACAGTGAACTAGATAGGCTAGCAACTTCCCGGCCCGTTCCCCGTGTGCAAAGAGTCTCTGTTTTTGGAAAAACAGCTTCGTCTTTTTTCCTTTTCGTAATCCAATTGGGTCACCACCTTGGAGGTCAGCTTAAACTGGGATTCATTAGCTTGATTGGGGTCAGCCAGAAAGGCACGTTCTGCCGTGGCCTGGATGGTCGTTGCCCAAGAGTAGGCCTCAGCAGCATCTGCCTTGATTGCTTTAACACGGGACTGCAGGGTAGCTCTGGCGTGTAGTTTAAATGCCTCCCACACAGCCCCCGGAGAGGCGGTGTGTTCGTTCTCAGTGAAAAACTGAGTCCAATTGTCATCCAGGGCGTTCCCTTCCACCATTAGGGCCAACCACGCTGGGTTGAGCCTCCAAGGCGGCGGCGGCCTACTTTGGGGCAAAGACACTATAACCCAATATGGGCAGTGATCTGATAACGACCTAGGGGAGAAGCCCGCCTTAAGTAGTCTAGGGAGCAAGGCCCGGGATACCAGCATTAGGTCTATGCGGGACATAAGAGTGATGGGATGCAGAAAAGCAGGAGTATGATCTATGAGAGGGATATAGAGTTTGCCACGTATCCTGCAGCCCAAAACTCTCCAACAAGCGGGCAAATCTAGTACTTGTGGTTGGAGTCGACACCTGGGGGGTAGCACCAAGTCTGTCAAGGGTAGGGTCTAAAACATTATTAAAGTCCCCGATCCAAACAGCCGGTAAGGCCGGGTGCTGAGTCATAAAGGCAAACCCCTCCAAAATAACAGAGCTAGAAAAGGGGGGCAGTATATAAAAGGCCCATATAAGCAGAGGTTCACCAAATATAGAAACCTGTAAAAAGACATATCTACCGTGGGGGTCGACATGAGATCACAGAAGCTGGAAATGAACCGATTTGGTAACAAGGACGGCCACACCCCTGGAATGGGAAGTGTAAGCCGAATGGTATACCCACCCCACCCATGGGCGTTTCAGGGACAACTGCAAACGGCCATCCAGATGGGTCTCAACTAAGAACAAGATGTCCACATGCAGCTGTTTAAGGACATTGAAAATAGCTGTCCGCTTAATTTTGTCCCGCATACCCCTGACGTTCCACGTCAAAATCTTCAGGGCGGCCATAACCACAAAACCAGACCTAAGGGGGCAGGGGCCTCTGAGATCTCAGTCGCACCCCCACCCCCCCCCCCCCCCACATAATGGCATATAAGGTAGCTGAAAAGGAACAATATAAAATACCCTGTACTAGATAGAGACTGCACCGCAATCCCCGCAACATGAACAGTTATGGCATACATGCACTTGCACAGAAAAGTCAATTGTACTGGAGAAAAAGCTACATCCCCCCACCCTGCCCTGCACCACCCCCAACATGTGCAGGCTTGGATCCCCAAAAAATAAACAAAAAAAGAGTCCCTGAAACATTCAAAAAGTTGCAAAAAAAAAAAAAAAAAAACAGAAAAAAGGAGGAAAAAAGTGACAAGGCCAGGCCGCACTCAGAGCACAGCACAAAACAAGGCCTAGTGCGAGAATGCGTGTCTGGCCCCGTAGGCAGGAGGGGCACTTGGAAAAAGGGTAAGCGATGATTCACGACAGATACACCTGACGCAGCAGGTGCAAGGGGCGAGAAAAAAACCGCTGGGCAGCGTAGCTGGTAAGAAGGCTCAAAATCACATGTGGCAAAAGCAAAAAGGGAAAAAATAAAAGGGGGAAAAATGAAAAAGAGCATAGTAGAAGAGCAAACGTGGAGTGTTGGCGCTCCGCCGAAGCATGCAGCTGGAGTAAGTCCCACCAGCCATAGGTCAGGAGTTGTGTGGATTCACAGTGAGTCTCGATGAGGAAGCCAGGGGCCCGGCCACCCCATCAAAAGGGTAGACACAATCCGCAAAAAACAAACGGCAGCATGAAGATAGAGGGTCCCAGGAAAACAAAGGGGGAAGGATATTCCCCGGTGAGGTGTCCAGTTGAGAGGAAAAAAATAACTATGAAGTAGATCCTGGAGGGCAGCAGAAAAAAGGTCACCATCCGCATCATCCACGGGCCTCAAGATGTTCCAGCCAGGCAATGGCCGACTCCGGTTGGTCAAAAAAGTGTACCCTATCATCTCCTTCCACCCTGAGGCGGGCCGGGAACAGCATAGCATACTTCACATGTTTAATCCGTAGTCTGCGCTTGGCCTCCATGAAACTTTTGCGGTGCCTCTGGACCTCCGCAGAAAAGTCTGGAAAGATTGCAATCCTGCCATTTCCGAATGGGATGTTCCCTTTCTCCCTTGCCAGGCACAGGATAGCATCTCTGTCCTTATAGTTGAGGAACTTTGCTATAAATGTACGTGGGGGAGCTCCCTGGGTTGGTGGACGTCCCGAGAGGCAATGAGCCCGCTCCACCACAAAAGTGGGCGAGAAGGAGTCCCTTCCATAAGTTTTAACAAGTAGCTCTTCCAAATAGGTGGTAGAATCAGCACCCTCCAACCCCTCAGGCAGGCCTATAAAACGCAGATTGCAGCGTCTCAATCTGTTCTCCATATCATCCTGTTTCTGTAGGATTTGCTGTACCTGTTGTTGTAGCCTGTCTGTAGAGTTCTGCATGGGGGGGGGGGGAGTCCTCAAGCTCACTGATGCGGTGTTCTGTGTCAGTGACACGCTCTCTAATTTTTTGCATGTCCTGCTGGATTAGCGAGATGTCCACCTTAACCTCCTCTATTTTAGCAGTGAGTGTCGTCTGGCAAATGGAGATAGCATCCAGGACCCTGGCCGTTTCGGGGCCCGCAGCCGTCCCCACCTCCTGTCCCAGGGCAGCTCCATCTTAAGAGGAGGCCTCCTTCTCCTGGCGGCAGTATTTATCTAATTTTGCCGCTGTTTTAGTAGCCTTCTTGGGCGGTGACATGGCGTCCCGGGTGCCCGGAGTATATGGGAGAAAGATCGGGGTGTATTGCGGCTGTGGGGCTTCAGGATGATAGGGAAAGGATAACGGTCAGGCGGAGCTCACCTTACCTGCGTCTTACTGCATGCCGTGCCAGGCCACGCCCATAACAGATTATTTATAAGAATAATTTAGAACAAATATCCCTTGTCCTAGAGTGACACTTGGTGGCTAACAGAGGCAATGTCTGAAGAAACAACAAATTAATATTTAGCCACATGAACCAATGAAAAGAAGTTCCACCTTTTTGGCTAGGCTTATTAAAAATGTTATGAGCTTATTGTCCAGAAGGGAATATAGGACAAGGACAGGAAGCCAATTAGGACACACTGGATCACTCTTCACTCATCACACTTCATCCATACAGATCTGGACACTTCATCCACAAACACATCCATCCATCCATCCAGAGAGATACTCTTTATCACGCCTCATCATCTGACACTTTAAGGACGCCAAGATGCAGACCCACCCTGATGAGACGCCATTTTGGGAAAGGTAGTCATTTTAGGGGACTCTGGTTAATGACCTTTGTAAGCCAGCAGCCATTTTGAAGATGCAATAATAACATATTGATCTTTTTTTAATGTTTTATTGCTTATTTTGATATACCTATTATTGATATCCTGTGATACTTAGATTGTTCTTCCCCCGATATCATAACCCTTTAAGATTTTTCTTTAATTTTATTTTTGTTTTTACAATTTTATTCATTTCTTGTTTGGAGCTATAGTAGCGTACCCTTTTTTTTTTTTTTTTTTTACGCTATTTAACACTTAATCCATCTGCAGGGCAATAACTGTTGGCTTCAGTAACTCAGACTATTGTCTGATAGTTAGTTATACATGGTTATTTTGTGCACGGGGGAAAACTGATCCTTTCATTTTATTCATATACGTAGCAATATACCTTAGTGAGCGATAAATACAACAAATGTTATTTTACGTAAGAGTGTTGTCCATGTCCATCCATATATCTAACTATTTATTGTGAATATATGTCTAGTAAATAAATAATAATTGAATTCCATATTTAGTCTGTATGCATATGGATTGATTTGTGTTTTTTAAAGATTTCGCTTGGTTGAAAAACGACTCAATATAATTAATCGTTCAGGCAATTCCTGACGCAAACGCATAACAGCCTTCAGGCAAGCAGATAACATACTGGAACGCTACTCCATGTTGCAATTGCTCCCTGACTTATCAAAACACAACATTCAATGCCGCAGGAATCTTGCCACGGTCACAAAGGCCTTAAAAGAAACAAAATCTCACACAGACGGAAGTCCCCAGCATTCCTCTCCATTACCCATAATGGGGTAACTACCTTGATGACATCGCTGGAGGAAGGCTTGCAATCCCTAAGGCAATGGGACATACTACCAGATTCTCCTCCTGCTGATCCTCCGTCTCCCAGGCCTGAACCAGCCCCCCAACCCCCCGACGATGAATGGCAAGTTGTTTCCTACAAATGCTCGATCAAGAAGTCAACCACCAGGGGTTCACAAATTCCAAGTTCTTTCTACTACTACCGATCTAGACCACAGTCCCCAGAAATATGATGTACATACTCCTATGGTCCCCCCTGGTGTCTTTGCAGTTGAACCTGCTCATGGGTCCTCCACTGGGCCTTTTTTTAAGTAACTTTGTTGCTTATGTTTCTTTAATAGTTTTTTACTTTAAACCCCTGGTTCATTGGTACCTGTGCATCTTCTATCAGTAAGCAAGTGATGCTTGTGAATGTGTGAGGAACAATGCCTCATGGGAAATGTAGTCCTGGGCAAGAGAAGGAACCAAGTGATTCTAAAGGCAGAGGTTTTTTTTTTAACCTTGCTGTATACCTTGCTTACAATCACTTTAAGGGCTCTGTGCAGGGAAGATCAGCATCTGAACCCAGAGAAGGTGGAGGCTGATAGACTAGAGGTGATATAAGGCATTACAATTACATTTAGAGTAAAAGTTTACTAGTATTGTGCATTATATTTAAAATTATTATATCCATGAAAAAAAGTCTCAGCTGTTAGTACTACTTTATTATATAAATGTTGTTTTCCCTCCTCCACTCTTCATATAGCTTCATGTTTGACTCCCAATTAAAATATCCTGCATATCCGACTTCTGGGCATATTTTTTTTATACGCATACACATGATGCAAGATATACAGTGGGTACAGAAAGTATTCAGACCCCCTTAAATTTTTCACTCTTTGTTATATTGCAGCCATTTGCTAAAATCATTTAAGTTCATTCTTCTTCCTCATGAATGTACACACAGCTCCCCATATTGACGGAAAAACACAGAATTGTTGACATTGTTGCAGATTTATTAAAAAAGAAAAACTGAAATATCACATGGTCCTAAGTATTCAGACCCTTTGCTGTGACACTCATATATTTAACTCAGGTGCTTTCCATTTCTTCTGATCATCCTTGAGATGGTTCTACACCTTCATTTGAGTCCAGCTGTATTTGATTATACTGATTGGACTTGATTAGGAAAGCCACACACCTGTCTATATAAGACCTTCCAGATCACAATGCATGTCAGAGCAAATGAGA
The DNA here is from genome assembly GCF_965119305.1 of Pelophylax lessonae. Classification (NCBI taxonomy): domain Eukaryota; kingdom Metazoa; phylum Chordata; class Amphibia; order Anura; family Ranidae; genus Pelophylax; species Pelophylax lessonae. The sequence continues at coordinate 126,230,889 of NC_138775.1, forward strand.
ATCATGAGGTCAAAGGAACTGCCTGAAGAGCTCAGAGACAGAATTGTGGCAAGGCACAGATCTGGCCAAGGTTACAAAAAGATTTCTGCTGCACTTAAGGTTCCTAAGAGCACAGTGGCCTCCATAATCCTCAAATGGAAGACGTTTGGGACGACCAGAACCCTTCCTAGAGCTGGCCGTCCGGCCAAACTGAGCTATCGGGGGAGAAGAGCCTTGGTGAGAGAGGTAAAGAAGAACCCAAAGATCACTGTGGCTGAGCTCCAGAGATGCAGTCAGGAGATGGGAGAAAGTTGTAGAAAGTCAACCATCACTGCAGCCCTCCACCAGTCGGGGCTTTATGGCAGAGTGGCCCGACGGAAGCCTCTCCTCAGTGTAAGACACATGAAAGCCCGCATGGAGTTTGCTAAAAAAAAAACACCTGAAGGACTCCAAGATGGTGAGAAATAAGATTCTCTGGTCTGATGAGACCAAAATAGAACTTTTTGGCCTTAATTCTAAGCGGTATGTGTGGAGAAAACCAGGCACTGCTCATCACCTGTCCAATACAGTCCCAACAGTGAAGCATGATGGTGGCAGCATCATGCTGTGGGGGTGTTTTTCAGCTGCAGGGACAGGATGACTGGTTGCAATCGAGGGAAAGATGAATGCGGCCAAGTACAGGGATATCCTGGACAAAAACCTTCTCCAGAGTGCTCTGGACCTCAGACTGGGCCGAAGGTTTACCTTCCAACAAGACAATGACCCTAAGCACCGCTAAAATAACGAAGGAGTGGCTTCACAACAACTCAGTGACTGTTCTTGAATGGCCCAGCCAGAGCCCTGACTTAAACCCAATTGAGCATCTCTGGAGAGACCTAAAAATGGCTGTCCACCAACGTTTACCATCCAACCTGACAGAACTGGAGAGGATCTGCAAGGAGGAATGGCAGAGGATCCCCAAATCCAGGTGTGAAAGACTTGTTGCATCTTTCCCAAAAAGACTCCTGGCTGTATTAGATCAAAAGGGGGCTTCTACTAAATACTGAGCAAAGGGTCTGAATACTTAGGACCATGTGATATTTCAGTTTTTCTTTTTTAATAAATCTGCAACAATGTCAACAATTCTGTGTTTTTCTGTCAGTATGGGGTGCTATGTGTCCATTCATGAGGAAGAAGAATGAACTTAAATGATTTTAGCAAATGGCTGCAATATAACAAAGAGTGAAAAATTTAAGGGGGTCTGAATACTTTCCGTACCCACTGTATTCACTGTTTCACAGTAAAAATTATATTACAGTAGTAATTACCTGCTGTTTTTTTTACTATAAAGGGCTATTTTTTTTTTTTTTTAAACCCCATCATGACAGGGGATAAAAAAAAGCATGCTGCTGCTACTAAATGTCTTATGCTGCCAATACATGTATTGGATTTTTGGACAAAAATATTTGCATCTATATTTATACAAAAATGATTTGTATATTTGTTAAATGGACGAGTGTTGTTTGAAAATTTCACTTGCATTTACCATTCAATTTTAAAATGAATATAACTTCTGAGCAAAAACCACATACACTATTTGAAGATTTGTTTGATCGAGAAGTTTGCCATTCTGCTCCTTCGAATTTCCCTGTCACAGTCATTTTAGGGGACTCTGGTTAATAAAACAATTAGTGTTGCTGGCTATAACTGGCAGCACTGATTGTTAGGGAAAAACCAGACAGACTCGTACACAAGTTGATCGATAGATCAACTTGTGTACAACCAGCTAGCTCCCAGCTGGCTGGTTAGGCTGAGCCAGCCAAATTTCGATCCATGTATGGATGACTTTATTCCAGAAGTGGATACTGAAGCCGGATAGTGCCAGAACAATGATGACTCTATTCCTCTGGCAAGAAAAACAGATAAAGGCTTTGTCAGGAGGATTATTGTTATTTTTTTGAGAAGTAATAATTATCTGTAAGCATGACAGTAACCATAAGCACATTTCTAGAAGTGCTGCGATTATCATCCTTTCTTAAACCTGCGGTATGAAGATTTTGGCTATTGTTTGTGCTGCACTCCAAAAATTTAGGAAACTGGGTTGCTTATACTTTAAAATCCTAAAAAGGAACATATAACACTCTTTTACCTTTGCAGCCAAAGATTGCGCCATCTTAGCCTTGATTTAGATCTGCAGCTTTCATGCTGCTGCACATTTGATCAGCTATAACACCAGTCATCTGAGGGCTTGGATGTTCGGTTGAGAGCTCACATAAGCACACTGGCAACTGTCACAGTTGTAACCATACACTGTGCATGAGTTAGAAAGCAGAATGGAAAACACTGCAGAAAACATTTGAAATTGTATATGGATTTAATAACATTTATTGAACATTTCTAACTTTCTTTTAGGAAACAGTTAAAGTGGAAGTAAACCCACACTTTTAACTACAAAAAAACATTCATCATACCTCCAGTAGAGTTATTGCCCCAGTAAAGTCACGTTGAGCCAGCAATTCATCCAGTTTGGGAACTTTCTTTCCCTTTTTCTTTTGCTTATCAGCTTGCTGTAAATCACTGCCAACAGCAGGTTTAGCCCGTGACAGCATCTGAAATCAAACCAACCATCTCCTGTTAGCAAAAAACAACTATCATTTATCAACATCTACATTACTATGTAGTAATTCTTTATTTTGGTTGTGCTGATTAAAGAGAACCTGAAGTGCTAGAGAAAACCAGAGCATTGTTGTAAGATGAATTACCTGTTTTCTCTGACATGTATTTTCCTCATATTTGAACAAAGAATACATTTAGAAGCAGAAAAAAATGTTACCAACTCCTGAAAGATTTATAAAAGGGATATACTGGGAGGTTCTGTTAATTGCAATGCCTTTTGCTGGCCTTACACAACTTGAATTTCATTAAAACTTATCCGAAACTCAAGCAGTGGGGTGCCCTGTCGGCACTAACCGATTTATCAAACTTAACCACTTGCCGCCCGCCCGCCGTCAATTGACGGCGGAGCGGTGCGACCATTATCCTGGGAAGACGTCATATGACGTGATCCCAGGAAATAGGGCAGGCGCGCGATCGCGTGCGCGCCGCCCTGCACTGCCGGTGTCGGGGTGTCCCCGGGACACCCCCCGCCACCGGCAGGGGGGAAACAGCCAATGGGCATGGCGGTTTCCCACGTGATCGGCTGTGTTCCGATGACACAGCCGATCACAATAGAGGAGCCCGGTAGATGACCGCGCATGCGCGATCGGGAGCGCGCAGCGCGGTCATGTCGGTGGCGCTGTGTTCCGTAGGAACACAGCTGTCACCGGCAGTAGTAAACAGTCACTGACAGTGACTGTTTACTATGTGATCGGCTGTGAATCCATTCACAGCCGATCAGAAAATGTAAACAAAGAGCAGTAACTGACTGTTACTAGCTCTTCTACCCTCACACAGCTTCCAGTGTGAGGAGATCAGAGCTAGAAACAGTGAGTTACTGCTCTGTACACCTGCAAAAGTAAAAATCACACAAATAAATGTCCCCACACAGTCCTCAGCCCCCCCCAATGTCACCTGTCACCCAACAGTCACCTCATCAGTGCCCAGAAATTGACACCCATAAGGCTACGTTCACATGTGAGCGTAGCGATCGCAGGCAGAATCACCGCGATTCTGCCCGCGATCCGGAAATCATTGCAAATTGCGGGACGCCTGTGTGTTGCCCGTTTTTTGCAATAGCACCCCAAACGCTGTGCGATGTTGCAGCGATTTCCACCTGCCGAATCGTGGTAACATTCTGCCCGCGATCGCTACGCTCACATGTGGACATAGCCTAAAGTTCACCGGTCACCAGAGACTGCCATCAGTACCGCCGTGCACCATCGCCCGTCACCTGTCACCCATCAGTGACCATCGCCCGTCACCTGTCACCCCATCAGTCATCGTCATCTGTCACCCTATCAATCATTGTCACTTGTCACCCCATCAGTGATCGTCACTTGTCACCCCATCAATCATCGTCACATGTCACCCCGTCAGTGATTGTCATCTGTCACCCCATCAATCATCGTCACTTGTCACCTCATCAATCATCGTCACCTGTCACCTCATCAATCATCGTCACCTGTCACCTCATCAATCATCGTCACCTGTCACCCCATCAGTCATCGTCAACTGTCACCCCATCAGTCATCGTCACCTGTCACCCCATCAGTCATCGTCACCTGTCACCCCATCAGTCATCGTCACCTGTCACCCCATCAGTCATTGTCCCCAGTCACCCCATCAGTCATCGTCACCTGTCACCCCATCAGTCATCGTCACCTGTTTGCCATATACATGCAATCACTTACTGACCACCTAACGACTATATGCGTCGGCCATTAAAAGCTAAATACTGGGGTTATGGCAGCAGATAGCCCCCATAACTCCGGTATTTTTTTAAACGGCGGGCGGTCGGCTTTCAGATAAGGGTGGTCCTAGTGGCGGATTCGCCACGGAATTACCCTTACGGTGCAGGGGAAGAGGTGCCCCCCCTCCTGCCGCGTCCCAGACGTTTTCCCAGCTTACCGGACCCGCCGGCAGCGGGGAAAACTATCCGGTCCCGGATCCTCAGAGACAGGAAGTCGAGTGAGGGCAAGATGGCCCTCACTCGACTCTATGGTCTTGGAGGACCGGAGCTACGTCAAAAGACGTTGCCTAGCAATCGGTTTAAAGGGCCGCTTTTTTTTTCTTTTCTTTTTTTCCTCTTTCAACAATTTGTTTTTTTTTCTTTTTTAGTGTAGTTGTGAGGTGTGAGGTCTTTTTGGCCCCAGATCTCACAATAAAGAGGACCTGTCATGCCTATTTCTATTACAAGGGATGTTTACATTCCTTGTAATAGGAATAAAAATGATCAACACATTTTTTTTTTAAACTGTGTAAAAATAAAAAAATAATAAATAAAATAAATAGGAAAAAAAAAAAAAATTAAAAGCGCCCTGTCCCCGTTAGCTCACGCGGAGAACGCAAGACGCAAGTCCCGTCCACATATGTAAACGGTGTTCAAACCATACATGTGAGGTATCGCCGCGATCGTTAGAGCGAGAGCAATAATTTGAGCCCTAGACCTCCTCTGTAACTCTAAGCTAGTAACTTGCAGAAATTTTTAAAATGTTGCCTATGGGGATTTTTAAGTACCAATGTTTGGCGCCATTCTGTGAGCATGCGCAATTTTGAAGCATGACAAGTTGGGTATCTAATTACTCGGCATAACATTATCTTTCACATTATGGAAAAAAATTGGGCTAAATTTACTGTTTTCTTATTTTTTAGTTCAAAAAAGTGAATTTTTTTTAAAAAAAAAATCGCATTTGGAAGACTGCTGCACAAATATGGTGTGATAAAAAATATTGCAACGATCTCCATTTTATTCTCTAGGGTCTCTGCTAAAAAAATATATATAATGTTTGGGGGTTCTAAGTAGTTTTCTAAAAAAATGATTTTAGCTTGTAAACACCAAGTGTCAAAAATAGGCCCAGTCTTAAAGTGGATAAATGGACAACTTTGTGAAAAGTGCTACTTGAATGTTAGGCATATGTATGTGGCCAGGCTGTGAAAAAGTGTTACATATGTGGTATCGCCATACTCAGGAGGAATAGCAGAATGTATTTTGTGGTGCAATTTTTGCTATGTACATGCTATGTGTTAGAAATATTGCATAAATGGACAGCTTTGTGTAAAAAAATGTGTTTTCATTTTCTTTCCACATTTTCCAAAAACTTGTGGAAAAGAATGACATATTCAAAAGACTCATTATGCCTCAAAAATTATACGTTGGGCTGTTTGCTTTCCAAAATGGGGTCATTTTATGGGGGTTTCCATTGTCCTGGTGCTCCAGGGCCTTCAAAAGTACGATAGGTTGTCAGGAAATTATATTTGTAATTTGTGCTCCTAGAATGCCGGACGGTACTACTTGGATGTTAGGCCTCTGTATGTGGCCAGGCGTGAAAAAGTCTCACACATGTGGTATCGCCATACTCAGGAGGAGTAGTAGAATGTGTTTTGGGGTGTAGTTGCAAGTATACATATGCTGTGTGAGAGAAATAACCTGTTAATATGTCAATTTGTAAAAAAAAAAAAAAAAATCTTAATTTTGCAAAGAGTTGTGGGAAAAAATGAAAACTTCAAAAAACTCACCATGCCCCTTATTAAATACCTTGGAATGTCTACTTTCCAAAAGGGGTCATTTGGGGGGGGATTTGTACTTTCCTGACTTTTTTGTGTCTCAAGAAATGAGATAGGCCTTCAGTACATCAGGTGTGGTCAAGTGTGATCAATTTTCAATGATTAGCACCATAACTTGTGGACTCTATAACTTTCGCAAAGACCAAATAATATACACTTATTTGGGTTATTTTTACCAAATATAAGTAGCAGTATAAATTTTGGCGAAAATTTGTGAAGAAAAATTACTCATTTGCTAAATTTTATGACAGAAACAAAGAAAAATGCGTTTTTTCACAATATTTTCAGTCTTTTTTTATTTATAGCACAAAAAATAAAAAACCCAGTAGCGATTAAATGCCATCAAAAGAAAGCTCTATTTGTGTGAAAAAAAGGACACAAATTTTTTATGGGTACAGTGTTGCATGACTGAGTAATTGTCATTCAAAGTGTGAGAGCGCTGAAAGCTGAAAATCAGTCTGGGCAGGAAGGGGGTGAAAGTGCACTGTAGGCAAGTGGTTAAAAGGAGGCAGGTGGAAAATTGTCGGCTGAACACTGACTGCCTCTTATCAGATGCGATCAGGGCTTTTTTCCCCAGAGAATAGGTGCAGGAACTCCCCCCTTCAGAGCCACCCCTTGTCTCCACCCACAGCCCACCTCTGAGCACTGTCCCTTGGTTCCACCCCCAACCCACTTCCCGCGCACAACAAAATACCTCACCCAGCAACAAAAGATCCACCCCAGCAACATTAGACCCCAGCAACCAGTATCAACAGCAGCAGATAGACTTGGCAATAGTATGCAATGTCAAGCTGCGGCTGCCAAAGCCAGCAGAATCTTAGCATGCATAAGGAAGGGGATGCATTCCAGAGACAAAATTATAATCCTTCCACTTTATAAATCACTGGTCCGACCACATCTGGAGTATTCTGTCCAGTTCTGGTCACCAGTCCTCAGAAGGGATGTGTTGGAGCTGGAGAGAGTCCAGAGAAGGGCAACAAAACTTATTAGGGGATTAGAGAACCTTAAATACGAAGAACGCTTAGAAGTGCTCGTTTTATTTTTCCTGGAGAGGAGGCGCCTGAGAGGGGACATGATAGCAATTTACAAATACCTCAACTGTGATCAGAGCATAGAAAATAAACTATTCAGTCGCAAGGAATGCATGAGGACACGAGGCCATACAATGCTATTGTAGGAGAAGCGTTTTAACCTCAGGCAACGCAGGGGGTTCTTTACAGTAAGGGCTACAAGACTGTGGAATTCTCTACCACAATTGGTAGTAACTGCAGGGAGTATGGCTAATTTAAAAGACTTTTGGACATACATCTCAAGGATAAAAAAATTCAGGGGTATGGGAAATGATCACACCTACACAGGTTGAGCTGGATGGACTATTGTCTTTATTTAACCTCAACTTCAACAGGAGATCCCTACCAACAACATAGGACCCCCCCCCCCAGCAGCAAAAATAGACCCTCACACAATAACAGATTCCTACCAGTGACAATAGATCCCCAAGCAGCCAGTATCAAGAGACCCTCCAACACACCCCACACACATTGTTACATTCAGTACTGGAGGTGCCGGAACTGCGTTCCACCGCGTTCCTGCTGAAAAAAAGCCCTGGATGCGATCATAATTCAAGTATTCAGCCACGACCTCTGCAGCTGTCTGAGTACAATAACCGGCAGGAGCAAAATAGCACTGATAGGGGAATTGATTAGATTTCCATTGCTCAGGGATGATCAAGATAAATCTATGTGTATATGGCTCATTAAGTGGTTAAGGAGACAGGAATACAAGGAAAATCTCCTCAAAATGAACCAAAAGAGCAATAAAAAACTTCCATTAACCACTTTAGCCCCGGAAGGTTTTACCCCCTTAATTTTACCCCCCATTTTTTTGCGATTCGGCTCTGCGTTACTTTAACTAACAATTGCACAGTCATGTGACGCTGTACCCAAAAACGATTGATGTCCTTTTTTCCCACAATTAGCGTTTACTTTTGGTGGTATTTGATCACCTGTGGTTTTTAGATTTTGCGCTATAAACAAAAAAAATGCGACAATTTTGAAAAAAAAACACCATATTTTTTACTTTCTGCTGTAAAACATTCCCAAAAAAAAAAATTTTTTTTCTTTCATCAGTTTAGGTTAATTTGTATTCTGCTACATACTTTTGATAAAAAAAAATCCCAAAAAGCGTATTTTAATTGGTTTGCGCAAACGTTATAGCGTTTGCAAACTATGGGATAGATTTTTGGACTTTTTATTTGAATAGTTTTTTTGAATGAAAAGCACTTGTAATCACATTCATCTGCTCACCACTCTGCACATCACGGGCTCAGCTCCTCACTCCTATATGATGTAATGCAGCCACCGAGATCTTTGCGGAGTGGTGAGCAGACAACTGTGAATGTAATAACAAGTGCTTTTGATTTTATATTTTTTAAGTGTTTTTTATATGGGGGCTTTTAATAAACTTTGTTCAAATGGAAAGCACTATGTAGTCTGCCTTTGTACTTGCATGAGGTTCGCAGAGCAGTAAGAGGAGCTTGAAGAGCCAGATGCCAGGAGAGATCGTAGCAGGAGACTGCAGGCGTGTTTATATACAACGCAGATTGATCTCATCTGTGAGGTAAGCAGGTTTTCCAGCCGGTGGTGGTGTGCACTTTTTGGTGTCATTAACATGACAGAAGAACACTGCAGTGGATCACTCTTTATATTGCATTTTTCATTTACACATGGACTTTGTTTTTTGGACTTTGTGCTTTTGAGTTTATATTTTTGAGGGGTAGTTTTATGTATTGTTGATTAAAAAGGACTTTGATTGGAGGCACAATTTTTTATTCTATTACTTTTTATGGTGTTTTTTGGTTGTGCTGCACTGTAAGAATAATTACTCAGTCATGCTGCACTGTACCCAAATTACATTTTTATCATTTTGTACACACAAATAGAGCTTTCTTTTTTGGTGGTATTTATTCAACACTGTTTTTTTATTTTTTTGCAATATAAGCGAAAAAAAGTGTGACAATTTTGAAAAAAAAAAACGGAATTTTTGTAAAATCTTAACGTAAAATTCCTTTCTCTGAGTCCTCCGACAGTCGCCGCCCACTCACACAGTCTTCACCAATGGGTATTGACCTTTGCTCCGCAGGAGTAGCTAGGCACAAGACTTGTTAGTAACAAAGGCTTTTAGCATAGACACACCCCTAGGGGCTGTCCCACTAGTCAATACCTCCCTGCACCAGCATTCCCAACTCAGTTTGGTAGCATAGCAGTAAGAGTACACAAGACCCCAAAAGAGGGGCGGGGGGCGGCGACTGTCGGAGGACTCAGAGAAAGGAATTTTACGGTAAGATTTTACAAAAATTCAGTTTTCTCTTACGTCCTCCGACAGTCGCCGCCCACTCACACAGTCTTCACCAATGGGATGTCCCAAAGCAGTGTAGACATGAGGGGTGGGAGACGCAGCCGCAGAAGAGCAACGCATTACCCACATCAGAGAAAGGAACCTTACACACTGTAAGAGAAAAAGCTGGGCAACAGGATTGTGCTCAACAGGAGCAACAACCCAGGAAAACAAGTAACCCAGGGGTAAAACACCCCAACAGCCAAAGACCCATAAACAAGGGTTCCTATGGCACAGCCGCACTGAGAACTTGCGCCAAAGGAGGCATCGGCTGATGCCTGAACATCCACCTTATAGAATTCAGAGAGGGTGTGCACGGACGACCAAGTCGCAGCTTGCACACCTGGGCCACAGAGGCCTGAAGCCGGAAGGCCCAAGACGTACTCAGAGACCTGGTAGAGTGCGCCTTAACAGGGAAGGGTGGAACCCTTCCTTCAAAGTATAGGCCTGCACAATGGTCTGTCCGATCCAGTTGGCAATGGTCGCCGCAGACGCCGCCATGCCCTTCCGAGGTCCCTCAGGAAGGACAAAGAGGGAATCCGACTTGCGAAAAGAGTTAGTGGACGACAGGTAAACCCTGATCGCGCTGACAACATCCAAGGAATGCAAAGCAACCTCCTTAGGTTTCTTGGGCTTCGCACAGAACGAAGGCAAGACAATGTCCTCAGTAAGGTGAAAGTCAGAGACCACCTTAGGGAGGAAGGACGGGTGAGGTCGCAAGACCACCTTATCCTTGTGAACCACCAAGTAGGGAGAGCGGCAGGACAATGCCGCCAACTCCGACACTCTGCGAGCCGAAGTGATCGCCACTAAAAAAGGCAACCTTTTTAGACAGCAGAGGCAACGATATCTCCTTGATCTTTTCAAAGGGAGCACGCTGCAACACGGACAGAACCAAGTTCAAGTCCCATGGAGGCAGTGGCGTACCTAGAGCATTTAGCACCCGGGGCGGATCCTATATCTGGCACCCCCCAACTTTAAAATGTAAAAACACCCACAAAAATTTGTAATGTTTTCAGGAATATTTATTGCACAAATTTCACAGCCCCCCATCACAGTGCCCCTTGCAGTGGCCCTCCGTCTCTCTAATCACAGTGCCCCCTTTTACACTCTCTGCCTCCCCTGCACAGTCCTTCCTTCAGCATAAATAGCTAATATTATTAGCAATGTGTTTAAGTTTGAGTAAGAGATTGGAGACTTGCTAAAGGAGATGGTCAGAGACTGCGGACATGATACAGGAGATGGTCAGAGACTGCAGATATGATACAGGACATGGTCAGAGACTGCGGACATGATACAGGAGATGGTCAGAGACTGCAGATATGATACAGGAGATGGTCAGAGACTGCAGACATGATACAGGAGATGGTCAGAGACTGCAGACATAGTACAGGAGAGGATCAGAGACTGCAGACAGGATACAGTAGATGGTCAGAGACTGCAGACATAGTACAGGAGATGGTCAGAGACTGCAGACATGATACAGGAGATGATCAGAGACTGCAGACATGATACAGGAGATGGTCAGAGACTGCAGACATGATACAAGAGATGGTCAGAGACTGCAGACATGATACAGAAGATGGTCAGAGACTGCAGACATGATACAGGAGATGGTCAGAGACTGCAGACATGATACAAGAGATGGTCAGAGACGGAGGACATGATACAGAAGATGGTCAGAGACTGCAGACATGATACAGGAGATGGTCAGAGACTGCAGACATGATACAGTAGATGGTCAGAGACTGCGAACATAGTACAGGAGATGGTCAGAGACTGCGGACATGATACAGGAGATGGTCAGAGACTGCGGACATGATACAGGAGATGGTCAGAGACTGCAGACATGATACAGGAGATGGTCAGAGACTGCGGACATGATACATGAGATGGTCAGAGACTGCAGATATGATACAGGACATGGTCAGAGACTGCGGACATGATACAGGAGATGGTCAGAGACTGCAGATATGATACAGGACATGGTCAGAGACTGCGGACATGATACAGGAGATGGTCAGAGACTGCAGATATGATACAGGAGATGGTCAGAGACTGCAGACATGATACAGGAGATGGTCAGAGACTGCAGACATGATACAGTAGATGGTCAGAGACTGCGAACATAGTACAGGAGATGGTCAGAGACTGCGGACATGATACAGGAGATGGTCAGAGACTGCGGACATGATACAGGAGATGGTCAGAGACTGCAGACATGATACAGGAGATGGTCAGAGACTGCGGACATGATACAGGAGATGGTCAGAGACTGCAGACATGATACAGGAGATGGTCAGAGACTGCGGACATGATACAGGAGATGGTCAGAGACTGCAGATATGATACAGGACATGGTCAGAGACTGCGGACATGATACAGGAGATGGTCAGAGACTGCAGATATGATACAGGAGATGGTCAGAGACTGCAGACATGATACAGGAGATTGTCAGAGACTGCAGACATAGTACAGGAGAGGATCAGAGACTGCAGACAGGATACAGTAGATGGTCAGAGACTGCAGACATAGTACAGGAGATGGTCAGGGACTGCAGACATGATACAGGAGATGATCAGAGAAAGCAGACATAATACAGGAGATGGTCAGAGACTGCAGACATAATACAGGAGATGGGCAGAGACTGCAGACATGATACAAGAGATGGTCAGAGACTGCAGACATGATACAGAAGATGGTCAGAGACTGCAGACATGATACAGGAGATGGTCAGAGACTGCAGACATGATACAAGAGATGGTCAGAGACGGAGGACATGATACAGAAGATGGTCAGAGACTGCAGACATGATACAGGAGATGGTCAGAGACTGCAGACATGATACAGTAGATGGTCAGAGACTGCGAACATAGTACAGGAGATGGTCAGAGACTGCGGACATGATACAGGAGATGGTCAGAGACTGCGGACATGATACAGGAGATGGTCAGAGACTGCGGACATGATACAGGAGATGGTCAGAGACTGCGGACATGATACAGGAGATGGTCAGAGACTGCAGACATGATAGAAGAGCACTAGGGGGGCCAGAGAGCACAGGCGAAGCAGAGAGCACTGGAGGAGCTGAAGGGCACGGTGGGGGGGGGGGGAGAGAATTAAGAGGGGGTTTGGAAAGCATTGCAGGGGGGTTGGAAGGCGCAGGGGGTGGAGAGCACTGGGGGGGGGGACAGGGAGCACTTGGGGGGGGCGGGCAGGGAAAACCAGGGGGGGTGGAGAGCACTGGAGGGGACAGGGAGCATAGGGGGGAGGGAGATTAAAAGCACTGTGGGGAGCTGAAGAGCACCGGGGGGGCTAAAGAACGGGGGGGGGGTCTTCCTGCAGGAGGGAGAGGAGGAGAATCAGTTATTTAGCAGCTGCAGGACCAGGAACCTTTCCCTGCTCTATTTACCTTCCCTAACAATCAGAGACACTGTCCTTGACCTACCACTCGCTCCAGGCATGCCTGAATGACGGTCAGAGAACAGTTTGTAGAAGGATTGGCACATCTGCAAATGCCCAGCAAATCCAAAGATTGGCACATCGAAATTTGCCAATGCTAATGCACTTGCGCACACTGGCAGGATCCATGCACCAATGTTCATGCAATGTGTGACAGATGCTGGTGCCCACTGGCTGCTGTCCCATCCCCCTCCTATCCAGCATACACACTTGGGCACTTACCTTCTTCCCGCCGAGGCTCCGCCCCTTCTTCCAGCCAAGGCTCCGCCCCCATTCTTCCCATCGCGGCTCCGCCCCCTTCTTCCCGCCGCGGCTCCGCCCCCCGCTAGCAGCGCGGACTGAAGGAGCTGCCAGCCTGCCACTGCAGCTGCCTTCACACTGCATACGGGATAACCAAAACACGCCGGCTGACACCCCCCAGTGCGTGGCACCCGGGGCGGGCCGCACCCCCGCCCCCCCCGTTGGTAGGCCACTGCACGGAGGTAAGGGCTCCCTCCGAGGAGGGGCCAAATGACACACACCTTGAACAAAGGTGTGAATTAAGAAATGAGACGCCACAGGGCGTTGAAAAAGAACAGCCAGTGCAGAAACCTGGCCTTTTATCGTGGCCAGCGCCAAACGCTGGTCCTCACCAGTCTGAAGGAAAGCCAACACTCTCGACACCGAGTATGAGCGAGGGGAGAACCCCCTGGACGCACACCAGGCAAAGTATGCTTTCCAAGTATGGTAATAAATTTTACCAGACAAGGCTTTCCTAGCCTTGATTAGAGTAGGAATGACCTCAGGGGAGAGACCCCTGTCCCCAGGACCTGGCTTTCAACAGCCAGGCCGGTAAAGCCAGCGACTGTAAATCAGGATGGAAGATCGGTCCTTGAGACAGAAGGTCTTCCCGCAGTGGCAGGTGCCACGGAGGCTCGACTGCCAGATGAACGATGTCCGCGTACCAGGACCGGCGAGGCCAGTCCGGTGCCACCAGAATCACCGCGTGCGGTTCCAAGGCCAACCTGCGAAGGAGCCTGGACAGCAACTGAACTGGAGGAAAGGCATACATCAGACAACACTGATGCCAAGGCGCCACTAACGCGTCCAAGGCGTCCGCCCGAGGATCGCACGTTCTTGCCACGAACCTTTCTACCTTGTTGTTTAGCCGAAACGCAAACAGATCCACATCTGGGGATCCCCACCTCGCGCACAGCATCTGGAAGATTTTCGGGTGTAGGGACCATTCCCCCTGGTCCAGGGTCTGGCGGCTCAGATAATCGACCTGCCAGTTCTACACCCCCGGAATGTGAACTGCCGATATCGCCGAGACGTGAGTCTCCGCCCAAGACAGAATGTCGGTCACTTCCCGGGCCGCTCGGGCACTCCCGGTGCCCCCTTGGTGGTTGATGTAAGCCACAGCAGTGGCATTGTCCGTCTGTACCCGAACCGGACGGCCCCGAAGTCGTTCCGACCACTGGAGAAGGCAAAGCTTTATCGCCCTCAATTCCAGGATGTTGATCGGAAGGGAGGATTCCTCCTCCGACCAAGTTCCCTGGGCAGACAGGTTGCCCAGAACACCACCCCAGCCCGACAGACTGGCAGCCGTGGTGACCACCGTCCATAGCAACGGACGAAAAGACTTGCCCCCCGACACAGCCGGGGACTGGAGCCACCACAGAAGATCCCTTCTGGTTCGGCAGCTCAATGAAACCCTCAGATCCAAAGACTGAGGATGCTTGTCCCACTTGGCTAGAATCTCCGCTTGGAGAGACCGCGTGTGAAACTGAGCAAAGGGAATCGCCCCGAAGGCCGAGACCATTAACCCCAGGCACCGCATACAGGTCCTGAGTGATGAGGAACGGGTGTCCCTGAGGGACCTGACCTCTTCCTGAAGTGTCCGGAGCTTGTCCTCCGGCAGGAATACTCTTGCTTGAGCAGAGTCCAGAACCATTCCCAGATAGGGAAGGTGAACCGAAGGAGACAGCGTCGACATCGGAACGTTGATGGTCCAACCGAACTCCTGAAGCGTCTGTACCGAAGTGGACAGGTCGCTCAGCAGGCCCTGCCTGGCACTCGATCTTAACAGAAGATCGTCCAGATATTCCAAGACCGCAATGCCCTGGGCTCTCAACAGGCCCAGAACAGGCGCCAGCACTTTGGTAAAGACCCGTGGAGCCGAAGCGAGACCGAAAGGTAGCGCCACGAACTGGTAATGGTCCTCCGCAATGGCGAAATGAAGGTACCTCTGGTGACCTTCGAAAATGGGGATGTGTAGGTACGCATCCTTCAGGTCGATAGAGGCCATGAATTCTCCCGGGCTCAGGGCGGCCACCACTGAGCGCAGGGATTCCATGCGAAACTTCCGAACACGCACAAAGCGGTTCAGAGCTGTCAAGTCCAGGATCGGATGTACCTTGCCCTCCTTTCTGGGCACAGTGAACAGATTGGAGTAAAACCCCCGAAACCTGTCCCGGTGAGGCACCGGAACCACCACCCCCTGGGCCAGGAGATCCTGCACCGCTTGATGCAGATCCTGCAAGCGCCCAGGAGTCAGCTGAAGATTTGAGGGAAAAAATCTGTCAACCGGTCGAGAAAGGAATTCGATCTTGTATCCTGATCGAACGATTTCCTGAACCCATCTGTCCTGAATGCGGGACAGCCAAGGCTGGAGGAAAAACGCGCAAACGTCCCCCCACCCCAGAAGCGGGTGAGGGCTTCCCTTCAGGCAGAAGCGGAATGGGGCACAGAGCCGGCTTGGCCGGACTTTTGCTTACCCGCCCAGGGCTTCTTCTGGCCACCTTGGCCTTTGAAGGGTTTGCCCTTGGACAGCGACATAAAGGCACGAAAGGACCCCTGAGAGGATCTAAATGCGGGGCCCCGCTTGCCGCGAAAGGACTTGTTTTTCGGATTCTGGGGCAACAGAGTGATCTTAGGCAAAAAATGGGGGTCCCCTTGTGGGATTTTATAGGCACATAAAATATAATATATATGAAAATATATGATAGAGGTAATAGAAAAAATTATTTTATTATAAACACAGAAATATAATAATTAAAAACAGTACAGGCAAAGAAGAGAGACAGGTAAATCAACCACAGTAGTCTGAACAGACACCCAACATGTTTCGAAGCCAAAGGGAAAATTTTGCTTCTTCTTCAGGGGATGGTTCAAACGGTACTCTAATGAATAAGAAAATATGAAAAATATAAAAACCAAAGAATTTTTTAAGGTTTTTTAGGAAGAAAACATTCCAAAATGACTCTTTAGAGTTTTACATGGTAATTTTTGATGACATTAGCGAGTACTCACAGGGTTGAAAAAATAGCTGTGCTCAGGTAGCCTGCACGGTTAAAACCATCTGGTGGGTGCGAGTGTCCTTGCGACCAAATGCAATAGGTAAGGTGGTAGATGAATGTACTGGTCAGTAAACCAACAGCTGTTGAGGTCAGGTGTGTGGCCCACAATCAATGGACGTCTGAAGTCCTTAATTAGGAGAAGCCAGGAACAGCCTTTAAACATAAGTAAATGGCAAGGATGTAAGTAATGCCGATCTGAAGAGTAGACAGATCAGGACTAAATACATTGATATATCTAATCAAAAAAGCAAAGAAAAGGAAATGTATAATGATGGATGTCGACATGTGAAATGGCCACATGTCTATGTATATTATAGTGAATATGTAGAAAACACTATATCAAAAAATGTGCCAAAGAGGTAGCCCAACAAAAAGAGGGCAATAGGGTCACAAAAAATGTCACTGCATATACATATACAAAGCCGATCAAAAAGGGTTTTTTTTTCCCCTTTTGAAAGGAATAGGCAGGAAATTAGATGAAAGATAAATACCTGGATGTTAAATGATGGTAGAGCTAAACGGCGACCTCTCAGCACCACAGCCAGCAAACAAATGCGCTGGCTGCGTATTGCGAGAGGTGCACTATAAGAGTGCTGGCCGATTAGCACAAGACGTGTATCAGCTGGCTTCAGGGAAGGGCTTCCCGGAACGCCGGTGCCGAGCCCGCCCCCAACCAACATGCGTCACACATGACGCAACGTGGGCGGGATCGGCGTCTGCGCTCCACCGACACGGGGGTCAGAGCCGGAAGTGCGGATGCACTACGGCTGCTGATTGGTCCGGGCTGAACCGCAAGGGGACAGAGGATGGAAATAGGACCAAGTTACCACGCAAGCGCGGTATATGTCTCCCCGTGCCGGGACGCCCACTGGAGGAGGGGCACCACCCGGAGTCAACATAAATTGCTGAAGAGGGTTTACAAAAACCAAATTAAAAAAATGCAAGGGGAATATTCCCCTTGCATTTTTTTAATTTGGTTTTTGCAAACCCTCTTCAGCAATTTATGTTGGCACCACCCGGAGTCAACATAAATTGCTGAAGAGGGTTTACAAAAACCAAATTAAAAAAATGCAAGGGGAATATTCCCCTTGCATTTTTTTAATTTGGTTTTTGTAAACCCTCTTCAGCAATTTATGTTGACTCCGGGTGGTGCCCCTCCTCCAGTGGGCGTCCCGGCACGGGGAGACATATACCGCGCTTGCGTGGTAACTTGGTCCTATTTCCATCCTCTGTCCCCTTGCGGTTCAGCCCGGACCAATCAGCAGCCGTAGTGCATCCGCACTTCCGGCTCTGACCCCCGTGTCGGTGGAGCGCAGACGCCGATCCCGCCCACGTTGCGTCATGTGTGACGCATGTTGGTTGGGGGCGGGCTCGGCACCGGCGTTCCGGGAAGCCCTTCCCTGAAGCCAGCTGATACACGTCTTGTGCTAATCGGCCAGCACTCTTATATAGTGCACCTCTCGCAATACGCAGCCAGCGCATTTGTTTGCTGGCTGTGGTGCTGAGAGGTCGCCGTTTAGCTCTACCATCATTTAACATCCAGGTATTTATCTTTCATCTAATTTCCTGCCTATTCCTTTCAAAAGGGGAAAAAAAACCCCTTTTTGATCGGCTTTGTATATGTATATGCAGTGACATTTTTTGTGACCCTATTGCCCTCTTTTTGTTGGGCTACCTCTTTGGCACATTTTTTGATATAGTGTTTTCTACATATTCACTATAATATACATAGACATGTGGCCATTTCACATGTCGACATCCATCATTATACATTTCCTTTTCTTTGCTTTTTTGATTAGATATATCAATGTATTTAGTCCTGATCTGTCTACTCTTCAGATCGGCATTACTTACATCCTTGCCATTTACTTATGTTTAAAGGCTGTTCCTGGCTTCTCCTAATTAAGGACTTCAGACGTCCATTGATTGTGGGCCACACACCTGACCTCAACAGCTGTTGGTTTACTGACCAGTACATTCATCTACCACCTTACCTATTGCATTTGGTCGCAAGGACACTCGCACCCACCAGATGGTTTTAACCGTGCAGGCTACCTGAGCACAGCTATTTTTTCAACCCTGTGAGTACTCGCTAATGTCATCAAAAATTACCATGTAAAACTCTAAAGAGTCATTTTGGAATGTTTTCTTCCTAAAAAACCTTAAAAAATTCTTTGGTTTTTATATTTTTCATATTTTCTTATTCATTAGAGTACCGTTTGAACCATCCCCTGAAGAAGAAGCAAAATTTTCCCTTTGGCTTCGAAACATGTTGGGTGTCTGTTCAGACTACTGTGGTTGATTTACCTGTCTCTCTTCTTTGCCTGTACTGTTTTTAATTATTATATTTCTGTGTTTATAATAAAATAATTTTTTCTATTACCTCTATCATATATTTTCATATATATTATATTTTATGTGCCTATAAAATCCCACAAGGGGACCCCCATTTTTTGCCTAACATTATTAGGGATGTGGCACACATAAAGCGCTAGGCTGAAGCACCTTTTCTAACAGAGTGATCTTGCCCCCAGTGACTCCTTTCACCAAAGTATCCAAAGCCTCGCCAAAAAGGCGAGACCCAGCATAGGGAAAATCAGCCACCGTTTTCCGTGACGATTGGTCAGCCGACCAACTCTTCAGCCAGATCAGTCGACAGTTAAGCACTGCGACACTAGACAGGCGTGCAGCTAAAGGGGCCTCATTCAAGGCCGCATTGCATAAGTACATGACCCCCTGATGAATCTGGTCCACCAAAGCCAGCGTAGCTGGCGGGGCAAAATCAGACACAAGGGTGCATCTGAGCACCTTAGTCCAGGCCGCCACCGCCCGAGCCACCATGACAGAAGCGAAAATAGGTTTGAGCATAGAGCCCGTCATCATATAAGCATGGCGGGCAAGAGACTCCAACCTCCTGTCAGTAGGATCCCGGAAAAACCGGGGTATCCTCAGTGGAAACAAGGGTAGCCTTGTTCAACACGGCCACAGCGTGATCCACCTGGGGCGCCACGCACCAGCGCTCCACAGTGGAGGGCGCAAAAGGATAAAGCAGTTTAAACCGACTAGGCACCGTAAGGGGCTTTTTTAAACTGCGCCATTGTTCATTCACAGTGTGAAGAAATGCAGCAGGGCAGGGGAAAACCTGCGCCGCTCGCGGGTTCTATGTGTCCCAAAGGAGGAACTTTTATAGAAGAGATCAGCTCATCCATGAGCGCAAGCTCTTCAGGCGAGCCCGGGGGAGACGTATCAACTCCTTCAACCTCTGCCTCCCCTTCAGACCCCAAAAGGTCCAGAGATGGGCGAGACCCTGAAAAGGGCATGCCAGCCACAGCAGCCACATCACCATCTGAATCAGAGGCGATAGATAACCTGGCCCTCTCTTTTGCAGAACGTTCAGCCATCAGCACCTCCATCTGTGACACCAAAGATGCCACCACAGCGGCCAAATTAGGCACAGCGGGGGGTACAGCAGACCCGGGGTCCCCCACCAGGGCTGGGGGGAACTTGCTATCCTGAGAATCCATGCCAAAAACAAGTTTGGAACAAAAGGCACTGGCCCTTTAAGCGCCGCGGCGAGCTCAGCCCACCGCCATACTCGCAGTATGCACCGATCCCCACAGGGACAGATAACAGCTGAGTTAGGAAGGATAGCACAGAAAAGAATGGAGAGATCACCTGCAGAGCTCGCAGAGCGTTGCTACTGATCGCTGTTCCAGAGAAAGAGGAAGTGAGGTCAAGAAGGTGAACTATAACACTGCTTCAGGCTCAGGAAAAATGGCTGCCCATAGAAATCAATGGAGGCTTCTAGAAAATGGCCGCCGACATGTGCTCGGATCGAGCGACCTGCCACACACACAATGGCGGCGATTGGCGCCAAAAGCACCGCACTGCAACCCTGTACAAGGCCCAGGGTGAAGCCAACATGTCGCCCCCAGCAAAAATGGCGGACCGCGCGGCGCTCAGCTGCAGCTGTCGCCGCACATACATGTCTGCACTCAAAACACACAAGGTGATACAGGAGAGAGAGGGGTCCCCACCTTACAGCAGTGATTAAACATTAACCCCGCAGGGATCACATCAGGGAGCCTGCATACACAGACATGAGAGGACACACAGTACACAGACTGACACCCCAGACAGAGGCCCCCACATAGAAAAGGTGCTTACCGTACCGGATGGCGTGGGGTAGCCTCCACAAACGGAAAACCGCTGTCCTCATATGACAGGGAGTGCCGTAGCCGGGACGCAAGACACTGCAGCACAAAACCGCAGAAGGCGTCCAGTGAGGTAGCCACCTCACAGGCTGCATCCCTGCTGCGAGCAGGGATGGGTCGTTCATAATGCCAGGGCGAACCATAGCCGAACGCTCGATGGCAGGCTGGGGATCCATCTGACCCTCAGCCCTGGAGACCCAGGGCGGCCAGTCCGATACCCAGCTCCGCATGATGTTTCTTCATCCGAAGATCCCTATCTAAGAGCTGGTTATATAACAGCTAGTAAAGCAAAGAAAATCACTTTAAAATAAAATCAAAAAAGGGTAGAAGGCTGAGACTGAAGCCCCAGCACAGGAAAGCCTGACTACTCCTGATCTAGGAAAAATCAAACTGAGTTGGGAATGCTGGTTCAGGGAGGTATTGACTAGTGGGACAGCCCCTAGGGGTGTGTCTATGCTAAAAGCCTTTGTTACTAACAAGTCTTGTGCCTAGCTACTCCTGCGGAGCAAAGGTCAATACCCATTGGTGAAGACTGTGTGAGTGGGCGGCGACAGTCGGAGGACGTAAGAGAAAACAATATTTTCTACTTTCTGTTTTAAAAGAAATCTAATAAAATCAATATTCGTCATAAATTTAGGCCAGAATGTAGTCTGCTACAAAATCCTGATAAGTGTATGATAGTAGGTTTGTGTGAAAGTTTATAGAGTCTACAAGCTAGGCTACCTATCATTGAATGTATCAGTCCTGAGGCACTGACTGCCTATCCCATTTCTTGAGGCCCTAAAATGTTAGGACAGTACAAATAACCCCCAAATGACCCCTTCTTGTAAACAGGACAGTCCAAGGTATTTAGTAAGAGGCATATTGAGTTTTTTGAAGTTGCAATTTTTTGCCCACAATAGTTTGGATAATGAAGATTTTTTTTGTCCCCACAAAATTGTCATATTAACAAGTTATTTCTTACACATGGCATAGATAAACTTGCAATTACACTCCAAAATACATTCTGCTACTCCTCCTAAATATGGCAATACCACATGTGAGACTTTTCCACAGCCTGGCCACATACAGAGGCCCAACATCCAAGTAGTACCGTCAGGCGTTCTAAAAGCATAAATTACACATTTAATTTCCTACTTACTAGTACTTATTAGGGATGCACCGATCCGATATTAGGATCGGATATTGGCGCCGATATGGCCATAATAGTTGGATCGGGGGATCGGTAAAATTAACAGATCCACAGGCCGATCCGGTTTTGCTCTTTACATGGCTGTGAGGGAGCAGAGAACAGCTGCCAAAGAAAAAAAAAAGAGCCTCCTGCAAATGCCTGTCAGTCTCCCAGTTAAGTCAACACAATGCATACAATGTATCTTTTCGTTCCGTCTGCCAGAGGAGGGAAGTTTAACCTCTTAGTCCCGGTTCACACTTGTGCGATGCGGGAAGGCTGCGAATTCGCAGCCTGTTCCCGCATCGCAAACGCACCCCTGGCAGTTCACACTGCCATAAGCGATACGCAGGGGGTGTCAATGAAATGTTAACAACACCCCCAGTTTGATTGCATATCGCAGTGCGATCTGACAGTTCGCACAGGATCACAAGTGTGAACCACTGTGCGATCCGATCCTGATGCGGCTGGAGAAAAGGGTCATGTGCCTGTTTGGTGCGGATACAGTGCGAATTCAGCCATACAAAGTGTATGGCTGAATTCGCATCCGCACCTCCGATCGCATGTAATGAAGGAGCAGTGCGCTCCGAATTACATGCGATCTGCGCACTCACAGGAATGTGAACTGGCCCTTAAAATGCACAATGTTATAAGGTATCTGCCGATACCGATCCAGAAGTATTAATTTGTTATAAGCTCACAAAACAGTACTTCCGGATCGGACTCGGGATCGGCGATTTCACAAAGCAAAAGATCGGGATCGGGACCAAAAAAGTCGGATCAGTGCATCCCTAGTACTTATCACATTTTTTGAAGGCCCTGGAGCGGCAGGAAAATGGAATTACCCACAAAATTACCCCATTTTGGAAAGAAAACACCCCAATATATATTCTACAAGCCATAATGAGTCTTTTGAACTGTCAGTTTTTTCCACAAGTTTTTGGAAAATGTGGAAAAAAATGGAAACTGATTTTTTAACACAAAGTTGTCAATTTTTAAAATATTTCTAACACATAGCATGTACATACCAAGAATGACAACCTACAATACATTCTAATAATCCTCCTGAGTATGGTGATACCACGTGTGAGACTTTTCCACAGATTGGCCACATACATAGGCCCAACATGAAAGTAGCACCCTCAGGTTTCTAACACATAAGATGTACATACCAAGAATTACACCCCAAAATACATTCTCCTGAGCAAATGGTTAAAAAAAAAAAAAAAAGAAGGACTACCTGTGGTTTTAGCAGGCAGGAATACTGTCCCAGCACAGCAAAAGCATTGGTCCAGACAGCCAAAGGAAATGTCCAGGAATTGTCCAGGCATCAGGCAGAGATATGCCAAAGTATTGGTCTTGGCAGTAGTTCAGGTGGCAGGCAGAGGCATGGCCAGTTCAGGTGGCAGGCAGAGGCATGGCCAGTTCAGGTGGCAGGCAGAGGCATGGCCAGTTCAGGTGGCAGGCAGAGGCATGGCCAGTTCAGGTGCCAGCAGGCCGCACTATAAGGCTTAGGGCCTTGGTCAGGTAAGACCTGAGGATAGGGGTAGAGGCTTCTCCCACACAAATCTCTTTGAAGCCTCCAAGTCTCTAGATTCTAATCTGAGAAAAAATGTTTTCTCCACTTGGAAATTCTATTCTGGAGCCCCTCACATATGTGAGACCCCTGAGCTGTCTTGAATCCCACTAATACAGTGGCAGGGCAAAGGATCAGTTAAGGAGGCAAGCAAAAAGCATGGTCATTTAACAGGCCGAGGTAAATTCATGTGTAAGGCAGAAACATGGTTGGCAGAGGCATTGTCGATAAACGGTCTGGGTCATACACATAAATAGCAGATAGTGGAAACAGGAAAAATGTCTTTACTTCACATATACTTCACTGATAGTGTATTGAAGTGTGATAAATCCGATAGCACTCTCCAATACAGAGGCCTGGCTGGAAAGGACATTGGGGACAGTAGTATCGGGTGTCACAGCGAATTCCTCTACTTGAACTCACACAACATTTTTTGGGGGGTTTGCAGCCTGTTTGGGTAGAAGGGAGGATATCGGGGAAGTGCCTTTTCATGAAGTCTAGCTAATGTATCAGAGCGAATTTGTTCAGGGGCATGGCCATGGGAATAGAGAAGGGCTTTGATAAGGATCTCTTGAAATTTTAGATTTTAATATATGAATTGAACAGGGCTAGTTGAATCATATAAATGGCAACTTTATTATACCAAAACAGTAATCTCCTGGTGGCCAAGTAGAGCTGCATCAGCTGGTCATTCATATCCACCCCCCTCATGCATAGGTTATAGTCATGTACACATTTTGGCTTCTTGATAGGACCTCTTCTTGTCTGAAGTTCCACAAGGTGTCATGTATTGTGGAAAGGATGTAAACATCTCTTTTTATCTCTCCACTGGCTGTTCTTTCCCTCATAAATTTTAAAATCATAAAGTGTAACCCATGGCCCTGTCGCATGCCTTGTAAAATGTTAGTCTATATTTGGCCCGTTTGC
Source organism: Pelophylax lessonae (assembly GCF_965119305.1). NCBI lineage: Eukaryota > Metazoa > Chordata > Amphibia > Anura > Ranidae > Pelophylax > Pelophylax lessonae. Next base: position 126,255,150 of record NC_138775.1, read on the forward strand.
TGGGGTGGTATTGCTTGATGCCAAGTCTTCTGGGTGAAGTGGACTAGGGATTCACCTACATAAATATTTATATCGGGGGTAAACATTTCCTTGATGCTGGAGCAAAAAAAAATGATTAGGGGCAGAATTTTGAACAATTTATCATAATCAAAATGATTTTGAGGGAGGCACTGGGCATTGTTGTTGAAATATAAAAATCTGGTTATCATTTCGTAACAGGTTCTGGGCATCAAAGAGGAGTAGACTGGAATATGATGGATAGGTTGGGTAGACCAGTAAGAATGGAGTTTTTATTCTTTTGTCAGCCCCATGGTTAGTCCAAGGAAAATTTTAAATTCTTCCACTGTGAGGGGTTTCCAAACACAGGGGCGGGCAAAGGAAGAATCGGGATTGCTGGCAATATGTTGGCTGGCGTACAGATTAAACTGCTCCACGATGTAGTTCAGCAGGTCACCCGTGAAAAATAAATGAAAATAATAATGTGGGGTTACAGTTTCTGATTCTATTTGAGGGTTACGCTGTAAAAGGGGGAATTACAGGTTCTGCCAAAGTAAGCAGCCATGTAGGTTATAATAATACATCTGGGAGGCTAGTATGGACCCTACCTCATTGTGGATGGGACACCCCATTACTAGCATCTAGCCTGTCATCTAGGAATGTTGCCCTGCTTGTGCTTGCCACTGTACAAGGACTTGCAGAACTGCTGGTGGATGCCTGCCTATAATCTTAGAGTGCTGCACTGCTGGTGAATGTCACAGGATTTATTGCGCTGCTGGTGGATGCCTGCGCCAGCTCAAATCTCTTGAGCCTCTTTGTTAGGATGCTGTATTCAGGTTCCATTTTAGAACCACCACTTTATACTTGCTCATACTCACTGAGTCTGACAGGGAGAGTTCCCCGCTACTCTCATCTGACATACTGACGTATATGGAAAGCCTTTTCCCTGCTAAATTATTTTTTGGCCATGTGGACAGATGTGCGCAGATGATTCCAGGGACAGATGTGTCAGATGTTGATCACTGGGATGTGGCAGATGTTCACTGGGACAGATGACCACAGACCGATGTGGCAGATGACCACGGATGGATAATTTTACTGGAACAGATGTGCGATAGGTGTTTTTCACTGTGTTGGGGACAGTTTTGGGGACACTAGCTGGGTGATGTGTGTAAAAAGCAGTAAAACAGCTCAAAACTCACTGATCCCCGGCTGGCAGCACAGGTCTGCTCTCCTTCTCCTCACTGACAGGCTCTGTGTGAAGGGAAGCAGAGTCAATTGCCATTACAACGGCTGTGTTTATATTACATGATGGCTGTGATTGGACACAGCTGTCATGTGATCAGGAAGGCCAATAGCAGAGCCCTCCTACTGAGCGGTGTTGTGCTGTGTCTGGGGAACACAGGCACACTGGGATCGCGCAGCTGCGCAGGCACATGGTCGCGTGATCTCGCTCCTTCTGAAGGACGTTCAGGAACGTCCATTTAGAAGGAGGAAGCGCCCAACCGGCCGTATATGTGCAGTGGCCAGATGGGAGGAAGTTAAAGCACACAAACACAATATACAGTAATACCCATTTTTGGAAAAATTTAAAAGATGGTGTCCCGCAGAGTAAATAGATACCTAACATGTCACGCTTTAAAATTGGTCTCTCTCTCTCTCTATATATATATATATATATATATATATACACGATTTTCTGGTGTATAAGACTGAGCTTATAAGACGATCCCCCTAATTTTCAAGTTAAAACATAGGTTTTGGGCTATATTCGCCGTATAAGACTACCCCTCTTCCGAAGCAAGGCAACACGATTGAAAAACATCAGATTTCTCAGATCTCTCATATATCTCCAAGGTACTGTAAGAAAGTATTAGATGTAATCTCTCAAAGCGCAGGCTGTCTGTGCCCTATTAAGCTACAAGGTACCATAAGTACTGTAAGTGTAATCTCTCAAATCTCCAAGGTACTGTAAGTAATGTAAATGTAATCTCTCATAATATCTCCAAGGTACCCTAAGTAGAAGTATTACCGGTAGATGTAATCTTAAGGTGCTGGCTGTGCGGGAATCCTGTACTGGTATACCGTATGTACCGTAGCTTCGACTACATACAGTATACCGCGCTGAGCCAATCACGGTGAGCGATGCATTCTATTTTTTTTTTTATATAGTTTTATTTTTTATATAGCTAGTCAGGTTGAGAAAAGTCCATCCGGTTCAACCCAAAAAAAAAAAAAAAAAGAGTATTGAAAAGCCAACCATACAATCCCATATACACAACCCTATACCCGCTGTTGATCCAGAGAAAGGCAAAAATAAACCCCAGCAAAGCATGATCCAATTTGCTACAGAAGGGGAAAAATATTCCTTCCTGATCCCCCGAGAGGCAATCGGATATTTCCTGGATCAACTTTACCTAAAAAAATTTTTAGTACCCATTTATATTATGTACACCTAGGAAAGAATACAGACCTTTTTTTAAAGCAATCTAGTGAGCTAGCCAGAACCACCTCTGGAGAGAGTCTATTCCACATTTTCTCAGCTCTTACGGTGAAGAAACCTTTCCGTATTTGGAGATGAAATCTGTTTTCCTTTAGACATAAAGAGTGCCCCCTTGTCCTCTGTGTTGACCTTAAAGTGAACAACTCAACACCAAGTTCACTATATGGACCCCTTATGTATTTATACATGTTGATCATTCCCCCCCCCCCCCCTTAATCCCCTTCTCAAGAGAGAATAAATTCAGTTCCTCTAATCTTTTCTCATAGCTGAGGTCCTCCATGCCTCTTATCAGTTTGGTTGCCCTTCTCTGCACTTTCTCCAGTTCCCTGATATCCTTTTTAAGAACTGGTGCCCAAAACTGAACTGCATATTCCAGATGAGGTCTTACTAATGATTTGTACAGGGGCAAAATGATAACTCTCTCTCTGGAGTCCATGCCTCTGTTAATACAAGAAAGTACTTTGCTTGCTTTGGAAACAGCAGCTTGGGATTGCATGCTATTATCAAAGCAGAGTTCCGGCCTCAAAATCGAAAAAAATCGATTTTGGGCCATCCGCTTGCTGAGTGCAACCTGAAAAAGAAATAGATACTGCCGATTTATTTATTTTTTTTTTGGTCACTTATCTTATTATAGAAGAAAATATACTCACTTTCCTTCCACTTCCTCCCTCTGCGGCCGCGGCTCGTGCCGTCTCTTCCGGTTTGCGATGACTCCTGGGAGCTGAACGTCATCGCTCCCAGGAGTCAATGCGCCTGCACCGGCCCCGCTCATCACTTCCGGTGCAGGCGCGGCATTCCCTGCTAAACAGCTTCTGGGCATGCCCAGAAGCTGTGCAGGGATGCCGTGCCTGCACCGGAAGTGACGAGCGGGGCCGGTGCAGTGCATTGTGGGATTCCGACGTCACGGAAGAAGACGCGAAGAGGGACGCTGCGGCTTCAGCTGTCCACACCTGAGATGGCAGCGCTGGAGAAGAACTTTTCAAGGTAAGTATTTCTTATTACAGGTAAGTGGGACCCTGGACAGTTCAGAGGCTATCCATTATGGAATATACTAGCCCTGACTGTCCCGGGGGTATTTTTTAGCTAAAATTGACCCCCGAGGCCGGAACTCCCCTTTAAGCTTATGATCTACCAGAACACCCAGATCCTGCTCCACTATGGATTCCCCCAGTTCTACGCCTCCTTGAATGCAAAGCCTGCTCGGATTGGCAGGGTCAGAGAGGGGAACTGATGTTACTCTGCCAATCCGAGCAGGCTTTGCATTCAACAATAGAATACATTGCTCACCGTGATTGGCACATTACGGTATACTGTATGTAGCCGAAGCTACAGTTCATAGGGTATACCGGTACAGGATTACTGCACAGCCAGCGCCCTGAGATTACATCTATCTGTAATACTTATACTTAGGGTACCTTGGAGATATTATATTTGGCGCATAAGACGACCCCACCCCCTTTTTGGGGGATTTTTTTTGAGGTTCAAAAGTCGTCTTATACGCCGGATTATAATGTATATATACACATACATTCACACACTTTTTTTTGGAAACCTCCATTAGGCAGTGAATGGTACTCTTTATGGACAGATCCTAGATTACCCCAGATGTCTTCTCTACCATTGCAAGCATGTGATCCCACCAAGATCAGTGTGATCAGATACTTTCCAAATTTAAAAATGCCTCAGTTTACATCCGGGAAACCAGAAGCGACGGAAATGCCAGAAATTAATACCGGAAATGAATATTGGAATGATGCCTGTAGCTGCAGGTATCATCTTGGTATAACCACTTAAAGTCAAATGACGTACATGTACATGACTTGGCGTTAAGTAAAGCCTAGATGAAGGTTTGCTTTTTATTATTGTTATGCAGTCAGTCTGTAAAACAGCAACTATGAGATTAAGTGCCGGTTCACACTAGGGCGACCTGTGAGGCGACTTGGTCGCCTCACAGGTCGCCGCAGGTCGCCTCCCATAGGGAAGCTGCGGACCCGTTCTAATAGGAGCGACACAAGTCGCTCCGACTTAGAAAAAGGGTCCGGAGCTTCTTTGGGGCGACCAGGAGGCGACCGCCATAGACTTCAATGTTATGAAGTCCGTGGCGGCCGCTCCGAGGTCGCGGGGCGCTGCTCGCACCGCGATCTCGGAGGTCGCCCCTGCAAGTAGCGTCGCGGTAATGTGAACCGGCGCTTAGGGGGGAAATTATCAACATGTATAAATACATAAGTGGTCCATACAGCGAACTTGGTGTAAAGTTATTCACTTTAAGGCAAAACTAAACTAGAAGGGAACCTAAAAGTGATGGGGTGTCCGAGGAGACCTCTGGTAACCTACCCACCCACTTATGAAAAGTGGGGCTCGATGGCCACAATGCATATACAAAATAGGCAGACAGACAGAGCTGTGTTAAGGACCATGACTGTGAGCCTCCGGGGAATGGTTACAAAAATAAATACCAAAATTGAGCTATGAATAATATCACAAACTACTGAATACAAAAATATCAAATATTAAAAACTTAAACAGGAACCACCCACCATCAGCAATAAAAAAAGACAACGTTGTCTATACTGTACAAAAGAAGGTGCGCCGGATGCCACACTCAGGTGTACACATCACAACCATCCCAATTAATGCTGGACTAGCAGTTAAACTATAGGGCAGTGATGGCGAACTTTGGCACCCCAGATGTTTTGGAACCACATTTCTCATGATGCTCATGCACTCTGCAGTGTATTTGAGCATCATGTGAAATGTAGCTCCAAAACATCTGGAGTGCCAAGGTTCGCCATCACTGCTAAAGGGGAACAGTGTGTACACAGAGACTACCGAAAATGACTCGTCAGGATGGTGCAGCAGGAACAAGAAATTCATGAATATATAGCCCACGTGATACAAAGTCCAGGTCAAACTGGGTGAACTAATTGATCTGTTACCACTGCAGCATCAAGAATAGTCCCCGAGGTAAATGAAAAAACATAAATATAGAAACAGAACATGAATGATGTAACTGTTCTAACTGTCCATATAACATACAGTAGGAGCAAAAGACAAAGCAACAGTGTTGCTGTATGGAGTGATTCCCACACAATGATACAACAATCCGCAGATTAATACACTGGACTAGTGTCCAGGTGCAGCTAATGGCAATGTAAACATGTCATGGATGGACAGATAGTCATTGTATCATCAATGGACATAGAGCACGGTTGCAGGAGAAGATAAGCAGTGGGCAGGTGAACAGATGCAGAAAAACAGCAAGTAGCAGATCTTGGCAGGAGATCTGAAGCAGCAAGCACAGCACCTGTAAGCAAGGAGCAGAGGGAATAGGCAAAGCGGATGATTCACAGAGCAAACAGTAATGGCTCAATCCATACCGATCCTGATCCAGCCTCTACATTCCAAGAGCAGACTGCTCAATCTAGGTGCAGGATACCGGTCCAGGTAATCTAGCAGTGCTGCATATAACATATATGTGTACCAAAGCTGGTAGCTGAACACTCTTCAATGAGTCCAGGTGTGCCGTTCTGAAGGATATCAATGAAGGCTCACTGCCATGGTTCAGAATGGCTGCCTTCCACCTGTATAGGCACACGCCACAATCTCTCAGGAGTCCCGCTATAACTTCCCAGGTAAGTGGAGATGGTGAAAAGCGTGACTAGTGGCGTCCGGTGTACACCTACATGACACCAACCCGTTTCACCAGAAACCCAGCTGCTTCAGGACGTAGCGCCCCCCTGGCTGAGACGTGCTTAAATATACCATCTAACCCAGCTCCAAAACATACTTAAGGGGCACATGTATTTATTTTGACAAATCAAATAGTATAAAAGTATATTTACACTCAACATTCAAATATTCAGGTTTGGCAAATGTGCATACGCATACAGCACCCACGAGGAACTAATCCTCGGGCACACAAAAACAAAACTCAAATACAAATAAAGGCTAAAGACAAAGCCTGGACAATTTAATAAATATAATTATGAGGCAAAAAAAACAAAAGAAAAGAAAATAATGAAACAGGATGAAGAGGCGATAGCCAATCAATACTGGTCTGTTACTTAATTTGAGAGCAAAAATGCCCTTCACTTTTAGGCCAGTAGTAGTGGCTTGATGGTACTGAAATAAGTGTTGTGCTAAGGGACTTTCTGGTTCTTTCTTACTGATATCCCTGAGGTGTTCACTAATGCGGATGCTTAACTGGCGTTTGGATTTGCCTATGTACATCTTATTACATGGGCATTGTATTTGATTGGTGAAGACCCCCATACGTTTAAAATATGTACAGATTTGGCAATGGCTGCAAGGGACCATCCCTAATGGGAAATGAAGATAGCCATAGATTAGAGGAGTGTGTGTGTGTATTCAGATTGGGTGAGCATATCTGATAAATTGGGAGCCCAAAGGGTATCCATGTGGAGAAATTCCCCTACAATCCTAAATAGTAGGGGGCACTGACGCAATATGTGCCTGGGTTGCGTCAGACCTCCCTCACCTTAGGTTATTGGGCTCCGTACTGTGTAATGAATCTTGTTGGTCCACTGACCTCTTCATGTATAGAGGGACAGGGAGACCTATCTGTCAGTAGAGTAGATCTCTCTCTACTCGAGGCTTTTTTAAGACCCTATGGGTATACCCCTTTATTGTGAACCTATCATACATTTTATGTGCTTCTTTATTGAAGTACATTTTTTGTGCAGTTTCTTTGAATTCAAAGAAATTGACCCCTTGGGATTCCCTGGATCAAGGCCTTGTGATGAAAGCTATCTGCTCGCAACAATGTATTAGCAACAGTAGGCTTGCGGAACGTTGAGGTCACCGAGTGATTATCTTCCTTGGTGATCTGGAGGTTCAGGAAGAGAATTGTAACAAGGTCAAAGTTATACGTCAATTTGATATTGCAATCATTAAAATTCAATAAACTCGTGCAATTCCTCTTCCCGGTTCCTGTCTCAATTTTTATTATTTGATATTTTTGTATTCAATAAAGATTGTGATATTATTCATAGCTCAATTTTGGTATTTATTTTTGTAACCAGGCTTTTGTAACGGAGGCTCACTATCATGGTCCCTAAGGCAGCTCTGTCTGTCTGCCCTATTTTGTTCACTTTAAGGTCATCATAAAGAACAAGGGGGCACTCTTTACATCAGGAGGAAAACAGATTTTACTCCCAAATACGGAAAAGCTTCTTCGCAGTAAGAGCTGTGAAAATGTGGGATAGACTTCCTCAAGAGCTGGTTCTGGCCAGCTCAGTAGATTGTCTTGTAAAAATGCCTGGCTTCTTTCCTAAATGCACATAACATAACTGGATACTATTTATTATATAGGTAAAGTTGATCCAGGGTATATCAAATTGCCTCTTGGGGGATCAGAAAGGAATTTTTCCCCACGCTGGAGCAAATTGGATCATGCTTTATTAGGGTTATTTTGCCTTCCTCTGGCTCGACTGTGGGTATAGGATGGTGTATATGGAGGTTTTCAATTTGAGTGTGTTGGTTTTATTTTTTCTTTGTTGTTTGAACTAGATGGACGTGTGTCTTTTTTTCAGCCAGTTTAACTATGTAGCCTGCATAACAAACATTTTTTAAAAGCATTGCTGTATGGGAGCATAACAATTTTTGCAGGGGGCACATTGGACTACTGGAGAAATGGACTGCTGCACTCTGTGAGAGAGCAGAGGTCAAGCTCTTCAGGGTGCTGTCACAATAATATAAAGTAAGACTTCAATTGAGCTTAAGAGCAAGCTCTTAAAGTGATTGTAAAGTCTCTTTTTTTCAATAGAAATAACAAACATGTTATACTTACCTCCTTTATGCGGTTGGTTTTGCACAGAGCAGCCTGGATCCTCCTCTTCTTCTCGGGTCCCTCTTTGGCTCTCCTGGCCCCTCACTTCCTTTGAGTACCCTACAGCAAGTAGCTTGCTATGGGGGGCACCTGAGCCGAGTCGCAGCTCAGTGTATCCATTCAGACACAGAGCTGCGGTTCGGCCCCGCCCCCTCTCTCACTTTGTTGGCTAACTGTTTTGATTGAGCCAATGGCGCCACTGCTGTGTCTTAGCCACTGAGGAGGGAACTCCTGGACGGCTGAGACAGTCGTGGACATCGCTGGATCGAGAGGGGGGGCTCAGGTAAGTATTAGATGCACAAGCAGATTTAGATATAGTAGCAAATTGAAGCCAAACTTCAGCTGTCACTTTTTGAAGAAATTACAGAATAGTTTTTTTTTTCCTTCTAGGATAAAGGTTTTAAATAAATCAATGTAAAAAAAAAAATGCCATTGTAAGCATCCCTGTCAGTTCTTAAATAGGTTGTCTCTGTGCTATTAGTGCATTGGCAAGGGATATACAGTATGTACTTTATTTTAATAAAATTGCCTCATACATATATGGCAAATGCAAACACTGCCAACTCAGCCCTGAGGACCTTTAATTACAGCCTGCTGCCTCCTGGCACTGACCCCCTGCCTCCTTTTCACCCATATCCAGCCTTCAATTACCAGTTTTACAGCACATGCCCACCAGACTCTCTTATGGCTCTAACCGACACATTTGCAGGAGAGCTTGTTTTGGTAAAGAAACAACAAATTGACCTGACAGATCACCAGATGAAAATAAAGGAAAGGAAGCCTATAAAAAGAAAATGAATGCAGCCATCACAGCTAAGGACTGGTAAACTGGGTTACAATAATAGATGGTTCACACAGGCGCGACCTGACTTGCGGGGGCGACCTGTGAAGTCGCGGTGCGCAGCTCGCACTGCAAACTCGGAGCGGCCGGCACGGACTTCATATCATTGAACTCAATGCAGGTCGCTCCCGGTCGCCCCAAAGAAGCTCAGGACCCTTTTTCTAAGTCGGAGCGACTTGTGTCGCTCCTATTAGAACGGGTCCTGTGCTACTCTATGGCAGGCGACTTGTCAGGCGACCAGGTCGCCCGACAAGTCGCCCCAGTGTGAATGGGGTATAAATGTTTGCTTTTGGATTTAATACCACTTTTTTTCCCCTCCTGCTGTCAGCGGATCACGTGGAAAAGGGGCGGGATCACAGAGAGCGAAAACAGGAGGACGTCCAGGTACGTCCTCCCAGCATTTTAGGCCCAAAGGCTGTTGCCATCTTTCGGCTATAGCGCAGGCATGAAGTGGTCAACTGGTTCCCACTTCCCACCCACCCTTTAGCTACAGCATGAACTTCCAGTTCTGGGAGGATGTTCATGGACGTCCTTCCATCCGCCCCCTGGGGCGCAATCTTTAACCACTGTGTCCTTAGGACACAGCTGATCACAGATCGGTGTAAAAGACCAATTACAGCTGGTAACTTATAAACATTGCTTACTGTATCTCACATGATGTCTATGTGTGAGGAAAGGAAAGCGGATAACCAGCAAGTCTGTCAAAGCACAATATACATTGTTTACACTGATCGTCAGTGCCCAGATTATCAGTGCCCTTAATATTAGTGCAGCTCCATCAGTGCAGCCACGTTAGTGTAGCTGATCAGTGCACATCACTGTCGTCTCATCAGTAACCATCAGCGCACATCAGTGCAGTCTCATCAGCGAACATCAGTGAAGAAAAAAAAAATACTTATTTGCAAAATTTTATAACAAAAACTAAGAAAAACATTTTTTTTTCAAAATTTTCTGTCTTATTTTGTTTGTTTAGCGGAAAAAAAAAAAACCCAAGTGGTGATTAGGTATCGCCAAAAGAAAGCTCTATCTGTCTCAAATTTTTTTTTTTGTTAATGTCATATGGGTACAGTGTTGCATGATCATGCAATTGTCATTCAAAGTGTGACAGCGCTGAAAGCTAAAAATTGGCCTGGGCAAGCAGGGGGTGAAAGTGTCCAGTATTGAAGTGGCTAATAAACATTGATTGGGATACTTGTACCTACAGGTAAGCTTATAATAAAGCCTACCTGTAGCTACAAGGAATATCTCCTAAACATTCATGGTTTAGGAGATATTCAGTGTTGCTCCAGCCGATGATGTCACAGGTGCATGCACTCTGATGGAACAGCATATCTGTGTCATTCCTTCAGAGCTCTGTGCCGTGGCTCCTGCGAGCATGTGCGGGAGTGACGCCATCGCAGTGCGGCCATTCATGCGGCCGTAGCCTGCAAACCGGGAAGGCAGACCGAGTGGAGATGGAAGCCTCTAAAACGGTGACAGCGTACCACTGGGAAGCTTCGTTTTAAGGTAAATATTTAACAATGTGCTAGTATGCGGTGCATAATAGCACATTATGCACTTAACTTGCAGGGAGATTTTTTTTTATTATGTGCACGAGTTTACTACCACTTTAAGCAAGATTTCATATTATATCGTTTTGGTAGAAATAAAGTTGATTGTGCAGAGGTAGTATTGTCAGATGGCAATATGTATGGTTAGCCTAAAGCTCATCACACACATTACAATCTGACTGTACAATCTCCTTTAGATTTACCACCATACATGTAGTGCAGGTGGCTGGGTAAAATACAGATTGACTGGATAGATTAGATAGGTCGGTACCAAAATGACATGGCTTGCTGAATCTAAAAATCTATGGGTAGATTGTAATGTGTATGGTGGCCCTTGGGGATTCTGAACACGTGCAGCCAAGGGCAGTAAAATCAGGTGGTTGAGCCGCAGTTTTACTGCCTCTCAACCACCTACCTGCACAATAAACATACAGCTGTTCACATATGTAGACGTACGTGCGTGCAATGGTTTAATACACGGCAGTGGCAAAATGTACACTGCATGTCGTGACTAATTATTATTATATAATATTATATAGTATTTATATAGCGCCGACAGTTTACGCAGCGCTTTATAACTTGAGGGTGATACAGTTCAATGGGGATGACCTGCAACCGCCCCACAATTGTGTGCAATACGACAATTAACAAGTTAAATCAGGCAGCGAGGAGGCGTCATATTGCCTCCTCACCACCTGTCAAACACCTTTGAAAACTGATCTGAGCTTAGATCCCTTTTCAGAGGAGCGGCAGTCACGGCCATGAATGTAAACAAGCCCGTTTTAAACTGCCATGTAACACTTTATTCTGCTAACACACTATGAGATTATAATAGCATTTGTTTCTTCTGATCACAAGTCTCTCTCTTTATATGTAACAGACTGCAAGGGGATATAGGTACGACCACTGGTATAGACTATAGAATCATGATATCACTCTAGTCTAGACAATCCCTAACTGAGAGTGTTTAGATGCATTATTCTCAAACAACCATTGATATCCTATTCCTTACCATCCTTCTACGACAACAGGCCGCTCCAGTAGCTTCCACAACCAAACCACCGTAGCCGGACACTTTCCTGACTGCCTAGCAGCCAGCACAGCGGACTCCGTTTCCTTGGCAACAGCCACCACTATCCTGCGCAGACTCCGTGGTCGTTTCCCTTACGTTTGCAAGGAAACAGAACAGCTCCTCCTAGCAGGAATTACTGTACATGGTCCCTTTAGGAGTTTAATGCATTCGGGTTGTACTAAAATGTTAACTAAAATAGAATAAACGTTATTTTTTTCTAAAGTAATTTTATTGAATAATACGTGTTATTTTTACGTTTTGTACAGTGTTTCCAGATTTAAATATGGTGGATATACAGCTTCCGGTTTCTGGCGCCTGTGTCGGTTAAATGGGGCGTGGATAAATGCTAACTTACGGAATGACTATGGGGGTCAAAGCGTGGGGAATAAGTAGTGGTTAAGGAACGAGAGCCACTAAAAAAAAGAAATGTCTGACAAGAGTAGAATACACATTTTTATTGGGGCCCCTACTATAACCCCAATTCCGCCTCGAGGGATACGCGGAAATACTGTGTGTCACGAGGGGGGTCACTTCTTTGAAGCACAACGTGTAAATGTAGAGAGTATCAGCCGTTGGGAGCATAGGTTGTGTAGAAGTGGTCATGTCCGAGAACAGCCTTCCTCAGAGTCAGACCCCCCGTGTTCAGCAGCTGGACAGCCACCACCTCTCACTAGTAGTGGGGAAAAGGGGGCTCCTCAGAAAGTGGGTGCTGCTTCTCTACGGAATGTTTGTGAACATGTCACCAGTACAAAGCAGAGACCAGAAGAAACAAGTTTACATTGTGACCTCTTAGAGTTGTCAGTCAGTGAAAATCACCAAGGTTCTTCACACGGAAGCTCTACAACTCCTACTGACGCTGAGTTTCTTGCAGTATTAGCATCGACCAAGGATGCTGTACAGGGCCATGTGAGTATTACTAAAGATTATCTGCTGCTCAGATTATCTGCTGTACAGGGCCATGTGAGTATTACTAAAGATTATCTGCTGCTCCAAATAAAAGCCAGTCTGTCTATGCCAGGGGTGGCGAACACGCGGCTTCCGGCCAAACTGAATGCGGCTCTTTGGTTATCATTATTATTTGGTATACTGTGGCTCTAGTAGTCTTTGCCAAGTTTGGATGCTGCGGGACCTCTGAGGAGAGATCTCCAAGCGCGTAGTCCCGCCCCCAGGCTGCGACATCACGTCTCCCATCTCCCAACACTGCACGGGCCAGAGAGCGTGGGGACCCGTGTGTCTCCCTCCCGCCTCAGCTGCCTGTCACGTGTCTGAGTGACTGACGAGAGCTCAGCTCAGCCGAGACAGCCGCCCGCTGACATCCTCCCCTGCGTATATCAACAGCAGCAGGTGAGGAGGGGGGGTCTCTGATGGGGGACATTTATGTGTATGGGGGTCTCTGATGGGGGACATTTATGTGTGTGGGGGTCTCTGATAAGGACATTATTGTGCAGGGGTCTCTGATGGGGGACATTTATGTGTGTGGGGGTCTCTGATGGGGGACATTTATGTGTGTGGGGGTCTCTGATGGGGGACATTTATGTGTGTGGGGGTCTCTGATAAGGACATTATTGTGCGGGGGTCTCTGATGGGGGACATTTATGTGTGTGGGGGTCTCTGATGGGGGACATTTATGTGTGTGGGGGTCTCTGATGGGGGACATTTATGTGTGTGGGGGTCTCTGATAAGGACATTATTGTGCAGGGGTCTCTGATGGGGGACATTTATGTGTGTGGGGGTCTCTGATGGGGGACATTTATGTGTGTTTGTCTGTTTTGGCCGGTCACTGCGTGGTGTGGCTCTCTGACTCTCACAGTTTAAAATTTTGGCTCCTTTTGTCGAACTTGTTCGCCACCCCTGGTCTATGCAGTGCTCTGCAAGGGAACATGCCATTCTAAAATGGCCTAAAGCAAAACTTTTTTTTTGATGAAGTAATGGAGGTTTATAATCCCTGTTATTGTTGTGTGTGTGTTTTTTTTACCGCCTGTGGCATATTGAGAAGAGTTCTCTTTGCTTCCAGTTCTGTAGCAGAACATGGGTGGAAATCCTCCAAAGTGAGGTAATCCTGAAATGTCTCCATTGGAAGATTTCCCCTCTATTCCTGTTCTGGCATCAGCCCAAAATGTGGGTTTCTCTTTCACTTTCAATGATATCAGTAAATAGAAAGTTGAATCTCCCCAACGTAGGGATCAGGAACCTTTTTGGCTGAAAGAGCCACGAACACCACATATTTTCAAATGTAAGTCCGTGAGAGCCATACACTATATTTCAGGGTCGGGAACCTTTATTTAAGTAAGTAACGCAGTGACGAATTGCAAAAAATGGCCTGGTCATTAACCACCTGCCGACCGCCCACAGTATATTTAGGAGCCTGTACGGGGCGAGCGCGCCCCCGCTTGTTCCCTGACATCCCCGCGTGAGTGACCAGCGGCTCCAATGTCCGCCGGCCACTCGCGATCTCCCGCTGGAGAGGGAGAAAGGCAGGCGGCTGATGTAAACAAAGCCGCCTGTCATTCTCCCTGATGTAACTGCAGAGATCATACGATCCTGCTATGTAGGATCGTTTGTCTCTGTGGTTACATCACAAGCCACGCCCCTTTACAGTTAGAATCACGCCCCTAGGGACACACTTAACCCCTTGATCACTAATAAAGTTAACCCCTTCCCTGCCAGTGTCGTTTTTACAGTAACAGTGCATATTTATAGCACTGATTACTGTAGTAATGTCACTGGTACCCCCAAAAGTGTCAAAAATGTCAGTTAGTGGTCCGATCTGTCTGCCGCAATGTCGCAGTCCCGCAAAAAAAAAAAAAAAAATCGCAGATCACCGCCATAACTAGTTAAAAAAAAAAAACAATAAAAATGACAAAAATCTTTCCCGTAGTTAGTAAACGCAATAACTTTTGCGCAAATTAATCAAAATACGCTTATTGCGATATTTTTGGTAAAAAAAAAATAAAAAAATGTAGCAGAAAACAAATTGGCCTAAAATGTTAAAACATTTTGATTTTTAAATTTTTTTTTTTGGAATTTCATATAAAAAAAATGTGAAAAATATTGTTATTTTTTCAAAATGGACACAATTTTTTTGTTTATAGCGCAAAAAATAAAAATCGCACAGGTGATCAAATACCACCAAAAGAAAGCCCTGTTTGTGGGGAAAAAAGGATGTCAATTTCATTTGGGTACAGCGTCGTACGACCGCGCAATTGTCCGTTAAAGTCACGCAGTGCCGATTCACAAAATAGGCCCTGGTCTTTGAGCAGCCAAGTCCTCTGGGGCTTAAGTGGTTAAGGGGGTAAAACCTTCCAGGGCTGAAGTGGTTAAAGTTGACTTCCCCTGTTCACACTAGTGCAATTTGCAGGGCATGACAATGGAAAGGAGAAATAACCTTCGCGATTGTCTGAATGGAAAGGAGAAATAACCTTCGCGATTGCCTTTCCGATTGTCTGAAGGAGGCAGTGGCTTGAAAATAGGACTTCAGGGTCTTAGGAATGTCCAATTCTTGCAAGTTGGCCTCTGATTCCTCTGGGAATGCTGGAAGCACCCATTCATTGGTGAGATGAAACATAGAGGCTACTTTGGGTACAAAGTGATCGAGTGGCCTCAATACTACTCTGTCCGGAAAGAATGTAGTATAGGGGTCTGTAGCTCCTAAGGCCTGGAGCTCTGACACCCTCTTGCCTGATGTTATGGCGATCAAGAAGGCAGTCTTCAAAGTGATGTTCCATAGTGAACAGTTCTGCGTAGGGGCGCAAGGAGGGTTTGCCAGAAAATTTAGTACCAACGTCAGGTCCCACTGAGGAAATCTATTTTTTCTAGGAGGGCGCAATCTGATCACTGCTCTCATGAAGCACTCCACCAATGGATTTTCTGCCCATTTTGTTTGAGTATAGGCTGAGATGGCCGAGACTTGGACTTTTAAAGAACTCAGGCCGAGACCCAGATCTAGTCCTGTTTGTAGGAATGACAGTATCTGTGCAACGCTAGGGCTGCTAGGGTCGTATTGACGACCGGTTGCGAAATTTGCGAACCTATTCCATATCCTGGTGTATATGGCATTTTTAGAGCCCTTTCTGGAGCTTTGTAATGTTTTTATGACTTCTAGGGGAACATCCTAAGTCCTGAAGTCCTGTAACCCTTGCCTTTCCATCTCCAGGCCGCTAGGGCCAGCCCAGGATGGATTCGGATGTAGGATGCCTTCCTATATCAGGAGAAGAGAAGTTCCTGGTAGCATGATCGGGGGTATATGCTCAGGTCCATTGCGAGAGAGAGAACAGTCTCTGCGTGGCCAGTATGGAAGCACCGCGATGACTGTCAAAGTCTCTGCCAATAACCTCCTCAGAAACTTCAATATCAGGGGAATCGGAGGGAAGGCGTAAGCTAGATGTGCCGACCAGACATGAGTCAGTGCGTCCGTCCCCTCCGCTCCCAGGTGAGGGTACCGAGAGAGGAAGCGGGCTACTTTATCCTGGTGGCTACAGATGCTTGTCTCTGCGTTAGATGAGTCTGGTGGGGTCCTCTCCTTCTCTCCTGAGGATTGCTTGGTGGTGCTGCCAGCGTGGTGGGGGTTGTCCCTTAGCAGTGTTTTGCACTTTGTGAGGTCACCCTGGTGACTCATGGAGTCTATGAAGCACATTTCCCCACCTGATCCTTTCTCTGAGGCTGCGGGGTCCCTCCGGGTCCCAACCATTCATCCATGCACTGACGGCTGTCCTGGAGTCCCGGGTGGAGGTGGCTTGCGGGCGACGGGCTAGCAAAAAGCGCCCCCCGCCTTCCCCTCCCTCATCGGTCTCAGATCCTGAATCTGATTTGGCTGCTGCGGACGTGGGTCACCCTGCTGGGTCTTCAACCACGCGCCTGGAATCCTCTGCTAGTGAGGATGATTCCTCGACGTCTGCGACCGCACACGAGAAGGCGCTGGTGGATGCACTGATTTTATCTGTGTGTGAGACCTTGAAGATTGAGGACGGAGGTGCAGGCACCCTTTGGCACTCACAAGCCATCCAGAGCGGCAACGGTGTCTCCTTTTCCTGTCTATTTTTACAGAATTTTAGCTAAAGAGTGGGGATGACCAAAGCGTCTCAGTGGGGTCCCTAAGCACTTTACTAGGCGTTACCCCTATGATGATTCTCTTCTTAAGAAGTAAACTGTGCCACCGGTGGTGGACCCTCCAGTTTCAAGATTAAGGCTAGGTTTCCACTAGTGCGGCTACGAAGTCGTGCTACTTCTAGCACGACTTCGTAGCAAAAGTAAACCGCGGCTTCAGTTAGACTTTTCCCTCATATATAGAGGGAAGTCGCGCTCAAAAGTAGTACACGATTTACTTTTGAGGTCGCGGCAACTGAAGCCGCGGCAGTGGAAACGGGCCCCATTGAAAACAATGGGTTTTGACTTGCTGTGCGACTTGACATGTGTCAAGTCGCACCGCAAGTCGCACTAGTGGAAACCGAGCCTAAACAAGGCAACCATATTTCCGGTTGAAGAGTCCCCTGCCTTTAAAGAGGTTGTACACCGAGAATTTTTTTTTTTCTCTTCTTTAAATCCTGAAAGAGAAACCCATAATGAGCTAGTATGCATCGCATACTAGCTCATTATGAAATACTTACCTTAGAACGAGCCCCCGCCGTGCCGTCCGCTTACCTGTATGACGGGCGACATGTATAGTCGCCCGTCTTCCGGGATCGCGGCATCCGGCCATCTGATTGGCCGGAGCCGCGGTGACGTCACTCCCGCGCACACGCGCGGGAGCCGACGGTCACGGCACGGGGCTCTGAAGGAACGGCACGATCTGCCGTTCCTTCAGAGCGCATGCGCCAGTGACGTCACTGGCTGCATTAAAGGTAAATATCTCCTAAACGGTGCATGTTTAGGAGATATTTACAGTACCTATAGGTAAGCCTTAATATAGGCTTACCTATAGGTACAACTTCCTGAGGAGGGTTTACTTCCTCTTTAAGGATTCGACTGACCGGAAGGCGGAGGCTGTGGCCTGCCATATGTACACTCTAACTCAGAGGTAGGCAACCTTGGCCCTCCAGCTGTGCTGAAACTACAAATCCCATCATGCCTCTGCCTTGGGGAGGCATGCCTGTGGCTGTCAGTCTTGCAGTGCCTTATGGGACTTGCAGTTCTACAACAGCTGGAGAGCCAAGGTTGCCTACCCTGGTTCGGCGATGAGGCCGGTTTTCACCATTGCCCTAGTGTCGCAAACTCTGACCCAGTGGAGTAAGCTCTTACGCCATGACCTGGAGGGGGAACAGCTCCCCCCTGCCTTTGCCGAGCTGGCGAACCAGCTGGTCCAGGGGCTGCAGTTTATCTGTGATGCCTCTTTGGATGCAGCCTCTCTGTTTTAGCGGTGGTTCTTCAGTGTCTCTTTTGGCTCAAGTGCTGGTCTGTGGATCAGACTTAAAGAAAGGCTTTGATCTTCCTTTCCAAGCAGATCGTCTGTTTGGAGCTACCCTGGATGACATCATTAAAGATCTCAAAGGGGGGTAAGAGTACTTTTCTTCCGCAGGCTACTAAGGGCATGGAACCTCGTTGTAGACATGGGCCCTCCTTCTCAGCTCATCCCTCAGGGTCGACTGACAAGGGCTCAAAGCCTTTCAGGGCCTCTTCCGGAGGATCCAAATGAACCTGGTCTTGCAAGCCAATATCAGGCTTCTTCACGTTAGGCCTTCCAGAGACGCCAACCGCTCCTCCGGTTTCCTGACCAGTAGTCTTGTTATCCTGTTATCAGGTGGAGGAGCGGATAGGGTCTCAAATCTCAGGACCTCAAATAAAAGTACAACCAGCAAACTCAGGGAACATCGTCAGCCAGACCCCCAAGGGAGCGAAGTCCAGAAGAGTGGTCCAGAGCGAGCCAAGTTCATCAACCAGAGCCAGTACAATCCAAGGGGGTGATCCAAAGAGAGGTCAAGAGCGAGTTCGATAACCAGTCGGGACAATCCAAAGCAGTGATCCGGGGGTCAGGGTAAGCCAAGGTCAGCAACAAGAGAATAGAACATCAACCGCAGACAAGCAGAAAGCAAAACCTATACTAAGGCACCAGCAGGAAGTGGAAGAGGGTATATTTGGGTCATAGGATCAGGTAACTGACAACAGCTGGCCACTGGGTGGAGCAAGAGTCTCGTACCAAAAGGTAACATATAATCACAAGCTTGCCCTGAATTGGAATCACCCAGTGGCCCAGGCAGAAGGGAAAAGACCCAGAACACACCTGATCACCGGATCGACTCCCGACCAAGGCATGACAGTACCCCCACACAAAGAAGCCCCCAGGGCTACTTGGGCTTGGAGGGATGTTTATCGTGAAAATAGATTTGATGGTGCTCCCGGGGATCATCAAAGATTTGGATATTTTTTTATAACCTAACCCTGACTTGTACTTCTCAACAATATTGTCTCTTACTTGTTTGGAGAGTGCCTTGGTCTTCATGGCAGTATTTGGTTAGTGGTGCCTCTTGCTTTGGTGTTGCAGCCTCTGGGGGGCATTCAAAAAAGGTGTGTGTATATGTAATGACAGATCATGTGACACTTAGATTGCACACAGGTAGACATCATTTCACTACATACACACATGGCAATTTTCTGTTTTCTATTTCTAAAAAATAGTTTTATGTATATTTTTCTCATTTTACTTCACCAACTTAGACTATTGTGTTCTGATCCATCACATACAATTCAAATTAACAAAACATTGAGCTTAAGGCTGTAATGTAAGAATGTAGAATTCTCTACCACAAGAGGTGGTTTCTGCGGGTAGTATGGTGGCTTTCAAAAGACTCTTAGACTTACATCTCAAGGATCAGAACATTCAGGGGTATGTGAGATGATTACAGCCACACACACCTACACAGGTTGAACTAGATGGACTATTGTCTTTATTCAACCTCACCTACTATGTAACTAAAAAAATAGGTAAAAAGTCCAAGGGGTGAATACTTTTTCAAGGCACCGTATATCGCCTTTTTACCTCTAGACAAGTTTTTCCTGGATAACCATCCAAGGGGCTCTGCATGGACAGCCACCTGGGGCCCCGAAAAACACACCACGTAAGGGCAGTACAATATATGCACAGAAAATTCCTGCAACCTGAGTATCTCTCCTGGCAACACCGACCTCTATAAGCTGCCTGGCACAATGGCACCAGCCCTCTGAGACGCTGGCATGCAGCGGTAATCCCCCCCTCTGTGTGGAACGCCATCACATGTCAGGATCCCACTGACACACGAAGTGTGGCAAGTCATCCATGCATGCGCATGGAAAAAAGACATCGGAAGTGGGGAGGTCGCGGCCCCGGAAAAAGTTCTGGTAGCCCCTGTGCGTCAAGCAGCAGCCAAAGGTGGGACTCTGAGGGCAGCAATACCACCTGATACCAGTGGGAGAGCAAGCACCCAAATATCAACATATTACAAATTGTGTATCAAACAAATACTACAGCTACAAAGATACATAGCAGTGCCGTGTTTACATGTTGAGGAAATCCCGAGTGCCAGAAGGAAAAAAACAGAATTGGAATTAAAGATAAACCATCTTGTTTGATTGGATCTGTCTAATATTTTCTTAACTCTCCAAACCTCCTGATACAAATCCCTCCAAAATGGGCTTAAAACCCGTCGTCCAAGCCTGGAGGAGAAGTCGCTTTTAATTTATGTATCTATTTTGATTCGTGTTGTGTGATGTATGTGGAGGATCACTGTGACCCTTGCCCTTTTTCTCCTGATGTGTGAGGGGGGGAGGGGCTGTACTAGGAAGTCAAACACAGTATGTGTGTGTGTGAGACTGGAAGCAGACACCATGGTACTATGAAGAGATTACATCTGTTAGGAACAGAAGCCTGTTGTAATAAGACTCCTCCATGTAAGAATGTCATCATGTCTCTGAGGGAGTAATAAACATTTCCCCGGTTAAGAAGTACATCCGGCCTGTGTGTAACTTGCTGAAGCGGATACTGACAGCATTGCTAGCAATACCCCGAGAGACCTCACATCGAAGGGACATAACAGTGGCGACGAGGTTTGTGGATTTTAGCACACATGGCCTTCATAGGGTTTATACAACCATTCTTCTGCTGCTGAGTCATGGAGCTCCTGGGTGGAGAGGCTATAGCAGTATATGAAAGCAAATAGTGTGGCTGTAGAAAAGAAAGTTGCAGTTTTCCTCACAGCATTGGGTCAAGCTGCATATGGTACTATGAGACCTAATTTCTCCAGATAAGCTGGCCTCTAAGCCCCTGCCTGATTTAATTCAGAAGCTACATGCGCACTACAACCGGAAGCCGCTAGAAATTGCAGAGCAGTTTAAATTCTACAGTAGGAGGCAGCAGGCCGGGGAGGACATAGAAATATATCCTTGCTTTACGTAAACTAGCTGCCACTTGTCAGTTTGGAGACTACTTGTAGACGGCTCTCCGTGACATGTTTATCATGGGACTCTGTGACCCAGCCATACAGAAATGTTTACTCGCAGGACCTGACTTGACTGACGAAAGTCACTGACCTTGCTACGGTCATGGAGTTGGCTACAGGGGACGCCACCCTACTGAAGGCACCACCTGAAACTCCTGCAAGCCAGGGTGAGTAAAATATTCCACACCGCTATCACTCCACACCGAAGACAACCATCGCCAAATCATCCTAAACCTCGCCACCATGATTCTTCTGTCTCTAGGACGCCGACTTGCTACTGTTGTGGTAACACTACTCACAGTGCACCTGCTTGCAAGTTCAAGGATGTCGCTTGTTTTCTCTGTGGAAAGACTGGTCATATTGGTGGGTGTGTTTGCCGCAGTTCCCGCTCCCCGAACACTACCACGAAAGGTAGACCTAAACAGACATTTAGTGTGGATACGGACAATAACGGCTTCAGCTCTGGTGAGACCTGTGTCCAGCATGTTGGAATTTTTCGAGTAGCTGGGAGTACTCCTGCAATAAAAGTGGATGTCACACTTAATGGCTGTCCTGTCTCCATGGATGTTGATACAGGGGCGGCTGTGTCTGTCATTTCATGGACTGATTTAAAGGCATTGTGTCTGTCCCTACCGCTCCAACCTACAAATCTCACACTACAAACCTACAGCAAGGAACTACTACAGCCCTTGGGTTATGTGAAACCCCTTGTTACATTAGGCAACCTCAGTCAAACTCTACGCATTTTGTATGTTGTAAGTAAAGGAGGTCCTCCGTTGTACGGTAGGGACTTGATCAAAGCCCTGGGCATGCCTCCTTTTGCCATTGCTCAATGTACATTGTTTTCTGAAGTTCCATTGGGTGGAATCCCTGAAGTCACGCATTAAGAAGGTTTTTGAGGACGCTTTGGGCACCATAAAAGGAAAGATGGCCCACCTCCTCTTGAAGCCTGGTGCTACACCTTGTTTTTGTAAGGCAAGATCAGTACCTTTTTGCCTTGCGGAAGAAAGTGGAAGCAGAGCTGGACCACCTATTGGCTGAAAAGATCATAACAGAAGTTGATAGAAGTGAATGGGCATCGCCAATTGTGCCTGTCAAGAAAAAGAATGGAGACATTAGAATTTGTGGGGATTTCAGGGTTGCCCAGAAAAACCAACTTCTTGTGGATCAATACCCATTGCCTCGACTTGAAAATCTATTTGGCTCACTGGCTGGGGGCAAAAGTTTACAAAAATAGACTTAAAGTAACTTGACTGGAATTTTGTGCCCACACGGTGGACCGACATGGGTTACACACTACTGAGGAAAAGGTTGAAGCCCTTACCTATGCCCCTACTCCCCAGAGTGTCACACAGCTCAGGTCCTACCTTGGCCTCCTAAATTGCTACCACCGTTTCTTGCCGAACATAGCACACCAGCTCCACCCGTTACATCGCTTACTGGATGCGAATGCTAAATGGATATGGAGAAAAAAATGTGAAGAAACTTTTCGGCTTTCTAAAAAACTCATTCTGTCTTCTCGAGTTCTGGTCCACTATGAGTCAAAGAAACACGTCATCTTGGCTTTTGATGCCTCGCCTTAGGGACTGGGTGCCGTGCTTTCCAATGTCATGCCAGATGGCATGGAGCACCCCATTTCTTTTGCCTCCAGGTCTTGAACCTCAGCAGAACAAAACTACTCCCAGATAGACAAGGAAGTTTTGGCCATTGTATGGGCCACAAAAAAACTTCACATGTACATCAACGGTCAGGAGTTCACACTTATCACTGACCACAAACCTCTGTTGTCAATACTGAACTCTCAGAAAGGAATTTCTAAAACACCATCTCGCTTACAAAGGTACGCTTTATTTTTGGGTGCTTATACTTATTCTATCTAAAACTGCTCCCATGATACCCATGGCAATGCATGGCATTTTCCAGATTGCCACTTGGAGACCACCCACCAAGAGACGTACGCATAGTGGAAATACACAGGCCACGATCCTTCATGTCCACCTCCCTAATTGCCAGACATACAGCCACAGATCCCTTCCTGTCTCAGATATTCTCATATGCTCAGACTGGATGGCCAGAGAAAGTTTTGGGTGAATTTCATCCATACTTTGCCAGAAAATGTGAGCTTGTGACTAATGCTGGTTGCCGACAATGGGGCAATAGAGTGATTGTACCTCAGTATTTGCAACCAACCATGCTAAGGATACTGCATGAAGGCCATCCTGGTGTGGTGCGTATGAAGCAGCGAGCCCAGAGCTATGTTTGGTGGCCACAAATGGATACAGCAATTGAAGATTATTTGTCTCAATGTCCTGGGTGCTGTCAAGCTCAGCGACCCCAAAAGAGAGGAACCCTGCAACCTTGGCCATGGCCGACAGACCCGTGGTCAAGACTCCATCTTGATTTTGCTTGCCCAATCCAGGGTAAAATGTATTTGATCGTGGTAGATGCACATTCAAAATGGCCGGTTTTTCAAATGCCTTCTTTTACCTCAGCTGCTACCATTCTAGACTTAAGGAAGCTCTTTGCTCAATATGGCTTGCCAACAGCCATAGTCTCAGACAATGGAACTCAATTTACATTGCATGAGTTTCATTCCTTCCTCAGTGGCTTGGGCATCCAACACTACAAAACAGCTCCTTATCATCCAGCCTCGAATGGGCTGGCAGAACGGTTTGTGCAGACGTTTAAGAAGTGACAATGCAGAGTGACCACAGCGTGCCCCCGTCAATTCAGAGTGATCACAGCGTGCCCCCCGTCAATTCAGAGTGACCACAGCGTGCCCCCTTGTCAATTCAGAGTGACCACAGCGTGCCCCCCATCAATTCAGAGTGCCACAGCGTGCCCCCCATCAATTCAGAGTGCCACAGCGTGCCCCCCCATCAATTCAGTGCCCCCATCAATGCAGAGTGCCCCAGCGTGCCCCCCATCAATGCAGAGTGCCCCAGCGTGCCCCCCATCAATGCAGAGTGCCCCAGCGTGCCCCCCATCAATGCAGAGTGCCCCAGCGTGCCCCCCATCAATGCAGAGTGCCCCAGCGTGCCCCCCATCAATGCAGAGTGCCCCAGCGTGCCCCCCATCAATGCAGGGTGCCACAGCATGCAGAGAATGACCAGTTCACTTGCCTGATCCAGCGGCGGCTTCTGCTCAGTCTCCCCGCGTCTCTCACGTCGTCGTCCTCCTCGGCCAATGCCAAATTTTTGCCTTTCGGACAATCAGGAATGGGTCTCAGACCCGCTTCCTGATTGGCCAGGAGGAGGATCCGTGTGACAATAGCGAATATTCATTCGCTATTGTCACACAATGGGTGGGCCCTGGGCGCACTGCTCTGCGCCCCGGGTCCACCCTTTACTGAAGCCAATTAGAGCCTCTGGCTCTAATGTGCTTCAGAAAAAAAAAAAACTCCATGTGTCCGGCGTCCCGCATGCAGATTAGGGGGCCGGATGCATGGATGGGGGGGGGCGCCCCTGCGCCCCAACTCGCCGGCCGCCAATGGTTACATAGTAGTTAAGGTTGAATAAAGACAATAGTCCATCCAGTTCAACCTGTGTAGGTGTGTGTGGCTGTAATCATTTCCCATACCCCTGAATGTTTTGATCCTTGAGATGTACGTCCAAAAGTCTTTTAAATGTAGCCATACTCCCTGCAGTTACTACCATTTGTGGCAGAGAATTCCACAGTCTTGTAGCTCTTACTGTAAAGAACCCCCTGCGTAGCCTCAGGTTAAAACTCTTCTCTAATCGCATTGTATGGCCTTGTCTTCATGCATTCCTTGCGAGTGAATAGTTTTTTTTTTCGATGCTGAGATCACCGTTGAGGTATTTGTAAATTGCTATCATGTCCCCTCTCAGGCGTCTCTTCTCTAGGGAGAATAAATCAAGCGCTTGTAGGCACTCTTCATAATTAAGGTCCTCCAATCTCCTTATTCATTTTGTTGCCCTTCTCTGGACTCTCTCCAGCTCCAACACATCCCTTCTGAGGACTGGCGACCAGAACTGGACAATATTCCAGATGCGGTCGGACCAGAGTTTTATAAATTGGTATGATTATAGTTTTATCTCTGGAATACATCCCCTTCCTTATGCATGCTAATATTCTGCCTGCTTTGGCAGCTGCAGCTTGACTTTGCATGCTATTGCTTAGTCTATCTTCTACCAAGACTCCCAGATCTTTCTCCATTTTTGGTTCCCCCCCCTAGAGTGTATTTTGCTTTAATGTTTTTTTGTCCCTAAGTGCAATACCTTACACTTCTCCACATTAAACCTCATTTACCATGTACTTGCCCACTCTGTTATTTTGTCATCTGCAAAAATTGAGATCGAGCATATGATCCTATCCTCAATGCTATTTATGAATAAATTGAACAAAATTGATCCCAGGACTGAGCCTTGGGGGACCCCACTCACCACCCCAGACCAGTCTGATTAATTACCACCCTTTGAACACGCTCCTTTTAACCAGTTTCGTATCCAAGAGCAAACCTTGTGGTCGATGCCTGCAGACCTTATTTTATAAATTAATCTTTTGTGGGGAAATGTATCAAACGCCTTAGCAAAATCCAGGTACACCACATCCACTGGTCTCCCCCTATCTAGTTCACAGCTCACCTCCTCATAGAATGTTAAAGCGGAGTTCCGGGCACAAAATCAATGTTTTTTTTTTTGTGCCCGTCCGCTAGTTCTGGATAACCTGAAAAGGAATTGGATAGTTAGGTTTTTTTTTTTTTTTTAAAACTCACCTTGTAATTGTAGATCGTAAATACTCACCTCAGGGTACTTCCTCCCTCGTGGCCGCGGCTCACCCCGTCACTTCCTGCCTCGCGATGATTCCTGGGAGCTGAATGTCATAGCTCCCAGGAATCAATGCGACGGCCCCGCATGTCATTTCCGGGCGACGCCGCATTCCCCTGCTAAACCGCTGTTTAGGAATGCGGCGCCGCACCGGAAGTGACGAGAGGGGACGGTGCGGCGCATTCTGGGAGAAGAAGACGCGGAAGAAGACGCAGAAGAGGACCGCTCCGGCTTCAGCTGCCCACAAGAGAGATGGAAACGCTGTGGAAGAAATTTTATAAGTAAGTATTTCTTCTAAAAGGTAAGTGCGAACCGGGACAGATCAGAGGCTAGCCATTGTGGAATGTGCTAGCCCTGACTGTCTAGGGGGTATGCTTATTGAAAAATGACATCTGTGCCCGGAACTCCGCTTTAACTGATTGGTTTGACAAGAGGAGAAGCTGCTGGAGTTCTTGACCATATACCGAAACATGCTACTACTGGGCTGTCCCCAGCTTTTCTTAGGTTTGGCAGGCATCTCTGCACCAAACTTGATTTAGTTTGTCCACAGGAACATTCACCATCACTTCCTCCATCAGGCTGTCCTGGATTCCGTGCCGGTGATCTTGTATGGTTTTGGAAATTAAAGAGTTTTGCTTCCTTGGCTTCCTGGCATTATTGATGAACCACTTGGAAAAAGAATGTACCTTGTTCGCAGTGTTGGGGGTAACTAGTTACAAAGTAACTGATTACAGTAACTACATTACTTTTTTTGGTAACGAAGTAATGTAACTAGTTACAATACTAATATTGGTAACTACACTACTTTACTAGGCTAAAGGAGGTAACTACACTACCTTACTAGGCTATAGGAACACGCTTTCCTGCGTTACCCAAGCCGTGCGATACAATCGTTATTTCGAAGAATAGAGAGGGATGAAGTTTATGACTTTTTGTTGCACTTTGTTTTATTCTGTTTTTTCAGGTTTTGTTCTCATGTTTCCCAAAGCCTATGTTTATACAATAAACTCTACGCAGAAAGAGTGTCATGTATCTTCTTCTACACGGTCAATTAAGAAAGAGGAAAGTAAAGTAATAAGTAGTGAAGTTACTTTTCAAATGCAGTAACTAGTAAAGTAATCTTGTTACAATTTACAGAAGTAACTAGTAACTAGTTACATTTTTTGAGTTACTACCCCAACACTGCTTGTTCGCCTGGAGAATGGCGTTTGTTTGACATCTTTCGCAATTGAGAGAGCACATTTGCAGGCCACTAGAGACAAACCTACTCCTCTTTCTAACCAACCACCAGAGTCTACTCTGAGCTCTGCTAGTGACATATGGGATGGTGTCTGGCATGATCCCACAAGTTTACAACCAACCCCTGAAACGGTTGCTGACCATATTCCTGAGGAGCCCAGACATGTATCTGGAGTTAGAGACTGATTTGTGTGTTGGACACCCACTGACATCTCCAGAACCTTTGACCGATTCTATCCCTCCCAGTGCTGTGCCACTTCAGAAGTCTACCCGCCAAAGACCTCAAACTCCTCATTGGCAAAGCGCTGAAATCTTACAGGACACATTGGAGGTCAGAAAACGGAGACAAAGGGCTCATGAAGTGCTGCGGAAATCTCAGAACTGAGTTGGAGATACTACTTGCTGAACTGATCCTACTTGCCTTATTTTATGTGTTGAACATTTTGTTCTCTTGTTTTTTGTTTTTTTTTGGGAAAGAGAGGAGGTGAGATGTTTGTGCAGGATCACTGTGACCCTTTCCCTTTTTCTCCTGATGCATGATGGGGGGGGGCTGTACCAGGAAGTTAGACATAGTGTGTGTGTGTGAGAATGGAAGCAGGCACATGGTACTGAGAAGTGATTACATCTGTTAGGAACAGAAGCCTGTTGTAATAAGACTCCTCCATGTAAGAATGTCATCATGTCTCTGAGTGAGTAATAAACCTTTTGTACATCCGGCCTGTCTGTAACTTGCTGAGCGGATACTGACCGCATTGCTAGCAACACCCCGAGAGACCTCACATCGAAGGGACAGAACATGTTGCAACACAATTTTATTCCTGTCTCCTCCTCTTTTATTGGAATGGACACGGTCCAGAGCCAAAAAAGAGACCTTTGGGGAAAATCCCTCCATGTACCTCTGATACATGCCCACCCAGAGGGAGGTCTGGGTTGCATGTTTTCATGCTTAATACTGTATATACCTGTATATATCCTCCTCCAGAATTCCTGTTTTTGTTTGGTCAACCTCCATTATTTGAGATGTCCATTAAACTGCACATGCTGGTCATACAAACCTTTTGAACCACTTCAGCTCCAGAAGGTTTTACCCCCTTCCTGACCAGGCCATTTTTTGCAATGCAGCTCTGCGTTGCTTTAACAATTGCGCAGTCGTGCGACGCGGTACCCAAATAAAATTGATCTCGTTTTTTTCCCCACAAATAGTGCTTTCTTTTGATCACCTAAACGGTTTTTATTTTTTGCGCAAACAAAAAAAGACCCACAATTTTGAAAAAAAAAAAAATTACTTTCTGCTATAAAAAAATATTCAATAAAGAAATGTAAAAAAATCTAATTTCTTCATAAATTTAGGCCAATATGTATTTTGCTACATATTTTTGGTAAAATAAAACCCAATAAGTGTTATATTGATTGGTTTGCACAAAAGTTATAACATTTACAAACTATGGGATAGATTTCTGTACTTTTTAGTTTTTTTTTTTTTTTTTGCAAGTAATGGCGGTGATCAGAGTTTTTGTCAGCGGAACTGCGACATTACGGCGGACAGATCTGACACTAAGTGACACTTTTTGGGGACCAATGACACCAATACAGTGTTCAGTGCTAAAAAAAAACACGCACTGTTACAGTATAAATGACACTGGCAAGGAAGGGGTTAATACCCGGGGCGATCAAGGGGTTAAGTGTGCTCCTAGGGAGTGCTTTCTAACTGTGTGGGGGGGGGGTGAATGCACTGGACAAAAAGAGATCTGTGTTTCAGCTTAGATGAAACGCAAGATCTCTCTCTTAAGCCCCGTACACACGTACGGATCGTCGTCATACAAACGTTCGTCTTTTCTCCCCGGGATGTCGGTATCTGTTGAAAAGTGCAAAGACAGCACAAGGACAGCACAAGAATTTTGTCCGCAGACTTCAGCTGACTGCAGAAGTGATGTCATGTAATGGTTAACTTTCCCTGTGTTTTTTATTTTCTGAGCATGCCCAGTCTTGCAAATCTGCGGTCTGTCGGCTGATTTCTGTACTGACAGGCGAACAATCGTCCGTTCTGGTGTCCGCAGACAAAAATTTTCATGTTTGCAAGAAAGGCTCTTGTCCGCGGATTGTGCGCAGACAGCTGTCGGAGGCACCATACTAACACGCGTACAATCGGCAGATCTTTCGTCCGCCGACGTTTGTATGACGACGATCCGTACGTGTGTACGGGGCTTTACTCCCTGGCATAACAGCGGTCTGCCTTGTTTACATAGGCAGACAGCCATTTTGCCTTTCCTCTGAGTGATTGGCGGGTCCCGGCAGCCATCGCTGACCAGCTGATTGGCTCCCACTGTGTCCAGTCACAGCTGGAGCAGCACTCTGGCCGCATGCGCCACAGGAGTGGGCCAGTGCATTCCACAGGGAAATAAATTTAAAAGAGCAAAACTAAACCCTGGGTGGCTAAACTCCAACATTAAAATGTATATTAGAGCTAAAGAAAAGGCCTTCAAAAAATACAAGACTGAGGGGTCATTGGCAGCATTTAAGCACTACAAAGAGTGTAATAAGAAATGTAAAGACAAAATCAGGGCGGCTAAAATAGAACACGAGAGACATATAGCGGAGGAGAGTAAAAAGAACCCCAAGAAGTTCTTTAAGTATATAAACAGTAAGAAAGCCAGGCCAGAGCACATTGGCCCCATAAAAGATGATAAAGGAAAAATGGCCACAGAGGACAGAGAAAAGGCGGAAGTGTTAAATAATTTCTTTTCTTCAGTCTTCACAAAGGAATCGGGGGGCTACACGAAACCCGCTTGTAAGGCCGAACTAAATAATACACCTCAGGAAGTGCCGCCATGGCTAACAGAGGATAGACTTAGAGCTAAACTAGAGAAACTTAACATAAATAAATCCCCGGGACCGGATGGCTTGCACCCGAGGGTTCTTAATGAGCTCAGCCAGGTGATTGCCAGACCATTATTCTTGATCTTTAAGGATAGTTTACAGACGGGTATGGTGCCAGCTGATTGGAAAAAAGCCAACGTGGTACCAATATTTAAAAAGGGGCCGAGATATATCCCGGGTAACTATAGGCCGGTCAGCCTAACATCTGTAGTCTGCAAAATTTTGGAGGGGATGATAAGGGACCACATACAAGACTTTAGTAATGAAAATGGTATTATAAGTAGAAATCAGCATGGATTCATGAAAAATCGTTCGTGCCAAACCAATCTATTAACCTTCTACGATGAAGTGAGCTGCCACCTAGATAAAGGTAAGCCTGTGGATGTGGTGTATCTGGACTTTGCAAAGGCCTTTGACACCGTTCCTCACAAACGCTTACTGTACAAACTAAGGAAGGTAGGTATGGATCATAAGGTGAGTACCTGGATAGAGACCTGGCTCCAGGGGAGAGTACAGAGGGTGGTGATTAATGGGGAGTACTCGGATTGGGCGGGTGTGGAAAGTGGGGTCCCCCAGGGTTCTGTCCTGGGACCAATCCTGTTTAATTTATTCATAAATGATCTAGAGGAGGGGATATCTAGTACAATCTCAGTATTTGCAGATGATACTAAATTAGGCATGCCAATATCTTCTATGCAGGATGTGGAAATCTTGCAAGCAGACCTGAACAAAATAACGGGGTGGGCAACCACATGGCAGATGAGGTTTAATGTAGAAAAATGTAAAGTAATGCACTTGGGTGCCAGAAACCAGAAAGCAAGCTATTCACTAGGGGGTGAACCTCTGGGTGAGTCTAGGATGGAAAAGGACTTGGGGGTACTGGTAGACAACAGGCTTGGCAGTGGCATGCAATGCCAAGCCGCCGCAAGCAAAGCCAACAGAATACTGGGATGTATAAAAAAGGGGATTCACTCCAGAAATAAAGAGATTATTCTCCCGCTCTACAAGACTCTGGTCCGGCCACATCTGGAGTATGCTGTCCAGTTCTGGGCACCGGTCCTCAGGAAGGATGTGCTGGAACTGGAGAAAGTCCAGAGGAGGGCAACAAAAATAATTAGGGGAATGGAGGACATCGGCTATGAGGAAAGACTACAAGCACTGAACCTATTCTCTCTGGAGAAGAGACGATTGAGGGGGGATATGATATCAATGTACAAATACTGTACGGGCGACCCTAGCATAAGGAACAAACTATTCAGAGAAAGGGAATACAATAAGACACGTGGCCACTCACTAAAACTTGAGGAAAGGCGGTTTAACCTTAAAGTGCGTAAGGGGTTCTTCACTGTAAGAGCGGTAAGGATGTGGAATTCTCTTCCACAAGCAGTCGTATCAGCGGGGAGCATAGATAGTTTCAAAAAACTATTAGATGTACACCTTAAAGACCACAACATACAGGGGTACACAATGTACGGTTAAAAGCAAACACACACACGCATCATGGGTTGAACTGGATGGACTTTTTTCAACCTCACTAACTATGTAACTATGTAAGATCACGTGCACAAAATCACGTACATGTATGTGATTTTGCGCAGCCGGGCCGCCCTGCTGGAATATATATGCTGTGGAGGGGTTAAACAGCTACTTTTTGATTTCATAATACAGTATATGTACCATCTAGCGTAAAGATTAATTCTAGGTTTGAATATTTTTACGTCGTTTTATTTGGTCCAGCTTTGACCTATTTATATATGCCTATAGCATACCCGGCCAATCCCTCTGGAAGCTGAAAGTTTTTGTAGAAGCCACTACAGTGATCTCCACTAGCTTCCAGGTCCTGTGTGGAGCGATTGTCCTGCTGCTTACTAGAGCTGCACGATTAATCGTATGAAAATCGCGATCTCGATTCACCCCCCCTGAGGATTTAAACCTGACATATTCTCGATTCTTTGCATAGCTGAGGGAGCAGAGAAAACAGCTGTGGAAAACTCCCAGTAACTATAAACAAAATGATTACATTGTATCTTTCCTCCCACAAACGCCTATCAGCATTAAGTCTCCCAGTAACTATAAACAAAAATGATTACATTGTATCTTTTCCTTCCCTCTGCCAGGGAGAAAGGAAGTTTAACCTCTTAAAGACTAGACCTTTTTATGACACTTGTTGCTTGCAAGTTTAAAATCATTTTTTTTTGCTAGAAAAGTACTTAGAACCCCCAAACATTTTATATATTTTTTTAGCAGAGACCCTACAGAATAAAATGGCGATTGTTGTAATATTTTATGTCACACTGTATTTGCGCAGCAGTCTTTCAAACGCAATTAATAAACTTTAATGAATAAAAAAAAAACCTAACAGTAAAGTTATCCCAATTTTTTTTGTTACACAGAGAATCGTGAGAGAATCGTGATCTTTATTCCAAGCTAAAAAATCGTGATTCTCATTTTGGCCAGAATCGTGCAGCTCTACTGCTTACTATACACAGGAGGAGGCTCAATCATATAATTATGTCACTACACTGCCTTTTCACCTCATCCAGTCAGAAAATGCTTTGTCATCATTGAGAAATTAGAAGGCGTTTTTCTGAATGACACCCATCTTTAGTGGTCAGCCTCCTATGTTCAGTAAACAGCAGGGCAGCCACTCTGCACAGAAAGCTAGTGGAGATCATTGAAGTATGGAATCAGTGGCTACTACAGGGATTACCAACTTCCAAGGAGATTGGCCAGGTATGGTATATGTTTAGTTACATTGGTCCAAGCATAGTTACACATGTAAATAAAAAACATACCTGAAAATCATCTTTAATTAAAGGATAAATTCTTCCTTTGAAAAAAATGAAATACAATAAATGCAAATTTTTTGCAGGTAAAAAAATGTGCATTTATTATTTATTTATTTATTTTAGAGGAACCTGCAGAGCATTGCACCTGCGATCAAACCGTGGCTGCAATGCCAGGCTCCTGCAGATTCTCAGGATAGCTGTCTTTGCCGTACCTTCCATACGGGCAGGCAGTTACTTGAGAGCAGGAAGATCAATGAAGTACTAGAGCGCTCACCAGCGCCCTTGCAGTTCATTAAAAACTATAAGCCAATGACCACAATGGCTGACAGTACTTGTCCATTCATTCACAGGAAACTGTAAATGAATGATGAGGCTGTGAGACTATGCTAGGAAATTGGCTAGTCTAATTTTGTAGCAAGTTCTAAGGCACATAGCACATGAATAAAAAATGTATAGAAAGGAAAAACACTGCAAGTAAGACCCTTTTCATATGGTGCGGACTCCGTTTTGATAAGCAGGGGATCTGTCTGGATCCCCTTGCTGGTCAGAGCAGAGTGGGCAGAGGACAGGCCTATTTCTACTCAGTTACTGAGAGCAGGCCTGGACAAGAGTGCACTCTGCTCTATATGTGGCTGGGTGTACACAGACTCCACTTACACTCAGCTGCCTCTGATCCAATTCACCTAGGCAGAGGAGGACTGATCCCCTTCTGATTTTAGAAGAGTGGACTGGATCGGAGGTAGGCATGTATAAATGGACTCTCCAGTTGATAGTGGGTGAATGGACCATCCAATCAGGTCAACCTAAAAAATTGACGGCAGACTTGATTAGAACGGTTGTGTTAAAGGGGCCTAAGCATTTAAAATGCCTGATTTCTCTGTGATTTTACCTGGTATTTTGTTGGTGACAGGATCTCTTAAAGCTTTCTTGAACTTTTTGGTCAAACCTCTGCTGCTGAACTTAATAAACATTCTTTTATTTTCCAGAATTCTGAAAAATGTCAAATGAGTGCGCTAGAAAAATTCCCCTTTCCTTGCTTTACTGGACTAAATATTGATCCTAGTGAGAATGCCAGCTGTAAAAGGAAAACAACATCCATGGACACTTTGTATTTGTCAACTTCCAGTGATCAAATATCTAAAAAACCAAAACACTCTGGTTCTTTGGTTCAATGTGTGAGTAAAGAAAGTGATGGCAAGAGACCACAAACTGCTCCTACACTTCTAAAGTATTGCTCTGACAAAAACAAGGAATACAATATATTGGCTGTTGTACTTCAGCCCTGTCATGTTAAAGAAATCCAGGCCAAAAGTAGACCAAATTCAGGTTCATTTCCCATGGCAACAATTATTGTTCTGGACCAATCAGGAGTCAAATGTAAAGTTCTTATGTGGAGGACTGCTGCTTTTTGGAGTTTGGCCTTATTACCTGGTGATATAATAATGCTAACAAATTTGACAGTTTGCGAAGATAAGTGGAGCAAGGAAACCTTCCTTCAATCTACATTTAATAGTTGTTTTCTTAATTTAGGAAACTGCTCGGTTCTTACCACAGATGAATATAAAAATGTTGTAGAATATTTAGCTCTACAGAAGTTAATGTGCTATATATCAGCCGAACATTGCTACCTACAAGATCTTCCTTCTCGTCCTCAGAAACTTGATTGTACACAGCATGCAAGACTTTCTAAGCTTCAGCCAGAAGTTTTAGTACATTCAATAATAAAAGTAGTCAGCATATCTATTCTAAAGGAGTGCACATATAATTTCAAGGGCTTGCAGCAAAATAAAGTCATTTTGACTGTAGAAGAAGTCAAAGGGCAAATTGGTACATTAATTTTGTGGGGAAAAACTGTCTCTTGGTGTGAGCAGATCCGCTTGAAAATAGATTGCATTTGGGTATTTAAATATTTATTTTGCAAAAAGAGTTTAATTTCAGGAGATGTAGAATTACATACAACACCATGGTCATCCTGTGAATGCTTATTTGATGATGACAAAAGAGCTATAGATTTTCAAGAGAGATATGAAAATGTATCTTCTCCAAAGCTATTGAGTCTAAGGACAGTTATTGAAGGTAGATATTCAGGTGACTTTCAGATTAAAGTCAGCATTTCTGAATTTAAGTTTCATGTTCCTGGCAATCAAAACGTTTGTGTGAACAAGCAAACTTCCATAACCAAGATTCTGAGTTCCCTACCTTTGATTATATACTCAGGCTGTGGAAATTGCAGGAAAGAACTAAGAATAGACTGTAATCATGTGTATGAGCAGTGTTTCTTTTGTTTACCTTTTACCCAAATTAGACTTTTCTACAGGCCAGTCTTAATGACTGTCAGGAATGAGAGAAATTGGATTTGTGTCCATGTACCATCAGATGTTCTTGAGAAAATCTTCTTAAATATTTCCCCAAATTTATTACACAAACTTGTCTCTGGATCATCAAATGTAACCTATGGAGCCATAGTTGCAGATATTTGCCACTCACTTTTGGCAGATAATAGCGAATCATATTTGCTTACAATAAAAAGTCACATTTCACTTGATGAAAATAGTGTACCGCTTGAGCAGGAGTTTCATGTACTATCTTTCCTTGGAAGCATTTGAAGGGTAACTTCTCCTTTAAATTTTTTTTTTTTTTTGTAATTGTTTAATTTTAAGTTTTGGAACAGTGTAATGTAAATTAATATGTATGTAAGCATTCTATATTAAAACCTGTGTCAGTTAAAAAAAATGTGTTTAGTGCATCTCTGCAATGCATGCACCTTCCCCTATGTTTTAAAACTTAACACATTAAATACCTGTTTGTCTTCACACAATTATGCCTTTCCCTTCCTCATTGACATATCAATACAATGGGGGAGATTTACTAAAACTGGTGGACACAGAATCTTGTTCAGCTGTGCATAGTAACCAATCAGCTTCTAAGCTGTGTGCACCAGTTTTCGTGAATCTTCCCCAGTATTTTTAGCTTTAAATTCCTAAGGACGTGATGTCTTCTCTGCTTGCTTTGTGATGGATTAAGAAAAAGACATCAACCCAATTTATTCCCCCACTTCTCATCTTCATAAACCTTCCTTATGTCAGGCAGACAACACAATAAGTTATCAGCTCCAATTTGTATTTCTCTTACATCCTCCGACAGTCGCCACCCACTCATACAGTCTTCATTATGGGGTATTGACTTCATCTCCACAGGAGTTTCTAGGCATAAGACTTGTAAAAGAACAATAAATTTACATAGCCACACCCATGGGGGCTGTCCTTCTAGTCCAATACCCCCCTGCAATAACCATCCCACTTCAGTTTGTCTTCTGCCTAGCTTCAGGAGTGGATAGGCTTCCCTGTGCTGAGGCTACAGTCTCAGCCTTTTCTCTTATGATTTATTTTCAAAAGATGTCATTTTTTCTTTACATTGCTAGCTGTTTATTTTACCAGCACTAGTTAGTTGATCTTCGGATTAAGACGGCGTCTGCGGAGCTGGGAATCGGACTGGCTGTCCTGGTTCTCCAGGACAGAGGGTCAGATGGAACCCCAGCCCGCCATCGAGCGTTTCGCAGGCTATGTGTTTGCCCTGGCCTCACAAACGACCCACCCCTGTCCATCTGGGATGCAGCCGAATGAGGTGGCTACCTCACTGGACACAGCATAGGTTCGTCCATGCACTCATAGTGTCCTGCGTTTTTGGCTGGCGGCACTCCCCTGCCATCTGAAGGTGGGCGGTTTCCCGCTTGATATGAGGCACCCCACGCCATCGGGTACAGGTAAGTACATTCTATGTGGGGCCTCTGTCTGTGGTGTCCCCTGTGTCTGTGCGTTTTGGGCTCCCTGGTCCCGGTCCCTGTGGGGGCTTTTTGTTCTCTCACAGCAGCGCTGTGTGGGGTTTTTGGGGGTCCCTCTCCCAATATCACTTTATGGTGCTTGAGGATGCAGACACATGTGGCGACCGCTGCGGGGTTAAACGCCACCGGTCCGCCATTTTAGGTGTGGGCAGCATGTCTGGCTTCACTGTGGGCGCTCATATAGCATGCTATGTAGTGTATTTTCACGCCTTACGGCGCCATCTTGTGTGTGGCAAACGATTGTTCCGAGCACATGTCGGCGGCCATCTTGCCGAAGCCTCCCATTAATTTACATCCATTTGCATCCATTTTCCCTTGGCCTGCAGCTTAGTTCAGCCTCCGGCGGTGACATCACTTCCTCCTTTCTCACAGAGCCGACCGAAGGAGCTGGTAACACTTTGTGGGGTTCTGTCCTGCTATTCTTTTTCCTGTCCTGCCTTGTGCAATCTTCCTGGTCTGTTTTGTCCCTGCGAGGGGTCTGTGTGTCACAGTCTTATAGCGGTGTGCTGTGGGGGTACCTCAGCGCACTTAAAGGGCCAGTTTTAAAAAAAAAAAAAAACTTTTCTTTTCTGTTATGGAATCCCAGGACAGCAAATTCCCGCCAGCTTTGGTGGGGGATTCAGGGTCCCCTGAGTCCTCCGCAGTCACTAATTTGGCTGCTGTTGTGGTAACTTTGGTGTCAAAAATGGATGTGCTGATGTCTGAACGTGCTGCTAGGAAAAGGCCTAGAATCTCCTTTTCTTCTGATTCTGAGTGTGATATGGTCGCTGTAGGTAGCGTGGCCCTTTCGAGGTCTCACTCTTCTCAGGACCCGCAAGAGTCTGAGGGGGAGGCGGAGGTTGCAGGGGTGGATGACTAACCCCCCCCCCCCCCTGGGTCGCCCGAGGAACGCGCAGCTATGGATGAGTTGATCCTGGCAGTAAAGGAAACACTACATTTGGAGGATGAGCCCACTCCTCTGGGCATTGTGTCCTCTTTTGGTACACACAGGACCCGCAAGACGGCACAGGTTTTTCCTTGCCCCGCAGAGTTTCACCATATGGTGAACGAGTTATGGCGTAATTTAAAACACACCTTCGTGGTGCCTAAGAAGTTTCAACTTCAATATCCTTTTGCGGCTACTACTATGGCGCTGGTGTGTGCCTCCTCAAGTGGATCACACGGTGGCCAGATTGAACAAAGCTACCCTGCTCCCTGTCGAGGACTCTCCGGTGTTTAGGGACCCTACGGATAGGAGGCTGGAATCTCTTGCCCGCCACTCATACATGGTGGCGGGTTCCATGCTCAAGCCTATTTTTGCCTCTGTAATGGTGGCTCAGGCTGTGGCGGATTGGACCAAGGTGCTCAAACGCACCCTCGTGACCGACTCTGTCCCTCCCACTACGGTGGAGATGGTGGATCAGATCTAACGTGGGGTCATGTATTTGTGTGATGCGGCTCTGCATGAGGCCCCTTTGGCGATTTGCTTGTCCAGTGTCGCTGTGATTAACCGTAGCTTAATATGGTTGAAATGTTGGTCGGCTCAAGGAAGACGGTGGCTGATATACCCTATGCGGGGTCTCGCCTTTTTGGGGAATCCCTGGATGAATTGGTTAAAGGATTAACTGGGGGTAAGAGCACTTTACTGCCCCAGAATCCTAAGGGTAAATCTTTCCACGGTAAGCAGGCCCCCTCCTTTAAACCTACTCAGGGTTCCTTTCGTGCCTTCAAGGCACAGAGCAAGGGAAAACCCTTCAAGGGCCAAGGTGGCCAGAAGAAACCCTGGTTTGGCAAACAAAAATCCAGCCAGGCTGGGTCGGCGGCTCAGTCCGCCTCAGCCTGAAGGGTGCCCTCACCCGTTTCAGGGGTGGGGGGACATTTGCACGGTTTCCTCCAACCTTGGATGCTCCGACTCACGGACAGGTGGGTTCAGGAAATCATTCGATTAGGGTACAAGATCGAATTTCTTTCACGGCCGGCGAACAGATTCTTTCCCTCGAATCTTCATTTGACCCCAGGGCGGTTGCAGGACCTGCATCAGGCTGTGCACGATCTCCTTGCCCAAGGGGTGATCGTCCCGGGGCCTTCTCGGGACAGGTTTCGGGGTTTTTATTCAAATCTGTTCACTGTGCCCAGAAAGGAGGGCAAAGTGCGTCCGATTCTGGACTTGAAAGCGCTGAACCGATTCGTGCGCGTTCGAAAATTCCATATAATCCGGGGGAGTTCCTGGCCTCTATAGACCTAAAGGATGCGTATCAGCACAGAGGTATCTCCGATTCACCGTTGTGGAGGATCATTACCAGTTTGTGGCGTTACCTTTCGGTCTCGCTTCGGCTCCAAGGGTCTTTACCAAAGTGTTGGCGCCTGTTGCGGGCACAGGGCATTGCGGTCTTGGGTTATCTGGACGATCTCCTGTTAAGGTCGAGTGCCAGTCAGAGCCTGTTGCGCAATCTCTCCACTACGGTCCAGACGCTCCAAGAGTTCGGTTGGACGATCAACTTTCAGAAGTCGACCTTGTCGCCTTCGGTTCGTCTCCAGTATCTGGGCATGGTTCTGGACTCTGCTCAAGCAAAGGTGTTCTTGCCGGATCCTACAGAACGAGGTCAGGTCCCTCAGGGACTACGAATCCTCGTCACTCAGGACCTGTATTCGGTCCCTGGGGTTGATGGTGTCAGCCTTCGAGGCGATACCGTTTGCACAGTTTCACATGCGATCTCTTCAAGCGGAGATCCTCGCAAGGTGGGACAGACTGCCTCAGTCCTTGGACCTGAGAGTGTCTCTGAGTCACCAGACCAGAATGGACCTCTTGTGGTGGCTTCAGTCCCCGGCGGTGTCGGACGGAAAATCTTTCCGGCCGTTTCTGTGGACGGTGATAACCACGGATGTCGGGCTGGGGTGGCGTTCTGGGCAAGCTGTCTGCCCAGGGCGCTTGGTCGAGAGAGGAATCTTCCCTCCCGATCAACATTTTAGAGTTTAGAGCGATCAGGCTGTGCTTGATCCATTGGTCGGATCGTCTTCAGGGCCGCCCTGTACGGGTGCAGATGGACAATGCCACTGCGGTGGCGTACATCAATCACCAAGGGGACACCAGGAGTGCCCGGGCGGCCCAGGAAGTGACAATGGCCCAGATGGCACGGAGCGCTATTCAGATGCAGCAAGTCATGCATGCAAGACTTCTGGTGCCTTCATAGAAGCCACTGCCATGGGATTTTCTGACAGACTCCTGGAGGGATGCCCTTGTAGATGACAAATTATGCATTTAAGAAAATGTGCGGTGGAGGCAGAAATTCCAGTTTGCATCCCCTGGACACAGCAGACATCTAAAATGTCCTAGAACCAGATGGCCAACAGACATCCCCTCACTCTGACAAACGAACAAGTGGGGATGCAACCTTCTTGATTGGAGGATATAATCACAGGCTTAAAAGATGTGAGGATCCAGGATTTATGGCAGAGCTTAGTTACAAGCCTTGGCCTGGACTCGGGGGCCTAAGAAAATTTTTTCTTTGGTTGAGTGTAGTAGAGTTTCCCAGATGAACATTTTTCTATTTCTATATGGTAAAAGAGTACTCTTCTCTCTGGTAAAATCCTTAAAGTTAATTTTTATATGGAATTTTTTACTTTGTATTTAATATTTTTGTTCCTGTGTGAACTACAATCAACCTGTTCCTGTGTAAACTACAATCAACAGCTGAACTTGACGCTGCATTAGATATCCTAGATCCTCAATCCTGTGAGCGCGACCCAACAATTAGCTCCATGCTGGCTTGGCCGCAACATAGCCCCACTGGACTGGGGCTGGCTGGCGAGTGAAACACCTTGTGAGGTCGCATTGCCCTGGTCAAGACTGCAGTCACGATCAGAGTCGCAGCGTACCTCAGGCCGCAGCACCCTCATTCCAAGATGGTGTGGTGGACTGCTAGGAGTGCGCCCGCCTGGTGGTGTTAGTAGTGTCCCCCTCCTTTTTTTTTTTTAAATTTCTGGGGTCGTCACGGGCCCTCCCTGGGGATGGTAGACCCCCTCCTGTGTCCCCCCTCCCCCTTGGGTTTTTTCCCCATCTCCACTACGGGGTTCCCCTGCGTAGGTTGCCCTCAGCTGCCCCCTGTCTCCCCCCATAGCCTCTTTTAGGGGGCAAGGGTGCATTTGGGTAGGAAGCTTGTCTGGTGTTGGGCCGGAGAGTGGTGGGTGGGTGCCGCTGTTGGTCCCCCTTTTTGGTGCTGCTGGGGGTCCTTTGCTGGGCTCCATGCAGCAAGCACCACGTGGCGCCACTGTTTTGCCGT
This sequence comes from Pelophylax lessonae, assembly GCF_965119305.1. Lineage (NCBI taxonomy): Eukaryota > Metazoa > Chordata > Amphibia > Anura > Ranidae > Pelophylax > Pelophylax lessonae. Next base: position 126,296,157 of record NC_138775.1, read on the forward strand.
GGATGCTGCATTGCCCGCTTCGTCGGCCATGTTTGTGTAGTCCAGCGGCCATGTTTTGGGTTTCCCATGGAGAATAACAGCGGCCATTTTCTTGTAGTCTGGGTGCGGTGATATGCCGCGGTGGCCTCTAGTGTTAGTGTCAGCGCTTCCTCTTCCAACGCAGTGTGGCAGGCTGTTTTGCACTCTCCAGCTCTGGGGTGGTGAGTCTCTGGGGGTTTACGATACTTCCTCTGCTATACAGCACCACGGGTGCTCTGACTTGTTGGCAATGGAGCCTCAAGTGTATATCACCACCTGACCCACTCTTGGAAGCTGCGGGACCCTCTAGGTCTCAGTCTGCCCTGGCGGTCATGACGGCAGCCCTGCAGTCACTTGTATCCAAGGTAGATATGGCCCTGCAAAGGAGGCCTAGAGAAAAGTGCTCCCCGTCTACCCTCACGTGGGTACCAATGACATAGGCAGAGGAAGATGGAGAGTCCTAAACGATTTCAGGGACTTAGGAACTAAGTTGAGGAGTAGGACCTCCAAGGTAGTATTTTCCGAAATACTACCTGTACCTCGAGCCACACCAGAGAGGCAGCGGGAGATTAGGGAAGTTAACGAGTGGCTGAGGAGCTGGTGTAGTAAGGAGGGTTTCGGGTTCCTGGAGAACTGGGCTGACTTCTCAGTCGGCCACCGGCTCTTTGGTAGGGACGGATTGCACCTAAATGGGGAAGGTGCAGCCGTACTGGGTGAGAGGATGGCCACAAAGTTAGAGGGGCTTTTAAACTAGGGAATCGGGGGGGGGGGGAGGGTACAGATGTAGAATTAGCCAGGGGAAAGCAAGATTCAGAGGGCAGAAATGGGGGCATTAGCGGTAGGGTGTTCGAAGCTCCTAAACCCAGGGTGGGTATGGGGAAAAATCAAGAGAGCAGCCTAATAAAAACAAATGAGGATATATGTAACCGATCAAAATTAAGAGGTTTGTATACCAATGCCAGAAGCCTGGCCAACAAGATGGGAGAGCTGGAGCTGCTGATATTTGAGGAGGACTTAGATTTTGTGGGGATAACTGAGACTTGGTTTGACAGCTCCCATGACTGGATGGCGACCATTCAGGGGTATTCCCTTTATTGCAGGGATAGAGAAGGTAAAAAAGGGGGAGGGGTATGTCTGTATATTAAAAACAGTATACAGGTAAATATGAGGGATGATATTAATAATGGAGCTAAGGACGAGGCAGAATCCCTATGGGTAGAGCTTCAAAGGGAAGGCACGGTGGGGAAGGTAATATTGGGCGTATGCTATAGGCCCCCCAACCAGAGGGAGAAGGGTGAGGAGGACCTCATGTTACAGATAGGATTGGCAGCAAGGATGGGAAATGTCATTATAATGGGGGACTTTAATTATCCAGATATAGACTGGGCAGAAGGAACTGCGCACTCAGCCAAGGCTAGGCAGTTCCTAAATGTTTTGCAGGACAATTTCATGGGTCAGATGGAGAATGCACCGACAAGAAACAATGCGGTACTTGACCTACTGATTACCAACAATACAGACCTGCTCAAGGATATAGAAACACGGGACAACTTAGGAAACAGTGACCATAGGTCAATTGGTTTCAGTATTAATTACAGTAATAGGAAGCACAAGGGTAATATAAGGACACTGAATTTCAAAAGAGCCAATTTCCCTAAACTGCGCTCGCTGCTAGAAAATATCAAATGGGATAGAACCCTGGGAACAAAGAACACAGAGGAAAAATGGGAGTGCTTCAAGAGCATACTTAACAAGGGGATTGGCCAGTGCATTCCAAAGGGAAATAAATTTAAAAGAGCAAAACTAAACCCTGGGTGGCTAAACTCCAACATAAAAATGTATATTAGTGCTAAAGAAAAGGCCTTCAAAAAATACAAGACTGAGGGGTCATTGGCAGCATTTAAGCATTACAAAGAGTGTAATAAGAAATGTAAAGATGAAATCAGGGCGGCTAAAATAGAACACGAGAGACATATAGCGGAGGAGAGTAAAAAGAACCCCAAGAAGTTCTTTAAGTATATAAACAGTAAGAAAGCGAGGCCAGAACACATTGGCCCCATAAAAGATGACAAAGGAAATATGGCCACTGAGGACAGAGAAAAGGCGGAAGTGTTAAATAATTTCTTCTCTTCAGTCTTCACAAAAGAATCGGGGGGCTACACGAACCTAGCTTGTAAGGCCGAACTAAAGAATACACCTCAGGAAGTGCCGCCATGGCTAACAGAAGATAGACTTAGAGCTAAGCTAGAGAAACTTAACATAAATAAATCCCCGGGACCGGATGGCTTGCACCCGAGGGTTCTTAATGAGCTCAGCCAGGTGATTGCCAGACCATTATTCTTGATCTTTAAGGATAGTTTACAGACGGGTATGGTGCCAGCTGATTGGAAAAAAGCCAACGTGGTACCAATATTTAAAAAGGGGCCGAGATGTATCCCGGGTAACTATAGGCCGGTCAGCCTAACATCAGTAGTCTGCAAAATTTTGGAGGGGATGTTAAGGGACCACATACAAGACTTTAGTAATGAAAATGGTATTATAAGTAGTAATAAGCATGGATTCATGAAAAATCGTTCTTGCCAAACCAATCTATTAACCTTCTACGATGAAGTGAGCTGCCACCTAGATAAGGGAAAGCCTGTGGATGTGGTGTATCTGGACTTTGCAAAGGCCTTTGACACCGTTCCCCACAAACGCTTACTGTACAAACTAAGGAAGGTAGGTATGGACCATAAGGTGAGTACCTGGATAGAGAACTGGCTCCAGGGAAGAGTCCAGAGGGTGGTGATTAATGGGGAGTACTCGGATTGGGCAGGTGTGGAAAGTGGGGTTCCCCAGGGTTCTGTCCTGGGACCAATCCTGTTTAATTTATTCATAAATGATCTAGAGGAGGGGATATCTTGTACAATCTCAGTATTTTCAGATGATACTAAACTAGGCTTGCCAATATCTTCTATGCAGGATGTGGAAACCTTGCAAGCGGACCTGAACAAAATAACGGGGTGGGCAATTACATGGCAGATGAGGTTTAATGTTGAAAAATGTAAAGTAATGCACCTGGGGGCCAGAAACCAGAAAGCAAGCTACTCACTAGGGGGGGAACCTCTGGGTGAGTCTAGGATGGAAAAGGACTTGGGGGTACTGGTAAACAACAGGCTTGGCAGTGGCATGCAATGCCAAGCTGCTGCAAGCAAAGCCAACAGAATACTGGGATGTATAAAAAAGGGGATTCACTCCAGAAATAAAGAGATTATTCTCCCGCTCTACAAGACTCTGGTCCGGCCACATCTGGAGTATGCTGTCCAGTTCTGGGCCCCGGTCCTCAGGAAGGATGTGCTGGAACTGGAGAAAGTCCAGAGAAGGGCAACAAAAATGATTAGGGGAATGGAGGACATCAGCTATGAGGATAGGCTACAAGCACTGAACCTATTCTCTCTGGAGAAGAGACGATTGAGGGGGGATATGATATCAATGTACAAATACTGTACTGGCGACCCTAGCATAAGGAACAAACTATTCAGAGAAAGGAGATACAATAAGACACGTGGCCACTCACTAAAACTAGAGGAAAGGCGGTTTAACCTTAAAGTGCGTAAGGGGTTCTTCACTGTAAGAGCGGTAAGGATGTGGAATTCTCTTCCACAAGCAGTCGTATCAGCAGGGAGCATTGATAGTTTCAAAAAACTAGTAGATGGGCACCTTAGAGACCACAACATACAGGGGTATACGATGTACGGTTAAAAGCAAACACACACACACATCATAGGTTGAACTGGATGGACTGATGTCTTTTTTCAACCTCAGTAACTATGTAACTTTAAAACGTCCATTCCTGGTACCTAGTCGGTTCAAATTGCTCTATGCTTTTGCGCCGGCTACGGAATCACGATGGTGTATGCCTCCGCAGGTGGATCAAACTGTGGAAGTCCTTAACAAGGCTACCTTGGTTCCTTCAGAGGATACCCCGGTTTTTCGGGATCCCACGGACCGGCGGTTGGAGTCCCAAGCACGCCATTCCTATACGGTAGCGGGCTCGTTGCTCAAACCCATTTTCGCGTCCATTTTGGTGGCTCAGGCGGTGGCTGATTGGACTACGGTGCTTAGGAGCAACCTCGTGTCTGATGCTGTTCCACCTGCTCGGCTGGATATGGTGGATCAAATTCACAGAGGAATCGTGTATTTGTGTGATGTGGCCTTGAATGAGGCCCCTTTGGCAGCACGCCTGTCTAGTGTCTCTGTACTTAACCGTCCACTAATCTGGCTGAAGAGCTGGTCGGCTGACCAGTCCTCGCGGAAAACAGTTGCTGATTTTCCCTATGCTGGTTCTCGCCTTTTTGGCGAAGCGTTGGATACCCTGGTAAAGGGCGTCACAGGGGGCAAGAGCACTATGCTGCCCCAGAACCTGAAGAACAAGTCCTTTCGTGGCAAGCGGGGTTCTACGTCTTGACCCACTCGGGGTTCCTTTCGTGCCTTTCGGAACCAATTCAAGGGCCAGGGTAACCAGAAGAAGCCCTGGGCGGGCAAGTCAAAGTCAGGCAATGCCAGCTCGGCGGCTCACTCCGCCGGAAGGGGTGCCCTCACCCAATTCCGGGGTGGGGGGACGTTTGCGCAGTTTCTTCCAAACTTGGCTGCTCCGGATTTCGGACAGGTGGGTTCAGGAAATCGTTCGATCAAGTTACAAGATCAAATTCCTATCCCGGCCAGGGAACCGGTTTTTTGCCTCAAATATTCATTTGCCTCCTGGGCATCTGCAGGATCTGCACCAAGCAGGACCTTCTTGCTCAGGGGGTGATTGTCCCAGTGCCTCATTGGGACAGGTTTCAAGGTTTTTATTCAAATCTGTTCACGGTGCCCAGGAAGGAGGGCAAAGTACGTCCAATTCTGGACCTGAAAGTGCTGAACCGATTTGTGCGAGTTCCCAAGTTTCGAAAGGAGTCTCTCCGTTCGGTGGTGGCCTCCCTGAGTCCAGGAGAATTCCTGGCCTCGATAGATCTTAAGGATGCGTATCTGCACGTCCTCATTTTCGAGGGTCACCAGAGGTACCTTCGGTTTGCTATCGCAGAGGACCACTATCAGTTTGTGGCGTTACCTTTCGGTCTCGCTTCGGCTCCAAGGGTTTTTACCAAGGTGCTGGCGCCGGTTCTGGGCCTGTTGAGGGCACAGGGCATTGCGGTCTTGGGGTACCTAGACGATCTTCTTCTGAGATCGAGTGTCAGCCAAGACCTTCTGCGCGATCTGTCCACCACAGTACAGACGCTACAGGAGTTCGGATGGACCATCAACGTTCAGAAATCGACGTTGTCGCCATCGGTTCGTCTTCCCTATCTGGGAATGATCCTGGACTCTGCTCAGGCAAAGGTGTTCTTGCCGGAGGACAAGCTCCGGACCTTGCAGGACAAGATCAGGTCCCTCAGGGACAATCCATCCTCGTCACTCAGGACCTGTATGCGAGGCCTGGGGTTGATGGTTTCGGCCTTCGAGGCGATACCCTTTGCCCAGTTTCACACGCGGGCTCTCCAAGCGGAGATCCTGGCCAGGTGGGACAAACTCCCTCAGTCCCTGGATCTGAGTATCTCATTGAGTCGCCAGACCAGATTGGCTCTTCTGTGGTGGCTCCAGTCCCCGACTGTGTCGGAAGGCAAGTCGTTCCGTCCGTTACTGTGGACGGTGATTACCACGGATGCCAGCCTGTCGGGCTGGGGTGGCGTCCTGGGCAACCTGTCTGCCCAGGGCCTTTGGTCGGAAGAGGAGTCTTCTCTCCCGATCAATGTGCTGGAATTGAGAGCGATCAAGCTCTGTCTCTTCCAGTGGTCGGACTGATTTCGGGGCCGTCCTGTTCGGGTACAGACGGACAATGCTACCGCGGTGGCTTACATCAACCACCAAGGGGGCACCAGGAGTGCCCGGGCGGCCCGGGAGGTGACCGACATTCTGTCATGGGCCGAGACTCATGTCCCGGCGATTTCAGCAGTTCACATTCCGGGTGTGGATATTTTGGCAGGCCGACTATCTGAGCCGCCAGACCCTGGACCAGGGGGAATGGTCTCTACACCCGGAGGTTTTCCAAATGCTGTGTGCGCAGTGGGGATCCCCGGACGTGGATCTGTTCACATCTCGTCTAAACCACAAGGTGGAAAGGTTCGTGGCAAGAACGCGCAATCCTCTGGCAGTCGCCTTGGATGCGTTGGTGGCCCCTTGGCATCAGTATCGCCTGATGTATGCCTTTCCTCCGATTCAGTTGCTGTCCAGGTTCTTCCGCAGGTTGGCCTCGGAACCGCACTCGGTGATTCTGGTGGCGCTGGACTGGCCACGCCGGTCCTGGGACGCCGACGTTGTTCGCCTGGCAGTGGCGCCTCCGTGGCGGCTGCCAATGCGGGAAGATCTCCTGTCTCAGGGTCCGATCTTCCATCCTGCTTTACAGTCGCTGGCTTTAACGGCCTGGCTGTTGAGACCCAGGTCCTGAAGGACAGGGGTTTATCCCCTGAGGTCATCCCTACCCTTGTCAAAGCTAGAAAGACCTCCTCTGGTAAAATCTACTACCGTACGTGGAAGGCCTATTTCGCATGGTATGAGTCCAGGGGGTTCTCCCCTCGTTCGTGTCGAGAGTGTTGGCCTTCCTCCAGTCTGGGGTGGACAAGCGCCTGACGCTGGCCACGATAAAAGGCCAGGTGTCCACACTGGCCGTTCTTTTTCAACGCCCTGTGGCGTCTCATTCCCTGGTTCGCACCTTCATTCAAGGTGTGTGACATTTGGCTCCTCCCAGGAAGGAGCCTCTACCTCCATGGGACTTGAACTTGGTTCTGTCCGTGTTACAAGGTGCTCCGTTTGAAAACATACGGAAAATATTGTTGCCTCTGCTGTTCAAGAAGGTTGCCTTTTTGGTGGCGATCACTTCGGCTCGCAGGGTATCGGAACTGGCGGCGTTATCTTGCCGTTCTCCGTACTTAGTGATTCACAAGGATAAGGTGGTTTTGCGTCCGCAACCCTCCTTCCTTCCTAAGGTGATTTCTGAGTTCCACCTTAATGAGGACATTGTCCTTCCTTCCCTTTGTACGAAGCCTAAGCATCCGAAGGAGATTGCTCTGCATTCCCTGGATGTTGTCAGGGCGATCAGGGTGTACCTGTCATCCACGGAATCCTTTCGAAAGACTAATTCCCTCTTTGTCCTTCCTGAGGGACCTCGGAAGGGCATGGCTGCGTCTGCAGCGACTATTGCCAAATGGATCAGACAGACCATTGAACAAGCTTATGCTTTGAAGGAACGGGTTCCACCCTTCCCTGTTAAAGCGCACTCTACCAGATCTGTGAGTGCGTCTTGGGCCTATTGGCATCAGGCCTCGTGGCCCAGGTGTGCAAAGCTGCGACTTGGTCGTCGGTGCACACTTCTTCCAAATTCTACAAAGTAGATGTTCTGGCATCAGCTGATGCCTCCTTTGGCCGCAAGGTTCTCAGTGCGGCAGTGCCATGAAGGACCCTTGTTTTTTTCTATGGGTCCCTGGCTGTTGGTGTTTGCTTTCCTGGGCTGTTGCTCCTGTTGAGCATTGTTTTCTGTTGCCCAGCAGGTTCTCTTACTGTGCATGTAAGGTTCCTTTCTTTGATGTGGGTACTGCGTTGCCTTTTCTACGGTTGCGTCTCCCACCCCTCATGTCTATACTGCTTTGGGACATCCCAACAGTGATGACTTAGAGGCGGCGGCAACTGTCGGAGGGCGTAAGAGAAAACTGAATTTTTGTAAAATCTTACCTGTAAAATGCCTTTCTCTGAGTCCTCCGACAGTCGCCGCCCCTCTTTTGGGGTTGTGTTATTATTACCTACTGCTATGCTACCAAACTGAGTTGGGAGTGACCATGCAGGGGGGGGTATTGACCAGAGGGGACAGCCCCCGTGGGTGTGTATATGCAAACGCCTTTGTTCTTTTGACTAAGTCTTTATGCCTAGCTACTCCTGCGGAGCGGAAGTCAATACCCAACAGTAATGACTTGGAGGCGGCGGCGACTGTCGGAGGACTCAGAGAAAGGAATTTTTACAGGTAAGATTTTACAAAAAATCTGTTTTTACTTGGGAGATTTCCCTGACTGCACCCTTCTAAATGTTGTTGCTCCGCCACTGTCCGCAAGGCCCCTGTAGGTGCGAGGCCTTAGGCGACCGCCTAATTTGCCTAATTAGAGAGCCGCCTAGGACCTCAGAGAAAGGGATTTTACAGCAAGACCAAAATCCAGGTTTTCTCTTTCGTTCACTGACGCACACAGCTCCATGTCTTCTAGACCATAGGGATGTTCCAAAGCTGTGTCAATATGAGGGGTGGGAAAAACACAGCAAGAGATATAATTCCCAACAAGGCTAAACATAGCCAACTAGGTAAAACAGGAGCTCAACCAGGAACAACTGGAGCTCATCACCAAGGAAAGATTACACCCTCAAGAAACCGATGCCTCTGCAGCCATAGCCTGAAAAACCTTGCGGCCGAACGCCGAATCCGAAGATGCAAGTACATCCACCTAATAAAGGTTTGTAAATATGTGTACAGACGACCACGTTATCGCCTTGCACACCTGAACCACTGACGCCTGATGACGGAAGGCCCAGGAGGCACTGAGTGCCCTCATAGAATGCGCCTTAACCTCCTTGGCGGTATTCCCGAGTGTGGCTCGGGGTTAATTTTCAGTACCAAAAGCAGTAACCCCCGAGCCACACATTACCCCACAATGCTACTCACCTTCCCTGCGATCCCCCGCCGTCCTCGCACTCTCTCCCCGCTCTGTGCACTGCCGATTGCAGGCACTTGCCTTCTGGTTCCCTCCCTGCGAGCATTGCGACGCGGGGGGGAGGAATCAGTGGCAAATTCAAAAGTGTAAAAACACTAAATTACATTATACAAAGCTGTGATCTTAACAGATTACACTGTATCGTGCCATTTCAGCACAGAATTGCACCTGGATACTTTTCCAGTGCTTTGTGCCTGGAAAATTTTGAATGATCATGGCGTCCAAAAAGCGTTTTTTTTTTGCGCAAAGACGCTTTTAGACAAACTGGAAACTGGCGACAGCGAAACTGAGTTACTTGAAGAACTGAGTGATAGCGATTTGTGAGAAAATACGTCATCAGGTAAAGAAAATGACGACAGCGACGATTCTGATGTCTCTTTCTGGCACATAGTTTGTGGAATTTGGGAAGTATATCAAATGATTCTTCACAATTTCCAACGGAGCGATGTGCCAGTCACTTTCCGTACCTGATGACGAATTTTCAGTTCTTCACGTAACTCCGTTTTGCTGTCGCTATTTTCCAGTTCGTCTAAAAGCACTTTTGCTCAAAAAACGCTTTTTGGACGCCATGGTGGGTCTCAATTTTCCAGGCACAAAGAACAGGAAAAGCACAGGCAGGGAACTGGAAAAGTCACCAGGTGAAATCCTGTGGTGAAATGGCATGATACAGTGTAATCCGTTAGGATCACAACTTTATATCATGTCCTTTAGTTTATTTACATTTTTGAAATTGCCACCGGTTCCACCCCCCCTGCGTTGCAACGCTCACAGCGAAGGGAACCCGAAGACAGGTGCCGGCATCGGCCGGGCACACAGCGGGAGGAGGACAGCGGGAGGATGGTGGGGGATCGCAGGGAAGGTGAGTTTTAAAATGTACAGAACAGATTTCCGTGCAAAATAATGGTACCACTTTCAGCACCTAAAATCTGAAATAATCATACCGCCAGGGAGGTTAACAGGGAAAGGAGAAATCTGACCCTTAATAGAATAGGCCTGCACCACCGTCTGCCTGATCCACATGGAAATGGTCGCAGCAGATGCAGCCCGCAATCGGATTTTCAAATTGGCTCAGTCACCGCCAGGTACACCCGAAACGCCCTGACCACATCCATGGAATGCAAAGCAATTTCCTAAGGATGTTTCGGTTTAGGACATAAGTACGGTAACACAATATCTTCATTTAAATGAAACTCCGAGACAACCTTAGGAAGGAAGGCCTGACAGGGTCGCAACACCACTTTGTCCCTATGAATCACCAGGTAAGGTGACCGACAGAACAGCGCAGCCAACTCCGACACCCTACGCGCGTAAGTAATAGCGACTAAAAAGGAAAATTTCTGCGACAGAGTGAGCAGAGGAAATTCTCAAATATTTTCAAAGGGAGGCTTTTGAAGCAACGACCGCTCCAAATTGAGAACTCACGGAGGTACCAGGAACAGCACTGGAGGAGCCAGATGGCGAACTCCCTGCACAAAAGTATGAACCAAGGACTTCGCCGCCAACAGCCTTTGTAAAAATATAGCCGAAGCGGAAATTTAGCCCTTGATGGTGCCCAGCGCCAAACATTGATCTACATGCAGTTGTAGAAACTCCAACAGGCGAGACACAGAAAAGGAATGGAGAGAAACCCCCCGAGATTCACACCAAGTAATGTATGCCTTCCAAACTCTATGATAAACCTTCCTGGAAGTAGATTTCCTAGCTTTTGCCAGCTTGGAATCACCGACTCCGAAAGACCCCTGTCATTCAGCACCTGGCTTTCAAGAGCCAAGCCGTTAAAGCCAGTGACTGTAAAGCAGGATGGATGACTGGTCCCTGAGACAGAAGATCTTCCCTGAGAGGAAGCTTCCAAGGGACGTCTGCTACCAGCCTTACCATGCCTGCGTTCAAAGACTGGCGAGGTCAGTCTGGTGCCACAAGAATAACTAGAATCCCTTCTACCTCCATTCTGCATAGCAGTCTTAACAGAAGTTGTATTGGAAGAAAGGCATAAATCAGATGATATTGACCCCCAAGGGGCCACCAGGGCATCTCCAGCATCAGCCAGAGGATCCTGAGACCTTGACACAAACCTCTGCACCTTCCTGTTGAGACAAGAGGCCAACAGGTCCACATCGGGTGACAATTTTTGTTTAATGTGTACTGTTTTCGTATAAGAAAAATCAAATACGTAAGACTGTGCATGATCAGAAACAATAAACTAAATAATTTTCATGCATTACTTCCATCCCCGGTTTCGACTTGCTGTGAAACATCAAGGAAAACCTGACATCCGTTTGTCCAGTTTTCTTATATTGTGCACCAGGGTCGATTGGATTTAACCACTTCCCCCAAATGGAGGCACTCATACGTCCTTATGTTTCAGTGGTAATACCAGGATGATGCCTGCACCGACAGGCATCATCCCAGTATTATTGATTGCAGCCAGCGATTTTCTTTTTTTGCAGAAGTGATCCAAGTCGCTACTTAGCCACTCGATCACTTCTGCGGGTGTCAGAAAGGGGTCCCACACACCTCCCGCCGCCACCTCCCCCAGGCTCTCCGGTCCCATCATGGAGGCTGGGAGCGATGCGGCCGGCGGCAATGGCTGCCCTGTACAGAGAGAAAGAAAGGGAGGTCGTTTCCCTCTCTCTGTAACCCTGGAAACCGGGAGCGACGAGTATTCATCACGTCCAGTTCTGCCTCTATGTTTACCTGGCCACCAGCGCCAGAGAAGCAGCCGATTGGACCGAACTCGACCTGATCGGCTGTATGGGGGGCCAGAGGAGAGATTTGGGGGTCTAACAGACCCCAGATTTCTCCATGAAGAGGACATATCTGGGCCCATGCTGTCACAAGGGATGTTGTTCATCCCTTGTGATAGCAATAGTTAGTGGAAAAAAAAATCTTTTGTATAAAAAAAACCTTAAAGTGCCCCTGTCACTTTAACTATTGGTAGCGAACATCAGAGCGTGAGCAATAATTTTAGCACCAGCCCTCCTGTGCAACTCTAAACTGTTAATCTGTAAAGTTAGGTATCTATCTACTCGGAATAACATCAACTTTCACATTATACAAAAAATTGGACCAACTCTACAGTTTGTTTTTTTTTTATTTTATTCAGGAAAGTGCTTTTTAAAAAAAAAAATTGCATTTGAAAAACCACTGCGCAAATACCGTGTGACATAAAAAATTGCAATGTGCTAATAAACAAAGAATTGGCGCTAATTCAAATAAAAGTATCTAAAATATATCGTGCTACATGTGAACGACATATACTGCAATAATAGTGACAAAATCCATAGATATATGCAGTGCAACTCAAAATAATTAATAAATAAATTGCAGTGCAGAAAAAAAGTCCAAATAAATGTCCAAATAACTTGTGTAATGCAGTAATCCTAAGTGTATAAAAAAAATCTTCCAATGTGACATCAATCTTGGTGATCAAAGTTCCTCTTATCACTCAAAACAAACAGGTGCGTAGTGGCCGCTTACCTCAATACACACAAAAACATGCGTGTATAATCCAAGCTCTTTAGCAATATTCCAGAGTGGATGGATGATGGGATCCCAAAAAGCAAGCAGTGATTTGTTTCCTCCTATCCCTGGCCACATATAAGCTCTCTCGTAGTGCAGGCGTATCTCAAGCGTATCAACAACAACACAACTGGAGCAGGTCACGCATTGGTCCTTGTTTTTCAATAAAAAATTGCAAAACCCACAATTTAATTTTATAGGGTCTCTGCTACAAAAAAAAACTATATATATATATATAATGTTTTGGGGGTTCTAAGTAATTTTCTAGCAAGAAAAAAAAAAAGTAGATTTGTACATGTAGGAGCAAAGTGTCCGAATAGGCTTGGGAAGGAGGTGGTTAAATCAAGTTGAATTAAATCGTGATTTAAATCATTAGTAAAAAGGCCTAATTTAAATCAACTCGATTTAAATCATAATTTTTAAGAGCAACTGTTATCTCTGTCCTGCAGTGGCTCCTCCTCTGACCTGCTGTTGACTCACCGACAGTCCCATTCACTTTAATGGGACAGGTGGTAATGTGACAATGACACAACAAGGCGAGGGGTGTGGCGGCAGCAGGTGAGTGTATGCCTGCCAACAGGCGCTGCTCTGATGGATCTGAAATGACAAGTGCTCTTTAAATGTAAGGACTCATTCTTGATGGTAGTTAGTGTGAAATTGTGTGAATGGATGCATGTTATCTCAGCTTGTAGAGCTTGGATTCAGTAAATGAGTTTACCAAAAATGTAAATACTGCAGAATATATATATATATATATATATATATATATATAGACTACATAACTAAGCTCCATTTCATGCTGCATAAACTAAATTATTAATGTATCCTAAATAGAAAATTATCTTTAGATAGCGTTTTACTCCAAAATCATTTTTTTAATTATTTGATAAAAATAAAAAAAATCTGATTATATATATATATATATATATATATATATATATATATATATATATATATATATATATATATATATAATTTTTTATCCACCCTGGTGTGTACCTTACCTGTGTGGTCGTGTTTCAGCTGCAATTATGTTGATGCCACAACAGTTTGGAGTCTGTTTTCCCAGGAGCAACATTATTTTCTTTTTGCCCTGCCAATTGTAACTAAGGAAGTGTGGATGTAAGAAATTAAAAAGCATATAAATTATTCACAGTGCAACTTATGGAAAAACAAGCACCAGACCTAACATTTACAAGTCAATACTCATCACATATCTTTATTATATCTCATATCTGAGGTGATTTAGATTTGTTTATTTTCTCATCACTGTTCTCACAGATGGAGGTAAAGAGAGGAAGTTCTTTATCAGGTTGTTGAGGAAGTAAATATAAACGTCAGGGAAAACAGGTTAAAGGCTGCCTGCACTGAAATTTTGTTTGGTCGGGCATAATAGGAGTAAAGAAATTGGTATGACATTATGTTTAATTCAATTTTAATGCATTTTCTAATGTAAATTCAAAAGATATATAATTATACACCATTGTAAATATAAACAATTAACAGGATGAAAAAGATTGCTAAGAAGTAGATTTTGGAATTTTTATAACAAATTTGCAAAGCATTAGACTTGACTTCAGTTCTTTTTTTAGTACAGATTAATTTTTGATGAGTGAAGTTTTTGTGTAACATACTTGACCCATCAAGTGGCTATTCCCTTTCCAGTGAAGTTGTGAAAGGGGTACTAAATAGTTAAAAACAGTGAATACATTGACCATCGGAGAACAACAGTGAGCACATTGGAGATTTATGTTGAGCCAAATCTATGTTCACAATTCATATAACCCAAAAGAAACGTTTTTTTATTGTTACAATACTGTTATAACTATCACCTAAGTGCTACACTATACTGCCTGAAATTATAAAGGGAAGCCCCCCAATGCAACCAGAAGTATATTCTACTCTTACTCAACCTGTGTTTGATGAAAAATAATTTGCATAATGTATGGGGCCTGCATAATTCTGCATATTGCGTGACAACCAAGCCTTGAACTTCTAAGACCAATATTGTTGAAAAGCTAGCCTTGGGAAGCCTGAATCGAGACCATCATGCACTTCGCTGGATCAGGATGGGGTTCAAGTATTGCCCCGTACACACGTACCGATTGTCGGCCGTAAATATTCGGCCCACGACCGATCGGCCGATTGTAGGCTTGTTAGTATGATGCTTCCGACAGCCGACAGCGCATTTTCGGCCGAACAGAATCTGTCGTGCAAGCATTAAAATTTTTGTTGTCTAACACCAGAACGGCCGATTGTTTGCCAGTCAGTACAGATTTCGGCCGACAGACAGCAGATTTGCAAGACTGGGCATGCTCAGAAAAGAAAAAACACACGGAAAGTTAACCATCACAAAAATTCGTGTGCAGTCTTTTGCAGTTTTCAACAGACACGACAGCCCTGGACAAAAGACGGCCGATGGTTTGGCCGACGATCGGTACGTGTGTACAGGGCTTAAGTTTTATCGGGGGTTGGGGGCGCTGCCGAACACAGAAGGTTTTTTCCCTTAATGCATACACTGCATGAAGGTAAAAAATCTTGAGCCTTTACAACATTTTTGACTGTTTTTTCTACTGGGCTTAATCTTAACTTTCCTGAAACCTCTCTTGAACTGTGGCAAATCCTTCCCCATACTGCACTCCTGTACTATCAAATTAACTACCTACAATACATATGGTACTGTACCAGCCGGAGTTTCTATCTATGCTTTTACTAAGAACCCAGCTTACTGCAGCTGTGAGCCCTTCTGTCATAACCGATTGATATTTAGGACCATAAGCACATTTATTTTATTTCTATAGTAACTGGATTATCTGACATTAGCAAACCGTTTGTTTTTACCTTTCTCCGTAATAACCACAATTTGTTAATTGGTTCCCAGCAGACGAGTGTCCGTAGAAAAAATACACATGGTTGAGTGGTTATATTCTTCAACAACCTCGCAAACATCGACCCCTCTGTCACCAGACACACTGCAGATCACTCACCTGGCATTTAGCATTTACCAAGGGCAACCGGGTCTTTATCAATACCTTTACTTGGTGTGAACCCTGCTGGCATGACTTGTCAGTCTCCACCTTTTATTATTTATCATATCTCCCTGCAGTTCAGGGGGACTTTATTGGGTTTACAAGAATTCCCATGTTCAGGAAAGTGACCCCAGTTTCTTTGCCCACATATGGATTCTTTTACCAACACGTTTTTCATTTGCAATATAGACTTTTTAACAGCTTCCGGTTTTAAAGGATTCACCAGTACCTGTCACAGGGTGCCTATTTCCTCGTTCCTTCTCAGCCTTTCTGTCTTGTCAGGTTTGTCTGCTGAAAGTACGCCCTTGACTGGAAACTTAACAGCAGCACCTTGGACTTGAATAGCCGAAATGCTTTCTGACACACTGTAACATGGCGAGAGCTCAGACAAAACTGAATCTTTGAAACAGTCTAAGGCTGGCTATACACAAATCATTTTTTCATTCAACCAGCGGGTTAAATGAAAAAAAAAATTACTAATTTTGTCATGTCACGTGTGTGGATGAGGGAATCCTTCCACTGAGCTATTGTATTCTGACAGCTGGGAAACTTCCCTGTCATCAGAACACACTGATCAGTCTAGAAAAACCCTACAGACTGTACACAAGTCAATTGGCAGATTGACTTGTGTAAAAGAAGCCTGCTGCCTGCTCATACATGTAACAAATTTGGCTGGTCCGTGCTGAACCAGCCAAATTTTGATCCACGTATGGCTGGCTTAACAGTTCTTTGAGGTGCCCTCCATACAGATAATTTCCTGGATGAAACCAAGCAGTAGACTGTAAGACTGCTGTAATCTTTATCTGCTGGACGACTGCCTCACATATAAGTATGGCTGCAGAGGTGCTCTCCTGTGCTGGATCATGCACCTAGTACATGATCTGGAACTTCCAGGTAGGGGGCACTTGTGCGCTCCACGCGGAAGTGGTTTGACACAGCAAAAGCAGATCAGTAGGTGCCGACCAATGGATGATTCGCCTGCACCTGCTGATCGGCGATGAGACACACAGAACAGAGCTCTGCCTATGTAGAAAAGGTAGCGCTCTGTTCTGTCAGCAGTATTGTGATTAATTTATGTTTCCCTGCAAAGCAGGGAATAAAATCTGGCATATCCCTTAGTAAAAACAGCACATAGTAAACACAAAAAACACTGGTTAGGCACATATTTAACCCCTTTAACAGTGACAGTGCATATTTTTAGCTCTGATCACTATTAATGTCACTGGTTCTCACAAAGGGTCAGTTCGTATCAGATTGTTTGCCGCAATATTGCAGTGCTGCTATAAGTCGCTGTTCACCGCCAATACTATTATAAAAACGTTTTTTGCACAAACCAATAAATATACACTTATTGGGATTTTTATTGGATATGTTTTATAGCAGAAAGTAAGAAAAAATATATATATTTTTTCACCCCCAGTAGTGATCAAATACCACTGAAAGAAAGTTCTATTTGTGGGGGGGGGGGGGGGATAAAATACCATCAATTTCATTTAGGTATAGCATTTCATGACCACGCAATTGTCAGTTAAATTAACGCAGTGCCAAAAAGCAAAAAATGCCCTGGTCATGAAGGAGGGTAAATCTTTTGGAGGGCAAGTGGTTAACAAAGAGTGTACCAAATGATCACAATGTAACACATTGGGGTTAATTTACTAAAGGCAAATAGAATGTGCACTTTGCAAGTGTTGATGGTCCAGAGCTTTGGAAATGAAATAAAGCTTCACTTTGCAAACAATACGCAATCACATGCAAGGATAAAAAAAAATTGATTTTTTAATACAGACTTACCTGTAAAATCCATTTCTTGAAGTACATCACGGGACACAGAGCCATAAATCAGAACATATGGATTATATAGCCACCTTTAGGTAAAGGACAGTGGCAACCAAACAGAATTGATGCCCCCCTATATAACCCCTCCTACATAGGAAGTACCTCTGTTTTGTAGAAAGCAATAAAGACCCCATAAAAGAGGGAAGGTACCTCTGTGTCCCGTGATGTACTTCAAGAAATGGATTTTACAGGTAAGTCTATATTATAAAACCCATTTTTCTTTTCGTACATCACGGGACACAGAGCCTTAAATCATAACATATGGGATGTCCCAAAGCAATGCATCTGAGGGGAGGGGGACATAAAAAAAATACTGCCATCTGACCCCAAAAAAAGGATTACACCGCTGCCTGCAGAACACTGTGGCCAAATGCAGATTCCTCCTGGATCCCAACAGTCACACTCGATAGAAGCAAGTGAACGTATGCACCAACGACCAGGTCACGGCCTTGCAAATCTGAGCCATAGAGGCCTAATGGCGATGTGCCCAAGAGGCACCTACTCCTCTGGTAGAATGTGCCTTTACAGAAAAGGTCGAACTTT
Organism: Pelophylax lessonae; assembly: GCF_965119305.1. Taxonomy (NCBI): domain Eukaryota; kingdom Metazoa; phylum Chordata; class Amphibia; order Anura; family Ranidae; genus Pelophylax; species Pelophylax lessonae. The sequence goes on from NC_138775.1 coordinate 126,313,867, forward strand.
TCCTACTAAATCATACGCCTGGGTAATAACCTGGTGAATCCAAAAAGAAATCATAGATTTAGATGCTGCCAACCCCTTTCAGGAGGATGGGGATCAGCATTGCATTAGGGGGAGGGGGCTGGGGGGAATAGCATTGTATTAGGAGGAGGGAATCAGCATTGTATTACGGGGAGGGAAGATCAGAATTGTGTTAGGGGGAGGGGGATGGGGCCAGTGGGAACAGCATTGTATTAGGTGGAGGGGGAGGATCAGCATTGTATTAGGGGGAGGGGGGAATAGCATTGTATTAGGGGGAGGGGGGAATCAGCATTGTATTATGGAGAGGGGGGACAGCATTGTATTAGTGGGAAGGGGGATCGGCATTGTATTAGGGGGAGGGGGCCAGGGGGAACAGCATTGTATTAGGGGGAGGGGGGATCAGCATTGTATTATGGAGAGGGGGAACAGCATTGTATTAGGGGGAGGGGGCCGGCGGGAATAGCATGGTATTAGGGGGATGGGGGAAAAGCATTGTATTAGGGGGAAGGGGGATCAGCATTGTATTAGGGGGAGGGGCCGGGGGGGCAGCATTGTATTAGGTGGAGAATGGGGATCAGCATTGTATTAGGGGGAGGGGGCTGGGGAGAACAGCATTGTATTAGGAGGAGGGGATCAGCATTATATTACGGGGAGGGGGGGAATCAGCATTGTGTTAGGGGGAGGGGGCCAGGGGGGAACAGCATTGTATTAGGTGGAGGGGGAGGATCAGAATTGTATTAGGGGGAGGGGGGAACAGCTTTGTATTAGGGGGAGGGGGCCGGGGGGGGGAACAGCATTGTATTAAGGGGAGGGGGCACAGCATTGTTTTGAGGGGAGGGGGATCCGCATTGTATTAGGGGGAGGGGGCCAGGGGGAACCAGATTGTTTTAGGGTGAGGGGGATCAGCATTGTATTAGGGGGAGGGGGATCAGCATTGTATTAGGGGGAGGGGGGATCAGCATTGTACTAGGGGGAGGGGGCCGGGGGGATCAGCATTGTATTAGGGGGAGGGGGCCAGGGGAGGGAACAGCATTGTATAAGAGGGAGGTCGAACAGCATTGTATAAGGGGGAGGGGGGATCAGCATTGTATTAGGGGGAGGGGGCCAGGGGGGCAGCAATGTATTAGGGGGAGGGGGAACAGCATTGTATTAGGAGGAGGGGGATCACAATTGTATTGGGGGAGGGGGCTGGGGGATCAGCATTGTATTAGGGGGAGGGGGCCAGGGGGGAACAGTATTGTATAAGGGGGAGGGGGATCAGCATTGTATTAAGGGGAGGGGCCAGGGGGGGACAGCAATGTATTAGGGGGAGGGGGGAACAGCATTGTATTAGGAGAAGGGGGATCACCATTGTATAAGGGAGAGGGGGTCGGGGATCAGCATTGTATTAGGGGAAGGGGGCCAGGGGGAACAGCATTGTATTAGGGGGAGGGGGGGATCAGCATTGTATTAGGGGGATCAGCATAATATTAGGGGGAGGGGGCCGGGGGGAACAGCATCGTATTAGGGGCAGTGGGCCAAGAGGGGAACAGCATTGTATTAGGGGGAAGGGGGATCCACAGTGTATTAGATAGTGGGGAGGGGGGCCAGCAGTGTATTAGATAGTGGGGAGGGGGGCAAGCAGTGTATTAGATAGTGGAAAGGGGAGGTCAGCAGTGTATTAGATAGTGGGGAGGGGGGTCAGCAGTGTATTAGATAGTGGGGAGGGGGTCAGCAGTGTATTAGATAGTGGGGAGGGAAGTCAGTAGTGTATTAGATAGCAGGGAGGGGGGGGGCAGCAGTGTATTAGATAGCGGGGAAGGGGGCCAGCAGTGTATTAGATAGCAGGGAGGGGGGTCAGCAGTTTATTAGATAGTGTGGAGGGGGGTCAGCAGTGTATTAGATAGTGGGGTCAGCAGTGTATTAGACAGTGGGGAGGGAGGTCAGCAGTGTATTAGATAGTAGGGAGGGGGGTCAGCAGTGTATTACATAGTGGGGAGGGGGGTCAGCAGTGCATTAGATAGTGGGGAGGGGGAGCAGCAGTGAATTATATAGTGGGGAGGGGGGCCAGCAGTGTATTACATAGTGGGGAGGGGGGTCTGCAGTGTATTAGATAGCGGGGAGGGGGGTCAACAGTGTATTAGATAGCGAGAAGGGGGGTCAGCAGTGTATTAGATAGTGGGGGGGGTAAGCAGTGTATTCGATAGCGGGGAGGGGTCAGCAGTGTATTAGATAGCGGGGAGGGGGGTCAGCTGTGTATTAGATAGCGGGGAGGGGGTCAGCAGTGTATTAGATAGCAGGATTAGATAGCAGGGAGGGGGGTCAGCGGTGTATTAGATAGCGGGGAGGAGGGGTCAGCAGTGTATTAGATAGTGGGGATGGGGGGTCAGCAGTGTATTAGATAGCGAGGAGCAGGGTCAGCAGTGTATTAGATAGCAGGGAGGGGGGTCAACAGTGTATTAGATAGCGGGGAGGGGGGTCAGCTGTGTATTAGATAGCGGAGGGGGGGGTTCAGCAGTGTATTAGATAGCAGGGAGGGGGGTCAGAGGTGTATTAGATAGCGGGGAGGAGGGGTCAGCAGTGTATTAGATAGTGGGGAGGGGGGTCAGCAGTGTATTAAATAGTGGGGAGAGGGGGCCAGCTGGGCTTGTCCTAGAGCCTGTGTCTTCCCAGCTGGGCTGTCCCTGGAGCCTGCGCCACTCTCCTAGACCCCCCCCCAACAAGGAGTAAGAGAAGGAATAAAAAGAGAGAATACATGGAAGAGAGAGGAAAATTGGGGGAGGAACAAAGAAAAAGGGGGAGAAAGAATAAGAGAAAGAACAAGAAAGCTGGATAGAGATAGAGATGGAAAAAAACAAGAAATTAGGATAGAGAGAGATAAAATGGAAAGAAAGGAGAACAAAGAGAAGTAGTGGTAAATCCTAAAATGTACCATAAGGGGTTTTAATTCTGTATGAGTAGTAGGGACCTGGAGAGCGCTAAATGTCCGCTGGTTAGGGGCGCAAATTACTTGCCTTGCCTTGGGTGCTGACAACCCACGCTACGCCACTGGGGCTGGTATGAAATTATTTCCAGGGCTGGTTTTTATTCCCAGTCTGACTCTGGATCCCTGGTCCTGGACACAAATTTTTTCAACTTGTTGTTGAACCTGGATGCTAACAGATACACAAACTTTTCTGCCCAAGACAGGATGAAGACCACCGGCTGACCGACTCTTTGTGCCTCCTTGATGGTTGATATAAGCCACAGCTGCGGCGTTGTTAGATTGCACCCTGACAGAGTGACCCCCAAGCCTGGACGTGCAGAATTTCAAAGCCCGACTGACTGCTCAGATTCCAAAAATGTCAATGGGGAGACTTTTCTCTACCCAAGATCATTTTCCCTGGACAGTGGCTTCCTCCAGAACCGCTCCCCAACCGGAGAGACTGGCATTTGTAGTAACTAATTTCCAAGTCACTGGAAGAAAGGATTTCCCAACAATCACCAATTTAGACTCTGACGTACTCTTGGTATCAGAGACATAGATCAGTCCAGAGACTGAACCTTTCTGGTCAAGGCAGATAGTATGTTGTTCTGTAAGGGTCTGGGATTGAATTGGGCATAGGAAATTGCCTCAAATGCAGACACCATCTTCCCCTATAACTTCATGCAAAGATGTATAGAAAGATATTTCAGCCTTACTACGGACCAAACCTGATCCTTCAGGTCTACGACCTTTCTTGTTGGCAAGAATATCTTTGCCTGTGCTGTGTCCACAAGAAGAACCAGATAGTCCAGATGCTGGACCAGCTGTAATGTTGACTTTACCAAGTTCAGTATCCAACCCAGACATTCTAAGAACTGTACTGTCTGATGGACATTTTGGTTTAGAGCCAAAGCCAATCAATCTATTAGTAATAGATCCTCCAGATATCCTATTATAGATATCCCTCTGGACCTTAGAACAGCCAATACTGGAGCTAGGATCTTTGTGAAAACTCTTGGAGCTGTGGCTAACCTGAAGGGCAGGGTCACAAACTGAAAATGACAATTCTCTATTGCAAAGCATAGGAACCTTTGATGAGTCTGGAATAGAGGAACCTGAAGATATGCATCCTTGATGTCTATGGATGCTAGAAATTCCTCTCCCTGCAGGGAGGCTATGACTGAACTAATTGACTCCATCTGGAAAGTACGAATGTTCATAAACTGGTTTAAAGCTTTGAGATCCAGAATAGGTCTCACGTCCATGTTTGGTTTGGGGAGTACAAACAGGTTTGAGTAAAAACCCTTGAACTTTTTCTCCTCTGGAACCTCTATTATCACCTCTTCAGCTGGTCCGATGCCAGAAAGAGAGACCTTCTTTTTAGGGGATCTGTCGGTAAACTTGACCTATTAAACCAGGGATACGGAAACACCCGAAATTCTAGTTTGTACCCATGTGAAATGGTGGAGATAACTCAGTTGTCTTGGATCGATTCCACCCAAACCTTTGAGAACTGACGTACCCTTCCCCCCACCCACGTGAGTGGGGGCGCCTCTTTACAGAGAGGGCTTAGTAGAAGACTTGGCTGATTTATGGGTCCAGGGCTTTTTCTGACCCTGCCCTAAAGGCTTGGTTCCGGATCCAGATGGTTGAGGCCGTCGCCACTGTCTGTAAGTAGAAGCACTGGTATTATGAGTGCTGAGGATTTTGAAAGAAGGACGCATGATCTTCCTTTTTACAGGTAGCAATGTACTCTTCCCCCCTGAGATCTTTATGATATACTTATCCAAATCCTCAGCAAAAAGGCATTTTCCCTGAAAAGGGAAGCCAGCCAGTAATTTTTTACATGGTAATTCTGCAGACCATTTTTTAAACCAAAGGATTCTGCGCATATGCACTGATATCAGAGCAACTCGTGACATTTGCCTTATGGAGTCCGTAAGAGCATCCACTGCAAAACATAAAGTGCGAGGTAGATTTGACAGATCTTCCACCGAGAAGGAACTGTGTTAGCCACTTGCTTCATATGGTCTTTCAAAGACTGACAAACTCCTATGGCTGCTACTGCTGGTTGTATCGCAGAACCTGAAACCGCAAAGGAGGCTTTCAATAAAGATTCCAACTTCTTATCTGCTGGATTTTTAAAAACCTGGGCATTATCCACAGGTCAGATTAAACTCTTGTTAACCATATCTATATATATATATATATATATATATACACACAGTATCTCACAAAAGTGAGTACACCCCTCACATTTTTGTAAATATTTTATTATATCTTTTCATGTGACAACACTGAAGAAATTACACTTTGCTACAATGTAAAGTAGTGAGTGTACAGTAATGATGCCGTAAGGGTGTGTTCCTCAGGAGCTCTGTGATCCACAGCAGTGCTCCGGCCTCGTGCAGCCAGCGAACCTGACCCTGCCTTGAACCTCTGCACATGTCAGTCTCAGATAACCCGTCGAAGCCCTTGGAGACCGGTAGGAGACCGGACATTGCGACATACTTCCTCCGGCGTCCCGCAGCTCAGTGTGTCTCCTCTCCAGCTGAGATGGCGCCGCCGCGTCCACTCAACACTGGCCATACCTCGCTGAAAAAGCTTTCTAAACCGGCACAGGGCCATTCAAAGGATACCTCTGCTTCCCCTTGAGGCTCCCCACAGCCGACCTCCATAATGGATAAACCACAGGCAGACACAATGGATGATCATCCATCCCCTGGTCAATTGGAAAACCAGCCTTCAAAATGGAGAGAACTGCTCTTACTTATACCTACAAAGCAGGATATAAATGAGATGGCAGCATTGATTGTGAGTAATCTTTCTCTTGAAATTAATGCCATGAAACAGCAATTTACACAAATAGATAACAAAGTAGCTGCTGTGGGAGTGGCCCAATCTATATTGGAAACCAGAGTTAATGCTATAGAAAACTCACAGGTCCATATACAGAATCAACTATCCATTTTGCAACTCCAACAGGATGACAGTGAAAATCACAGCCGGAGAAATAATATTAGGCTGTAGGGGGTCCCAAAAACAGTCCTGGGCCCGAATTAAAGCGGAGTTCCGGGCACAGAATCGTTTTTTTTTTTTCAATCTCCCCCTAACAATCACCCTTACACATCGATACATCCGCTAATCCTGGTTAGAATGGTGAAATAATGAGTTTGCAAGAATAAAATCTTACTTTATATAATTTCTGATGTGCGGCGCCATCTTTGTTGTGGATTGCCGAGTCCGTTGTGGGGAAATGTCTTCCCTTCTTCCTGATTCCAGTGGGCGTAGGCCTGTGAGTCAAGAAATGAGAACAGTGGTCGGCCGCCCATGTGACTACAAAGTGTATCATGGGAGGGCCGAGGAAGAGCTCCCAGGACGCATTGCGGCAGGAAGTGACGAGGAGAGCCGAGGCACAGGAGGGAGGAAGTCCTTTGAAAGGTGAGTATACAAACCTCTGTAAACAGGTAAGTGAAAAAAAAAAAACTATGGGAATATCCAATTCTGACTCAGCGGAGAGTAAGGAATACAATGCAGTAATTATTAGAAATTGAATTTTGTGCCCGGAACTCCGCTTTAAAGACTGCAGTTTTGGGGATAATTAACAAATTGTTGGAGCGCCCTCTTACAGAGGAGATCAAAATAGACAGAGTACATAGAGTACAGGCACCCTGCAGCATAGGAGAACACCATCCACATGATGTATTGGTCAGAATACATTTCTACTCCCTTAAGGAAGATATTATGCGATGTGCATGGAATCAAAGTCCTATAGACTTTAAAGGAGCCCCAATAAGGCTCCTAGCAGACCTCTCACGTTGTACTCTGCGGATGAGGGCCATATTAAAACCATTACTAGCTGAAATTCGAAAGGCGGGCTCTACTTATCACTGGGGTCACCCGTTTCATTTGGTGGTTTCACGAAATGGAAACTCATTTGCTTTAAGATGGCATGAACAGATACCAGAGCTATTCTCTTTCTTGGAGACCCCTCTAATATCAATTCCCAACTGGCTCAGCAATCCGTGGAGTCGGATCTCAAGGGGATCCCCCATGGGACGGTTTAGACATCCCTGGAGAGAGGGTCCCGGTCCATTAGAAGAAGAGACTCTTGCGGAGGACATGGCCCCTAACAACATTTAAAAATTACATGGAAAATTTTCATATTCTCTTACTTTTTCACTATATCTCTAGATATATTATCCTGGACTTTGCTGGAAACTCCAAAAAACAATAAGGTGTAGCCACCCTTCTCCTGCGCTTGGTATCCAGACCCCTTGACCACACACTTCACGGGACTGACAACTGGCTTCTCAGATGGCTAAGGTCTTGCTGCCCTTACGGACTGGGGTAGTCCACCGATACTAAAGGCAAAAAAGAACAAAAAAAGGGCGCACCGACCTAGCGCATTATCCTCAATAAAAGGCTTTATTTAAATAACATAAAAAATGGCTACTCACAGACGTAGATAAAGGTATAGCATATCAAGCTGAATTGCTCAAAAGTCCGTGTTTAGTCCATATAAGCGTCCATGATGAGATGACTGACGCGTTTCGAGGACCAGCCTCTTCCTCAGAGTCACTGTGTCATAACTGTCTCTTTGATTTAAATAATGATGTAGTGAGGTGGCGACCCAGTCACTGCCCCCAGGTGGGAGTGCCTCCTCCCCCGGGGGTGTGGCTAGAGCACCACCCACCTTCTCTTGTGACATTATTGGTAATTTGCAGTGGCAAACATCAATCATAAAAATAAAAATAAATATAAAATGCAAGTGTTAAAATGGTAATATTATATACGTGAAATAAAAACATATGCATAAGAACAGTGCAACAAAGTCTAAATGAAGAAACACCATGAGCTAATGTTAAAAACAAATAAAAATGCTTTCTCGGTGCACTTAAAATCATTGCGGACATTCCCTGGACTGACAGTAGAGAGCAGCCTATACAAGTGTTATTATTAGGTAGTTACCCCACAATTTTTATATATTACCTTTACCATCTATTGTACCTGGTCCAGGCTGTAGACTCATCTATTCATAGTTGTGGTATTCTGCCCTCTCCATATTTTCCCCATGATGGTCTGCCCTCTCCATATTTTCCCTTTGATGGCTTCATCCTATTAGGGGGGGGGGGGCTCCACACTGGAAGGGATCGAGGAGGGGTAGAAGGCTAATAATGTACACTGTGCCCCTAACCTGCTTTATTAGACAAGTGGGGCACAGGCAGTACTGGATCGTGGAGCCGATCGGTCATGTTACACCGATCACCGGCTCCGTGGAACGCACGCCGCTACCCTACTTCCGGGTTATTGCGTCATGCGTTCCACCCATCGTCACTTCCGCCGGCGTCACTTCCGCCGACGTCACTTCCTGTACCAGGGGAGGCAGTGTACAGCGGGGCGGTCCGTCTCCAGGGCAACTCTCTCTATCACAGCATTGGCCTGACAGACGTCAACACCGCCCACAATACACAGCATCCCATCCTACTGTATTATACATCAGCGCTTCTATTAATTCCAGTATTCAGGTCACGATATTATTAATGTCTCTAATTGGGAAGCCTCTACCCTTCTAAATGTGCAATCATGGATCATTTTGGGCCACTATATGTTTGATGGAATCAAGAACCAGTGTTTGTATTTATCCATGTGCATATTCTGTTTGCTTTTATTGTTAATGTTGGTGCAGCCTTGTTGCATACGCGTGTGAGCGCCCATGCACAACCACATACATAGCCCACAAGGAGCCTGCAGGCTAATGCACAAACGCACACACGCATGCACGCAACATCGCAACTGTACAATATCCACATGGATTAAATGGGACCCTCGTCTAATTTAACCTGTAAGTCCGAACCAAGAATTATACATATATATATATCTCTCTCATACGTATGTCAACATGCTACACTATGTATCTAAATAGATATTTTATGTGGTCACAATATAGAGAAAACAATTAAAATTGATGTTAATAGTGGTTAATACCCCAAAGCATATATAGGTGTACAGATGCACCTTCTTTTTTGGGGGATTGGCCCAAAAGTGGATTATTTAGAGAAGACATGTCCTCCAAACTGGGTGAACTGATGTCATCGTTCACTGACAGTCACGGGTTCATAGCAACCCCATGACTGTACGGCTCATTACAAACCGAATGGGACCATAATTTAGGATGTGGTTCTAAAACCCAGGAACCACGTCCCTAGATGCTGTTTCGGAATTTTGAACCATTGAGAAATATGCAATGAAACTACATACATACACATATACACATATATACATATATATATATACATGTAAATATGTAAATATATGCAATTTAAAATTATCATCAAAATCAAAAAGGAAAAAGCAGAGATAGGACAGACCGAGTGTGCGGTGATCATGGCGCATGTGAACCATACGACACCCGCATCCGGCCTGAAAAGTGAAGGATACATGAGGATCTAGGGAGCTGACCAGTTGGTGAGCCCCATTGGTCTTATAGGACCTCATGGATCTCTAGATCCTCATTTATGCCCCCTGGTGCTAAAGATCCCAGGGTAAATATCCAGTACGATTCTCTTTTGCAGAGTTTCTGGAATCTCATCCCGTCGTCTTGATCTTTACCGATGGCTTCGACTCCAAAAACCCTTAACCCTGTAGGGTCTCCATCATGGAACTGGCAGAAATGGCGAGGTACCGAGTAGTTGTTACGGTCTCTCGGTCCTTCCTTGGTCTTTTTATTAATTATACTGCACTTATGCTCCCCGAATCTTACCCTCAGGGGTCATGTAGTGCGTCCGATATATAATAGACCACATGGACAAATTAGGGCATATACAAGGTAGCTGGTGCCACAATTAATAAACTGTTTGATCTCGTGGCATCGCCCATCTGTACCAGCAACTTCCTTCTTCCGATGCCACATGAAGGAGCAGGCTCCACAATTTTTGACCCCACACCTAAAGTTACCCTTTTGGTCAAAAGCTGAGAACCAAGGGATGGATGTTAGTAACCCTCGAGAGACTTTGGATTTGCGGACCCTGCTGGGAGCAATTTGGCTTCTCAGATCCTTTGGTTTTCTGAACACTATTTCCGGTCTTGGTGGCAATATCCTCCCCAAAACAGGATCCTGTTTGAGAATCTTCCAATTGCGCTGAATCACGCGTTGGATATCGAAGGCTTTGTTGCTGTAGACCGTACTGAACCTGACTGACCCAGTGCTCCCAGCCTTAGGGGGCTTTTTCTTAGAATGGCTAGTGTACTGGGGGTTGTGCGTTGAAGGGGAATTTTCGACAAGGATGTCACTCTCGTACATCGCCAAATATTTAGCGTATGCCTCCTCTATGTGTTCAACTTTGTAGCCCTTCTCCACAAATCTTTCTTTGAGGATAACACCTTGTTCTTCGTAATCCGACCTTTTTGTACAGGTCCTGTGCAATCTACAGAACTGCCCAAAAGGGATATTTCTTATCCATCTGGGATGGTGGTTGCTGGTTGCATGAAGGTAAGCATTGCCCCCACTCGGCTTGAAGTGAGTTTTAGAGACAATGCTTCCATCAGAATCAGCACACAGTTCTAGATCTAGAAAGACTAAACGGGTGTCATCCGTTACCTGAGTGAAAGAGATCCCAAAGGGATTGTTTGCACAATGTTGCACAAAGCCTGCCAAATCCTCCTGTGTGCCATCCCAAATGATTAGTATATCATCGATATACCTGGCATACAGGGCTAGATTTGCCCTAAAGGGATTGTTCTTCCAAATGAATAGGTCCTCCCAGTACCCCATAAAGAGGTTTGCGTAACTGGGAGCAAACCTAGCCCCCATTGCTGTTCCTCTAATCTGCCTGTAGTAGTCTCCTACATAAGAGAAATAATTGTGATTTAATACATAGTTGATACAATCAACCAAAAACGTAATTTGTAGGGGATGCAAATTACTGAGGCTCAGGTAGTGTTCAACAGCTTTTAAGCCATAGACGTGTTCAATGGACGTGTACAATGAGGACACGTCCAAAGATAGCCATTTATATTGAGGGGACCATTTCACCGGGGTCAAAATATCCAACATATGACTTGAGTCTCTCACATAAGATGGAAGAGACACTACCAAATCCTGCAGGAAATGATCTATGTAACAGCCTAAGTTGCTAGTTAGGCTATCGATGCCAGCTATTATCGGCCTGCCAGGGGGGTTCTCGAGGTCCTTATGGACCTTGGGGATGTGGTAAAAGTGCGGGGTTTTAGGATGTTGCTTTAATAGAAAGTGATATTCATTCTTTGAGATCACTTTATTACCCAAAGCTCCATCTAGCAGTGATTTTAATGATATTGTATACTCCGCTAGAGGGTCCTTCTTTAGCTTCTCATACGTCCCTTGATCATTCAGAAGTCTGTAAGCCTCTGCCAGATATGCAGATCGATCCTGTATGACCAG